>NC_067400.1:596405035-597020035 GCF_016432865.1 Antechinus flavipes
CTGGACAACAGCAACAATGCAACTAGAACTTAGACACATAGTAGGTGCTTACATGCTATTGGAGACGTGAGAGGAACATTGTTTTTGTTCTTCATTTTCAAAGAACAATGACATCATGAATAAATCTTGACTTGCCCGTGAATTGGATTTAAGTAAGGCAGAGTTGCACAGAGTGGAAGTCCAGTAGAAAGACAAAAGTCCGGGCGAATGGCGATGGCCTGGCATGTGGTGGATGACCTTCAACATCTAAGTTCTAAGTGTTCCACAATGTCTGCTTTTTTAGTTGCCTCCGTGGCCATTGAAACAAATTGTTCTTATTCTCCCATTCTGCCAGAAAAGTCTTCCCATGTTTGGGGTAGATGCCCCCTAATAGGGTGTGTGTCGGTTACCCTGAACCTGGTTTTGCCCAGTTGCTAAGCTGGATTTAATGGGGTGTGCTCGCTGTAGATGCTGCAGCTTCTTGGAATTATGGGTGACAGCTGCATGAGAGAGAGAAACTAAAGGTGGACAAGTAGCCTTGAAAAGGGCTTGGCAACCTCACAAGAGGTGCTAGTCCTCCTGAACACCCCGTAGTACGGAGGAAGAAATGCAACACTTAGACAAACACAAGTCAATAAGTCTAAATTATATCCTAGGTAACCAATCCACTAATCCATAAGCATGAATTTATTAAATGCTTACATTGTGCCAGGCACTGTGCTAAATACACTGTGCATACAAAAAAAAAGTCCTAAAGGAACTTACAGTGTTTGGGGGGGTCAGCCAACGAATTGGATATAATTATAGAATGCACATATACCAGAGAAACACAAGATCAGATGCCAGGGAGGGCACTGCCAGTTGGGAGAGAATCTCAGGAAAAGCTTAATCTAGTAGGTTGAATTTGGGCTTCATCTTTTTTGTTATTAAAGCTTTTTCTTTTCAAAACATATGCATGGATAATTTTCCAACATACATCCAACTAATTTTTCCCTTCCTTCTCCCCACTCCTCCCCTAGATGGCAAGTAATCCAATATATGTTAAAAATATATGCATATCTCTTCAATAACGAGATGATTCAAACCAATTCTAATTGTTCAGTGATGAAGAAAGCCATCTACACCCAGAGACAGAACATATGTGTAGATATATTTATGCAATTATCTTGCGGCACAAGAAAAATCAGATTAAAAAGGGAAATGAAAAAGAAAAGAAAATGCAAACAAACACAGTCCTCTCTCTGGGTGTAGATGGTTCTCTTTATCACAAGTCCATTGGAAAAGGCCTGAATTATCTCAATGTAGAAAAGAGCCATTAGAATTGATCTTCCTATAATCTTGTTGTTGTTGGGCGTCATCTCGAAGAAGGGAGAAGATGAAGGTAATTGCCAACTGTTTTTGTTTCCATTTAATGATGATAATTGTAGCTCACATTTATATTTATTTATTTTGTGCCAGGCACTGTGCCAAATGCTTTATAATTATTATCACAACAACTCTGGGAGGTGGGGGCTATTATTATCCCAGTTTACAGATGAGGAAACTGAGGCTAAAAGAGGATTTAGTGACTTGCCATAAATAGGAAGTATCTGAGACTGATTTTGAATTCAGGTTTTCTTGACTCCTGATCTAGTGCTCTATTCATTATGCCATTTAATTTTACCATTTACATATCTTAGAAGAAATAGAGGGAAAATTCCCAAGGAACTACAACATTTTTTTTTGCCAAGCATTCCTTCTGGAAATATCCTGGGGACATCTTGAGCTTTTCCCCTACAAGAGCATCTGGGCTTTTCAATAACCCAATTCATTAGATATAGACGGAATGCCTTCTACGTCAAGCCAAGTCAATAAACATTTACTAAGTACTTATTTTGTCAGGCACAGTAAACTAGGAATAGAAAAAGGCAAAGGTGTCCCTGTCCCAAGGGAGCTTATTTTCTTCAAGGATCTTCTTGGACTGCTGACTTCTTCTAGTGAACTGAACTGACTATCAGTGGTGGAGGGTTCAGTGTTTGAAGGACCACTCGGACCTGGCCAGTTTTTTCCCAGTCTTTGATCAGGTTTTCCTTTCAATTTAATCAAAGAAAATGTCTTCTCACTTTCTAAGTGATAACAGGGTGTAGGCAATGTCCATGATCACTCAGATTCCCCCCCACAAGAACTCCACATACTTTCTACTGGGCTTATATCCCAAAGAAATACTAAAGAAGGGAAAGGGACCTGTATGTGTCAAAATGTTTGTGGCAGCCCTGTTTGTAGTGGCTAGAAACTGGAAAATGAATGGATGCCCATCAATTGGAGAATGGTTGAGTAAATTGTGGTATATGAACGTTATGGAATATGATTGTTCTGTAAGAAATGACCAGCAGGATGAGGCTGGAGAGACTTACATGAACTGATGCTGAGTGAAATGAGCAGAACCAGGAGATCATTATATACCTCAACAACAATGCTGTATGAGGATGTATTCTGATGGAAGTGGCCATCTCCAGCAATGAGATGGCTCAGACCAGTTTCACTTGTGCAGTGATGAAGAGAGCCATCTACACCCGGAGAGAGGACCGTGGGAACTGAAGGTGGTTCACAACATAGCATTCTCACTCTCTCTGCATTATTTGCCTGCATTTTGTTTCTTTTTTCTCCATTTTTCTTTTTCTTCCTTCTTGATCTGATTTTTCTTGCACAACCGGATAGCTGTGTGAATATGTTTACACATATTGGATCTAGAATGTATTTTGGCGTTTATTTGGCATGTATTGGACTGCCTGCCAGGTGGGGGAGGAAATGGGGGGGAAGAAGGGGAAAATTTGTGGCAGGGGGTTATGCAGGGGTCAATGTTGGAATATGCTTTGTGAATAAAAAGCTTAAAAAAAAAAACTCCACACACTTTGTAAAGGGCTGGAATACAGGCAGCAGATGTATTTCTCTTTCTTACTTTCTGTATCTTACTCTGAATCTAATTTTTCATGATTGTATCTGGATTTGGAGATAGCCCAGAGGCTAATTCCTTAGAAATCTGAAGATGCCCTGGGACAGGGGAATGGGGCAAACAAACTGTGTGTGCTGTGGCCAAAATGGACTACTTTTGAGCTTTGAAAAATGAGATGAACAATCTTATTATGTGAAAACAGAATCATCATAAGCCATTTTGGCACCTGGACAATTTAGTTTGGAGAGAGAAGGGTGCCACGGTGGGAGATGAAGAGACTGTGAGAGACACTGAAACACTGAGGCGGGGAGGGAAGAGGGGGGAGTTCTCCAGAAGCAGGAATGGCCTGCCATTGGGAAGCTTTCAGTTTTGACTAATTTTTCTAGCTAGGTAGGTATCAGTTGCCCCTTAAATTTTGTGGCCTTAGTTCTGAACCCCAGTCTGTCACTCTAGTTATGCATGGGTATATGTGATTCTGAAATAATGCTTGAGAGGGGGAGCATGACATTGGGGCTGGAGGACTGGCCTTGGAGCCTAGAAAGTCTGCCTCTGACTTTTACTGGTTGGGTGACCCTACATGTATTTCTTAACTTCTCAATGGTCTTGTCTGGGCAGCTAAGACTATTAAATTAGTGAGAAGTTCTTGTCTGCCTTGAGTGGAATTCACAGTGCTGAAGAACTGAGAGCTCCTCAAACTAATAGAATCACATGTCTGGGCCAACCAAATCAAACTCAACCATAGAATCAGACTTGGAACTAGAAGAGACTTTAAAAACCATATAGTTTCATCCCTCATTTTTTACAACCAAAGTAATTGAGACTTATAAATAGACATTAATTGACTTGCTCATAGTCACCAGTGGTAAATGTCAGAGGTGGGAGAGAAGTCCTAATAATATTTAAATGAATTGTGATTTCTTAAACATGGCAAACTCCTGGTATGATGATTCCTTTTACCAATACCAATAAATCTTGGGAGTTGTTTGTGACATTCAGAGATTAAAGATTAACTCAAGTTCACAATTTGGTTCCATTCAAATCAGCGATTATTAGGCACCTTTGTGGTTCAATCATTTTCATTTGTGCCTGTCTCTTCATGATTCCATTTGGGGATTTCTCGGCCAAGCCATTGGCATGGTTTGCCATTTCTTTCTCTGGCTCATTTTACAGACGAGGAAACTGAGGCAAACAAGGTTAAATGACTTGCTCAGGTCACGTAACTAGTAAATGTTTGAGGCTGGACTCAAAGGCCAGGAAGACTGCCAAGTATCTCTGCCAAGAAAATCCCCATTGGGGTCACAAAGAGTGGACACAACTAAAAAATGATTGAATAGCATCAAATGTATTTAATAATGACCTACTAGATGCTAGGAATACAGAGATAAAAAAAGAAACAAGTCCCTTTTGGAGAGCATATTTGACTCAGTCAATCAATCAATTAAGCATTTGCTTTAGACTATGCACTCTCCATCTTGGGAAAAAGCAGGGCTGTCCTGAAGACGTCCACATTCTATGTCAGAGACAACATGTAATCCAGATCTACACAAGACCTTGTTCTCCTTTCTTGAAGAGGACCAATCACTATGTTGGCATCAAGGTATAGGGTGTCTGACTATGGCTGGGGAGACCATTACAAGCTCAGAAGACTACCACAGGTTGGGCACAAATAGTCCACACGAACATTTGTAGGAGGGATGGCTTTAACTTTTCCGCCATGCTGGGCAGTCCTATGCTAGTTTCTCCCATGTCTTCCAATCAACTCCAAAGGTTTTCTGAGAGACTTTTTTGAGTATCCTTGTGTGTTTTCAACGAATAGTCTTTTAGGTGAGCATATATTTGGCAGTAGAACAAGATGGCCAGTCCATTAAAGTTGTGCTGTCTGCAGTAGATTTTGGATGCTTGACAGTTCAGCTAGAGAAAGGACCTCAGTATCTGGTACCTTATCCTGTCAGGTGAACTTCAGAATCTTCCTAAGACAATTCAAACCAAGAGATTCCTTTTCCTGGCAAGGTGCTGGTACGCTGTCCAAGGTCCCTAAACATGTAACAACGAGATCCCTCTTCTCTCCCACACTTTCCTTCTCAACCTCCCAAACACTGAGCTACCACTGGCGATGCATGTGTCAACTTCATCTGTGTACATCCTTGGAAAGTGTACCGTCAAGGGAAGTGACCTTATCTACAACATTCAGAGTTTTCCATTTTTCTGCAAATATACAAAATCCTGGTATATAGGCGGTAACCTCAGAAAGAAAGGCAACAGCATCCGGGGATGAGAGACTGGAAAAGATCCTGCAGAAACTATGATTTGAGCTGAATCTTGAAGGAAGTTAGGGAGAACTAGGGGTGGGGGTAAATAGAGTCTGTATCATAAGCATGAGTAACAGCCAATGCAAAGATATGAAGAGTGTCATGTGTGAGAGACAGCAAGGGAGCCAAGGTGGCTGAATCATAGAATTCATGGAGGCAAGCAGGGTATAAAAAGATTGGAAAAGTAGGAAGGTGCTAGTTTGGCAGAGCTTTAAATGCCAGAGGACTTGATATTTGATCATGGAAGCAATAGGAAGTCATTGCAATCTTATGGAGGGGAGGGATGACATGATTGTAGAGGAATGGAAGATGGATTAGAATGAGATAAGGCTTAACTTATACATTAACATATTTAACATGTATTGGTCAACCTGCCATCTCGGGGGAGGTGGTGGGAGGAAGGAGGGGAAAAATTGGAACAAAAGGTTTTGCAATTGTCAATGCTGAAAAATAATCCATGCATAAATCTTGTAAATAAAAAGCTATAATAAAAAAAGGATATACAATAGTAGAAGAAATTAAAAAAAAAGAATGAGATAAGGCTGAAGGAAAGGAGACTTTGGGTGTGGAACATTGCACATGTTTTCAGTCTTTTCAAAGTATTGCTTAGGTTTGCTAATTCTTTCCTCTTTTACTTTTAAGAAAAAGAAAATAATTTTGTTCTATGAAATGACTATCTGGGAGGAGATAGGTAAAGCTTTTTAAGGGGAAATTTAGGTGCTAAAAATGAAGATGTTGGTTAATTTTTTTTAAGTTTGTGGTAGTGTAGTTGAAAGGGGATGATTGCCTGAAATGTAAAGATACCTATATAGATGGAAATAAAAGGACTTATATCAAACTTATACCAAAGATGTGAAGGTAAAAGGGATGAGATTTGCCCATAGATTGGGTATGAGGGGTGAATAAGAGTGATAAGTCAAGAATGATACTGAGATTGTGAGTCTGGGTGACTGGGAGGATAGTTGTGCTCTTGACAGTAAATGGGGGATGGGGAGGGTGGAGTTTATCAAGAGATAAGAACCCAAGGAAAAGAAAATTAATTTTGTGTTGGCCATGTTTAGTTTACTGTGAATAGGATATCTAGTTTGAGATGTCCAAAAGGCACTTGTCAACACAGGACTGGTGCTCAGGAGAGAGGTTAGAGCTGGATATATAGCCTTTGGGGAAGTATCTCATAGAGAAGACGATTGAGCTTTCTGCATTTTACAGACAAGGAAGGTGAGGTTCAGAGGGTTGAAGCAACTTGCTCAGGATTACACAGTAGCTCTGAAGGGAAGGGGGAGCAGAAGGGGATTGTGGAATTGGATAAGCTTCCTAAAGAAGGAACCGCAATTTAATCGAGATAACAAGACAAAATCAAAGAAGACAGCAGGAAGCAACATTAGACAGGACATAAGTACTATGTGGTACAGTGCAAACGATGAAATTCAGTGATAAATTTAGAAGAAATGGAACCTGGGCTAGATCTTAAATAATAATTAGAATTGGGATACACTGGGAAATAAGAGGATACTCCAAGTAAAGGAGAACTATCTGTCAATGGTAAAGGGGAAGAAGTGTTGATTTTAGAGTCAATAACTGGGATGAAATATTGTCTCTGCCATAGTAAATAGCAATAATCCAGAGTGACTTTTGGCAAGACATTATCCCAACTCTATGCCTCAGTTTCCTCATCTGCAAAATGAAGGGATTAAACCAGATAGTTACTAGTCTTGTCTCTAATCTGGGCCACAGTAGAGTGTGTGTGTGTGTTGTGTGTGTGTGTGTGTGTGAATCTATATTTGTCCTCTGACTGCCAGCCTGGACCCCAGAATCCTCTGCTGGTCCCAGGCTGGAATGGTAGATGGAATGCAGTCATTGGAGACAAGAAGAGCTGGAATCAAACCCTGTCTCTGGCCATTTCTAGTTTTGTGAGCTTGTGACTTTAATATTTCCAAGACCCAGCTTTCTCATTTACAAAATGGAGACAATAATAGCATCTATGCATAACCTTGCTATTTATTTATTTTTAATACACATTGTTTTATAAATCATGTTGGAAGAGAAAAATCAGAGCAAAAGGGAAAAAACTGTGGGAAAGATTAAAAAAAAAAAAACCAGGAAAAAGAAGTGAACATAGCATGTGTTGATTTACATTCTGTCTCCATGATTCTTTTTCTGGATGCAGATGGCATTTTCTGTCCAAAGTGTATTGAGATTACTTCAGACACTGAACCACTGAGAAGAGCCCAAGTCTTTTATCATCACACTGATCATCACACATTCTTGCTGTTATTGTATACAATGTATTCATGGTTCTGCTTGTTTTGCTCAGCATCAGTTTGTGTAACTCTTCCCAGGCCTTTCTAAAATTGATTTGTTTATCATTTCTTATAGAAAAATCACATTCCATTATCATCATATACCACAACTTGTTCAGCCATTCTCCAGTTGATGGGCAGCTACTTACTCATTTTCCATTTCTTTGCTACCACAAAGAGCTGCTACAAACATTTTTGAACTTGTGGGTCCTTGTTCCTCCTTTACATAGTGCTGTTGTGAAGGCTAAATGACATGATATTTGTAAAGTGTTTTGCAGACTTGAAGAGTTATATAGACACCAGTTATTATTATAAATACATGCTTCCTTTCATTCTCCCCCTCTCTCTCTTCTTTTCCTTTCTTTCCTCCTCTCTCCCTCCCTCTTTTCCTTCCTTCCTTCCTTCCTTCCTTCCTTCCTTCCTTCCTTCCTTCCTTCCTTCCTTCCTTCCTTCCTTCCTTCCTTTCTTCCTTCCTTCCTTTCTCCCTCCCTTCCTTCCTTTTTTCCTTTTCTCTTTCCTTCTTTCCTTTCCTTCCTTTTTTCCCTTCCCATCCAAGGTGGGATGGGATGTGCGGGAGATGAGACTTGCAGCCCGAGGTTTCTGGAAGCCAGGCATTTGAGAGCCGGCCCTGGGCACACAGAGGCCCCTGGCCAGCTGGAGTTGGTTCAGAGCATCTGAAGTCATACACAGCAGCCAGCTCCTGCCCCGCCATTACCCCCTCCTTTCCAGCCTTTCAGTTTGCTGCTATGAAAGAGCAATGGTGCGAAGTTCGTTTGGGGGAGAAAAACAGGAAGCAGCACCAGAGAGAGCTAGAGCCTGAGGCGCCTAAGTGAGCCCGGGCACTCCCCCTCAGCCCCCAACTTCACACCACAGGCTGCTCTCAGTCACACGGAACATGGGGAGAATTACGGGAAGGCGGTGAGGTGTCTGGCCCAGCCCCGGCCCCAGGGGGGAAGGAGGGGACAGTCCAGCTCACCCTCCCAACACCCCCCCCAGCCCCGTGCTAGCCCTTGTGGGTTTTGTTTTTCAGTAAAGCTCCCATCTAGAGAGAGGTGTGAGAGAAGTGGCCGGCCCCAAGGTGGGGTGGGGGTGGGGATGGATGTTTTGCACCCGTGGGTCGTGGTCTGTCCTCAGAGGGTCCCTTTCCCAGAACCCAGTTTTCTGAACCTAAGAAAACAGCCAACACTACTGGCTGCCGTTGTGGTGGTGGGGGGTCCATCCCCCTCCAAGTACGCATCTGCTTTAAGCCAATTTGAAATTCATCAGATTTGTTCTTCTGGGCTCCTTGTTTTCTGCTTTAAAACAAACAAAGCCCTCTCCCCCAAACTTCTACCCTAGAGTTTCAGGCCATTGCCTTAAGATTGAGATCCCTCTACCAATGGGAATATCCCGAGGAGATATATCACTTGATGCTAACAGTTATTCTCCCAGCAGTGTGAGGGAGTTTCCAGTCTTTTTCTGGGAGTTTTTGATAGGGAAGAAGGAGAAGAGAAGCGATAAGGGGGGAAGTCATATCTGACAATGGTGGGGAGGGGGAACCGTGGAAGGTAAAATGTATAGACACGATGTCACTGGGCACCTGTCAAAGGTGGAGTGCCGTGGATGTTTGTCACTTACAGACAGGACCAGTGACATCGGGAGAGTGATGTCTTGGCTCGCCCCTCAGCTGGATGTAAGTAGGCAGAACTGCCCCAAGTCACCAGCCTCACTCTGTCTTTCAGAGGTAGGGAAGTCCAGTGGTAAGCCCAAAATCAGAACAACTGGGGATGACCTGGGATGCAATGGAGGACCTTGGTGCCTTCAATGTCTGACCAAGCTCTGAGTGTTCCTCAGCCCTTGCTTTAGCCACCTTCACGGCCATAGAAATAAATCGTGTTCATCAACCCATTGCACCGCGGTAAGTCTTCACATGCTTGGGATAGACCGCCTCCCCCCGTCCCCAACTCACTCAGAGGTTTGGGGCTTTTTGGTCACAGCGTTCAGAAAGTGATGCCGTTTGAGTGGTCTAGCTTAGTGGCTATGAGAGAGTTGTTAAGAATCCCCTTTAAATCGGCCACAGGTTCTAGAGTGAAAGAATTCACTCATTCCCGAATTATTAGTTGCAAAATGAAAATTTATTGTTAGATAGAAGTCAGTTTAGAAAACTGACTTCTATGGTGGCAGATCTATGGGAAATGGAGTTTTGCACTGAGAAAGCAGTTCTCAGTGGACAGAAAGTCCTGGCAGCGAAGGGAACAATCAAGGTCCATCTGCAAAAGACCTTCCATGAAGGAAGCTGTTATATGGGGTCTTAGTGGGGCTGGGACAGCCCGAGCAGGTCAGACCCAGGGCGGGTGGGGTGGCTGGGACAGCCTGGATCTCCTACTGGAATTAACAACACTTCAATGGAGTGCTTTTTGCCCAGGATTTCTAATTGAATCAAAGGCACTGGCATCTTGGAAAGACAATTTATCTAGAGGGATATGTCTTCCCCAGGAGGAGCTGAGAATCTGAAAAGGATCACAGATCAAAAGGAAATACAATTTCCTATAGGGACCACAACACACTTCAAAGGACTAGGACTTCTGGTGTGAGGATTGCTCCTCCCCCTTTGGTGCCCACCTGTTACCCGACTCTCACCCATGACTCCAAGAAGTTGTAGCGTAAACCATGACCCCAGTAAAACCAGGAAAAGTAAGCTACATCGGAAATGAGAGAGGAGAAGATGCTGTCGGAGCCATATAGCGCCAGGTCTGGAGGGGGAAACACTCATCTCCCTGAGTTCAAATCTGTTCTGACTTGCTCCTTTCTATTACCTTACTCATTTACTATTTACTTATTATTAGCTGTGCAAATCTGGCAAGTCACTTAACTTTGTCTCTGTTTTCTCACCTAAAAATGGGCTGGAGAAAGAAATGTCAAGCTCCCTCCAGAATCTTTGTGAGAAGCCCCCAAATAAGATCACAAAAAATCACATAGGACTCAAAAACACTGACCAATCACAAATGTATTGTGTCTCAGGAGAGAGTAGTCAGGTGCTGCTGTCTCCTCTTCCCCATTCTGACCATTCTCAGGGCTATGCTAGAGCCATTTCCTGCAGACTTGCAAGAACCCAATTGTTAAATTTTCAATATGACTAATTATATCTTGGAAAGCCTCAAACAGGACAAATCTTGGCTTGATTTATTGTTTTGTTGATTGTTTGGTGATAAAAACACAGAATAAACTTAAAAGTGCATTGTATGTATGTATATTTTTGTAGAGCTGATTGTTAAACATTTACCAGCACAGTCCCACCCTATTCTCCCACTTCCCTCAAGTTATCACCTCTAAAGGTCATGCTGCTATACTTACTGAGTTTGATCTTACACAAAGGACACATGGGGCCATAACTAAGAATTCTTGTGTCTAGAGCAAATTCTGTTGGGGGATTGAGTTGGTAAAAGCAGAATTCAAAAGCCAAATACTAACAGGCCCAGTCTCTAGAAGGAATAATGATCTGAATCCAAGTGACATACAGTTTTTGAATTCCCCAAACAACAACAAAGCAATCTGACATGGGTTAAATATAGCAATCCTTTTATTTTTTTTTTATTATACCTTTTTATTTACAAGTTATATGCATGGGTAATTTTACAGCATTGACAATTGCCAAATCTTTTGTTCCAATTTTTCCCCTCCTTTTCCCCACCCCCTCCCCAAGATGGTAGATTGACCAATACATGTTAAATATGTTAAAGTATAAAATAAATACATTATAAGTATACATGTCCTAACAGTTATTTTATAGCAATCCTGTTAAACATATTTCTATATTCCTCATGTTGTACAAGAAAAATCAGACCAAAAGGGGAAAAGAACACAAGAAACAAACAAAAATATGAAAGTAGTATGCTTCGATCCAAATTCAGTCTCCATAGTTCTCTCTGGATGCAGATTTTCCCCCAAGTCTCTTGAAATTGCCTTGAATCAATGCACTGTTGAGAAGAGCCAAGTCCGTTACAGCTGATGATCACATAATGATGTTGTTACTGTGAACGATGTTGTCCAGGTTCTGCTCACTTCACTCTGCATCAGTTTATATAAGTCTTTCTAGGATTTTCTAAAACTATCCACACAACATAGTAGTATTCCATTATATTTGATGGGGGGGAGGGGGCAACTTCTAGCAGAAATGTAACAATAACCCTAAGATCCCCTAGCCTTGAGAGTAATGTAGTTATAGATTTCTTCCCCTGCTTTTAGGGAAGATGAAGCAATAATCCTGCAATCCCCTGGTCTTAGGAGTACTATAGTTTTACACACATTGCTAGCTGTCAGATAAACAATCTATTTCTCAATAATCTTAAGGTCCTCTGGCCTTGACTTCTACAAACATTGCTAGCTGTTAATGATAACAAAATTTCCGAACAGATTACCCCTGAAAAACCCATAAAATTAGCAAATCAGTGACATAAATTTATCTTCTGCTCCTGATTCTTTGCTAAATTCCCTTGGAACTTAGCCCACTTCAATTGGGAGTAATTATAATAAACTTTGTCCCTTGACTTGGAGATGGTTCCAAGTTTGCAAATTCTTTTGAGATACCTTGCGACACTGATCTGGACCCCAGCTTTTTGGGGTCTCTTTTGAACCTTAACAATATTTGTATACCATTACTTATTCAGTCATTTATCTATTGATAGCCATCCCCTTAACTTCCAGTTCTTTGCCACAGCAAAAAGAGTTGCTGTAAATATTTTTGCACATATGGGTCTTTTTCCTCTTTCTTTGATCTTTAGGGACATAAGCCTAATAATGGTATAGCTGAGTCAAAAAGTATGCACAAGTTAGTGACTTTGAGGGTATAAGTCCAAATTAATTTCCAGAATGGCACAGTTCCATCAACAGCACATTAATGTGCCTGTTTTCCCACAGTCCCTCCAACAGGTGTTAATTTCTTTTTTTGTCATCTTTGCCAATCTGATGGGTGTGAAATGCAGCCTCTCAGAGTTGTTTTAATTTGCATTTCTCTAATTGTTAATGATTTGGAACATTTTTTCATATGATTTTTAATAGCTTAGATTTTTTCTTTTGAGAATTGCCTCCTTATATCCTTTGGTAATTTATTAATTAGGAAATGCATTTTTTGCTTTCTTTTTTCTCAACAGCATTTTATTTTTCCAATTAAATATCAAGGTAGTTTTGCTCTTTTTTTAGCCATATTGGTTCATATTTGGGCCATTTTGCAGCATTCATTTTTATCGTTCACTTAATTTATGTAGTTATGGTCATTATGTATTGTTTTCTTGGCTCTGCTTACTTCACGCTGCAACAGATATAAGTTTTTCCATCCTCTTCTGTATTCATCATACTTGTTCTTTCTTATAATAGTCATATTCCATTATCTTCATGTACCATAATTTGTTTATACATTCCCCAATTAATGGGCATCCACTTTGGTTCTAATTCTTTGCTACTACAAAAAGTGAGGCTATAGAGATTTTGGAGACCTTCTTATCAACGACTACCTTGGAATAAAAACCTGATAATAGAATCTTTGGCTCAGATGGCATGAACATTTTAACGACTTTATTTGTATAATTCTAAGTTGCTTTTCAAAATCTTTGTACCAATTCATAGATCTACCAACAATCCATTGATGTAACTATTTAACTACAACCCATCAATACTGACTATCCCCATCTTTTGTCATCTTGGCTAATCTGGAGAATATGAGGATTGTTTTGATTGCCTTATTAGTGAATAGACTTGTAATTCTATATACCATTGGCTGTTTATATTTTGGGGCCATTTTGTATATTAGGGAATAGTTTTGGTTTTATATATGTTAGTGTTGTCTATTTTGGACACCAAAACCCTTATCTGAGAAATGTGATACAGAGATTCCCTCCTTCCCTTTTAACCACTTTTTTACTTACATGCATTAATTTTGTTTTCACTGCCCCAGCTCTATGAACACCCTCTCATCACTTCAGGCCTTGATTATCACAATAGCCCACTAGTGGGCTTGCTAATCACCTCTTGCCCCTCTACAATCCCATTCAGCTACCAAAGTGATTTTCCTAAAGCTCAGATCTGACTAGATCATCCTTCAATGGCATTCTATTGCCTTCAGGAGTAAATATAAATGCTCTGTTTAGCACAACCCAGGCCCCTCCTTCCTTTCCAATTTCCTCATCTCTTATTCTTCAATACGTACTCTTCAATCTAATGACCCTGGCTTTGTTCCACAAACAAAATCCTCCATCTCTTAGCTCAAAGCATTTTCTCTGACAGTCTTCCCTTCCCAGAAAGGTCTTCCTCTTCAGCTCCCAACTACTGATCTCCCTGACATTCTTTTAGTCTCAACTAAAAACCCATCTTCTTCATGAACTTCTCCTTCCCCAATTCCTCTCCAGTCCAGTGCTTTCCCTCTGTTAATTATTTCCTATTTAGCCTGTATATCGCTTACAAAATATATATATTTGCGGGATGTCTCTCCCATTTGACTGTCAGCTTCTTGAGGGCATGGATTGTGTTTTGCCCCTCTTTTGGTACCCCAGCACTCAGCACAATGCTTGGCACATAATAGACAATACTTTTTTTTTGTTGAGGCAATTGGGGTCACACAGCTAAGACTGAATACATTTTTAAAAATTTAATTAATTTATTCTGCAGAAGCTTTCCAATTTCATGTAATCAAAATTATGTATTTTTTCTTTTGCAATTGCCTCTATCTCTTCCTTGGTTAAGAATATATCTACCCACAGTTGTAAGAGATAAATCATTTGATTCTTTTCTGATTTAAAAAATACTATTATTATTAAGTATACTATGAATAGATTCTATTAAAATCATGTATCCATTATACTTTGTTGTGGAGTATGGTATAAGGTGTTATCCTAAATTTAATTTCTGCTGGATTGCTTTCTTTCCAGCAGTTTTTTTTTAACTAAATAGGAAGCTTTTTCTTAAATAATTTATATTTTTCATTTTCTATAAAACACTATTATTAACTTCCATTATGCTGATACTGGGATACAAAGAAAGGCAAAAGACAGTAATTTGAGATCTCAAAGTGCTAGTCCCATTTCATCTGTATCTTTTCTTCATTATTTACTTTAACAGTCTATAACTCTTGTTTCTCCAAATGAATTTTGTTTTTGTTTTACTGAGTTTTGTAACTTTTGAGTTTGGCAAAGCATTAAAATTGTAAATTAATGTCTGTAATGTCGTCATTTTTAATATATTGGAATGATCCAGTCATGAGCACTGAATCTTCTTCCAGCTTTTTAGGTTGTTGGATATTTCTTTGCAAAGCGCTTTGTATTTGGTTCTAAGTCTTTTGTGTGCTTTGGTAGACTCATCGCCAATTATTTCATGCATTTTGGTAGTCATTTGGAATAGCATTTCTTTTTCCAGGGAGTAGATTTTTAAAAGTCAACTTCACAAGCACATGATGGAGGGGGAGACATGGTTTGACAGCTGTATGTGAGGAAAAGATTTTGAGATTTAAGTGGATAGCAAAGTCCACATGAGTCATCAGTGTGATGTGGCAGCCATGTGCTGCTCTTGGACTACAGTGAGAAATAGCAATTTCAGGAATCGAGAGGTCGAGAGTCCCTTAGTACTCAACCCTAGACAGATCACATCTGAATATTCTGTGTGCCGTTTTTAAGAAGGGCATGAGAAACCTGGAGGGTAGAAGAAGGTGACCAGAATGGTGAAGGATCTTGAATCCATGTCCCATGAAGATTATTCATTAATTACCTATCCTAATCAAATTCCTGTACACTCCTCCTTCCCCCAACACGTCAAATGCATCCTTTCTTCCATTCTGTCTTTCAGAATCCCTCGCTTTCCCCTCCACATTGGGGTTTTTTGGTTCCCACTAGCAGCTAATGGCATTAGTGGCAAGAGGGCTGCAAATGGAGTCAGGAAGTCCTGAGTTCAGATCCAGCCTTAGACACTTAACCTCTGCTTTAGTTGTAAAATGGGGATAATAAGAGCACTGACTCTTAAGAGTTATTGTGAGGATCAAATGAGTTCATATTTGTAAAATATGAAGCAAAATGTCTGGTTTATGATCATTGTATGCATTTTAGGTCTATTATTATTATTATTATTATTGCTAGTACCTTCCCCCAGATTAACCTATCTTAACTTTTTATATATTTTATATCTGCCTAGATGTGAATATGTTGTTTTCTTCCATAGGAACAGAAACTTCTTGAGGACAGGGGTTGTTTCATGTTTGTATTTGTAGTCCCACACTGTGTCACAATGACTGGAACATAGTAGGTGTTTAATGATGCTTATTGATCGATTGATGAGTAGTCTTGTTCTGAGAATGGAGTAGGGCAAAGGTGGTAGTGATCAGAGATGTCATCATAAGCTCATAGGTTTAACACCATTCTCCTCCTCTTCCTCCTTCTTCCTCTTCTTCTTCTCCTCTTCTTCCTTCTTTTGCTTTTCCTCCTCCCCTCCTTTTATTCCGTCTTCTTTTTCCCTGCCTTTATCTTTTCAGACTCAGGACCAAACTGAGAGACGGGGAGAGGAAGGAGAGACAAAGAGGAGGAAGCCTCTATTTTCCTTCCAGTAGTTCCAAATGATGATGAGAGAGGGGAAGGGGATAGGTGAGAAATTGGCTTTATCTTCCTTCCCAATTGCTTCCGTTTCTACCTTCCATATCCAGAAGGATGAAGAAGAATAAAAACAGGTTTCTTCCACAGCTCTTGACTCCGCAGGTTTCCATCCTTCCCTATCCCTTCCTCTTTGCTCCCATGTCCCTTAGCATCTTTCATGCAATTGGGAATGGGATCAGAAGTCCTCTTATGGGTAAAGGGGATCTATAGTGATCTTAGCTCCTAAACAGAAAATGCTCAGTGACCTGGTTTCCTGGAGGCCATTCAGCCTAATTTACAAGCCATGGAACTATAGAATTTTATCATTAGAACAATGCATGGATCCCTTCTATAATATTCCTGAAAAAATGTTCATTCAACCACAAGTTGAATATCTCTAGTGATGAGGAGCTCACTACCGTATTAATTCTGGTCTGAGCCACAGACAGCGGTCTTAGGTGAGAGTTGCTTCATCTCTAGGAAATGTATGATCTGTGCTCCTTATCAGAGACAAATACACACACACACACACACACACACACACACACACACACACACACAAAATTTATGCTAAACCAAATAGACAAGACGGGGATAGGATCAGAAGAAATAGCGTGAAGGTTGGAACCAAAAAGCTTTGGCCAGAACTCTCCTGGGGGAAGCCTTCCTTGGGAAGAGCTTGCAGCTAATCTCTACCAGACTCACTTAGCTAAAAAGCCAGAATCAGAACTGTGGTCTAGCCTCTATCTTCATGCAACCAACACCTATGTGTCTGACTATTTGGGGAGATAACCTATTTTTATTTTATTAAATCAAGATTTATTAAATCAAACCTGAGATTGGTAATCAATTCTGAAGACACCAGAAGAGTCTTTTAAAGCTATTATTATGTTCCAGACAGTGCTAAAGACAAAAGGAACATCAATGAAGTGGAGAACACCTTCTCAGGATGGAGAGAAAGCCGAGCTACTCAACTGTTACCTGATTCTGTTTTCTCTTTCAAGTAGAGTAATCTCCAAATTGGGAAGAATAGACTAAAAATGGTAGACGGTGACTCAAAAAGCAATATAAAATAAAAAAGAAATCGCAAGTAAGAACTCTGCTTCCTCTAAGTGAGGTCAAATTATCTGCATCAGCATAATGAAAGCCTGAATGCATTGATAGAATGGCAAATATTTAATAACCAGCCCTTCAAGGTTAAAAAAAAAGTATATGTAACACATTTTAAAGATTACTCTGTACTGTTAGCATTTTATCTATCACTTAAGTTGAGAAAATTAACAAAGTGATAAATCAAGTCCTGATTTTTCGCATTCTCAGATTTCTGAGGTGATTATGTTCATACTAGAAATTTAACAATCAGCTTTCCAATTAGAGCTGGCTCCAGCATACTTCCATCTGGGTGGCATTTCTGAATTACTGTTAATGATCTTTGAGAAGTTTGGAGGAGAAGAGAGGATCTGCAGAATGGGAGACAGGCAAATATTGTCCTGATTTTCAAAAAGGTAAGAGGGAAGATTTTTCAAATGACAGACCAGTGAAAATTTGACTTCACTTCCTCACAAAATTCTGGGATGTTTTCCTAAAAGGACAGCTGTGAACATTTTAGAGAAGGAAGCTGTGATTGTTATAAGTCAGTATGGGTTCTTTAAGAAAAGGTGAGATAGGGCAGAAATGGAAAACATCCTGGGGGAATTTTCACAAATATAGAACACCCAGAACTAGAATGAGTCAGTAGATGGGGAAAGATTGAAGATGAAAGAGACCAGAGGGAAAGGGAATGATCTCCCTCCTGGGGAAGAGCGGAAACAATGAGTCAGAAAGCCTAGGTCAGTTTTGGAGAAGAAAAAGGCCTTTTCTTTCTCATAGGAAAGCAAAGGAGCAAAGTGCAGATAGTGAGGGTTTTGGACAGGTAGGGCAAGTAAGATGAGCGCTCAGGACAGAAGATCTTGATTTTCTGAGTCAAGTTGGAGATAAGCTAGGGGTGGTGGGGGATATAGGAGCTTCAGAAGAGAGGGAAAGATTTGGAAGGGCTACTATGTAAAGTGTGTTAGAGAGCCCATTCATTAAAAATAAGTGAATTTCTGTGTAGCAGGGAAAGTCCAGTTGAGATTAGAGAATATGAATTTTTAGTGGATTCAGTCAACACAATGGCCAAAATTTCTCTAACAACTCTCAGGGGCCTAAGAGTGCAGAAGGTCTGCAGGAGGATGATTGAGAGATAAAGAATGCTAAGGTGTGAATGGTGATTCTCCGTCCCCTTCCTACTTGTAATTTGCTTTCATTTTTTATATATTTACAGAAATTATTTTAATATATTTATGTAATTATATGTATTCTACATTAAGTTCAGTCACCTCTGATGCTTTGTGACCTCATGTGGGGTTTTCTTAGCAAAAACACTGGAATGTTTTGCCATTTCCTTTTGCAGCTCATTTTACCTATGTGGAAATTGAGGCAAACAGGGTTTGTTCAAGGTCACAAAGCTAGAAAGTGTTTGAGTCTGGATTTGAAATCAGGGCTTCTGGATTCCAGACTTGGCACTCTCCTTACTGCACCACCTTGCTGCCCCATTTATGTGTGTATATATACACCCACACGCGCGACACACAGAGAGTTCTATAAATAGGAGTCACAGTGGAAAGAATCTAGACTTGGAGTCAGGAAAACCTGAGTTTAAATCCAGTCTCAGACACTTCCTAGCTGTGTGACTGTGCAAAATGTCCTCATCCGCAACATGAGAATAATAATAGCACCTGTCTCATAGGAATATGAGGATCCAATGTGATAATGTTTGTAAAAAACTGCAAAAAGCTTTTTAGGAGTGCTATCTTTATATATGTAGATATTTTATAAGTCTATATTTTATATGTAAACATACTTTATATGTGCATATATTTCAATATCTGTATATGGTTTCGTGTATATTTTATGTGTGTACATTTTAAGTACATATATATTTTTGCATGTATATTTTATGTGTGTACATTTTAAGTCCATGTATATATTTTTGCATGTATATTTTATGTGTGTACATTTTAAGTCCATGTATATATTTTTGCATGTATATTTTATGTGTGTACATTTTAAGTCCATGTATATAGTTTTGCATGTATATTTTATGTGTGTACATTTTAAGTCCATGTATATATTTTTGCATGTATATTTTATGTGTGTACATTTTAGTCCATGTATATATTTTTGCGTGTATATTTTATGTGTGTACATTTTAAGTCCATGTATATATTTTTGCGTGTATATTTTATGTGTGTACATTTTAAGTCCATGTATATATTTTTGCGTGTATATTTTATGTGTGTACATTTTAAGTCCATGTATATATTTTTGCGTGTATATTTTATGTGTGTACATTTTAAGTCCATGTATATATTTTCGTGTGTATATTTTATGTGTGTACATTTTAAGTCCATGCATATATTTTTGCGTGTATATATTTGAGATGTGTATATATTTGATATGGATGCATATATTATGTATGTTTTGTGTATGCATATATTTCATGTGTGTATATATTTTTATAGGTGTATATATTTCATGTGCACTTATTTTCTCTTCAAGGAGAATGTAAGTTCTTAAAGTAGGGATGATTTTCTTTTTTTTGTATCCTCAGAGGCTAGTATATAACAGGTACTTAATAAGTGCTTGTTGGTTGGTAAGAAAAGGGGGCAAGGGCCTCTCACTTATCTGGCTTGCTGCCCCTGCCACTTTGGCTTAATTTGCTTTGCCACCAGGTTTGCCTGGTTATGTACACACTTATGTGTACATGCATGTACACACATGTATACATGCAAAAATATATACATGGACTTAAAATGTACACACATAAAATATACATGCAAAAATATATATGTACTTAAAATGTACACACATAAAATATACACAAAACCATATACAGATATTGAAATATATGCACATATAAAGTATGTTTACATATAAAATATAGACTTATAAAATATCTACATATATAAAGATAGCACTCCTAAAAAGCTTTTTGCAGTTTTTTACAAATCTGGCACATAACAGGTGCTTAATAAGTGCTTGTTGGTTGGTAAGAAAAGGGGGCAAGGGCCTCTCACTTATCTGGCTTGCTGCCCCTGCCACTTTGGCTTAATTTGCTTTGCCACCAGGTTTGCCTTTTGGAGCGATGCCTTTTTGATTGGGGGAGAGGGAGGGGCATTGAATTGGAAGACAAAGAATGTGGATTCCAATCCTGCCTCTTCAATTACTAGCTACATGATTAATTTAAACCTTCTGGGTCTTTGTTTCCTCATCTGTAAAATGGAGGGTTACAAATCAGTACTCTCTGAGGGTCCTTTCAGCATGAGCCTTCCGCTGCTCTGGATCCCAGCTCAGGTGATCCTCCCAAGTGTCCCACTTCCCATCTTTTTTTTCTGGACTGAGTCCTCTCCTCAACCCTTCAGTCTGAGAGGGTAAAAAAAAACCAACTCTTTTCCAGAAGTTTCTCTGTTTAGGAGGTGTCCCTGAACCTAAATACCTCCCAACTAAGATGAGGGAAAGAGGAGGAACATAGGCGCCCCCCTCAAAGTCAGAGATTCAAAATTAAAAGGGTCTCAACAAGCAAAGAATCTTCTGCTGAAACAAAGGTGTTTAAGCAAAGAAAGGGGTGCTCTTCAGGAATATTGTTGATGAGATTCTTGGTCAGTTGTGGGTTGGACTCAGTGACCACGGACAATGCTAAGATTTTGTCATTCCATTAATCTTTTAATATGAGAACAACTTACACTCTTTCAACAGGCTTCCTGTTCTCTTAACCTGCTCACAACCAAGTGATGCAGTGCTCAGAAAGGTCTGAGTTCACATCCTGCCTCAGACACTTGCTAGTTCTGTGCCTCTGAGCAAGTCATTTTAGTTCTGCTTGCCTCAGTTTCCTCATCTGTAAAGTAGGGATAATAATAACATCTACTTTGTAGAGCTGCTTTGAGAATTAAGTGATTAAAGTTAATATAGTTACAGCTATGTAAACTGTGATGATGGTAATGATGGTAGAACGACATGTAACCTCCTTCCCATTTTATAGATAAGGAAAAGGAGGCGTGTTTCATCAAGTAAGAGTATACCTGTGGCTTTCTGAGATTGAGGGAAGTTGTGGGTCATGAGGAGTTTCTTAGTTAAAAAAATATGGGGATATCAAGAGTTTGACCAGCCTGTGATTGCTGAAGGAGGATGAAGGTGTGGATCATGGGAAGTGATGAGGTGAATTAGTGGGTATAATGGACCAGTAGATATAGAGAATAAAGAAAAGTTGAGCCCCAATGCTAATGTTCTTGGGAAAGGAAGGAAAGTAAACTGAGGCCCATAGACCATAGTAATAGAGACCAAGGGGCACAGGCAGATAGAGCAAACTTTGAAAGGAGGAGAAGTTGCTGGGTGATGGAAGCAGGGACTGTATTTGCTGGATGGTACCTTCTTCCCAGCCCCTCCCTCTTATATTGATCTTACCCCAATATAACATAAACTCCTTGAGGGCAGGAATCATCTTTCCTTCTGCTAGTATTTATATTCCCAGATTGTCTGGCACACTGTAAGGGCTTAATAAATGTGACTGCCCGACTGAGTGAATAGAGAGACATCCAGGCAGTGTAACAATAAAGTAGGTCACTGTATTAACCAACCATGATTCCAGAGTCTCCGTGCTAAAGCATGACGCCCGCCTCGTGACAGACTCATGATGCAGGATGAGACATTTAGTTTTTGGATGTGGACAGAGTAGGAATTTGTGCTGTTTGACTATGCATATGTTCCAAGAGTTTTGCTTTTCTCTCTCATTTTCAAACGGGAGAAGGAGAAAAATAGATTTTTGTTACTCAAAACAATTATTAATTTAAAAATTAAAGATAAAGAGATATTAAAATCTATCTAAAAATGAGCTTCAAGAGCATTTGTCAAGTTTTTATGATCCTCTGGGCACTATGCGAAGTGCTGGGGATGGAAATATTAAACGGATAGAATCAGCCCATTTTGGAAATGGCTGAGAAGTAGGGGGAGAGCCATGGTCCCCTGAGTTTAAGAAAACAGAGGAGAAGATCCTGGATGAAAAGGAGTTTAGGGAGTGGTTCCAAGTGGAAGGGGATTTTACTTCTTTTAGCAGCTCTGAATAACAAGATAATAACAAGACTGGGGGATGGGGAGCGAGAGGGTTGGTGTTTCAGGAGCTGGGAGCCTTTTAGTCATTAACCAGGGGAAATCCCAGTTGATGAGTCCTCACCCCCTCCTGAGTGATGACTCAGGTGGAGTAGAGAGGGGGAAACATATTTTCTCTCCAAGCACAGAAAAAACAAAACCTGAAGGGGAAGACAATGGGAAGTGTAGACAGTTCTTCTGACCAGACAATGATCTGTCTCCAGGAGTAGATTCCAAGTCATGTTTCCGTGACGTGATCCTATGGAGATGGAGGGAGAGGTACTGAGGCAGTGGAGTATTACCCACAAGTGTGGTTTTCTTTTAAGTACATTGTATTGGTCATTATTTATTTTTATAATAAATTATTATTTATTGAGATCAATAAGCATCAAAGTGATTAAGAGTGTTGGGCTATAAGAATTCCAATCCAGTCTCAGACAATTCCTAGTTGTATGATCCAGACAAGTCACTTAATCTGTGCCTCAGTTTCCCATTTGTAAAATGGGGATAATAATAGTACCTACCTTTCAGGGTTATTATGATGTTCAAATGAGATTTTTGTATATATATACACATATATATGTGTGTGTGTGTGTATAATATATATATGTGTGTATGTTCACACACACACACACACACACACACACACACACACATACACACTTCTTAAAGTACTATATAAAAGGGCAGCCAGGTAGCACAGTGGATAGAGCAACCAGACCTGGAGTCAAGAGGACCTGAGTAAAAATCCAACCTTAAACATGTATAGCTGTGTGACCTTAGGTAAGTCACTTAACTTTGCCTAAAAAAAATACTAAATAAAAGCTAGCTATTGTTATTAAGAATAATAATAAATTAATAATAGCATTATTTTGAGGATCAAATGAGGCAATATATGTACAGTCAATCAATCTGTAAAAATTTATCAAGTACCTATTAAGTGGCAAACCCTGTGCTGGGGTATTAAACAGAGGCAAAATGCAGTTCCTGCCCTAAAGGAGAGACAGGATCCAAACAAATATTTACAAAGCAAGCTATATAAGGGGAATAATTAATAATTATATAGGGAATGATTAACAGAGGAAAGGTACTAGAGTTAATAGGGATTGGGGAAGACTTCCAGTAAAAGAAAGAATTTTAGCTGGACTTAAAGGAAGTAGAATGAAGGAAAAAGAGGGTTCTCGGCTTGGGGGACAGCCAGAGGAAATGCTGAGAGAGGGAGCGTCTTGTCTGTGGAATAACCAAGAAGTCCGTGTCCTTGGACTGAAGAGCACATGGCCAGGACTAAGAGATAAGAAGACTGGAAATGTAGAGAGGGCTGGAAATGGAGGGTTTAGGACACCAAACAGAGCGTTTTTGTATTTGATCCTGAAGGTGATAGGGGACCATTGGAGCTTATTGAGTGGGGGGTGGATACGGTCAGATCTGCTCTTTGGGAAAATCACTTTGGTGGCTGAATGGAGAGATTTTGAAGTAGGCAGAGTTGCCAGCAGCCGCTGCAGTAATCTATGCATGAGGTGATGAGGGCCAGTCTCAGGCTGGTGACGGTGACAGAGGTGACAAAGGGGCATAGGTTTACAAGAGATGTCATTAAAAATAAAAATGACAGTCCTTAGCAACAGATTAAATATGGAGGAGGGAGGGTTGAGAGACAGTGAGGAGTCCAGGAGACCTCCTATGTGGTGAGCCTGAGTCATTGGGAGGATGGTGTTGCCCTTGTAAAGTCTTTGAGGACAGGAGATGTCTTTTTGCCTTTTTTTTTTTTCATTTCTGGTCCTTAATACATCTTTACTGATTGTTTGATTGAAGTAGGAAGGGAAGAGTTAGGGGGAAAGATAAGTTCAGTTTTGGACATGTTTCCTTTAAGAAATACAACTTTAGAGGCAAAGGAAAGAAAAATGAAACAAAACAAAACAAAACAAAAACCAGGCTTCCCTGCTTGAACCTTCCCTTTTCACAAAGAAAAACAATTAAGTGAAAAGAGGAATAGAACCTGAGCAATATGTACAACATTGCAGCCAAGAATTTCCCTTCTCTGTTTCAATTGGGAGGAACTGTCATTTTCTTTTCTTGGAACCATTTTTACACACTTTCCAGTTCCTTGGAGTCCATCTTCCTTTGAGTAATCTTTTGATGTCAACTTGTAAATCATTCATTCTCTGTCTCTCTCTTTCTATATTTCTCTGTCTCTCTGTGTCTCAGTTTCTATTTCTTGGAACCATCTTTTAAACACTTCAGTTCCTTAGAGTCCAACTTCTCTTTAGTAATCTTTTGATGTCAACTTATAAATCATTCTCTCTCTGTCTCTGTCTTTCTGTCTATCTTTGTCTCTGTCTCTCTATCTCTGTCTCTGTCTCTGTCTTTCTATATTTCTCTTTTTCTCTGCGTCTCTCTCTCTCTGTCTCTATTTCTCTTTCTTGGAACTATTTTTGAAACATTTTTCAGTTCCTTGGAGTCCAACTTCCTTTTAGTAATCTTTCGATGTCAATTTATAAATCATTCTCTCTGTCACTGTCTCTGTATCTGTCTCTCTCTGTCTTCCTTAAAAACCTGTTTCCCTCTGCTTTGGTTTTTATTCCTCAGAATTTCTCATTTCTTTTTTGCTCAATAATATTCCATTATGTTCATAGACCAGAGATTTTTTAAATTAATTTTTGTATATGCCCCGATAGATGCACACTTTCTTTGTTTTCAGGTCTTTGCTACCACAATGGTCCTCAGATATTTATGGTGGTCCAGAAGGCCTTTAATCCTAGGCTTTTCCCTTGACTCCAAAGGATGACCTTTTCCCTTTTCCAGCCAACTCTTCATTTCTCACCAGCTGCTCTGCTCAGTTTTGATTACATGAATGTCATGTCCCTACTTGGGATACCTTCTGGCAACTCCCACCATGACCTTTCTCCCCTTCCCTCATTAGAGTGTAATCATAGCATAGATGGTCTTTCCTTTTCTAATCTGTACCCCCAGTACTTACACACAGTGGGTACTTTTGTTGTACTGATTGTTCAATCTCGGTCATGTCTGACTCTATAGTTCTATGTCGGGTTTTCTTGACAAAGATACTGGGATGGTTTGCCATTTCCTTCTCCAACTCATTTTACAGATGAGGAAACTGAGGCAAATTTGGCAAAGTGACTTGCCCAGAGTCACATAGCTAACACATGTTTGAGGCTGAACTTGAACTCAAGAAGATGAGTCTTCCCTATTCCAAGCCTAGAACTCCACCCTCTGTGTTCTCTAGCAGCCCTAAATAGGTACTTAGTAAATGTTTGTTCTGTTGACCTTAGTGGAAGAAAAGACAGAACCAAGCAGAATATCAAAAGCTGTTAATAAGCATCAAGAATACTCATGTTGTCACCTTTTTCTTCCAGCAAGGTCCTTGGACTGATAGATGAGAGAAATGCTTTTGATTTAATATAGCTGGAGTTTGACAACATCTGACAAAGACTCTCATGATAGCTCTGTAGACAAGATGGAGAGATGTGGGCTAAGTGATCGTACAGTTAGGTGCAGTCAGAACTGACTGAAAGAACATTCGCAAAGAATAGTGAATAATAGATATAGTCCCAACCTGAAGGGGGAATCTCTAGTGGAGATCTATTCTTGCTCCAGGTCGTTCAACATTTTGATCAATGATTTGAAAGAAGGCAGAGATGGCACACTTATCAAACTGGCAGATGACCCAACACTGGGAGGGTTGCCCAATACATTATCAGTCAGACTTTGGAAAGAGATTTTCAAGCTAGAACGCGATGTTCGATGAATCAATCCGTAAACCAACTAATCTATCAATAAGTATTTGTGAAGCTATAAACCAGGCATTGTGCCAGGTCATGTGGGTATAAAGATACAAATTAAACAGTCTCTGCCATCAAGGAGCATTATATATTCTATCAGGGGACATGTGTGTATAAGGAAATATGAAATATATAAAATATGCAAATATATGAATATAAAATAAAGAAACTTCAAGTTAATTTGGAGGTGGCCACTGGAGGAATTGGAAAAGGAGAGGGTTTTATGTGAGCTGACCTTCAAGGGAAGGTAGGAATTTAAGAACTGGAAGTAAGGAGGGTGGGCAAACCAGGAATGAGGGAAAGCCTGTGCAAAAACATGGAGATAGAGGGAGCTAGATGGTGCAGTGGTTAGAGTACCAGCTTTGAAGTCAGGAGGACCTGAGTTCAAATTTGACCTCAGACATGTAATGCTTCCTAGCTGTGTGATTCTGGGCAAGTCACTTAACCCTAATTACCTCAGGAAAAAATAAAGCTTGGAGATAAAAAATGGAATATGATGGTAGAAAAATCAATCAATCAATGATCATTTATTTGTTGTTGTTCTTTTGGGTCCATTTCAGTCATGTCTGACTCTTCATGACCTCATTTGGATTTTCTTGGCAAAGATCCTGAGATAGGTTGACATTTCCCTCTCTAGCTTATTTTACAGATGAGGAACTTGAGGCAAATAAAAGTTAAGTGACTGCAGGCTAGAGGCAGGTTATGAAAGGTATTAAATGGCAAACAGGAACTTGAATTGAATCCTAGAAACAAAAGGAAGTTACTGGACCTCATTGAGCAAGAGAAAACTTTAGAAAACTCATTTTGGTCTCTTTGCGAATGTTGGATTAGAGGGGAAAGACTGGATTCTAAGAGGGTTCCTTAGAAATGAGACTATTTAATAGGAGTAAATAGAAAGTATTATATTTGGGTTCAAAAAAAATCACCTTTGCAAATACAGGATAGTGAAGATGTTCTCGAACAACAGTTCATGTGAAGAAAAAGTGGTCAATCTATTGAATGGTAAACTTAATAGAGACTAATGGTATGATAAAGTAGCTAAAATTAGTTATTGCCAGTGTAGGGAAGAACAGGAGAGAGGAGGAAGGGAGAGAGGGAGGGAATGGGAGAGGGAAAGGAAAAGGAAAGGGAAGGAGGGAGAAAGGAAGAAAGAAAGAAAAAAGAAAGAGAGGAGAGGCAGGAAAGAAAAGAAGGGAAAAAGAGAGGAAGGGAGGGAAAAAGGCGGGAAGGAAAGAGAGAAGGAAGGAAAGAAAAAAGGAAGAAAGGAAGAGAGAAGAAAAGAAAGAAAGAAAGAAAGAGAGAGAGGGAGGGAGAGGAAGGGAGGAAGGGAAGGGAAGGGAGGAAAGGAAGAAGGAAAAGAGAAAAGGAGGGAGAAGAAGAAAATGGAAGGAAGGAAAGAATTCAGGAAAACTGTTAAGCAAAGTCAACTGCCAGTCATTTTATCTGATAGTGTGTTAAACCAGATGTCTTCCTTTTTTCTACGAAAACATTAGTCTGTGAGTTTCACCACATATTGTCCAAGACCTCCTCAAATGACCGTTAGTTACTGAGAACTCTGCTTTGTTTTTTTGCTGTTTTCCTTTATAATATTGTGGTTATTATGGATATATTGTTCTCCTGGTTCTTACCACTTTTTTTTTTTTTTTGCATCAGTTCATACAAATGTCCACATTCTTCTCTAAAGCTCTGGGTTGTTTTTTTTGTTTTTTTGTTTCATTTTGTTTCATTTCATTTTTTTTTTTTTTTACAAATGCAATATAGATTCATTACATTCATATACTGTAATTTATCCTGCTGCTCCCTACTTAACGGTCACTCACTTTGTTTAAGTTTGATGCAAGGAGAACTTGAATGGCAATCTGGCCTCTGACACTTACTCGCGGTGTGACCCTGGGCAAGGCACGTCACCCTGTTTGCCTCAGTTTCCTTATCTGTAAAATGAACTGGAGAAGGAAATGGCAAATCCCTCTAATATCTTTGCCAAGAAAACCCCAAATGGGATCACAGTCAGACCTGACGTTGAAATAATCGAATAGCAACGACAAAGGAAAACTGCCCAAAGTGGCAGGGGCTGCATTGGGAGCTGGGGGGTCCCCCCTTATTGCAAGTCTCTAAGCAGAAGTTGGAGTGGCGCTGTCCAGTGTTCTTGTTCGGGCGCGGGTTACATGAGCTCGCCAAAGTCTGGGATTCTGTGAGGTGAGGAGGCGCCACCCAGTGGCAATGCTAGCTACATGCAATCAATGGCCAGAAAATGGTACCCAAGAATAACAGGCTCCTTCCTCTTCCCTCTGTAGCCATTTGTGCCCTCTGCCTAAGACAAATCATGATGTATACCAAAGGACGGGGATCTACGCGTATGGAATTCAGCCACCTTACCAGTCAATCAACAACAAAGATTTGAACAAGTATTAAATGCCTTCTATTGGGCCGGCACAGTACTAGGCCCTAGGGGTACAAATAAAAAAAAGAAAGCATTTCTACTTACTATAAGCTTATATTCTAATAGGGCAGGAAACGAATACACATTTAAGCATATGCAGCCTAAATCCAAAATAGTTTACTACAAGTTGGTCTGCCAAATCCCAATTCCTCAGAGTATCAACTACTAAACATCTCATGTGATCAGAGGAAACATTTTTTCATACAATTGGATGGATGCCGGCAGTCGGGAGGACGAGGAAGGATGCAGAAGTCGGGACTTGGGTTGCCCCTTAAAATGAAAGAGGCTCTTTGAGAGGCGGAGGTAAGGGGCGAGTGCATTCCAGGCATGGAGGCGACCTGTGCAAAGGCCTTTTATTATCGGTGTAAGACACAGGATGGTCTCCTTGGATTACAGAACACAAGAGGGTGATGATGTCCAATGGGTCAGAAACAGAGCTTGGAGTCAGGGTGGGAAGGGCTTCTAAAGCTAAACAGAAGAGTTTGTATTTGATCCTCAAGGTAAAAACAGGGACACTGCTGTTGATTGAATTAGTTCTGTGGTCAGATCAAAATTAAGGAAAATTACTTAGACAACAGTGATGGATTGGGGTTGGGGGAAGAGACTTGGGACAGGTAGACCAATTAGGAGGCTAGGTGAGAGACAATAATGTGATCCGGAACTAAGCTGGGAGCTGTGTGAGTGGAGAAAAGCTAGAGAAATTATGAAGGTAGAAACAAGAGGATTTGGTAAATGTTTGGAAAGAGGGAAAGAGGTGTTCTTTGAAAGGAGACGCTGGAAGGATTATGGTGTCTTTAACTACCTAGGGGAATTAGGAAGAAAGGTTTAGAAAGAAAAGGGTAAATTCGATCTTAGACCTGGGGGATAGGATTATTATATAGGATATTAGAGGATAGGATCCCTGGAATGAGAGACAGAAAGATCGAGATTCAAATCTACAGCCAGCACTTACTCACAGTGAGACTGCAGGTAAATCATTCATCCTTTGTCAACTTCAAGAAACTGCCTAAGTCTAAATCAGAGGCAATCGACTATTTTAGAGACTGAGAAACTGAGATTCGTGAGTTAATTGTCCAGAGTCACCTTGGTAGTATCAGAGATAGATTTGGATCCTGGCCCCATCTCTTTCTGTGGGACTACATCTGCCAAATCCCAATTCCTCAGAGTATCAATTATTAAATGTGATCAGAGGAAACATCTTTTCATACAATTGGTCATCCTTGAGTGCTGCAGTGCATCACTCTCTTGCTCTTGAAATTAAATTTGGGGATCGGAGATTTGAAGCTGAAAGGGATTTTAGAGATCATTCAATCTAATTCCCCCATTTTACAGAGAGGGAAACTGGGGCCCGTAGGAGTTAATTTGCCCAAATTTACACAGGGAGAAAGGCAAAGTCAAAATTCTTCTGACTCTAGAACGAGCAATATTTCCACTGCCCCCAGTCAGCACCTCTACCTCCAACACAAACTGATAGTGAGTGAAATGAGCAAGGCCAGGAGATCATTATATACTTCAACAACAATACTATATGATGATCAATTCTGATGGACGTGGCCATTTTCAGCAATGAGAGGAGCCAAATCAGTTCCAATGGAGCAGTAATGAGCCGAACCAGCTACACCCAGGGAAAGAACTCTGGGAGATGACTAAGAACCATTACATTGAATTCCCAATCCTTATATTTTCACCTGCCTGCATTTTGGACTTCCTTCAAGGCTAATTGTACAATATTTCAGAGTCCGATTCTTTTTGTACAGCAAAACAACAATTTGGTCATGTATACTTATTTTGTATTTAACTTATACTTTAATATATTTAACATGTTGATCATCCTGCCATCTAGGGGAAGGGGTGGGGGGGAAGGAGGGGAAAAGTTAGAACAAAAGGTTTTGCAACTGTCAATGCTGTAAAATTACCCATGCATATAATTTGTAAATAAAAAGCTATTAAAAAAAAACAAAAACAAAAACAAAAACAAGAACCAATCAGAAGGATAGGGTGGGGAATCCAATAGGAGACTGCTTCCTTTATCCCCTTTCTCCAGAGACTAATGAAGTGCCTAGCATTTAACAAATGCTTATTAATTAGCTGATTGAGTGATCTTCATCTGGGGCTCTTAAACTAGATAGCTGTCAGATCATAGATTAAGAAATGGCTCTGGAGTTAAAGGATGTGGGTTCAAATTCTGCCCATGACAATATGTTGGAGAACTATTTAACCTCCACTGACTTCAGTTTTCACATCTATGAAATGGAGGAATTGGACAAGTTGGCTTCTGAGATCCATTTCTAAGTCTCTGATCCTGCAGAGCCTTCTATTTTATTTTTTTTATTTATTTTTAGTCTAAATGTTCTGGAATTTATTCTCCCCCCTCCCCAATATATGTATAAAGATAATTTTCAGTATTCATAGAACTTTATGTTCTAAATTTTTTCCCTTCTGTCTTCCCAACAGAGTAAGCAATCTGATATAGGAAACCCTCCATTTTATAGATGAGAAAACTCAGGTCTTAAGAGTCAGGGTTTTGGAAAGCTGGATATGGAGCCAGGAAGATGAATCTAGATCCCAATGCTTGTAACTTGCTAGTTGTGTGACCGTGTGTGTCACCTCACCCTTGTAAAATGAGAGGTTGAAAGGATGGATTCTTAAGACCCTTCAGACTCAAGGATTTGGACACAGCATCCTTCATGCTTCACATGCCCCCTCTGTGACAGAGTTGAGCCTAGAAGAAAGACAATCTTTTCAAGGGACCCTCAAAGGAACTGTCCAATCTTTATCCCAATACTGCCTCTCTACAAGGCAGAGGCAGTGGAGCACAATAGAAAAAGAACAGAGTAGAAAAAGAAAAAGAAAGATCAAAGAAGATGTCCCTGGACTTTGTTTTGAGTATATTTTTAAAATGTTTTATGGAATCAACAAACACTGAATAAAAAGAGCATATGTGTGTTAATAACTCTTGCTTTTCACTTTAAGTTTATAATAAATACAATATATAATTTTAAAAGCTGTCCTACTTTTCTGTACTTCTGTTATTCTTTTTTTTTGTCCATTAAGAAAAGCTTCATTAATTCCCTTTCTTTCTTACTTTCTTTCCCCACCTCTTCTCCTTTCTCCTCTTCCTACAGATCTAGCCTTATCTGACCCAGTTTCCTCAACTGTAACATGGAAATTTTAATAGTACCTGTCTCATAAGATTGTGTTGTGATATCAGTTGAGATAATATTTGCAAAGTGCTTAGCACAGTGCCTAGTATGTAGCAGTCACTTAATAAAGCCTTGTTCCCTTCTCCTACCCCATCTGTACTTAAAAAGAAAAATCCTTGTATAGTCAAGAAAAATAAATTTCCACATTGACCACATCCAATAAATATATTTTTCATTCTGTATCTTGAATCCATTAACTTCTCAGTCAAGAAGTGGATAGCATCTTTTTTTAATTAAAATTTTCTTTTCAAATAAACATCTACTTTCTTTTTTTCTCCTCTCTGATGAGAAACTTTTTTTTAAAAAAGAAAAAAGCCTGTTACAAGCACATAGAGTCAAGGAAAGTAAATTCCTGAATTAGCTATGTCAAAAAAACAACAATAGAAAAACAAACAAAAACAAACAAAAACAATCTTATCTGTACTCTGTGTCCATGTCTTTGGATCCCAAGTTAAATACCTGCTTCATCATAAGCCCTCTAGAATTGTGATTGGTCATTGTGTTGATTAGAATTCTCAAGTTTTTCAAAGTTTTGTCTATATAATATTGTTGCTATTGTAAATATTTGCCCTATTGGGTCTTCTCATTTCATTCTGTATCAGTTTCTATAAGTCTTCCCAAGTTTTTCTGAATCCTTCCCTTTCACCATTTTTTCTTACAGAATAATAGTATTCTGTCACATTCATATATCCATACAATAATCTGTTCAATCAATCCCCAATTGATGGTATTGTCATTTTTTAATATTGGTTCAGTCTGCCCATGAGTAATTATTTTTTAAAATTATTTAAGATGTCTTTATTTGTGTAAAGAGTGTTTTGCATTTGTAGTCATGTAGTTCCTGTGCATGTTTTGGCAAATAGACTTCCAAGTATTTTATATTCTATTAGTCATTTTAAATGTAATTTCTCTTTTCCCCCTCTTCTTACTGGATTGTATCAGTAACATATATGAATGCCAATTACTTATATAGATTTCTTTAATATCCAGCAACTTTGTTGTAACTATTGTTTCAATTCATTATTTTTGATTGACACTCTATGATTCTTTAAGTAAAACATTGCATCATCAGCAAAAAGCAATAATTATATTTCCTCTTTGCTTATGCTTATTCCTTCAGTTTATTTTTCTTGACCTACTGCTATATCTAGTATTTTTAGCATTATATTTAAAAAGTAAGAGTGATACAAGATATTTATTGTTGGTCTTATTAGAAAGGTCTCTAGTTTATCACTCTCACAGATAATGCTGGTTCTTAGTTTTAGATATTTATCATATTGAGGAATGATCTGTTTATTACTATGCTTTCTAGTATTTTTAACAAATGAATATTGTATTTTGTGAAAAGCTATTTCTTTTTTTGTTTTGCTGAGTTTGTTGTTTTACTTTTATTATTTAACATGAAAAAAATTTTGAGTTTCAAATTCTTCCCCTTTTTTTTCAGTCCTTTCTTCACCTAGACAGCAATACGATAGCCATTATACATATAAAATAAGGCAAAACATATTTCCACCTAAGCAATGTTGGAAAAAAGCAAGAAAAATAGAGAATCTTATGCCTTAATTTGTATCAGAATTCATCAGTTCTCTCTCTGGAAGTGGATAGCAATTTTCATCATGAATCTTTCAGAATTGTCTTGAATCATTGTATCGATCAGATTTGGCTAAGTCTTTCACAATTGATGATCATTACAGTATTACTTTTACTGCATACATTGATCACCTGATTCTGCTCACTTCACTTCACATTAATTCATATAAGTCTTTCCAGGTTTTTCTTAAGTCATACATCCCCCTCATCATTTCTTATGGCACAGTAATGTTCCATCATAATGACATATTACAACTTTTTCAGTCATTCCCCAATTGATAGACATCCCTTCAATTTCTAATTTTTGCCACTACAAAAAGAGCTACTATGAATATTTTTGTACTTTTACTTCTTCTTTGATTTCTTTGGAATATAGACATCATCTTGCCAACAAAGGTCTGTATAATTAAAGCTATATTGTTTTCCGGCATGGCCGTGCAAGTTGGACTATTAGGAAAGCTGAATGTTACAGAATCAATGCTTTTGAATTGTGATGCTGAAGAAGACTTTTGAGAATTCTTTGGACAGCAAGAATATCAAATTAATATCTTGAAGAAATTAATTCAAACTACTCGTTGAAAAGACAAATACTGAAGCTGAAACCAAAGTGTTTGGGGCACGTAATGAGAAGACAGAATTCACGGAAAAGATCCTGGAGTTGGGAAAGATTGAAGGCAAAAGGATGCATTGAATAGTGTCACAGAAGCAATAGACATAAACTTGGACTTCAAGAGATAGAAGGATCTGACAAGGATACAACTGAATAATCAAGCAGCAAGAGTGATACTGTGTGTTAGGACAGTTATTATAGCTCCTTGGACATAGTTCCAAATTGTTTCCCAGAATGGTTGGACCAGTTCACAACTTTACCAACAATTCATTAATGTATCTGTTTTCCCACATTCTCTCCAGCATTTGTCATTTCTGTGTGAGTTGTATCAATAATGATTTAGAGTCTTTTACCCATGACTATAAATAGTTTTAATTACTTTTGAAAACTTCCTGTTCACATCCCTTGACCATTTATCAAATAGGAAATGATTCTTATTTTTATAAACTTGACTTAGTTTCTCATATATTTGAGAAATGAGGTCTTTCTCAGAGTAGCTTTCTGTAAAAAATTTTTATATCACTTTATTGTTTATGTGCCTTTTATCAACATAAGAGTTTTCTTAATTATCTTATTTAATTAGGTCAGTTTTTATTTTATCTGAGATCATGATTGCTACCCCTGACTTTTTCTAAAATTCAGCTAAAGCATAATAGATGTTGCTGCAAACCCTTGTCTCCTTGTTTTAATTCTCTCTCTCTCTCTGTCTCCCTGTCTCTCTGTATTTCTCTTTCAATTATATCTCTTGTAAATAACATATTTTTGGATTCTGATTTCTACTATCTACTTCTGTTTTATGGATGAATTCCATCTCATTCACATTCACAGTTGTGATTACAAAGTTTCTGTTTCTCTCAATCTTATTTTCTTCATTTATCCACTTTTTCTCTTTTTACTCTGCCTTCTTCAAAAGCCAGCTGTGCCTGATCACTGCCTCCCTTTTATCCCTTATATATGCCCCCCCTTCATTTTTTATTCCCTTCCCCTCCTACTTTCCTGTTGGGTAAGATAGATTTCTATCTCCAACTGAATGTGTATTTTTAGTTTTTCCTCTCTGAAACAATTTTATTGGCAGTGAAGTTCAAGTATTTTGAATTTGAATTAATTTTCCTCTCCACTGTAAAAGTTCTTACTTGTATATTGCTTCTCTTGTGTGAGATCATTTCCCTCATTTTTTCTTTTCCTTCCTCCTTCTCCTGGTGCATCCCTTTTTCTCACCCCTTTACTTTTTTTTGAGACCATTCCAACATAATCAGCTCATACCCATGCCCTCTGTCTATGTTGACTCTAACTACCTTAATAATGATAAAATTCTTAGGAGTTACATATATCATCTTCCTCATACAGTTTAGGATTATTGATTATCTTATCATTTCTCTTTCATATTTGTCTTTTTATGCTTCTCTTGAATCTTGTGTTTGAATATCAAATTTTCTATTCAACTCTGGTCTTTTCATCAAAAATTCTTGAAAGTCCTCTATTTAGTTAAAGATCCATTTTTCTTTTGAAGAATTATATTCAGTTTTTCTAGGTAGATTATTCTTCATTGTAATCCTAGATCCTCTGCCTTCCAAAATAGCACATTCCAAGCCCTCTACTCCTTTAATATGAAAGCTACTAAAATCTTGTGTGAAACTCACTGTAGCTCTCTATTTGAATTATTTCTTTCTGGCTGCTTGCATTATTTCCTCCTTTAGCTGAAAGCTCTGGAATTTGGCTATAATATTAAGGGGAGTTTTCATTTGGGGAATCTCTTTCAGGAGGTGGTTGGTAGATTTTTTCCTTTATTTTACCTTCTGGACCTATGATATCTGGGCAGATTTCCTCGATAATTTTGAAATATGATGTCTAGATTTTTTTTATCATGACTTTAAAATAGCCCAATAATTTTTAAATTATCTCTCCTTAATCTATTTCTTGCAGGCCAGCTGTTTTTCTAGTGAGATATTTCACATTTTTTCTATTTTTCATTTTTTATTTTAAAAAATTCTGCATATGTTGATACAATAATATAGATGTGCTTATTATTAAGCACATTAAGCAGGATAAGACACCAGACACTGAGATCCTTTCTTGAACTAAACTGCTAAACATTCCAACTCTACTGGAGAGAGTACAACAATGTTGGGTTGTCTACGTTGTTCAAATACCAAAGGTAGCTTGCCAAAAAGACTATTTTATGGAGAATTCAAACAGGACAAGTGTTCATGTGATAGTCAGGAAAAGGAATACAAGAATGCTTTTAAGGTCTCTCTTAAGAACTTTAGAATTGATCATATGGCATGGGAGACACAGATATAAGACTGTCCAACATGGCATGCCCTCATCAAAAAAGGTGCAGTGTTCTATGAGCAAAGCAGAATTGTATTAGCTCAGAAGAAATGCAAGATGCACAAAGTTAGAGAATCCACCTCAAATGTCCATAGGGACTGTGTGTATCTGACTGGTAACAAAGCATTCTGAGCTCATATCGGTCTGATCAACCACAGACAACATACTGTAACTCGACTCTAACATAGTGATATCATTTTGGTTCTCTTTGAGAATGAAGAACAACAATCAACCATGGCTAATTACATTTGTGGTTTTCCTAATATTAAACCAGCCCTATAATCCCGGCATAAATCCAGCCTCATCAGAACATATAATCTTTGTGATATGTTGCTGTGATCTTCTCATTAATATTTTATTTTAAATTTTTTGCATCAGTATTCATTGGGAATATTGGTATACAATTTTCTTTTTCTTTTTTTGACTTTTTGGATATAGATACAAGAACATATAGATCATAAAAGGAATTTATTATTTTTCTACTTTTCAAACCATTCATGTAATAATGCAACTTAATTGCTCGTTAAATGTTTGATAAAATGTGCTTATAACTCTGGTCCTGGATTTGGTTTTGTTTTGTTTTGAGATGGGAGCAATAAGAAAGAAATAATTTATGACTTGTGCCATTTCTTTTTCTGAGATTAAATTATTTAAGTAATGCAATTCTTGTCCTGTTAATCTAGGTATTTTATATTTTGTAAATATTCATCTATTTCATTTAGCTTGACATTTTTATTGGCATATAATTGGGCAAATAGTTCCTAATCATGTCTTTTATTTCATCTTCAGTTACTGTAAATTTACTTTTTGGGGGTCTGGTAATTTGGTTTTCTTTCCCTACCCCATATCGATTTATTTTTTAAATTTTTGAATATTTGTTTCTTCTGATTACATGTAAAAATAATTATTAATATTTTTTTAAAATTGTGAGTTCTAAATTCTCTCATTTCCTTTCATTCTTCCCTCCTTGAAATGGCAAGCAATTTGATGTAGGTAATGCTTGTGCAAACAAAATATATTTTCATATTGCTGTTTATTCTTTGTTTTCAGAGAGGAGCAGTGATATCAAGGAGTGATATGTTGACTCCCATATGAATTAGATTTAAGTGGATTAGAGTTACACAAAATCGTCAGTCTCACTCTCTCTTCCAGAGTCATTGAAGTCCAGTAGCAACGCAATGGTCAGGATGACTGGTGATGTCCCAGGATTCAGTAGATGACCATGGCATTTTTTATGTCTGACCAAGCTTTAAGTGCTCCACGGCACCTGCTTCATTCATTTCATCTGGTTTTTACATCAGGGGAAGTCTTCAGATGCTCGGGGCAGACATCACCCTATCTCACCAAAAGGTTAGTTTTAGCTCATCTGCTGAGATGGTCCCATTGGGATGTGGCTTCTGTGCATGCTACAGATTTTTGGAGCCACAGGTAGGAGCTAAATGCCAGGAGGACACCAAAGGTGGATGAGCAGCCCTGAAAAAGTCTCAGCAAAGCCCTCACAACAGAGGAGCTGGTCCTCCCTGAACATTCCATATTAATCCCATTGTGAAGAAAACAGACCAAAAAAAAATCCAAAGAAAAAGAAAGTAGAAAAATACAACCCTTTGTTTAGCTTAAAACAAATCCTTCCTTTAACCTATTCTCTCTCTTTCCCCACCTTTTTTTCTTTTTCCCCTTTCCCTCCTTTTGCTGTATTCCTGTACCAAATTTTGTGTGTATGCTATTCCCTCCTTTTCCAATGTAATATTTGAGTGTTTCTTGCTCTCCTTATTCCTCCTTCTTGTTTGTATAGACTTCTACTTGTACTCCCCATTATAGGAGATAATGTTCCTCTTGTTCTTTACTCCATTCCCCCTCCCTATTTCACCTCTTTTGTATCTCTTTTCTTTTCTTTTATTTTTACAGCTCTTTTAAGATCATGAAAACAGAAGAGAACTTTGCCCACACCTCTGCCTGATTGGACTTCTGTGACCCCTGCTGATGACAAAGTTTTGAAGGAATACAACAATATTCTCACCATATCACAAGGTAAACAGTGATTGCTTATGATTGCTCACTCACCTTTATTTTTGCTTTTCTTGACTCTTTTCATTGTGAATGCTTGGAAATCCTCTATTTCGTTAAAGACCTATTTTTCCTTCTGTAGCATTGTATTCAACTTTTCTGGCTAAGTTATTTTTAGCTGTAAGCCAATATCCTTTGCTTTTTGGAATATTGTATTGTGTGACCTTGTGTGGTTCTTAAATACTTGGGTTTTCCTTTTCTGGCTGCTTGCAGTATTTTTTTGGCTACAATGTTTTTGAGAGTTTTTGTTTTATAGTTTCTTTTAGGAGGTGATCAGTGGACTTTTTCTCTTTTCACTTTGCCTTCTGGTTCTAAAAGAACCAGACAATTTATTATTATTTTGCAAAGTAATTAGGGGTGAGTGACTTCCCCAGGCTAGGAAGTATTAAATGTCTGAGGAGAGATTTGAACTCAGGTCCTCCTGAATTCAGGACTGGTGCTCTATTCACTGTGCCATCTAGCTTCCCTGGCATTTTTTTTTTTTTTTGCTGAGGCAATTGGAGTTAAGTGACTTGTCCAGAGTCACACAGCTAGAAAGTGTTAAGTATCTGAGGTCAGATTTGAACTCAGATTCTCCTGATTTCAGGGCTGGGGCTCTATTCACTGTCCATTCTCCAAGTGATGGGTATGCCCTTTGCTAATAATTTTTTGTTGTAACAAAATATTTATATAAATAATATTTTTATATACATAGGTCCTTTTCCTTTTTATTTGGTCTCTTTTGGGGCATAGACATACTAATAGTATCACTGAGTAAGTACATGATTTAGTGACTTCTTGAGCACAGGTCCAAACTGTTTTCCAGAATAGGATAGACCAATGAACAATTCCACCAATAGTGTTCTAGTGTATCTAGTCAGAAATTACTTTTGAGGTCCCTTCCCCTTCTAAATCAATGATCTCAGGCAAACTGCCTCAGATCTGAAGATCTCCTTTCCCATTCTAATATTCTAATAACTTGAGTGTTAATTCCAAAGGAGCTGGGCATTTGAAGCTGCATTTAAGTGATTCAACATCTGGTGACCAATTGGAGACCAAGTCTCCACTCCTCATTTGCTGGATTGCTCCGTCATTCTATGTTTTAGACCCCTGAACTAGTCCCAGTGGGCCTCAGCATTATTATTCTGATAATAGTCACCCAAAGATCTCTCCACATGTCCCTAGATATAAAATATAGATTGTACTCTGACCAACCAGCGAACCTTCCAATGCCAGAAATTAGAAGATGAAAGAACTGGGTTCAAATCCCACCTCTAAGGCTTAGGAATTGTATGTAATTAATCTCACTGATCAGCTTCCTCATCTATAAGATGGAAATAATTCCTGTAGTGTTTATCTATAGGACCTTAATGAGGCAATGTATTGTATATATTCCTCAATATCTTTGAATACCTTAAAACACTATGTAAGTGTCATTTTTATTATTTTTGTTATTACCTTTACTATTCACTTTCTGAAGGGAAGAATTGCATTTGTCACATTTTTTTTCAATAATGTCTTTGGACAGTCATACATATACATAGACAGGATGGGACAGATAGATAGACAGATATACACACAGACAGGATGGGACAGATAGATAGACAGATATACACACAGACAGGATGGGACAGATGGACAGACAGACAGACAGACAGACACACAGAAGAATGAAAATGTTTCAACCAAAACATGTATAGTAAAGAGACTGAATTAGATGATCCCTCGGATCCCTTGGATCCCTCTCAGTTCTGACATTCTCTGTTCTAAGCCCCTCTCAGTTCTGACACCCTGTGTCCCAAGATCCTCCGGAATCCTCCAGGATTTGCCCTTTGGGACTCTCAGAGAAGTTCCTGGCTGTGGGACACACTGGAGGTTGAAATAGTGGTGTTTAATGTAATCAGCCCTGGATCTGGAGTCTGAGGCCCTGGGCTGGAATCCTCTCTCTGCTACTTAATAGCTGTGGGACATGGGAGCAGTCACTGTCCCTCTGTGGGGCTGGGGGTTCCTCCTCTGTGAAGTAGGAAGGTTAAGTTCCCCACTACACAGCCTTGGAGTCTCTCATAACTTTTGAATCCCTTGTTCTTTATCAGAGAAGCCGCTGTTAGAATGAAGGAAGGCTTGAGAAGAGAAATAAATCCACCTGAAATTCTAAAGAAAATCCAGACCAAAGCTGCCCTCAGGCACTATCCAACCAATTTCTTTTCTGCAAGTAAGATCATCGTATTGATTCCCTCAAAAAAAGAGAAAAATCAAAAATAACAGGGTGATGTGTGATGGGCTGTTATTGCACACACAACAGATATTGTCTCCCTACAATTAAATACACCTAAATTAAAAGTTAGAGGAATTCACCTGAGATCATGAAAGTCTTTTTTTATTCCCTGATTTTCTTTAATTAGAAGCCAAAAACAGAACGAGAGTCAAATAGCAAAGGCGTCATTCAAGTGAGGTGGGGGAGCCGCCAGGATTTTAAAATTCTCTGAAGTAGAATTCATTCATCTCTCCATTCATTCAGCCATTCAAAAAACCATCAATTTAGAGTTGGAAGATGCCTTAGAAGTTTTGGCTTAGGAGGTACCACCTCACACCTATCAGATCGGCTCATAGGGCAGAAAAGGAGAATGACAGATGTTGGCGGGGGTGTGGGAAAAATGGCACAGTAAGGCATTAGGTTGGTGGAGCTGTGAACTGATCCAGCCGTTCTGGAGAGCAATTTGGAACTATGCCCAAAGGGCTACCAAACGGCATATCCTTTGACCCAGTAATACCACTACTAGATCTGTCCTCCAAAGACATCAAAGAGAAAGGAAAAAAGAACCTCTGTGGACAAAAATGTGGATAGCAGCTCTTTTGGGGTGTCAAAGATTTGCAAACTGAGAGGATGCTCATTGATTGGCGAATGGCTGAACAAGTTATGTGATTATAACGGAATATTATTGGGCTGTAAGAAATGATGAGCGGGAGGCTCTCAGAAAAACCTCAAAAGACTTACACGAACTGCTGCAAAGTGACATGAGCAGAACCAGAATAGGTACACAGTAACAGCAATATCATATGATGATCTGTGGTTAATAATTTGTCTACGTTGCACTGACTGTGTTGTACGCCTGTGAAACCTGGACAGCGTATCAGTGCCGTGCCAGGAAGTGGAACCGCTTCCATCTGAATTGTCTTAGGAAGATTCTGAAGGTCACCTGGCAGGAGAAGGTACCAGACACTGAGGTCTTTTCTCAAACTAAATTATTAATCACTCAAGCTCTACTATAGTGGGACTCTATAGGATTGGCCACATTGAGTGCCAAATGTATGCTCGGCAAAAAGACTATTTTATGGCGAACTCACACAGGGCAAGTGTACCTGTGCTGGTTAGAAAAAGCAATACAAGAATACTCTCTCTTAAGAACTTTGGAAATGATTGTATGACGTGGGAGACATTGGCACAGGACCGCCCAGCATGGCGTGCCCTCATCAGAGAAGGGGCTGAGCTCTATGAGCAAAGCAGAACTGAATCAGCTCAGAAGAAATGTGAGATGCACAAAATTAAAGAAGCCCCGCAATGTTCCCAGGGACCATTTGTGTCCGTCCTATGACAGAGCACTCCAAGCGCATATTGGTCTGATGGGCCACAGTTGGACACCCTAACTTGGCTCTAACACAGTGATGCCATTTTGGTCTTCTTCAAGAATGAAGGACAACAACCAACTACTCTCTGCAATACAGTGCTCCAAGACAATTCTGAAGAACTTTTGATGAAAAATGCTACCACTTCCAGAGAAAGAACTGGTGGAACTGAATGCAGATCAAAGCATACTTTTATTACATTCTTTCTTTTTCTTCTTTTTGTCACTGTTTTCTTTCACAACATGACTAATATGGAGATATATTTTGCATGATTGCACCTATGTAACCCATATAAAATTGTTTGCCTTCTTAATGAAGGGGGGAGAGGAAAGGGGAAGAGAATTTGGGACTCATAAATTTTGAAATGAATGTTCAACATAGTTTTTACATGTAAATGGAAGAGAATAAAATACTAAATAAAAAAATCAGCCTAGACTCATAGATAGAGAACTCATAGGGACTTCAGAAGCTAGTTGACTCCTTTTTTTTTTTTTAATAAATGAGGAAACTGAAACTTAGCAGAGGCTAAGTGATTTGACCAAGATTATTTAGGTAGGAACTGGAAGAGCTGAGATTTGAACCCAGATCCTCTCACACCAATCCAGCTTCCCTTCCACTATATTATGCTATCTTCATTCAAATATTCTGAACAACTACTGAACAGGTAAGAGATGTGAACATGTGGGGAGGGACAGGGACATGAAGAATTCAGAGAAATTTGAGATAACATATGAATACATGCAAACTGGAATAAGAAGAACCAGAAATACAATATAAGCAGTGACTAGAACAATGTAAACAGAAAGGAGAATTGGGGAGGAAAACAAACAATGCTGCAGGGTTATAATGAGTAAGCCTGGAACCAAAAAAAGCTGAAAAAATATACTTCCATCTCTTTTTTGCAAAAGCAGTGGACTATATTCTAAGCTCCCTCTCAGCTTTGATATCCCATGTTCTAAGGGACCTCCCAACTCACATCCTGGGTTCTGAGACCTTCCAACCTTCTAGGTTCTATCAGTTCTACCACTTATTGGTGATGTGATCTCGAGCAAGTTATTTCTTCTCTCTGGGGGAACAGGTTTCCTTTCCTGTAAAATAAAGAGAAAAGCCCTGGGAAAGGTAGGAGCTCCCAGAGTACCAGTCCTGCTGCTAACCCATCTCTCACAACCATCAGGGGAGGCAATTCCTATAGAAAAGAAGGATCTGCCATCTCCCATCACCCTGCCACTTCCAGGGCAGGCGAGCCAACCTACCTGAATCAGCTATGGGTCTTGGGGAAGAGGAAGAGGAAGCATATGTCAGGCGGTTCAGGCCACCATCACCCATCAGCCCTCCGTGGAGCCAGCCTGCCTTGGGACCTTGGAAACACCAATCATCATCCTGGGAAGCCATCCCTGTGGAGCTGCAGCCAGGCAAGTGTCCCAGACCCATCTACTGAAGCCTTTGGTGTTGTCAAATAACTAACCACCAGAAACTGATATGATTTTTTCAGGGGCAATGACATTTAAGAAGAGACATCGACATCTGCTTTGTCACTGTAAATATTTATTCTCATGCCTCTGGGTCTCATTGTTATTAGGGAAGATGCCGGCTAGCACCTATTCTCCCCAAGCCAAAGGAGAATCTAGATTCCTCCAAGTTAGAAGGAAACATGAAGCATCTCTTTGGCTTGATCCACATGGGAACAAGAATCCTTTCTAAAATATCTTTGATTGATTGACCAGTCATTTCCCCACCAGGCTTGAACTTGAACTAAATAACATTTATTGACTTAGATTTTTTTTTTTAAAGTGGAACCTTTTATGCACAATAGAACTGGGACTTCATTTTCTCAATGAAACTTATTGAAAAGTCCAGAGGAAAGTTGGAATGTTAATGAAAAACTTCAGTTCTGCTGAAAGGAAACTTTTTCTGCCCCTCCCCGCCCCCACACTCTCCCATGACCAGAAGGGAGTAAGAATAGGAGCCCTGAGTGTATTATGCCTGAGCAGGAGAGAACAATAACAAGAAGAGTCTAAACAAGTATGTCCAAAGAGTGGCTGTTTTTCCCTAGGGAGGATTGGGGTTTAAAAAGAAACAACTCAAACAAGCAAGCACATAAAACATCTCTTTTGGCTCTGCCACGACTCCTCCAATCCCTCGGGGCTGAATGGAGGCTCCTAAATCATCTGGCTGAAGGCTGGTTCCAAAAAGCAGAGGGGGTGGGAAGCTGGCCAGCGTGGGCTCCGGGTCTGGGCAGAGCAAGCAATCCCCCCATTTCTAGGCTTCACAAACAGGTCCTCATCTTGCTTCAAAGGGAAGAGAAGCAACTCCAAATCCCAAACAGCTGCAACTTGGGCTCTTGGGATTTCGAAAAAGGTAATTATCCTTGTTGAACCCAAACTTCCATGCAGATTCTCCAAAATCCACTCAACTCACAAACCACAGCATCGACCACTGGTGGCGGCTCCCTTGGGCCAGCTTCACCTCCCTCTCTCATTATTCTCACCCACCACCACCGCCGACCAGTCCCACCCAAGTAGGAATCCCCGTTTCCTGGGCAAAGTCTCCTTCACTCAACTTATCAACTACAGACTCAAACCAGAAACCCACTTGGTGCGCTTTTTGTTTTTGTTTTTAAACAGGGAAAAAAACTCGATTGAAGGTCTGAGCAGAATTTGTTTCCAGAAAGAAGGGGGGGGAGGGGAGTAAACCTCAGTAAGAAGCCACTGGAGAGGTCTCAGCTCTATCCCAGAAGCCTCCGAATGAGATGGCTCAGGGAACCATCCTAGAAATCTTCCTCTTTTGGCAGGGTTGGGGTGGGAAAATTCCAGTGTAGTGTCTGATGTCAGAGATCCGGCTTAGGGGAGGAGAGGGGACCCGAGGAGGGAATTCCTGGGGGGTGTCTGACGTCAGAAATCCAGTTGTACTGAGGGTGGGGAGGAGAGCTGGGGTGGGAATTCCTGGGGAGCACCTGCCGTCAGAAGTCCCGCTTGCGGAAAGCCACCGACGCTCCACGGATGCTGGACAGCTCCTGCTCCCCCCCAGTGGATGGAGAGCGGGGCGGCTGCCGCAGGGGCCGGGGCTCTGTAGCCGCTCGCAGCCTCCCCAGGATTCCGAGGCTGGCGGGGCTCGGGGCTCTGCGAGAAGGCACTGTAGCTCCCGGGTGTCCCCCCGACGGCAGGGGCGCAGCCTGGCTGCAGGTAGGTTGGCTGCGGCTGGCCCAGCGCCCAGGGATCGCCCAGCAGGTAGAGCGGACGCTGGGGCACGCAGCAGGGCAGCTCGGGGAAGGAGAGGGGAGAGGGCGTAGGGGAGCGCCCCGTCGGGGGCCCGGGGGGCTGCGGAACGCGAGGGCGGGGACGCCGGCGCCGGCGCCGGCGATAATCGCCCTGGTCGAACATGTCCTGGAAGGCCGGGTCCAGGGCCCACAGGTTGCCTTTGCGCTCTCCGGGGGCGCCGGGGCCGCCGTCGCGGGGCACCTTCACGAAGCACTCGTTGAGGCTGAGGTTGTGGCGGACGCTGTTCTGCCAGCCCTTCTGGTTGCGCTCGTAGTAGGGGAAGCGAGCCACGATGTACCGGTAAATCCCACTCAGGGGGAGCCGCTGCTCCGGGCTCTCCTTGATGGCCATGGCGATCAGCGCGACGTAGGAGTAGGGGGGCTTCTGCAGGGCGTCTGGCCCTGCTCTCCCGGCCAAGTCGGCCGCGCCTCTGCCGGCGAGCTCCGCCGCAGAGGAAGCTCCCGGGGGCACAGGCTGGGCGGCCAAGTCCTGAGAAGCCATCGCTTTCCTTCCACGCTTATAGGGCGCTTGGGAGCGCGCACTCTATCCGCTGCGCCCTAGACGGCCCCGGAGGCCCAAGGATCTGCTCGCCTTGCTTCCCCTGGCCTGACAGCTGGCTCTCTGCGCTCTCTTCCCGGCCGCCCCCTCCCCTAGACTGGGGCAGACCCAGTTTGGTGTCTCGGAGGCTCAGAGGGTCCAAGAACGAGGTCCCAAACTGTTAACGCCTTTCCTCCCCCGAGCTCGCGTCCGGTGCAGGCCGAAGGACAGAGGCGCAGCCTGCATCCCCGGGTTGAGTTAAATTCGTCGGAGCTCTCTCACCAGAGGGAATGGATACTCTCCGGAAGATGAAGCGGTTAGAAGGAAATTCTGTAAACCGAGCTCAATTCTACCCCTGGAGTCCATAATGGAGTTAGAGAGGCGTCCCTGCCCCTGGACCCTTGACTTGTAGCCCACTGCGCCCGCTTGAACAGATTCATGAAAACGGGAGCGATGGAGCCTCACTCCCATGCCCTGCCTCTGCCCTTTACTCCTTAGCTGCCCAGACGTTGTCCTTTCCCCTCTGACTCCCCATCCCTAGCCCCTGATCAGGAGGACTCCCCACCCGCAGAGTGTCTGCCCCCAGACTCTCCTCCACTCTGCTTGTCGGCTGTGAGCTGGAGGGAGGAGTTCCTGGCAGCTGGGAGGGAGATCAGAGCTTAAAATTCTGCCTACGAGGAGCGACCCTCCCCTCTGTGCTCCTCAGACGGGTTTTATTTTTAACTCTTAAGCCGTACATACACGTGTGTGTGTTTTCCCCACCTAAGACTTGTGTCTGGCAGCAGCAAAATTTAGACAAAGTGAGGGGCCCCTTTGGCATGGAGGGGATGGGGGTGGCAATAACGAGTGTCCTCTGGTAAGAAAGCCTGACTCGACCTCCCGTAGGCCAAGAGGCAGCTGGCCAGCAGGCAACTGTAGCCGGGGTCACTGGCAGGCTGAGGATCAAGCCACAAATACAGCCCAGTTGCTTCAGCCCTGATCTACTCTTTTCTTAGTGGCTTAGAAAAATGATAGTAACTGATATTTATATAACAATGAAATGATGACAAAATGCTTACTGTACATCATCTCATTAAAGTTTACATGCGTGATTTCATCTGAACAGCACAATAACCTTGTGAAATGGGCGCTAGGAGTTTTATTCTGTGTGGTGAGAGAGGAAATGGGGCACAAAGTCAGTATACTGGGATGACACACACACAGTAGTGCTCAGTGTTTCGAGTAGGCCACTGAGTCTAGAAAGTTACAGCGAGGCGGGGTCTGTTTGCCAAAGAGATCATAAAAGAGGAGAAAAGGAACCAGTGTGAAAAATGTTTGTAGCAGTTCTTTTTGTAGTGGCAAGGAACTAGAAATTGAGTGGATGCCCATCAGGTGAATTCACTGTTATATGAATTAATGGAATATTATTGCTCTGTAAGAAATGATGAGCAGGCTGATTGCAGAAAAGCCTGGAAAGACTTATATGACGCTGAATGAAGTGAGCAGAATTAAGAGAACATTGTACATAGTAATAAGATCGTGTGATGAACTTGGCTCTTTTCAACAATGCAGTGATTCAGGGCAATTCCAATAGATTTGAGATGGAAAATGCCATTTAAATCCAGATAGAGAACTACAGAGATGGAATATGGATCAAAGTATAGTGTTTTCACTTTTGTTTTTCTTTCTTGTGATTTTCCCCCTTTTGATCTTATTTTTCTTGCACTACAAGTATGGAAACATGTTTTTAAAATTGCATATATTTTACCTTTTGATCCAGCGGTGTCTCTACTGGATTTGTATCCCGAAGAGATTATAAAAGAAAGGAAAGGATTGACATGTGCAAAAATGTTTGTAGCAGCCCTTTTTGGAGTAGCAAAGAATGGAAGTTGAGGGGGGAAAAATCCCATCAGTTGGGGAATGGCTGAATGATGCTATATGAAGTAGTGGAATATTATTGTTCTATAAGAAATGACAAGTAGACTGATTTCAGAAGAGCCTGGAAAGACTTACATGAACTGATGCTAAGTGAAGTGAGCAAAACCGGGAGAACACTGTACACAGCAACAAGATTATGTGAGGATCAACTGTGATGGGCTCAGTTCTTTTCAACAATGAGATGCTTTAAAGCAATTCCAATAGATGTGATGGGAAGAGCTATCTGAATCCAGAGAGGGAGCTACAGAGACCGAACCTGGAGCAAAACATAGTGTTTTCACCTTTTGTTGTTTGTTTGTTTGCTTGTTTACTTTTTTGTATCTTTTCCCCTTCTGGTCTAATTTTTCTTGCACAGCATGACAAACGTGGAAACGTTTAGAAGAATTGCATGTGTTTAACATATCAGACTGCTTGCTATCTAGGGGAGGGAGAGAGGGAGAAAAGTTTGGACCACAAAGTCTCACAAAAATGAAATGTTGAAAACTTTCTTTACACGTATTTGGGAAAATAAAATATTATTGAAAATTTCAAATAAGAAGTTACAGTGAGGGCTGGCCTGCAGATGGTAGAATTTCTGCATCCAAAAATTACCAGCCAATAAAATCCAGGTCTTATCCCTTCAGAGATGAGGAAACATTCTTAGAAAGAGATGATGGCTTGTCTATTCTCATACAGTATCTGAGGTGAGATTTCCAATCTATCTCCTGATTCTAAGTCTACACCAATAGGAAAAATGTTTCTTCATCTTGCAAGCTGTCTAGTCCAATGGAAAGTTAGATTTCCCCCTTCCTCCTTCCCCCTCTCCAAGCATGCTTTTCTAAGAAATGTTTTTCAGCTTCTAAAAGTTTGAAGTCTCAGAGACAGCATAGTTTGGTGACTTGGAACCAAGAAACCCCGAGTTCCAATTTAAACTCTGCCAGTGGCTGTGTGAATATGAACCCCCTTCTCGGCAGTTTTCTTCAGCACCATTCCCTTTTGCCCACTGCCACTTTCTTCTCCCCACACAGGGCTCCATCATCTGTCTCTGCCTTGGATGCTCACTCTCTCCATCACTGCCTCTTAGTGTCTCTACTCTGGTTTCCTTCCAGACTCAGCTTCAATGTCTGAGAGGCATTTGAGGTACCCTGGCATTTAGTACTTTCTTCCTTGAAGTTGTAGACACTGTCAGCATCTTACATGTATCAATCGATGTCTGTGTTATCCCTCCCATGAGAATGGAAGCTGTTTGAGGGCAGTTTCAGGTTTTGCTTCTAATTTGTGTCCCCACTGATTTCTACATAGAAAGCATTTAATACATTTTTGTCGAATGTTTTAACCTCTCTGAACCTTCATTTATTTATCTGTAATAATTATATTATAAATGTTTATTATGTATTTATAATATGTTAGGTATTATATAAATGGGATATCTAGGTGGCACAGAGTACTGGAACTAAAATCAGGAAGACTCCTGTTCCTGAATTCAAATCTAGTCCCAGACACTAGCTATGTTATCCAAAGCAAGTCACTTCACCCAGTTTGCCTCAGTTTTCTTTTCTGTAAAATGAGCTGAAGGAAATGGCAAACCACTCCAGAATCTCTGCCAAGAAAACCCCAAATGGGTTCATGGGGACATGACTGAAGCAACTGAACCAAAAAATGATATAAATGTATTTTATATTTATAATGCATAATATATTGTATCTTCATATATATATGATTATATTGTGAAACATAGATACAAGATTATAAACAATTTAATAATAAGTACATAATGCTTTAAGGTTGGCAAATCATTTTACATATTTTATTTGATTCTCACAACAGCTCTGGGAGGGTGGTGCTATAATTATCCCATTTTACAGAGAAGGAAACTGAGCTTTGGGAGAAGTTCAATGACTTGCTCAGCTATTGTGTCTGAGCTGCATTTGAACTTAGGTCTTTCAGGCTTCAGCCATAGCATCCCCAAGTGGCCCAAAATGGGGGTGATAATCACAATTGTTTTGGAGGCTTAAAATTGATTGGAAATAGACATTGCAGCAAAGGAAGGGCAAGCTCCAGTTAACCAGAGAAAGCCTGGGGCTAAGAGGTGTCAATGGAGATGTCTCGACTCACAAGCAAGTTTCAGGTCTGCCCCTCAAAATTCCCTTCCCTCCCTCCCCCGGAAGACTGATTATTCTTCCTACCCTTTTCTTTCAGAAAACTCCGTTCTCTTCCAGTCCCATTTTTTTGAGCCTTTCTCACTTTTCACCCCAAGAGTATCCCTCCCTCCCTCTCTTCTTCAGGGCTCCATTATTCATTTTGACATTGGATGGACCCAGAAAATATCTGGTTCATGCTACTCCTGTTACTGATGAAGTTGAGGGCCAAAGTCACACAAGGAAGGCCTCCCATCGCTCTGGGCTGAGATCTCCAAAGTCCACTATCTTTCCTTGTTCTTCTCAAACAACATTTTGTTCACGTCTCCCTGATCCCCATAAAAGGAAGGATTCTAAGTATCTTGAAGCCGTTTGGTGTAAGACTTGGACTTAAGAGTTGCAGAGTCTGGGTTGCAATCCCACCTTTGCCACTTATTACTTGGGAAATGCATTTAACCCCAAGGGGCCTGTTTCCCTCTCTGTAAAATGGGCACTAAAAATGTCCCACCACTTGTTCTTCCTAGCTGCCAGGAACGTGGTGAGGAAATCCTTTTATAAACCTTAAAAGTACGATACAAATGTGAGTTGTGATTACAATCATTATCTCTAACTTGAAGAAATTGGACTACTTAGGACTCAAGTCCCTACCTAATCCTGGACTAGAAATCATAGCAGTGAGGATCTACAGTGAATAGACTGCTGGGTCTAGAATCAGAACTTGGGTTCAAATCTGGCCTTGACACTTTCTTGTTGTGTGATCTTGTTCAAGTCATTTAACTTATATCTGCTTCAGTTTCCTCAGCTGTAAAATGAAGATCATAATAGTATTTGCTTTGCAAGGTTGTTGTTAAGATCAATTGAAATAATATTGTTTTGAAAAGTGCTTAGCAAGGTGCTATGTCAATATTACGCTTCTTTTGAATCTGCAAAATGAGGTAGGCTGGCCCTAACTGAGCTCTGGTCACTTCCCATTTTGTTGTCCAAGATAAATTCTATGATTAGTCCCTTCATCTCCATAAGCCTCAGTTTACTTATCCATAAAATGGGGACAATAATTCTCAGTACTACCCACTAACTTACAGGGCTGTCAATAAGTTTTTACTAAGCACATAGTAGGTTTATCAGGCCTAGTGCTCAGTATTGTTTTGAGGCAAGGGTTTCAAATACTATAGAAATGTGTATTTTCTTATTCATTTTCATTAAGTTCACATTTAGGTCTGGGATCAAAAGCCTAGAAATGACCTAGTATAACACACCCCTTCCTCTCTTTTATAGATTAAGCACCAGATCAGGGAATTGACTTGCTCACAAATAACCAGACACTGAATAATTGTCAGAGGCCAAACTCAAAGGATGAGAGGAGAGGAAGGTATTCTAGACATAATGAGGCAGGGAGTAAAGGCAGAAACGCGGTAGGGAAGTTTCGTCTGGAGAGCCTCAGGGACTCCCCTGAACACCTCTCTCTCTGCTGTGGCCCCCCTCGAAGCGTTTGCTGCCCCCCTCCCCACTAATCCCCCCTCCCGGGTGGGTGAGCTAAATCCCACACTTAAGAGTAGGCCTTCTGAAGTACCAGCCCCCTCCGGGAACAAGGGGGCCTCATTAAGTCTCCAGCCTTGTAATTTGGGCTACAGCTTGGCACTAACACCTGCTGTTTTGTTCTACAAGGTGTGTGCTGGGGGGCTGGAGGGGGGCACAGGACTGCCAGACCTGTGCCGATACTTGCCAGGAGAGCTGTTTGCAGCATACTGGAACCTAAAGTGTGTGTTCCTTCCATACTGTCAATAAAATCTGATCAGTTCCTACCAACCTAGGGCTAGGTATCTGAAAAGTAACCCCCAAAGGCTTCTTCCCCAATTCCAATTCATCAGGCCCATAATTCCCCTACTGACTTCCCTACTGAGGCTTATGGAGATGAAGGGACTAATCATAGAATTTATCTTGGACAACAAAATGGGAAGTGACCAGAGCTCAGTTAGGGCCAGCCTACCTCATTTTGCAGATTCAAAAGAAGCGTAATATTGACATAGCACCTTGCTAAGCACTGAAGTCTCATCTTCATAAAGGCAAGGCCTTCACCCAAGAATATGTTGGTGTTCAACAAATGGCTCTCTAGTAAATACACCCCCCCAAGATACTTTTGCATTTAAAATCTGCATTATTAACATTTTCTCCATCACATTCTAAGTCTAGACTACCAACAAAATGATAAATCAAGCCCTGATTTGTGGTACTTGATGATTTCCAAAATGCCTTAACCACCAGCTCTTTAAGCCCATGGGAGCCGGTGCCAGCACACAGGTCTCCACCTCTCTAAGCTCTTCCTCATTTTATCCTATCCTAGAACATAGCATTTTAACTTACCTGCCATTTTAAACTCATAATTCTCCAGACTACTTTTCCATTTTGTCCCCAACTGGCACTTATTATCCCATCTCACCAGTTTTAATGACTGCCGTCTCCTCTTGTTAGAATGAAAGCTCCTTGAAGGTAGGGGCTGCCTTTCCGCCCAGCCCAGCACGCACCGAGCATCTAACACATTTTCCTTTATCGGCCAACCGCGCGAGTCTTAGGAATGCTTTTCTTCCTTTATAGGGAGTGTTAAACCATTGCTTCTAAAGATAAGGTCATGGACTCATAGCCTTAGAGCTGGAAGGGATTTTAGAAGCCATCTCTTCTAAATCAACCTTTTCACTTTATAAATGAGGAAATGGAAGCCTAGAGAAGTGAAGCCCCAAGAGGGAAAAGGGAGTAACAGTCAGAACTTGAGCCCACATCATTCAACTCCAATGGTGCACAAGCAGCAGTCCTGGTGTTGGAGTCAAAAGACACGGATTCAAATCTAGTCTTGGACACAAGGTGGAACTGGGGGTCATGTGGTCAAGCTGGGATTCAAAGTCAGGCCTGATGAGGGGCGTCCAATTCTGATACTACTGTGATGACTTGGAGGCACGGGACATGGACTGGTTGGTCTCTGACTTCTGTGACTGATTCCTTCCTTCGTGCATCAACTAGGTGCTATCTGTACATGGGGAACATATAAAATTTAGATAGGACAAGTCTCTGTCCTCAGTCTAGTAGCATTTCCTGTTCTATAAAATATTGTATGAGTCTGGATCATTATTCCTGAGAGTTTACTCTGCATGAATTTACAGGCTAGTCTTGGTCACACAGAATAATCACTTCTAGGTACTTCCTCCTTAATTACCTTGCTTCTAGGTGGTATTCAATTGGTGTGTGTGTGTGTGTGTGTGTGTGTGTGTGTGTACACAAACATGTAAAACATACATAAATATATAACATAACAATGTTGTTCAGTTATGTCTCCGTTTTGGGATTTTCTTTGCAAAGATAGTTTTTTACCAATCTTCTCCAGCTGACTTTACTAGATAAGGAATCGAGACAAAGGAGATTAAGTGACTTGCTGAGGATCACAAAAGCTACTAAATTGTCTAAGGCCAGATTTGAACTCTTGAAAATACATCTTAGTGACAGCTAGGTGGTACAGTAGATAGAGCACCAGCCCTGAAGTTACGAGAACCCGAGTTCAAATCTGGTCTGATACTTAACACTACCTAGCTGTTTGACCCCAATTGTCTCAGGAAAAAGAAAAAAAAGAAAATAAATCTTGATTCCAGGCCCAAGAAGATATATATCCACTTTGCCACCTAGTTGCATCTAATATAACTAACAACAAATAGAATGTATTATCTTTAACATGTAATAGAATATATATTCAATCAGAATATAATCAGAAATATCAGAAATATAATATTTGTGCCAAGCAATAAATATATGAAACAGTATAACACTATGATGTAAATAAAATAAAATCTGTGGGTGGGAAGAGCTCAGAAAGACTGGCACATTTGCAAGCCCAGGGACCTTATTCACTCACTCTCTGAACCTTGGTTTGCTCATTAGTGAAATGGGAATACCCACTCCACATTCCCTACATATGGAAAAAAAAATGTGTCAAACATTTTGTAAATGTTTAAGGGCCTTATGGATGGTAGTTATCATTGAGAGAAATGGACTCAGTAGTACAAAGAACTTCCTTGGCTCAGCCCGTGTACAAAGACTTACCTCACTGCCTGGGATGTCACCATGCAGGGCAAGTTTCTCTCTGAAAGCCCAGTCCTGGTCCAGGCCCAGACAGCTAACTCTTGGTTTAATCTGATTGACTAGGAGATAGGAAGCGCAGGGAAGGGTTAACATGAAGCCTATGGACCCTTTTCCCAAATATTTTTATATGTATAAACTACCTACTATTATAAAGGAAACCAATTATATTGAAACAGTTGTGTGTGTATACTTACATATACACATATGCCTATATATTTTTTAGACTCCAGATTAAGAATCTCTACTATAGATGAACCAAGTGATTTATGGCTTGGGAAGGAAGAAGACCACAGTGATAGTGGGAAGGTTACAGGTAAGCCAGTCCTAATCAGATTTAGATAAATGGGTGTTTCCTTCCTGGCTGCCTCTTCAATCAGTCACACCCCTCCTGTCTCCATCATGCTCTCCAGAACCCCTTTTCCACAGTTAATTAACTGCCCTTCATCCAAAACCTATGCCTTCCCCACTTGTTCTTTTGTGTATAATTTACCCATTTACATGTTGTTCCTAAGCCATGACTCTGTAAGCTCCTCTAAGGCAGGGATTGCCTTTTTTCTCTTTATATGCCCAGCGTTTGGCACAGGGCCTGGCACATAGTGGGTGTTTAATAAAAGTTTATTGAATGAATGGTAGATATTTAACAAATTCTTATTGATTAAAGTATGTTCCTTGATACATATATATCGTTAAGTGCAATTTGGGAAGGGGAGGGCCAGTAACTGGAGGCTGGAGCCTTCACTTCTGAGGACTCTGTGAGGAAGCTAGGAATTCTTAAGGTTGAGAACAGGCGGCACAAGAAGCAGCCTGAACAAAATCACCGAGGATGGACACGAAGCACCAAGTTCAGGGAGGCTCGGAAGCTGTTTCAGCTGGGACATGAAGAGCTAAAGGTCTTGGATAAAATAAGGTAAGAAGGGTGGTAGGCAGTCAGATCATGGGGGTGCACCTGTGCCTTAGGAAAATTACTTTGGCAGCTCTGCTGGAAGAAGAATTGGGACAGTGAAAGCCGAGTAGGAGGAAGATGCTAGGGCTCTTGTGGGCCTGATGCTTGGCAGGATGATATAGGAGGGACCATCAGAAAGAAAGGAGATCATATCCTCATCTATAAAATGAGCTGGAGACAGAAATGGCAAATGGCAAACCAGAATCTTTGCCAAGAAAACCCCAAATGGAATCCCGAAGAGCCAGACGTGACTTAAACCACAAAATTACCCCGCCCAGTAGGCCGTCTGGCCCCTAGTGGAGCAAAGCAAAACCCTTTTCCACTGATCAGTCCTTCAAATACTTAAGGGCAGGGAGACTTTGCCTACCATCTCTCACTCACTCAAGTCTTCTCTTTTCCAGGATACAATTCCTCCACCTCATGGAGGTACTCTGAACCACTCGCCATTGCGTCTGATCAGTGTCCTTGCCAAAACATCACCCAGAAGACTTGAATGAGCAGAGCTAAGAAGACCCACACACTCAGTGACTAATCATGTACAGGAAAAAAAGTGAGAAACGGTGGGACTTGGATTTTATCTGTAATGGTCATCTCTGTTCTAGCCCAGTGCTTCTTGAAACATTTTCCACTCCTGACCCTTTCTCAGTAAAGTTTTGTGACCCTGGGTATATAGGCATATAAAATAGCTAAGCAAGTCAAACATTTAATAATAATAAATCATAATTTTATGATCTGCCCCCACATTCAGTTATGAGATATGGGGTCTTGAATCAGTTTAGGAAGCTGGGTTCTAGAGAATAAAAAACACTTTTCTCCTAGACTGGTCTAAAAGTATGGAATGTCACATATACTTTGTTGGTTCCATTTAATTGGGGGCGTTTTGGCTATTAAATGTTTAACTGCATGAATGAAAGGGTTCAAGTTAAATGGCATAATACTTGGAATGAAGCAAGTAACAAACACCACGCTAGGTTCTGGGCCAGAGACATAAACATGAAACAACTGTGTCTTCAAGGAATTTATCTTCTATTGGGAAAATGAACTTAAGAAAATTAGGCATTTATTGCTTACTATGTGCCAGGCACTGTATTAAGTGAGGATTCCAGTTCCTATCAACCTGGGGCTGGGTATCTGAAAAGTAATACAAATACAAGCAAAGAGAAAGAAGTCTCTGCCCTCACGGAACTTATATTCTAATGGGGAAACAGACACCCAAAAGGGAGCTGAAAAGCAGAAGGGCCATGGTTTTGAAGCCTGGAGAATCAGGGACAGATCCTGTCCTTGGCCCCTCCACAAAATGAAGGCCTGTGTGGAACTCACCAAGGTGGCATGGAGTCTTGTAGGGGATTTCCCAGGGTGAGGTCCTAGGTGTTGTGGGAAGTTGTGGCTGGCTTTTGGAGTTTTACCAGCAGGAGAAGAGCTCTGGGCCTGCAGTCAGCCCTTTGACACTTAACAGCTATGTGACCCTGTCACTTAACCAGTCAACCTTAGTTTCCTAAAGTATAAAGTGGGGCAACAGCAATTGTCCCCTAGGATTGTCTGAATATCTAACTTGCATTTTTAAAGCACTTAGTTCAATCTAGTACATGGTAGGTGCTTAATAAACACTTGTTTCCACTTTTCTGGAAATTCAGGAACAAGGCTGGAAGGGAGTAAAGACTGGCCCCCTGGGCCCTTCCAGGAACACATTTACGGGAACAAAAAATATTTACAGGACGATTTTATTCCAACAGAATAAAGGGAAGGGAGGGAGACTAAGTCAAGTTGATGAATATGCATCAGATAATGTGCAAAGCTAAGGGAGAATAAAAAAATCTTGGAGGCTCTTTCAAAGCCCAGGATTCTACCAGGTGTGCCAGAATCTTATTCCAAGTCCGAGGATAGGAGAGGGGGCCTTGTGGGTGGAGGACAGTAGAATCAGGTAGAATAGACAGTGTCCTCCGAGAGTGTGCCTGGGAGCACCCAGATTTTGAATGTCTGGTTTTTGAAGATAAAATCGATTTGTTTTGTTGAGTGCAGACTTTACGTAGACAGCACACCAGTGTGGTTAAATGTACCTTTTGAAAAAAAAAATGAATACAACTTATTTAGGACATGTACACACTTCTCTACAAAGGATTCACCAAAAATTCTTCTCTTATTGAAGGGAAATTGCACCGCCTCTTTTACACTGCTGCCAAATCCTGAGGTGTGCTGTGGTTCCTCATGGCAAAGAACACCGAATCCTGGGCTGAAAAAAAGAGATGAGAACCACCACAGAATGCATGAAAGGGGAGCAATCTGTAGTTTAGAAAGGTAGGCTAGAGCCACTCGAGGAAAGGCTTAAAGGCAGTTTGCATCCCATCCCAGAGGCAATGGGGAGCCAAGGAAGACTCTTCAGCACAGAAACAGCCAGATCCCGATGCTCCAGGAATGGAGTGGCAACCACACTGCAGATGGATAAGAGAAAGATGCAGGAAGCAAGGAGACTGGGATGGTGCTGATAAACTAAAGCAAAAAGAAGCCTTGTAAGAACCCAAAACAAATAGAAGAAAACTATTTTTCTTCTTACTTTTCTTCAGTTCTAGCAGAGAACTCCACCCCTCCCTGTCAGCCCTAACCAGGTCCAGCATCTCTCTCATCTGCCAAGTTGAACTGTTAACGCTCATGAAAATCAGAGCTAACTAAGCTAATACTGCTGCAGCTTCAGGAAGCATTGGTCAGCTCCCTCACTTCCTGGAGCATCCCAAAATATTCCCAGAACAAGAGAAATCTCCTTCTCTCAAGGTAGGAAGTTTCTCTTCCCAATTCCAAGCCCAGATCCTCAGCCCCAGCCCACCAAGTAGGCCAGGCAATGGCAATGCTGACCAGAAGCATAAATAAATACAAACACAGCACTGAGATTTATATTTCAACATTTAAAAAAATCAAAATTCAAAAAATATCAGACATCTTTTTTTAATTCCTTTTATAAAGAAAAATAAAGTTTCTCTCTTTTTTTTTTTTTTGCTTGAAAAAGAACAAAACTCTAAACCACCTGGGAGACGCCCATCCCATCCCTCATGCCCTCCCCCCCGACCCCCACACAGTTTGATACCCCTCTACAGCACATGGCCCACTAATAATGGTGATGAAGAAAGCTTGGGAGAAGGGGGGGGGTAGGGGATTTTGCTGCCTGGCTTCCCCAGTAAGGAATCTTCTTAGAGGCTAGATGAGCTGGGGTGAGGAGGAAGGGGAGGCTCTTCCCTTGAGGCAGCATCTGAGTCCTGAGAGGTTGCTTTGGCCCCGATGGGAGACTTCAGCACTATCTGAAGGGTCCCCATTCACTATTTCTTTGGGAAGGGAGTCATGGGGAAAACAGAGGTGGTGTTTTGTGTTTAAAACAAACAAGCAAACAAAAACCTCACTGTCTGGACTAATTTATTAAAATTGGAAAAAACAAACCAAAAACAAACCACCCAACCTAGTTTTTAAAGTTCTAACCTAGTTAGGGCTGAGTGGTATCAATCTCTTAGCCATGGACTGCTTCCTTGTAGATCTGTGACTTCATCAATTCCTCTGTAACTTAAATCTTAAGAGAGTTGGGAGTCTAATGGCTTGCCCAGGGTCACGCTGCCTGCCTATGTCAGTAATAGGACTTCCTAAATCAGAACTGCCTCTCAGCCCTCGAGGAAAGTTCACAGAAAAGCAGATCCATCCCCTTGGGAGGGTGAGAAGCAGAGGCTGGGATGGGAGAAAGGCAAATTCATTGAGGTCTCAGGGGCCTCCCACAGTCACTGTCCCTTTTCCAAACATTTGGTAAGAAATAATAAGAAAAAAAAATTTCCAAGAGTAAGAACCCTGAAGTCTCTTAGTTCAAAAGATTCTAAGACAGTTCATTCTTCTCCAAACACCTGACTGGGCTGAAAAATAAAAGGCTTTTTTAGAACAGTAAAATGCCCTCCTCTAACACCACCGTGTGCAAGAACCGCTACCCTTCTGAGTGTTCTCTGCAGCCCTGCCAAGAACTCCCTCATAGGCTGGGCCCGATTCCATGAGACAGACACCCACCCTATGAGCATCGATACCATAGCTGTGTGATGTGGACACACGCAATACAGCACAGGCTCAGGCCCAACGATGTACCCAGTTTGGCTCCGATCACAAACACTACACAGACGTGGACACGAGTCTCCTCGGCCATCAGGCCCGGCCTCCCAGGGAGTTCAAGCAGCAGACAGCAAAAGCCCGTTTTCCCCTTCTCAAGCTCACTGGGGAACGCAGCATGGGAGTCAGGAAGGAAAAAAGAAGCGCAGCCGGATAAAATCACTATACCGGCAGTCACCAGAAGAAAAGAGGAAATGGGGGGTGAAAGCAGAGGCGGGTGCAGCAGGGGGCTGGCAGGGGGACCAGCCGAACCCAGATGGTGGGGTCTCCAAGAAAAGCACGGAAGCTGGAGGTAGCACCATCTGTCCCCTCTGACCGAGCAGATCGTTCGGGGAGAGGTTTCACAGTGAAGTCCCCCACTGGCAGTGGGTGGGGAGAAAGAGAGGAGCTGTCCTAGAAAAAACATTAGGGCACAAGGGTGGCCCTTGGCCACAAGAAGAGAGCTAGGCCGGGGCAGGAGAGGGGGGAGGGAGGCAAGCTGACACTCGGCCCTAGAGTGTCTGGGGATGGGGGAGCTGGGACAAAATGCACTAATGGGGCCGGGGGGTGGGAAGTGTCTGGCCACTCAGACCCAAAATGTGTGAAGGGATGAGGAAGAGGGAGTGGGGCAGAGGCCCCAGGTGGTGGCCGCAGAGGAAGGTGCTTCCTTGGCACAGAGCAGATTTCACTGCCCCAGCAGGAGTCAGACAGAGGGACCAGAGCCTGCTACAGGATGGCAGCCCAAGAGGGCAAGGCAGAGGATGCTCATCCTTCAGATGCTGAGGGCCCTCAAATCCACCACCTCTTCTTGCTCCAGAATGAAACGCACCCCCTCCAGCCCCCCCACCCCGCGCCTTGTTTCCGAGCCCCAAGGAACACAGCCCCCAGCTGAACCCTCGGGAGGGCCGCGGCTCCTCCCAAGCCTCGACAAAGCCACGCCCCACAGACAAGATGGGACGGGACAACAGTCTGGCTTGTGGTGGCCCGAGAGCCCATCGGGTCAGTGGTGGAGGTCTCTCTGGCCAGAGGAACATCCTGGGGAAGCCTGAGCTCCAGACACCCCCACAGGGCCAAGCAACCAGAGAGCCCTCAGGCAGGACCTGGAAGACCACTGAGGGCCTAAGCCCGAGCCCTGGGCAGAGCAGCCGTCCTGTTTAGAAAATGGGCAAAAAGGGAAGATGGGACCAGCTGCTGCGTCTCGTGCCGAGCCCTGGACGGGTCTCTCCTTTCCCCAGCAGCAGCTGCTTCCATTCCTGAATACACAATACCGAAGTCACCGGGCTCGGGAGGACGACAGCCGGAGACGTCGGGGGGCGGACCCCGGGGTGGGGTTCTCGCCCTGCAGTCTTTGGTGGTGGCGGGAGGAAAGAGCCAGGCCCGTGGGGGAGGGCAGAGGTGGGGGCGGCGTGACCCGCGATGTGCGTAACGGGAGCCCCTCCTGCGGGGCGGTCCGAGGGCACGGGAGGCCCGGCGCCCCGGCGGCAGGGCTCAGCGCAGGCTCTGGTACAGGTAGGCAGACGTGAAGAGAGCGTTGGCCGCCAGGCTCACGGCCAGGAGGCCGCGCACCACCGAGCTGCCGAAGCGAGCTGAAAGGAGAGAGAGGATTGGAGTCGGGATCCGGGCTGGAGGAGCCCGCGGCCGTCCGGGCAGCAGAATCCTCCGGCCTGACCCGGCCTGTTTCTCCAGACCTTGGGCCTAGCGGGGCCTCTTTCCACCTTGTGTCACACAGCTCCTACTTCTGCCCTCTGGCGCCAAGCCCGAGCCCCGGGCCAACAAGTGCCGATCCTGTTAGCCTTTCTGTGGCTGGGAAGCCCCCGACGGTCCTGGCTGCACTGCAGGCCCCCCACATCCTCTCTGGAATGGGCTGTGCCCACCCAAGCGGATTCTCCAGAGGAGGCAGGGGCTCAGGCAGGCCAGGCCCACAGCAGGTGCCCCACAGGTACTTGGGGGCTGCTGCCAGAGCCTCTCCCCTTCCTGTGACGCTCACTTGGGGAACCCAAAGGCAAGGCTGCCAAAAACCCTCATGAAGTGCATTCCATAAGCGCGCCACCTTTAGTTTCATTCGGGACCCAAGCACAGAACTCCTGGGGGATCCCCTGGAGACCTCCTGCCAAGGGGCCGCTGAACGGCCAACCAGCACTCATGCCCAGGCCCAAGGCTCACCATCTTGCCCAGGGAGCGGAGTTTAGGTGAGCGATCTTATCGGCACTCTCCGGTGCTGAGGGGGCGACTAACCCCCCCTCACAAGGAAAGGGCATTCCGGCCCGTGTGGAGAACGTCGCTGCCTCTTGGCCCACTGGGCTCTTACTCCCTCTGCGGGAGACCCCCGCTAAGCTCCCCAAGCTATGGCCTTTTTTGAAAATAGGGGCGCTGGCCCTTCTTTGGTGCCATGAGCCCCCCGCTCTCTATTGGCTTCCCACAAATTGCCCGCAGGGCCCCGCCGGTCCTGTGACTGAGGCGCCATGAGAAGTGGACTGGAGGATGGGCGTCGAGAGGGACCTCAGAACTCAGCCAGTTCGGCTCCCCCTCATTCATCAGGAGCCAAGTGAAGGTCCAGAGGGTGAGGTGAGGGGACCTGGGTCTGAGTAAGGGCCGGGACAGGAAGCTATGAGCTCTCGATTGCAGGACCCCACCCCCCCTTGCTCCCTTTTACCTCAGTAGGTTGGTAGAGGAGGTGAATGTGCTAGTCAGGAAAAAGGTGTCTCTATACCCCCTAATCCTGCTGAGAGGCAGGCTGCTCTGCAAGGAGCCCTCAAAGTTCAGATATTGGGGGAATGCAACTCCTGCCCTACTCCCTTGTCTCGAGTACTTTTTGGGGGGTAGAGGCCCTGAACCTAGCTGGGAGCCCATATCTGTACCCCATCCTTCTGAGATCTATGACCTTCTCATAGGTCTCAGGCTTCCCATCTGTAAAACAAAGGATCCCCTGACCATTCATTCAGTCTGTGGTTTATTTTCTTTCTTAACCAGATCATCTCAGGGTCCCGGGCATTTCTCTGAATGCAAAGTCTACTCAAAGCTTCTGGCCTTGAACTCTCCCAAGGATTAGTGTACCTGGCCAGCTGGAGGTCCTGGATTCTCTCCAGGGCGGCCATGACCCTCGCACACACAAACCATCTGTCCATTAAGTAGCACATGGAAAAAGTCCACCCCCTGACCCAGAGCAATGTCCTGGACCCTGAAACAGGCCGAGCACACATCTCCTACAAGAATTTCAACAAAGGTCATGGGTCATATGTTTAGAAAGCACCTTATTAAATAATTCAGTCAAAAGGTACTGAAACCTCAGGACACAAACACATAAGGGAGGAGAAACTCCTTACGGCAGTTAATGTTCTACACAGGGAAGTGACACGTAAACCAGGGAACAAATCCCAGGCAGCACCAGCCCTGAGGCCTTAGCTGGCAAAACCTTCCTGGAGCAGATGGCCTGAAGGGAGCTCTGAAGGAACGGAAGCCCCGGACAGCGTATCGGCCATACAGAAGCATCTGCTAGAACATGAACTCCTCGAGGCCGGGGCTGTTCGGCTTCTGTCTCTCCGAGCCCAAGGCTGGGCCCAGAGCGGGCTCCGATTACTAGGTCCCTGAGGCAGGACACGTACCTCTCCAGCTCGCCGCCTCCTCCAGGCACCCTTTGGTCGTGGTGTCCACCACGCAGGCTGACGAGTGGGACGAGCCGTCCTCTTTTCTGATGGAGAGGTCGCTGCAGAGGCTGCCGTTCTCCACCGGGGACCGCAGGTCTGGGGACAGAGAGACGCTTGATGCAGGGGCATGGCTCTGTGTGAATGGGTGCAGGCTGGACATGGGGACGAGGGGGGGTCTGACCTGCTCTGCTTAGCCACTTCCCATTGCTCTAGGTCAAGGTGGAGGAAGGGGGGCCCCAGCAATCTAAGGAAAGGGCTACACCTGACACCTCTCACCCCCGCAGGAAAGCAAAAGCTGTTTGCTCACTCAAGGATCACTGCAAGGCAGCTGCTTCTGGGGTGGTGAGCAACAGCTTAGAGTGCCCACACAGCCACCACAGGGAGCGGAGGAGGGAGGACCTTGCAGGCCACTGAAAATCACAGAAGGAAAAGAAAACGCAATCAGACTGGGGAGGGCAGGAAACAACATCCTCACAAGATAACCTAGCCACCACAGCGACTGAACGGGATTGGACTCCGGACGGTGGCCCAGGGCCACTGCACTCACGCACATTCGGAACTGGGAGGACAGCCGGACGTTTGTGGAGTGGGTACCATTACAAAAGCAAGCAGGAGAATGTAAGCTCCTTGAGGGCGGCCGTTTCCCTTTTGGCTCTATTTACCACAGGTGTCAGCGGCCGACAGGTTTTTGCGAAAGGGTTGATGAAGTAAACGCACGGACTTGATGTCTTGTTTTCACCAGTAAATTTATAGAATCAATCTAAGCGTGAAAAGGATCCCCTGCAGGAGTCTGGTTTAACCCATAGCTCAACAGGTATCTCTTCTCCTCCACATATTTGGGTCTTTGAGGCTTGGCTTGAACCCCTCCAGTGGCAGGGAGCTCATTACTCCCTGAGCCAGCTGCCCTTTCACTTCTGGACAGCTCTCCTGGTCAGTTCTTCCAAGGCAGGCCCCCACCTGCCCCCCAGCTCAAGGCCCCACCCCTAGATTTGCGCACTTCCCCCATGGGTCTCTTACCCAAGGATGGGCCAGACCTGATGTTCCGTACGTAGCTTGTCAAACCTAAAGGGCCCAGGCCCGAGGCCTCTCTCGCCTCTTCCAGTCTGATGGGGAAAGGACTTACCACGCATGCGCTGGAGGCCCCGGACAGGCTGCCTCTTGCTAGGGAATCGAGAGAACTCCGGACTGAGCAGACTGCCGTCAGCAGGGCCAGGCTCGTCGGAGCTGCTGGGACTGTGGGGGGCCTCCCCGGGGGATGGGAAGAGCAGAAGCTTCTGCCCCTTCAAGTTGAGGCGGGCTGGGCTAATGAGTGGCCGGCGGAGGCGAAGGGAGCCAGAGCTGGAGGCCACGGATCCTGCCACAGAGGGAGCCGGGGAAGGAAGAGGGGACGAGGCACAACTCCCAGACAGCAGAGTGAAGTAATCTGGAGGAGACACAATGAAGGGGCAGGTTGTGAGAGAAAAATGTACTCTTAGCAGGTGGGTCAAATAAAGGCGGAGATGGAGATGGATATCAAGGAGAGAAAGGGATTCTCTGTAAGCAGGGACCCAGTCACAGAATATCAGGACTGGGAAGGACCTCTGAGGGCATTTCAACCAGTATCACCCAACATACTTGACAAGAAGTCACCAAGCTACGGGGCCCATTTTACTTGGGATAATCAACTCTTTTCTGATTCAAACATGTGAACGGACCCTCCATCTCATGGATTTAGGCATCCCACCCAATGACAGGATTGCAGCCTCACCTGTCCCCTCCCTCCCTTGCACCCCTCACCCTGCCCAGCACATCCAGAGCATGTAATGAATGACTACTGACTGATAGAAAGGAGGTCATGCTCACTGCCTCCTCAAAGTCCAGCATCAAGCTGTCCTCCCATCTCCTCCCTATACTTCCCTGAGGATGTGCTTTTTTCCTGTTCTCTGAGATTTCTAGCCCACAGCTGTGACTTCATGGCCCTCTTTTTGTGATTTTCCATTCTTTGGAGATTGTGGCGGTTCTTGTTGTAGCTGTATAGCTACGTGGGTAGATTTTAAGTATTAAAAAGATGGGTCCCAGACACTAAAATGAAGCCTGCCACCCACCTTTTGACAGATGGACTCCAGGGGTAAAATATACAGTTTCAGATACAGCTAATGTATTTTGGCTATAAAGGGATATCTTTGTTATAAAGACTGTTCCCCCTCCCCCCAACCCCATTTTCTAATTGGGGTGGGTCGGGAGGGAGAAGAGTAGACACAAGAGAAAGAGAAGAAAGGGGGGTTAATAAGCATTTGACTTAAGAAAAATGCAGAGAAAAACAGAAGGATGGAGAGAAAGAATCAGACAACAGAGGAGCTTGGTGATACTACAGTATATCACACTAAACATAGTTGTCATGAAGACTCAAATTCAGATTCAGCCCTAGACACTAATTGTGTGACCATGGCAATTTATTTAACTTCTGCTTAACTTCATAAAGTTTCTGTAAAATGGAGATAGTAATAGCACTCACTTCTCAGGGTTATTCAGAGGATAAAATGAGATAATTGTAGAGTACTTTGCAAACCTTAAATGCTATGAAAATGCTAGCTGTTGATCTTATTACACATTTTGAAAGAAAAGAGGTAAGAGATTCACAAAATCACATATAATCCTATGTTTTACTATGTATATGGAAATGCCCATTTTACTCAGTGTGTTAAGTTCAAGATAAAAAAATGAAAAAAGGTAAACAAGCGCTTAACAAATATTTGTTCAATTGGATTACTGAACTGAAAGGGGAAACATAGATGAATCTTTGTTTTTGGAAGAAATTAAGTCATTAAAAAGTTTCAGTTTCTTGAAGGGAAACCAGACTGCTCTCTTCCTCCTTTTTCATTCTAGGACCAACTCGGATTTCACCTATACTGGACACTTCCTGATAAGGCATAACAATGGCTAAGTTCTATGAGGTATCCATCCAGCTACACAGCAATCTGGGAAACAGATGCTTTTCATCTAATTGATCTTTCCTATGTGGATAGTCAGGTCAAAGACTTTTTTGCATGATTACTTGTTGGAATCAATATGATATCATTCCCTAATAGAAATATGTGCAGAATCTCATCATCCATAGGAACTTTTCTTCCGCTTGAATTCTATCTCTATCACAGAGGCAAACATGTTGAGTATGTATGTCTCTATCTTATGCCTTGCTTGATGACCTTGAATAATTCTAAGAGATGGAGATATCTTGATAAAAGAACTTAAAAAAAAATTTTTCTTTAATGTTTTATTTTCCCCCTCCAATTACACGCAAAAAACCAATTTTAACATTTCCCCCCAAAATTTTGAGTTTGGATTTCTTTCCTCTTTCCTCCCCCTTCCCCTCATTGAGAAGGTAGGCAATTTGAGATAGGTTATACATGTGTTGTTGTGCAAAACATATTTCTCTGTAAGTGGTTCAAAAAATGCAGACAAAAACAAAACCCAAGAAAAATAAAATTATCTTTGATCTGAATTCAGGCTCTACCAATTCTTGTTCTTTACAGTTCTACAGAATTATCTTGGACCACTATATTGCTGTGAATAGCTAATGTTGCTGTCACTGTGTAACAGCGTTCTCCTGGTTCTGCTCATTTCACTTCTAATCCGATGTTTTGTTCCACCAAATCAAATGCATTTTCAAATAGTCACAAACAACAGGCACAACAGGATCTCCTATTTTATACATCTTTCAGTAAATTGTGTGATGGTAAAGATTTGGGACTCGTGTGGAGTGTCTCTTGTGGCAATCCACTTTCACTGGCTTCCTTCAGATCCTGACTAAAACCCCCCTTTTCTACAAGAACGCCTTTCTAATCCCTCTTAATGCTACTATGGTCCACCTGCTGACTATTTCCTATTTTCCTGGATGTAGATTGCTCTTCTGTAGTTGTTTTGTTTCTTATCCACCTCATTAGACAGTGAACTCCTTCAGGGACCCTCTTGCTGTTCTTTATAAGCCTAGCATGTGGTAGAGTGCTTGGCACACAACAGGAGTTGGATGGATGCGGCTGACTGACTGCCCCTTATCTGCCCCCCAATAGTCATCTGGGAGGCCCCTTGAAGCACATGTAAATGATTCTCCTAAAAATTTCTGGGTTGACAAGAAAATAAGAATATATGGTCAACATATAAAGTCAATCGTACAGTAGTTTTCCAGGGGTTTGCTCATCTTCTTACAAATCTAATCTCCCAATCCTAGTCTAGTCCTGAGCTCCACTGTATATACTTGATCCAATTCAGTGGCTTTCCCTGTGGTCACTCCTGTTAATGCCACTTTCAGCTCACCGGCAAGACTCCCAAGTGTGGCTTCTATTATCCTAATAGTAAAATGTTTGCAACTTAAAAAAAAAAAAAAATCTTTGCAGATGTTTCCCATTCTTCTCCTGTTTGTTGTTTTTTCATTTTTAGTTTTAAAACAGCCTCGAGATTTAATTCAGTCTCTGGCAGTTTTCTTTAAGTTGGTTTTTTTACCTTCCACTGCTTCTCTCTGCTAAGTGAAACAATGACATCCAGAATTTTCATAGTAAGTGCTTAATAAAATTCTCATTCCTTCCTTGTTTCATTGTCTTAGCTTCCAACATTCTTCCTTTGACCTGGGTCTTTCTCTCCCCTCTCGTCTCAAGCCCAACTGTAGGAAACAAGACAGGAAGTGTTCCTCTCTCTTTGTTCTTCTCCTAACCTAGGCATTTTCTGTAGCACTGGGGCTACAGGAAGGGAAGAGACAGGGAATATGCTTGTTGGGATTTCTGCCCAGCGGGGCCTTCAGCAGATTCCTAGCTCAGAAGGACCAAGACAGTATTTCTGGGAACATAGCTGTGAGGCTGAAAACTTGCATAATTTAATAAATGTTAGGATCTGATATTCTAGATCAAGTCCTGCTGCTTGCTATTTCATAAATGACTCCCTGGGACTCAAGTTTTCCTAACTGTGAATTAATTAAGATCATCCTCCAAAGCCTGGGAAGGTAAAGTGATAGAATAAAAATGTGATCTGTTATTAATACTATCTCTCTCCCTTTCCCCAACTCTCTCCTCATCTCTCTAGAGAGTGCAAGTGTGATACACTGTTGGTGGAATTGTTAACACATCCAGCCATTCTGGAGAGCAATTTGGAACTATGCTCAAAAAGCTATCAAACTCTGCATACCCTTTGATCCAGCAGTGTTTCTACTGGGCTTATACCCCAAAGAGATACTAAAGAAGGGAAAGGGACCTGTATGTGCCAAAATGTTTGTGGAAATCCTGTTTGTAGTGGCTAGAAACTGGAAAATGAATGGATGCCCATCAATTAGAGAATGGTTGAGTAAATTGTGGCATATGAATATTATGGAATATTATTGTTCTGCAAGAATTGACCAGCAGGATGAATACAGAGAGGACTGGCGAGACTTACATGAACTGATGCTGAGTGAAATGAGCAGAACCAGGAGATCATTATATACCTCAATAATGATACTGTATGAGGATGTATTCTGATGGAAGTGGATTTCTATGACAAAGAGATCTAACTCAGTTTCAACTGATCAAGGATGGACAGAAGCAGCTACACTCAAAGAAAGAACACTGGGAAATGAATGTAAACTGCTTGCATTTTTGTTTTTCTTCCTGGGTTATGTATACCTTCTGAATCCAATTCTCCCTGTGCAACAAGAGAACTGTTCGGTTCTGCACACATATATTGTATCTAGGATATACTGTAACCTATTTAACATGTATAGGACTGCTTGCCATCTGGGGGAGGGGGTAAAGGAAGGGAGGGAGGGGAAAAATTGGAACAGAAGTGAGTGCAAGGGATAATGCTGTAAAAAATTACCCAGGCATGGGTTCTGTCAATAAAAAGTTATTTAAAAAAAAAAGAGAGAGAGAGAGAGAGAGAGAGAGAGAGAGAGAGAGAGGAGAGAGAGAGAGAGAGAGAGAGAGAGAGAGAGTGTGTGTGTGCAAGTGAGAGGAGGGCTGGCTATAAAGTCAAAGACCCTAGGTTCCAGTACCAACTCTAGCCCCTTCATTTCTCTCATGGGTAAAGCAGAGGCTGGGCTAGATGGCCCCAGAAGTATCTTCTGGTTAAGCCTGTGATTCCCTGATCCCACTCTAGTTCCCAAATCCGGCGGTTCCCCTTGCCTGATATAGGCGATTCCTTGGATTGAGATCCCTGAGATGGGGGGCGGCTCCCACTGAAGAGATATCCTGAATCTGGAAAGAAAAACAAAGACAGACATGAGGACGGCCACCTGCAGCAGGTTCCCCTCCCCCCCCCCCCAGCTTCCCATCTCACTCTAGAACATCTGGCATGCCCCATCCCTCAGTCTAGAGACTCAGATGTCCTTCAAAGCATAGTCTAAGACCTGTTCTTGGGACCTTCTCTGCTTCCCCCTTTCTCCTAGTCTCCTCCTTTTCTGGACCCTTCACAAGAGCTGTCCACACATGTCAGAGCAACATTTAGGCCTTGTTTGGTTCATGCTCACAGATCACCATAATACCAGTCAAACTTTCCATTACTCTCTCTCATGTACTCAAACCCCCCAATAATCAAAAGAATTAGAAATTGAGGAGATGCCCACCAATTAAGGAATGGCTAAACAAGTTATGGTGAATGATTGTGATGGGATACTACTGTGTTATGAAAAATCAAGAGCAGGACACTTTTGGAAAAATCTGGGAAGAACTTATATGAACTGATGCAAAAAGAAGTGAGTAGAACTAAGAGAAAACTATACATAATGACAGCAACATTGTAAAGGTAATGAACTGTGAAACCTAACTACTATGATCAATATGATAACCTAAGACAATTCAAAGGATTAATGGTGAAAAATGCTACTTATTTGCTCAGAGAAATTTGAAGAATTCTGAATGCAGACTGAAGCAAACTTTTTTCTACTTTATTTTTCTTGCTTTTTTTTTGGTAACATGGCTGAGATAGAAATATCTTGTATAATTTCACCATTGATATATCATTTATCTTTTTAATGGGAGATAAAAGACTTTTAGAAGATCTTAGGATATACATTTTTAAAGAATATTTTTTAAAAATGTAAAAAAAAATTAGTAATAAAATTTTAAGAAGAGTTTTCATCTAAATCAGCCTATTATGCCCAATATGACACTCCAACTCTTGCCTTTGTGTCTTTGAGCAGGCTCTCTTTCTTCATTTTTCTCTCAGAATTCCTAACTCGCTTTTGATTCTTCCTAGTTATTACCACTATCTCCTAATTAATTATTTTGTGTGTATATGTACTTTGTGTATATATTTTTCTCCCAATAGAATGTAAGTTCTTTAGGTATATGGCCTATTTTGATTTTGTGTAGCACGTCATTAGTTGATCATCTTCCTTCTCTTCTGACCCCCAATGCAGCCTACATTTAAACTTCCCTCTAGCACCATGGACAGACACCTGAGCACTGTCCTTCAGCACCATGGCCAGGAGTCTCTTTAAAAGCCCCTAAAATAGAGATTCTTAACCAGGGCTCCATGATTTTCTTTTTAAACAGTCTGACAACTGCATTTCAGTGAAGGTGATAATCCAACATATTTTATGCATTTAAAAACACATTTCTGAGAAGGGGTCCTCAGGCACAAAGTGAAGGAGCTTAACAGCGACAGCTAAATTCAACCTGCACTTATTAAGCACCTACAGTGCACTGGGTTCAATAATTGGGATATAAAATCAAAATGGAATTGTTACTGCCTTCAAGGAACTTACATTCTATTTTGACAGCTACATTTTTTTTGGTCTTTAAATCCCAATGTAAAGCTTGAGCAAAATGCTTTCTATCCCTTCATTATCTCCTTACTAGTACACTGGGAACTACTATGATGCACATTCTTATAGCTGAAGAAAGTGAGACTGAGAGAAGTAGTTACTGGTGCAGGGCATCCCCATTAGAACAACATCCATTCCCTGCACCCCCAGCTTGATATCAGAAGAGAAAAAGAGATCGAAGTGCTCGCCCTGTGCAGACCTTAGGGTCAGCCAATGGCTTAGAGCAGGACTGGCTGAACGGGCCACTTAGCAGGGAGTAGAACAGGGGAGCTCTTGTGCAGATCCACATACGTCTGCTACGGCCTGAGGCCCTGGGAAAGCCAGAAAGGGGATTTTGGAGTTATCTCTTCAAAGGGAGGAAAAGCAGGGGGTGCGGCTGTGAAGGAGACACCCAAACCCGCCGCAGGGGAGGGGCTGGTCCAACTCCCTCTTCATCCTTACAGACAAAGGCCTGTTCCTCAAGCCTGTCATTTATTTTCTAAAGAAAGATTAGGGGCAGGAATCACTCCCCTTATGAAGTTAAGACCCTGTCTTTTATCCGGGAAAGGATAATTAACAATACTTTATTTAAAGGGAAAAAGCAAGCCCATCACTGTGTCCTCAGATCCCTGTTCTTTCCTCGGAGTGCCAACCAAAAAAATCCCACAGTCATTCACTGCAATCTTGTTTCCTGGTCTTGAAATCAACAGAGCGATGGAGGAAGATGGATAGCACCAAGAGATTCAATGTAATGGAGAGGATCAATGATGGCAGGGAAAAGTGGGGAAGGAGGAAATGTTAGAACCCAGAATGTAGAGTTTGGAGGACCTTAGACCCCAGAACACCCAAGTTGAAAGGAGGCTTAGACTCCAGAATGCCAGAGTTGGGAGGAGGCTCAGAACCCAGAATGCCAGAGCCCAACATGGCATCCAAGCACAGAACGCCTAGAATCACTGTCGGGTCCACAAGCCAGGTTAAAGCCTTCATCTGATCCTTATACAGCCTGACCAGGGAAGGTCACAGGAGCAGCATGGACAGTGAGAAGAACTCTGGGTTTGAAGTCAGAGGACCTGCTTTAACACTTTTAACACATATCTACATCTATGACCACACTTCTATAAAATAGGAGGGCCTCTCCTTATATTCTTAAATCCATGATTCCAGGTCACCACCAAGAAGATGGAGGGGCAGTCAGAGCCTGCTTAAGAAAGGCTCCCTAGAGCCCCCCACCCGCCCCCCACAGATGTTGTGCTGTTTCTCACCTGCTCGGGTCAGGGAGGGGATGGTCCCCAGGGAGAGGGCCCTGTTGAGTCGTCCTGGCAGGGAGGAAGAGGACGTGCGTCGTGGAGACCTGAACAGCTGCTGGTTGGTCAGCTGGAAGAGGGTGGGTGGGGTTGGGACTGGGAACAGCATGGTGGGCGACACTGGAGGGTACGGAAAGGCCAATCCACTGCTGCTGGGGAAGAAGGGACTGGAGTCTCCTGAGAGATACCTGTGAACAACACAGATGACATGGTGGGACAGGGAGAGACAGTGGGCCCAGGAGGCCAAGAGGCTGACCATCCCTCCCAGTGGGAGCAAGACCCCAGGCCAGGAGGAGCCCAGAGCAGGGGTAGGTGTGAGGTTAGTGAAAGCAAGGAAACAATCTAACCACATTCACATCATTAGGAGCGGGCGGCTGGGAGGTACCAGCGTGACCCACCCCTCACCCCCCAAACTTATCGCTACCATTTTTGGGGGGGTGGGAGGAACAATCCTCCAATCCCTTAGAAATCCCCACGAGCACTCAGGAAGACTAATTTCACTACAGGTGCAAGGGTCTCGACTTTAAAGGGACACTGTCACCCCTGCTGACCCCACTCTGCCCACTCACCTGTCCTCTTCCCCTGAGAGACTCCTAGGACTTGGGAAATCCCCCAAACTTAGGATTATTCCCAGCTCCTCCCTTGGTGGTCCAACAGTTTTCAAACTGGGCCTGCTAGGACCAGAGTTTGCAGGCAGGCAATGGGAAAAGAGTTAGGATGAAGCTTTGGGGTTCAAGACCAACACGATATTTTGTTGGGCAACGCTAGTTAGATGATTGGAAAAAGAAAAAAAAAAAAAACAACTTGTACATTTTTGCCGCCTCACCAAGGGGGAGGGAATCAGGAAGATGGGAGAAAATCTTCTGCTCTGGGACCCAGGTCAGGGCCCCTGGATAAGCACAGTGGTAGGAAAAGGGCAGGGAGAGGGATGCAAAGCTTTGGAATGGACATAGCAGAACGTTGACATTGTAAAGCAAACTTCAAACTTGGGGCAATGTTTTAAAATGATTATTAAAAAAACAAAAACGAACATACACAGATATAAATATATGGAAACGAGCCAACCATTAGACAAAAGGTGACAGTGTCTCTTTAACTCAAGAACAAGACAAATAACAACCAGACTAGAAAGATCCACAAGCCAGAATTTTAATCATGCTTCTGATTAAAGCAATCGATTACGAGGGGGTAAAGAGAGTGTGACCAGAGGGAATTAATAGATTAGTCTGCCAACTTGAGGTGGGTAAGGGAGAGGGCAGGGGAGATCTAGGGAAGGTCAAACCTTACCTCTGGTCCCAGGGGACAATTGAGACTGGCGGACTAATTCTTAGGATGGACGTTTGTTTGGCTGTCCAGGCTGCCGAATGGGGCGCAGCTGGAAGGCTGTGGCAGGCCTTGGCAATGGGGTTGGCAGATCAGACAATGCTAGGTTTCCATTCGCACCAAATTAAGTGTTTAAAAGTAGAATGTTTATTATTGCAGGCTAAGAGGAATAGCCTGTTGGCTTTCTAGACCTGGAGCAGTAGATTAACAGAGAGAAGGACTTCCCATCTTCCTGGTTAGAGGCATGGTCCATTTTGGGGAAAACTGGGAGATGGGGGGAGACGAGGACTCAAACAGCCAGCGAAGAGCAAGTCCCCACATGTGAGCTTCATTGCACTAACCCCCATCCCTGCTCTTCTATGGGAAAGTCATCCCCCAAAGAGAGACCTTTGTACATAACCTATAGCCTAGCAGTATGGCTTCAGCATCTGGGACAACCCCTGGCCCCTGGGTTTGCAGATACTTATCTCTGGATCCAAGACAAAACTTGCTTATGGAATACTTTAGAAGAACCTTAGGTAGACTGGGTTGGACACTAAGTGTATATGTGGATGTGAGCAGTACGGAAGGCAGCAGCTTTTCCAGAAAAACCTGTCCCTAGGGCAGACACACACAGACGTCCAATGGCACTGGGCCTGGCAGGTAGGTTTGGACCTAGGGCCAGGCCCTAGGGGGACCAGGCCCACTAGCATGTTGAGGCTTTCTCAGGCTCAATTATGCAGAGAGCCAGACCGTGTGTGGTATGTGGGGGGGTGTGTGTGTGTTTTTTCAAATTAAGACTGAGAAAGTACCTTCTTCCAACTGGGTCTGGGAGGTAGATATAAGGAATATAAGGTTTTCCACCTTCCTTCATTAGGCATAGGAATATGGTCTATAATTTCATTGCTATCAAGAACTCCTAGATATGGAAACTCCCTCTACCAAGGCAGGCCGGCCCCTGTTTTGTAACGGCCTGTCTCCAGGACATGGACTCCTCCTGGCTCAGAGGCCTGCTCTCCTCCAGCACCATGCTGCAGTGTCCCTGCAGTGTATTACTCCCAAATACAGATAAGGCTGCCGGGGCCCGGAGAGAGTTTAATAATGTGCCCAAGGCTGGAGGTTCCAACTCTCCAGCAGGGCTCCCTGCGCACCAAGTCCGGTCTCTGACTACTCCGCAGCCATCTCTTCGTTGTGCCAGGAACAAAGTTGCCTGTGAGCCCCTCTTCTGCACCCTGGGTCCAGGGCCTGGAAGGGCAGAGCCTGTCCCTGGATACACTGCAGCTCAGCCCTAGGGCCATTTCTGTCTTCATCTGGATTGGGGAGCCTCCTGAGGGGCCCTCCTGTCTCTAGCAGCACAGACAGTCCAACCAAGGCATCTTTGCTTTAGGGCATTTCTGAGGACATCACCAACAGAAGAATCTTCCTTTAGCCAAGAAATTCAAGTTCCACTTCTGGCAACAGAATTCTTCCAAAGGGCACCAGATTGTTTTAGTTCATTTTTCTTTTAATCTTAAGCCCACCCCTAAAATACCAAAAGACTGCAGGGCAGCTGCCCCTATAAGCTCCAGACAACTCTCAAAAACTCTTTAAGTTGAAGAGAAGGGGCTGACCTGTATGGTGGAGGGAGTTTTCTCATCTGGGAGATCCCTGTGCCAATGAAATGCCAAATTTAGTACTTATCTCTATTTTAAATCCAACTCATTCTAAGCTGAGACTCTTCCTGGCCTCCCAGCCAAAATAAGGACACTCAGATCTCAGCCCAAAGGGTTTGAATTAAAATCTTCACCTGTCAAATGGGAACCATGTTAATTTAACTCTGGAGAGGAAATGAAAGGCAAGAAGACAGGACCAATGGAGTAGTCAGACACATAAGAGATTGAGGGGAAAGTTTATTGAAAAGGAGGGAAGAACAAGGCACAGTGAGAGGTGGGGCAAGAAGGAGATTAGCCCACCTAAAGTTGTTCGACTCCCCCCCCAGCAGGAATGATCCTTGTGGGCCACTGTACATATACCTCCCAAACCCCAAAGGAAGCTTCTCTCCACGTGGAAATACTTTAAAATTTTGAAAGGATAAAACGAGATGTCACCCAGAATCAAAACTGCTGGACAACCAAGAGCCAGGAGGCTTTTATTTAAAAGCTAGGAACATGAAAACTGGCACCAGAGGTGAGGTTTACAGCAATTGGGGTCATCAGGCAAAACAACCAAAATGCTGCTGCTGCTACAACAACAACAACTACTACTACTACTACTATAACTACTACTACTACTTATACCACATTATCACAACTACAATTATTACTACTACTACTACAACTACACAACTTTGAGGTTTAGAGAAAATCACAGAGATAGATGTTACAGGACAAGGACATGGAGAGAAACATGGTTCTTAGCGTCCTGGCATCCTGGGACCACCTGGGGAGAAGTCCACCCCTGAATGGGGAGTGAATGAAGTAAACTAGGATTCATAGAGGGTGACCTAGGGATGGGAGGAATTTCTGAGACAAAGTTCCTGGATGATGCATTCCTGGGAGAAGGGTCTTATTGGGCACGGTCTTCATGTCCAAAATAAAGTTCCCCCAGCTGAGGGCACTTTTAACCCCAGAGACAGCATTACCCTCAGTCAGTTCTCAGGATCATGTCAATCACCCTGCATTCTGAGTGCAAACTCTAGACCCTTGGGGGAAGCCTCAGCACTTCCTAATCCAGGACTAAAAGTCAATACTTCCCAGAGGAAGAAGTAATTTTCCTCTATCCTTGGAGTTCCCCAACACCCACTGGACAAATCTCCCCAGTGACCTTCTCTTTACATCACAGAAGTAAATGTGACGCAGAATTCAGAAGCAAAGGGAAGGAAATTACCAAAATGAGCCACACACACACACACACACACACACACACACACACACACACACACACACGAGATATTTTAAACACTGGCTAAATAATACCAATTCCCCCCAAAACAAGAATGACTGTCTTAAATAAATCTACCTTATCCCTGACTGCCTTTCCAAGCCCCACCCCAATCAGAAAGGAAGACTCCTTGTTAGAATTAAAGAGATACAGATATGTAGCTGTTTCTATTTATTATAAATAAATTTCACACACACACACACACACACATCTACAACTATAAGAGAAGGCTTATTAGTATCACATTGTCAGTATATCTGAAAATGGAAAGTTTAGGGGAGAAACATCAAAAATAAAATGAAATCACTAAAAATCAGTAAAATGATGAATATCTCAAACTTGACTATCACCTCTCTTAGTCTCTGAACGGAGGATATACCTAGGTTCTGAGCCACAAGAAAGAACAGGGGTCAGAGTAGAAAAGCTAAATCCTCATTAAGGGGAGAGGGTCCTTTTTTACACACCTAATACATGGAGGGTCCCACTTACCCATCCCTGGCACTAATTTTTGAAGCCTGGCTGTGGCAGCCAGCTACTGGTGCCTGCTCTGTTCTCATCCCTGTGAGACAGGCAGAATTCAGCTTCCCATTTTACAGAAGAGACCAAAATCAGGACTTGTGCATAATTATAATGGCCATTTATCAAGCGGAGCTAGGATAACAACCCAGGTCTCCTGTCTCTTGGTCTAGGACTCTCAAGTGAGAAGGTAGAGGTCCCAGCTAGGGCCCCCAGAAGAGATCTGAGAAGAGCCCTCCTGTTACTTCTTTGAGGAGGTGAGGTCTACAGATGGACAATACTGCATATACAGTTAAGACTTGGGAAAGTCAGTTGCTCAAGCCTGGACAGCTTAGTTTTGCTGAGCTGCTTTTGTTTTTCACTGGCACCTGGAACAGGTCTCCGAAGAAAGGGATACATTGGGAAATATGGGGGACAGAAAATAAAAAGACAAAAATTAAGGAAATAAAAGAGAAGGGGAGTTCAGGGTTGGCTACCACGCCCATTGATGGGAAGGAAGAAAACCCTGTTTGTCCCCTGAATTTCTGCCAGTTTCTGCAGTTTGGCACCATGGGACCAGACCTCACCGAGACCTGTTTTAGATTTTGGAGAGAATTATCAATTAAAAAACAGAATGGTGGAAGTTAGAGCAGGGAGGGTTAAGAGTCTAACCTCATTTTATTAACAAAACTAAGACCCACAGGAGGGTCCCAAAACCAGAATTCAGGGCTCTTCAACTAAATCTGCTCTTCTTTCTCCAAGGTCACCTCTCTCAGCCATTCCTGTTGGGGTCCAGCTGGATCCCCAGTGAGCCCCAGGTTACTGAAGACAATGGATGGAAGTGATACCAAGAGGACAGCCAAAGGCCCAATTTCCAAGCTTGCTTGTCTCTGGACAAGATCTGGAGAACTGCAGACCAGAGAGGCAGGGCAGAGAGGGGGGAGGTTGAGCTTTGGTGATGGTGGCCAGGGATGCGTTACCTTGGCCAACAGGCATCGATGGGATCCAAGGGAAGGGGAGACCCTGACAAGGCAAAGCCAACTACAACCACCCACTGGGTTGCATCTAATCTTCCCCATGAGCGGGTCAGAGGCCTGCTGGCCGGCTGAAGAATGGCAGAAGACCACTGTCTAGGTGGAAAATGCCAAATAGTGCTGGGGAGATAAGCTGAGCTAAGGCAGGAAGACAAGGTCTCACTGATGATCCTCCTGGCTTCTCATAAGCTAAGCTATAGGGCTAGCAGATGGGAGGCCGTTACAAGTCAGTCCCAAATTAAGGTCTCCAAATGAATCCTCAGCAAATTTGTGGAATGGGAGCTAAAGCACCTGGGTAATAATTCTGTCCTCAAATATGCCAAGGTTAAGGAGGTGCCACTCTGGGGACATCCCAGACAAAAAGAGAGAAGTTTGAGGAAAAAAAACAATGCCAAGTTTTGAAGGATGGTTTCTCCGGTCTGATAAATCAGGAGACACAGAATCATAATGGTACAAAATGAGGCCTTTGGTGCACAATCTGCAGAATTCTCTAGGACAAAGGTCTAGAGAGAGGCAAGGCTGGCAGGCTGAATGGAGTAGGGAATGACCACTGAGAAAGGCTGTCAGAACAAGGATAAAAATCCTTTTGGAAGATGGTGGGAGAACGGTAAGGGAGATGGTCCCTTCCCATTCACCCAATCAACAAACAAATACGTATTTAGCAATGTGCCAGGAACTGAGTGAGGCTTTTGGGACACGAGATTAAAGGAACCAATCCCTGAGAGATCTCCCAGGCCTTGCCAGCCATGCTGTTGCGGCAGCGCTGCCACTTCGGAGGGCAGCGTCCTGGGGGGGGGGGGAGAAGGGTTCTCTCCTCTCTTCAACCCTTCATAAAAGCGGTTTCAATCGTGCCTTCACTCAGCCACTCAGGCCACGGGCCAGCTGGGAATCTGGGGGCCCCTTGGGTGCATCCTCAGGTCCTGGGCCTGACTGGGCCTGCCTGCTAGAAGGAACACTTTGGACAGTGACCAGACATGACCATCTCTCAGGAGCAAAGAGAGACCTTCCACAGAAGGAAGGTGACAAGGTTGAGATGGACCCCACAGGCTGAGGGGTCTCCTAGAGCCGGCTTGGGGATGCTGGGGGCTGACAACCCCAGGGAGAGCGCCATTCTTCCCAGGGAGGGGGCAGACTGTCTCCCCACGCTGCGACTTTCCGACCTACCCCCTGCCCCCGTCAGGCTTTCACTCTTGGACCTAAGAAAGACGCCACAGCGGCCTTCCCTGCTGCTTCCCCTGAGGGGCTGGGGAAGTCAGGATGCAGCAGAGATGAGGGGCACCTGTCCTACCCTGCGGCACCGAGGAGGCCGTCGGCTCTGCTCTCCATCGTGCAGAGAAGGAAACTGGCCAAGGTGTCCGCTCAGCGGCAGTGCTGCGGGGCCCATCCCACAGCCATCCCAGGCTCCTCACTCAGCGCCCCCCCCACCTTTTGCTAAGGGGAGTACCTCCAGTACTAGCACAGTGCCTGGCACATAGCAGACACTCTCTACGTGTTTCCTGACTAAATGAGCCTGAAAGTCACACCGCGTCACAGCACATTAAGGGGGAAGGGGACGTACAACCAGGTTAGACAAAGAACTTTTAAAGCCAGAGACGCCGTCAGAAATCCCCATCTTCATTTTGGGCAAGGAAAGGAAAACCTGGAAGGGGAGAAGTGACTCTGGCAGGGTCACATGGCTGAGCCAGCCCAGGGCCTCTCCACACTGCTGGAAGAGGTGGAGGGCAGCAAGGATGTCTTTGACCCCCAGATCCCCACCCCCGGGGAAGCCTGAGAAACAACAGAAGAGGGGTGAGGAGCCCCCAACTCCCTGCCTCTATCAAGAGAAAGGGAAGAAACAAGAGAAAGGCCTTCTTTCCTCTCTCCCCAGCGCCTGAGCCAAGGGCAGGAGGGACCCTGGAGAGAACAAACAAAGGCAGCCACCCCCGGAGCCTCGGCGGGTTCCAGGAACGGGGGGCCAGGCTCAGAGGGTGAGCCCCGTGGCAGGGTGGGGGGCTGCGGAGGGAAGGGGAGGAGACAGAAGCACCGGTTGGGTGGAGGATGCCAAGCTGCGAGGCTTCTGGTTTAAAAAACAACCACAGAAACACAACCCCCCGCCCCAGTCCGTCACTGCTGGAGCTCTGACCTTCGGGGCCGGTATCTCCGCTGGCCCGTTGCTTTGCGGGTAGCCACGGCTGCAGTCAGGCCCACCAGGCAGCACAGCGAGGTCGCGCTGAACTTGAGCGTGTCGAGCCAGCGGAGGGAGTCCACCTCTACGTAACGCTCCACCAGGTGCAGCCCCAGGATCAGAAACCACAGGAAGGTGGAGAAGGCGTCGATCCTCCGGAGCCTGCAGGGACCAGAAGGGCCAGCATCAGTCACCTGCCCCCCGTCCCTCCCCATGCCACGGAGGCTCCCCTTGGTCACATAAGCCTTGATGGAGCAGCCTGGGAGGCCCAGAGCCTTTTATCACTGGTGCTGCTTCATCAGGGGCAGATGGGACCAAAGGCAAGGTCTGCCACCTCCTACCGCAGGACGAGGCCCCGAAGCTCTCCAGGCCCGCGTGGCCTCAATCAAAGGAAGCCCCACGACCCCTCCCGACCAGAGGCCTGAGCCAGTAAGTTGGACCAGGCTGCTGAGAGCGGAGCCCCTGGCGGGCTGGGACCCCGGGGCCGGCACTCTGTCCGCTGAAGCTCGGCTGCTCTGGCATATCACAGATGCTTCATAAATGCTTGCTGACTGAAGACAGAGATGGAATTGAGGTAATAATGGCTGCAGGGCACAGTAATCCACAGGTTCACTAACATGGTTTGTTTTGCAGCTAGAGCTTTCAAGGTGATCCAAAAGAAATGCTAAACTGAGTCCCTAGTTGGGGACTGTCAGAAGACTCCACAAGGAGTCCTTGAAGTCTCCAGCTTAGAGTGTTCCTAAGCCTTGGGGACACCCTCCCTAGAGGCTGCTGGGATCTCTGCAGTCCCCTGGGACAAGAGCAGCTACCTTTCTATTCTCTATGACTCTTCCTCCTCCTCCCTCCCTCTATGATCCAGACAGTCTGGTCCTGGCTCTTTTTACACAAACACGGCATCTCCCATCTCCATGCTGCTGTGCTGGTCATTCCACATGCCTGGGTGCACTTCTACTTCGCTTATGTTTCATGGAGTCCCTCCTCCTTTTAAGACATGGCTCTTGGTCACTCCACACATGATAGTGCCCTCCCTCCTAAACTATCTTATGTTTAATTTGCTGTATATGTATCACTCTCAATTTCCTTTCTTGCTTGAGAGGGAGAGACACAGAGTCTTTGCTGGACTGTCCAATGAGAAGTTGCTTCTAAATAGACAAAGTAGAATACCCTGCGATTTGAAGAGCTGACCAGGAAAAAGCTACATGACCCTATTTTTCTCTACAGCCTAAGAAAGAGGAACTCCTCAGAGCCCTCCCAAAGAGCTGAGGTCCTTATCAGTTCTCTGATTTGAGGGGAAGGGAGTGCTTGCCAGTGAAAGAGAATAACATTTCAACATCCTGCCCCAATGGTAGAATTTGTCATTTTTTTCATGGTCTGGAAATAATACTGAAGATGATGAATCCTGGATATTCAAACCCGCATTCCTGTGTGCTTTAAGCACATGAATTTCCCAATTATTTCTTCCTTGCCAGGTTTGTGTGTGTCCACTACCCCCATGGATACTGTGTACCTTAATAGAAGGCTGTAATCCAGGTCCATGAGTAATTTTTATATTTTAATTATTCCTCTTAAGTATATGTTGTGATTATCATTGCTTTTGCTTTTTCATCAAGTGAATGTTTCATGTTTAAGAATTAGTGGTATTAAGAATATCCAAAAAATAGAGCCAGTGGTGTCATAGTGACAGATTTCCTGTAAATGAAAATATACCGGTGGGGGCTCAAAAGCTACACTTTCAATTAGCAAGAGGATAATGCATCCTACACACCTCAGATTCTGAAAGCTTAAGTGAAGTATTAACTTTGGGGTTGTGGCCACCGTGGGGAAAACCCCAGGCCTTACAGTGTGAGGGCTGATTTAGCTAAGTGAGGCAGCCCAGAGAAAGAGAAAGGTACAGGTGATTAGCTGACTATCATGTCCATGGGCTACCTTGCGTGAAACTCTACCACAGTGAGCGTCAGAAGCAGGAAATGAACCCAAGTTTTCCTGGGGCAAGCCCTGGAGGTGGACAAGACAACCTCCAAGGTCTCTGAGCTCTCTATTCTATGTTGTCCCCCCGCCCCTCCCCAGCTTCCCGACCCCAAGCACCCACCTGATGCGGCCAGCCAGCAGCATGGCCAGAAGGCAGGTGAGCAGGCCCAATGCCACCACCACCATCTGGTGGCTCTGGCCAAAGTCCCAAGCCTCACAGAGCTTCTCGAGCACATGCTCAGGAAGCACTTGGAGCAGCTGCTGCCAGTCCAGGGCCTCTGGATCAGCAGTGGTGTTGGAAGAGGCCGAGGTCCCAGAGGAAGAGACGTTTCCCCCTGCCAACAGAGCAGGGGTCCAGGAGGCAGCAGAGAAGGGATGGCCAGATCCATACAGGGCAGTGATGAGCAGGAAGCTGCAGATCAGGAAGGCAAGGAAGCGGAGGAGGATGACCTGAGCTGGAGCAGTCACTGGTGAAGAACAGAAGCTCTAAGGGGAGAAAAGGAAAAGAACTGAGGACTAAAGTACTGCATCTGGGCACGACTTCCAAAGAGCTTACTGGCAGAGGTCCAGGCCAGAAGATAGGGCACTGGGAGGCCCAAGGAAGGTCAAGCAGCAGCTAGGACTCCCCCACGGCTCTCTCTATAGCTTGATTCACATGGAATACTCCCTCTCTGTCTGAGGTGAGACTCCCTGGGGTCAAGGCCTACTGGATGAGGTTCTGTAGTTCTAGCTTATCACTGTACCTACTAAATGGGGAAAAAAGGCGAGGGGGACAAGCAGGGTTTGGAAAGAAGAGACTTGGCTCAGAAGCTCCTGTCTCCCTGTGCCTTTCCCAGCTCATCCTGGACAGCTTCCCCACCCCCACGCCGGCCCTCCGGGATCTCCCTCATCGTTCATGCCCAACTTCTGAACTCTGCGGTCCGTGCCAGGGTCATGGCCATCCCCATTCCTCCCCAGCCAGCTCCGTGACTTTGGAGGAGGTTGACCTCCTCACACCTCAGTTTCTCTAAATGGGAATGTGCTGGATACACTACAGCAGTGGGGTCAAACACTAGGCCAACACTCCAACAAGATTAAAATATACTTGGGAAACATTTAATAAAACAAAGACGACGACAGCAGAACACATTATGTTAATGTGGTTTCTGTACGCAGTAAGCGGTGTGGTAGAGCGTTCACCTCAGACACTCCCTACCTATGGGACCCTGGGCTAATCTCATCACCTTGTGCCTCAGTTTTCTCAACCATAAAATGGGGACCACCATAAATCCCCTCCCCTCAAGCTATAAGGAGGCTCCAATGATACGTGTGTCTCCTGCCATGCCTGGCCCACAGCTTAGTTGCTATCTGAGCCTGGTTCCCTTCCCTTCTTCCCATTTTCTCGGGTCATCCCCACATGAACTCTTCTGTTGGCTATATATATGGGGTTTGAAACTGCTCCCTCCTAAAGTGGGGCAGCTAGAGGGCACCAGACTGACAGAGTGCTGGCCTCTGCTTTCTGGATTCAAATCCAGCCTCAGAACCTTCCTAGCTGTGACTGGTGATGTCATCCTGTGTGCCTCAGTTTCCTCCTCTGTTAAATGGGCTGGAGGACACGGCAGACTTCTCCAGAGACACCCCAAATGGGGTCAGATAGGACTGAGGACCTTCTGAGTGACCGCCTCCTGAGGAAAGCTCTGAACCCACTGCCCAGGGCCTGGGGAGCCCCTTCTCCTCTACCTGCTTGTAGGTCTTGTCGGTCTCCCGCCGCTTGAACTGGTGGCTGAGCAGCAGAGCGCGCAGCTGCCGGTTCTGGTGTTTGATGTAATATTCCACAGCCGCCTGGCAGGGCCGGCACAGCTTGTACATCTGCTCCAGGTGGTGTCTGTAGACTTCAATTTCCTCATCATATTTACCCTGTGGAGAAAAGAGACTTTGGCTCGGGGAGGAGAATCCTGAGATGGTGCTCCAGGCTGCAGCTACTGGCCCAGGGGAGGGAGTAGAGGAAGAAAATGGAGGAAGGTTTATGGAAGTAGAGAGGAAGACGGGGGGAGGGCTCAATTGCACTCAGGATGTCGTGTTCACCTAGAAGTTGTCTTAGACCATTAAATTGCAAAATCTCGAACCTGGAAGGGACATCAATGATCATCATAGTAAGTGGAAAGAGCCCTGGCTCTGAAATCAGAAGATCTGAATTCATATTCTACTTCTGATGTTGACACCTTATAATTTTGGTCAATCTACCTGATTTCTCTGGGTCTTGGTTTTTTCAATCTGTAAAATGAAAGGGATTAGAAGGACGGACAGCCTTTGATGAACCTTCCAAGTCAAAATCAATCTATTCTAACCAACATTTGAACATGCATCTTTTTTTTATGATGTCCTTGCAAAACTGAAAGAAAAACCCATTAACTGGGAGTGGATTTTTTTTTTTCTGAAAAAGAAAATCAAATGGATAAGCCATTAACTAAATTGATTTTGGAGAAAAATAAATGAAACAAAACACAAATGACCAATAACAGAAATGAAAATGGTGAATTCACAACCAATAAAGAGAAAATAAAAGACATCATTAGAAGCTACTTTGTCCTAACTCTATGCCAATAAAACTGACAATCTAAATGAAGTAGATGAAAATTTACAAAAACATAAATTGCCCATTTAACAGAATAGGAAATAGAATATTTAATCTGAACTTAGAGAAAGAAACTGAATGAACTTCAAAAGAAAAAAAAAAAAAAAAAACCAGGACCAGATGAATTTACAAATGAATTCTGCCAAGAGAACAATTAATTCCAGTACTAAATATACTGTTTAAGAAAATTAGGAGCCCTATAAAATTCTTTCTTTGTCATATAGTCTTAATACCTGATGTAAATAGAATCAAAATGGAAAAAAATACAAATCAATTTCCTTAATGGAATACATGTGCAAAAATGTTGGATGAAAGATCAGTAACATAACCCAAAGATAACAAGAATGATATAATTGGTTCAATGTTAAGAAATAAGCTTAACAATAATAAGGGCCTGTTAGGTGGCATAGTAGATAGAAGACCAGCCCTGAAGTCAGGAGGACCTGAGTTCAAATCTGCCCTAACACTTAATACATCCTAGCTGCATGACCCAGGGCATGTCACTTAACCCCAATTGCCTCAGCAAAAAATAATAATAATAATAAAATAATTTAAATCCTATGATTCTCTCAATAAATACAAAATAGTCTTTGACAGAACATGACACCCATTCCTGTTAAAAACCACATTAACATAAAAAAAAAAAATTTGAGTGGTACACTAGAGGACCAGCCCTGGAGTCAAGAGGACCTGAATTCAGATCTAGAATTTGTCAAATCTAGACATGTGACACTTAACCTCAGCTGCCTTGCAAAACAAGGCACCCACCACCACCACCCTTAGGAAGCATCAGAATAAATGCTCTTCCTTGAAATGATCCAATGCCATGGGGACACGTGGCCATCCTAGGAGGCAAAGGCCAGCCCTTTTGGGGGCAGCCCATTTGACTATGGGCCAGCACAGACAGAGGAGTTATTCCTGACTCCACTGTTTCTGATGAGGGTGGGCCTTCCACAAGCTGAGGTGGCTTTTCACCTGCCTGAAGACAGCCAGCGTGTCTTTCCTGCCCTTAAGCCTTCTCTTCTCTAGTCCCAAAGACTCCCAGCGACCCTTGCTCAGCACGTTCTTGAGATGCCTCTAATGACGACGAGGTTAGCCCAGAACTTTACCAATGGTATCTCTCTGGATCGCTCACCAGTGTGGGGGGAGGTAGGTGTTAAGGGAGGGAAGTGAGAGAAGCTGCCCAGGGTCACACAGCTCTGCAGCCGCTCGCCCTGGCTGACCTGTCTTGGGACAAGGCCCCGAGACCGTGGGCCTGCAAATCCTCCAGAGGCTCCTGCTCTCCCTGACCCACAGGTCCCCAAAGGGCTGACAGCATGAGCGTGGCTCCAGGAATGTAGGAGCGGCCTCACACCTGGGAGGCCTGTCCCGCCCCCAAGACCTGGAGCTGCTGGGGGACATTTCTGTCCATTCTTTCCTGTGATCAGGAAAAGCCCTGAAAGTACCACGCAATGGCCTTCCCTGCCTGGCTAGCCTTCATCCCCTCAGGGGCCTCTCCTACTGCTCTTCAAAGGAGCCCCCTCCCCCCGTCTCCATGGAAACAAGGAGCTCCTCAGCCTTGATGAAGGAGGAGCTAGTTCTCCCCAGGCTGGCAGGGGCGGCTGCTCTTCTCTCCCTGTGTTTCTCTCCTTCCCTTTGGCTTCTGTGCTCTGGCTCAGCAGGGCCGCCTCTCTGAGGTCCCGCTGGGACCCCACTCTACCATCCATCACTGAGGCAGGACCTCTGGCCGTCAGTTCTTCCGCCCACTGCCCTGGGTTTATAGACCCCTATTAACTGTGTGAGTGAGAACAAATGACTTCACCTCTGAAGGTGAATTTCCCGGTCTGTAAGATGGGGATAAAAAGAGCACTGGGGCCTGCTTCCCAGGGAAAAGAGAGAGGGGGCCCAACAGGACTTTGCAAGCTTGTAAAGGCCAGTCATGGCTGGGACCCTCCTGACTAGAACACTTCCTGATCACACTTGGGGCTCCCTCTCCTGGCCATAAAGGGGAGGGGAGAAGTGGGCTGGGATTCCTCCCAGAACCCCCTCCCCACCCTTCCTGAGGGCTGGGGACATAAAGCTGGAATGGAGACAGCCCCTCCCCTGGCTTTCCCTGTACGGCCCAGGCCTGGGAGACCAAATCTGTCTCTCCTTCCCAGGAAACAAAGGCTGTGTCCCCCTTGGCCTGGGCAGGGGGCTGTGACAATGACCCTGGCCCGGCTCCCACCCTTTCCCAGGCTCTGCTGGGGAAGGGGGAGTAGAAGAGAGGATGGATGGGGCACAGACCCCTCTCTCACCTATCCCCAGCCCCAGGGGCTCGCTGGCCTCGGCGCCTTAAGCACCAACTTCCCCCATCCCCTTAACAAAAGACATTTTGTGTCTGGGAGGGAAGAGGCCCTGGGGAGCTTCATCTGGTTTCCATGGCAGCCACGCTCCCCACAGCGGCTGGGACAAGCCAGTTACCTGTGGGATGGGGGCAGGGAGGACCAGCAGCTGCAGAAAGAGCCCACCCAGGAGAGCGGCAGGCACAGCAGGAGGCACCCAGTGCCGGGGCCCAGGAGGGCCCCCTCTGACAGAGCCAGGATCTGCACACTTCAAAGCCTGCCCTTTCTCCACCATTGTCAGAGACCAGAGAAGGGGAAGCGAAGGAAGCACCCAAGGCTGGATCTGAACGCGAGCCCTCCTGCTGGCAGACTCCCGTGGGCCCCCTCAGTCTAACACGGGCACTCGAAGAGGCTGCCGAAGCACCCACTGCAAGCAACCACATGAGCCCCCTTTTCCCAATGGCTAGGGTCAGGGGCCAGAGAAAGGCGCCTCCCAAAGGCCCCCATCTCACCTCCTCTCTGGGGGCGAAGGAGGCCAGCTGCTTGATCTTGGTGGTCTGGTGGCTGTTGCACTTCTTGCACAGCAGGACCTGGCTGCTCACCCACTGCTGGGGCTGGGGGCCGTCACAGAAGGGGGCAGCGGTGGTCACCCCGTGGTTCAGGTGCTCCAGGTACTGGGCAGGGATGGGCTTGTTGTAGTCGCCATTCTGTGGGGGGAAGGGAGGCGTCAGGAGAGGGGGGCACAGAGGGCTCAGCTCCTCCTGGAGGGGCCGTGCAGGCAAAGAGGGAAGGGCAGGATGGGCCTCGGACAGGCTCCCTTGTTACAGGGGGACAGAAGCAGCACTGGCTGTGTCCAGCCTCCCCCTTCTGAGGAGGGAGGCGAAGCGAGAGCCGGCCTCTGAGGGGGCAGAAGCAGAAAGGCCATTTTCAGGGTGCACAGGGAGGAGAAATGGAGGTCTCCTAGATGAGGTGGCGCCGGAAATGAGAAATGAAAGGAGGGCTCCGATGTGGGGATGAAGGGCTTCAGGAAAGGCCCAGGCCCAGGCCATGGCAGAGAGAGGGGACCTGAAACCAGAAAACAGCAGGAAATGTGGTTCTGAAGCCAGGTGGTGAGTCTTTGTCTTTCTTCTGAAAGGCAACAGGGAGTCACTGAGGATCTCTGAACACAGGAGTGACCCAGTCGGAGCTGATATCCCTGTGATGGATGGATGAGTCTGAGATGCTGAAGGGAGGGAACCTGGCCAGGTGAGAGGTGATGGGGGCCTGCATTCGAAGGGGGGGCAAAAGGAGGGGAGATGGGAGAGACACTGAGGAGGCAGCCGACCAAGGAGGAGAGAACAGCCCTTAGGTGGGGGCAAAGTGAGCAATCAGGCAGGGAAGGGCCGTCTAGGGTCCCTGGAGCCCTCAGGGGCCTCTCCCTGGGCCCTACCTCCTGGAAGCCGTTGTACTGTTCACAGTTGGGGCAGTCCCAGCAGTTGCGGTTCCCGTAGGGCACCACGGTGTCCTGATTACAGAACCAGCAGTTGACAGTCGTGTGGGTTGGCTTTTTCCTAAATATAAAGAAGAGCAGGATCAGTGAGGTGAGCCATAACCAGGGAGCAATGGCTGTCAGCCTCAGTGTTACTCACTACAGAATGGGCCCGCTCCATCCCAAAAAGGCTTAGTACTTTCCACGGCCGGGTGTCAGACTGCATCAGGGAGGAAGCCAGGGGCCAGGAATGAAGGAAGAAGCCTTCCCTGGTGGAGGAGAGCCGCCTGGCTACAGCCCACTCCCAGCAAGCAGCTCAGCCACTGCCGACCGAAGGGAGCTCTGGGTGCAGGAAAGCGCCAACGGACGTAGGACAAACAGCACAAACTAAGCAGGACTCACCCTCTACCGATTCCTAAACTCTGCCAGATCCTCCCCAACCCCCAGAGGCTTGGGCGCTCAGACATGGTCACTGAGTCCCGGAGCCCAGTTCTGGCCACCTCCCGCCTCGGTCCCGGGCCCTGCAAGCACAGCTCAGGGATGAAGGAAACCTTGTGCATGACACAAAACCAAGTGAAATAAATACAAGAGCCCAGCCCGAGGCTGTCGGACAGCTGCCCTGGCCTCACAGCAAGGCCTCTCCCTGCCCCACTGGCCCTTCTCCTCCCCACGCACACATGTGTGACAGGTGGGGGACCACCAGATAATCCCGAATCCAGACTCTGGGGAATCTATATTAGGGGGACACCAACTGCTGCGCCTCAGAGAGAGAGAGAGTGTTTGTGTAAGGGGCAGGGGAGCTCAGCTGGTGAACTGGGTGAGGGACAACTGGACGAACACATTCTCTGCTCTGAGCACCTCAAAATAATAGGATCACTTTTTACATCAATTTTGCATGAGGGATTCTGGGACTTCCAAAGTAGCCAGCCCTCGGCTGTGAGGGAAACTCTGGTCCCAGGGTCAGGTCTGATTCCTTGCCCCTAGGTGGGAAGGAAGACAAATCCAATGTGCCTGGCATACAACAGCCATCCTAGTCTCCCAGCTGTAGCCAGGAGGCTTCTGCCTCAATGTTTGCCCCAAGGCCAAAGCTTGGAGGAAAAAAGGCAGCTGGGCAGCACCACTTTGGGAGCTGGGAAGGAACAAGCAAGTAGGGAGGGCCCTCCTCTGTGCCAGTGATTTTTGTAAATACTCTCTCATTTAATCCTCAGAACAACGCTGGAAGCTAGGTACTATTACTGTTTTATCCCTATTTTCAGATGAGGAAACTAAGGCAGGTGAAGGTGAGGTGAGGAGAAGGATCACAAGGCCAGTCTGAGACCAAAATTGACCGTGGTTCTTCTTGACTCCAAGTCCAGAACTCTACCCATTGTTCCACTTAGCCACTTATTGGGGAAAGAGGGCAGCTCTCTTAGGATGAGATTTAGAAAAAGGCAAGACCTTTGAGGCTATTTTGCAGATGAGAAACTGAGGCCAAGAGACATTAAATAACTTGGTCACACATCTACAGAGCTGATACACTTAAAGTAAGATTTAAAGTCAGGAAGACCCAACTCCAAATCCAGCGCTCTACCCAACATGCAATGTATTAGAACATTGGGTCAGGAATCAGGAAGATTCATCTTCCTAAATTTAAATCTGTCCTCTAACACCTTAAATAGCCATTTGACCCTGAGTAAGCCATTTTCACTGTGTGCCTCAGTCTCCTGATTGGTAAAATGAGCCAGAGAAGGAAATGGCCAACCACTCAGTATCTCTAACAAGAAAACCCCAAGTGCAGTCACAGAGAGTTGGACATAATGGAAAACAACCGAACAATGAATTCTGAGACCCTTGTGAGTCAGGTGGTGATACCAGGCAGCAATAGGGTGGTGGCTGAATTCTGCCAAAGACAATCAACACTCTCAAGTATCAGTATCCTCTTCTACTAATTCCCTTTTTGACAGTTTTTTTTTTTTGAGGGGGGTAGAGGGAAGAGGGAAGAGGAGGAGCATAACCCTGTGTTTTCACTGGTGTAGGAAAGTTCCAGGAAAGAAACTCCCCTCACCCTGCGGATCAGCCCCTGCCCTGAGCTTTCAAGGGTATAAACACTGTGGGTCTGAGAGAGAACTTGAAACAAGGCCTTTTTGCCTCTAATTCACTTCACCTCAAAGCCTTCAGCCCATCATCCAACTCCATTCACTGAGCATTTAGGAAGACAAAACCTAAATGATAGTCTCTACTTTCTGGGAGCTCCCCATCTACTGGGGAGAAACAACCAATACGTCGGTAAGAAAGTAACGAACGCCTACAAAGAACAAAAGGAATCGCAGCCAACCAGATCAGTTTTGAAAGTTACAATCTGCATTTATTACAGACTTCAGCAAAAAAGCAAGCTGAACCTAAGAGAATTGTCATTTTGTGGTCCATCTTTTTGGTCCTGTCCCACTACACAGATGGAAATGTTTGTTTTATTAACTGTTTGAGAACAAAGCCTTTCAAATATGGAAAAAGCAAATACAAAATAATTTGGGGAGGGGAGATCACTCAGCATCTGGAGAAAGAGATCTGGGCTGTGCCTCTGATAGAAACCAGTGCCACAACTGGGCCCTGAGGAAAGTGGGGTACACAGAGAGAACTACCCTGAAAGAAACTCATTGAGGGGCAGGGACTTCGCTTTGTATCACTGGCACCCATCACTGGGCTTTGCAGGTAAAGACAAGCAGGAGTAGTTATTCTATAGATTTATAGATGAGGAAACTGAGGCAGAGGCGAAGTGTGCCCAGGATTACACAGCCAACGTGAACTCGGATTTTCCCAGCTCCAGAACCAGCACCTGTGCTCCCTCAGGGGGTGGAGAGGATCCAAAGAGCTGCTATTTGTAAAGCACTCAGCAGAGAGCCTAACACATAGCAGGGGCTCTCGCTTCCCCTCTGGCTGATCACGGGGCAGTGTGGACACACTTTGGGTCATGGTCTTTTGTAGGTATGAGTCCTGAACTTCTAGATTATAAACTCCCTGAAGACAGATGTAAACCTTAGCTCTCCCAAAGGACCTTCATCCGGCCCAACCCAAGAACAGCCCTTGGCAATCACTGCACCTGCAGGCACGGCCCGTACCATCTGGCCCCCTACCCTCTGCTCTCTGTATGAGCGGTTTCAACTCTGGTCACCACCACTTAGGAAGGACGATGAAAAATGGGAGCAGACCAAGAATGAGAAGCAAGCCTGGGGCCTTGTGAAGACCAACTGGTGAGGGAGGGTAATTAGCCCGGGGAAGACGGGGCACAGGGCAGCCAACTTTCTTCTGGCTCCACTTGGCCTCAGAGGGGAGAAGAAAAGCAAGGAGAACAGTGGCCAGAGGCCAATTTAAATTTCCTAGCATGGAAAAACTTCCCAACAATGAGTCCCAAAGTTGAGAGGACCGCCTGGGGAAGGGGGGTGGGCTCCCCTCCCTTTGAGCATAGGCTTGTCACCTCTTGTTGGCTAGGTCTGGGTTGGACACCAAGATTCCCCCTACCCTGAGTCTGGGAACTCCGAATAGCTGGCCCCATGACACTGAAACCCTAAAAAGCCTACGTTTTAGCCAGACAAGCTTGGACCCTCCACTCCCTGAAAGAACTGGGAGCAACCCTTAGAAACTATAGCCCTGGCCTTCATTCTCACAAGCTGGAGCTTCCAGGAGTCCTGGGCTGGGAGCTCCTCTGCTCAAACCTCTTTTGTAGCTCCCAACTATCTCCCAAGGAAAGTCCAGACTCTTCTTGACATTCAAGATCCTCTACATTCTTTCACTTTTCCAATCATGTTTCATTGTCGTCACCCTCTAGAAACTTCAGACAAAAACAACCCTCAGACCCCAACCTCTTCCAAAACAAAACACCACATCCTTGCACTCTCACACCTCCATGCTTTTGCTATGCCCGCGTTCCTTATTTCTAATGTCAATAAATCAAACAAATATTAAGAGCCCGGGATACAAAATAAAAACAGTAATGAAAACTAGTTCCTGTTCTCAAGAGGGAAACACATGGGCACAAACTACATTTTCTAGTTGTGTCCAATTTTTCCTTACTCCACTTGGGGTTTCCCATTCGTGCTCCTCTCATTCTCCACCTGCCTCCTGGGAATTCCTAGAGCAGTTTAAACCCCTCTTCCCCTTGCATCTGTTCTGGTTCATCATTTTGTGGCATTTAAAACTATTTCTTTGGCAACCAATCAGAGATGAGAAGCAGAAGGTTAGAACCAAGGGAGCCCACAGGGTGAAGTGAGTGGCCAACTCCAGTCCCAGCACTCTGTCCACTTTAAAACCTAGCCAAATAAATACAAGGGAGTTATTATGAGTAGGAAATCATTAATTAGTATGTAGAGGGTGGGAGGAATCAAGGAAGGCTTCGAGTAGGAGCTAACACTTGAGCTGAAGTTTAATGGAGAATTAGGGAATCTAAGAGGCACGTGAGGGAGGGCATTCCCTGTATGAGCCCCAGCCAGGCAAGGGCATGACATTCTTACTTTCGCTTTAAAGCCCAACTCCAGAACCATCTTCCCCAGGAACCTTTCCCTGATCCCCAGAGTTGGACACTGACCTGCTCCCTCAGACTTCAGCGAAGCGTCCAGAAGTTGGGAGCTGGCGCCTTTTTTCCCCACCTGGACTGGCCAATTCCTGGAGTTATGTGTTGGTTTCATCAATCCCCAGAGGCGGAGGCCTTTATACAAAGGGGGGAAACTCTCCTGCCCAGCATTAATGGGACAGCGGGGGAGGCCAGGAAGCACAAAACATTAACTCAAAACACTTCCGGTGTGCAGATGCTGTGGGGCAGGGCCAGTAGGGGGTAACGTCCCATCCAGACCTCGGAGAACCACTCTATTGCTCTACTGGGCCAAGAGCCTATGGCTGGGGGTAAGGGCTCGCTGCCTAGCCCCCTGAGCGGCTTCGCTCCCTCTTTCTGGGAGGGGAAGGGGGGAGCACTCGATCTTCAACAATGGACAAGAAAACCCAGAGCACAACCTATAAAGCTGGGAGAGGAGGCTGAGGCCTGGCACTTTAAGCGACTCCCAGCCAAAGCCCCCCAGCAGGGCAGCCTGGGACCCTCTGACTCCTGTGCCCTGCGCGCTGCCAAGGGCCTCAGAGAGGCCATTCCGGCCAAGTCCACATTTTTACAGGTAAAGCTACTAAGGCCGAGAGAGGATGATTTATCCAAGGCCTCTTAAGCCAAACTGCAGAGCTGAGATTTGGACCGTGTCCTCTCAACCCAACTCCATCGTTCATTCTGGTTACCCGGGTGTATGTGCGCGCACACAGGAACATCAGAGGTGGTTTGGCCCGGTGGAGACAGACAAGTCTGCCCAGGAAGCCAGGAGGGAGCCTCTGAGCCCAGAGTGACACCGCAGGGAGCCTGAGCTCGAGTCTGGCTTTGGGCACCTCGCTACAGCTGAAGGGCTCTGGTGTTTCCCCAACCGGGGGCAGCGCCCAGCAGGTGTCAGGCCTAGGATGAAGCACTCTGTAAGCCCTGCGCCTCGGAGTGAGGATCAAGTGAGATCACACCTGTGAGGGACCCAGCACACAGGAGGCACCAACTAAATACTGGCTTGCTCTTTTTCTTCCTTGCAGTTCCCTTCCAGGGTGGATGAAGTCCCAGGCGCAGCGGCGTGCCCATCCCAAAGTTTGCAAAGAGGCTAATTCCACTTAAAAATGAAGGAGGGAGGCCCATCTCACGGCTGCTTCTGAGCTCGAGTTCCCTAAATTGGCTAAAGAATTCCCAAACGTTCGATTTCCCTCCATTTGTAACGACACTCCCAGACTTCCCCTGCAGGATTCCAAGCCCTTCTGGGGGTAAAACCAATAGAGCTTTCTGAGGCTTCCCACTTCCAGCCCAAAGGCCTGGCAAGAGGCAGTCAGACCTGCCCAGCTGCCCTGTGCCCGCCCCACAGGGTTGCTCACCTCTCAGTCTCTCACCCATCCTGGGCCTGGGGGCAGAAGACCTGAGGTTGTGGGTTTTCAGACGCTTACTAGTCAGCCACTTCACTTGGCTGGCCTCAATTTCCTTCTCCATAAAATGGGAATAGCGGCACCTCCCTCCCAGGGCTGGGGAGAGGATCAGATGAACTAACACCCGCAGAGCGCTGGGGCCCCTCTCCCTTTCTACCCCTTTTCATCCAAAGGCCCTCAAAACATCCTAAGCCCACACCGCCCAAGTCCCACTTTCACACAGCATCTTCAAGTCTCTCTTCTCTGCACACTGAACTGCTGGCGTTGGTGGGTTTTTAACAAATGTTATACCAGCAGCTTCCTTCAAGAAGAACACCCCCCTTCCCTGTGAGAACAGTTTGGGGGCCTTGGCAGGCCCACTTCCCATACCCAGGAACGGGAAGGCCGGGCCACCCTGAGCTGGGCCCTCCGGAGCAGATAAAAGGCAAAGCTGAGGGGCCCTCAGGTCTGCAGGTGTCCAGCTCTGGAGGACAGCAAACAGTGAGGCGGGGAGGACCCAGACTGGCCTGGAACAGGACCTCCACGGTTTCAGCCCCAGCTTTGACTATAAGAGGCTGCTATTCCAGGGTATTTTCTAAAGGCGCCAGAAGCCAAACACCGGCCTTGATGCTGGAGAAGAGACTGTACTTAATTCAGATGCATCCAGACTTATGAAGCACCTTGACCGTGTGACCCTGAGCAAACCCCTCTCCATGCAAAGTCCCTCAACGCCAGCACCTTCCCTCGCTTCGCCCCTCCAATTTATCCTGTAGATATTTTGTGGTTGCATGGCCACTTGCATGCTGTCTTTCCCTCAGACTGCGGGAGACTGCCTCTCTCTGCATTCCAGCACTCAGCAAAAAGATCCTAAGGAGGCGTAATGCCCCCCAAATAACCAAAAAACAACAAAGTGGACAACAGGGCCTCAGCCCGCAGGGGGAAGAGTCCTTCAGGGTGGGTCCGGGCCCTAGGGGAGAGAGGGTCACAGTGTGCCTGGCCAGAAGGGAGGTCCCGCTCCAGCTGGGGATCACAGAGCCCAACCCCAGAGGTGCCGACCCATGACCCCCAGGGGAGCATTATCGCTGCCAGTGCCCAGAGGGCAGCCCTGGCACCCGGGACGTCCCGAAGAGCCTCCTGCATCAGGCTGGGGTGGACACTGCAGGTGCTTGGGGCCTGGCCCAGGGAGACAGAGTCTGTAGAAGGCAGATTGGAGGGAGGAAGAGAATGGCTTCCACCCGGGACTCCCTTTGCACTGATTGTGCCACCAACATGATGGCTCTGGTAAGGAGTCTCAGTTTCCTCATCCTTTCCGCCAGAGTCTATGGGCAGCTAGGAGATGCGGTGGGTGGTGCCAGGCCTGGAGTCGGGAGGACCCAAGTGCAAATCTGGCGCAGACCGACCAGCTGGGGGACCCTGGACAACTCACTTCACCCCGTCTGACTCAGTTTCTCATCTGTTAATTGAGCCGGAAAAGGGACAGCAAAGCACCCCAGGACTTTGCCAGGAAGACCTCCGAAGGGGTCACAGAGAGCCTGGCACGACTGAACACGCCCACTCGCCCCTCTCCCTCACAGGACTGCGGAGAAGTAAGAGAAGGCACTTTCGTCAACTTAAAAATTGACGAGAATGGTGGACTGTCGCCAGGCGCGGGGGAGTGGGGGATTGAGGGGGGCGGGGCATGGGCTCGAAGGGCCCAGGTTCGAGGACCGGGTCTGCTCCCCGAGGCTCGCGCGGCACTGGCGGGGGAAAGAAGGCTGTGCGGGCGGGGAGGGGCGCGGACACGCGGGAAACTCACCTGCGCGCGATTCTGTAGAGTAGAACGCCGGCGGCGGCGCACACAGTGACTCCGAGGCCGCCGGCCAGGCCGCCCGTGGGGCAGCCGGCCAGCAGCGCGCTCACGGCCTCCATGGCGGCTCCTCCCGCCGCAGCCCGTGGCCAGGCCGGGTCGAATCGCGCAGCACAGCCGGGACGGTTCGGGCCGGGCAGACAAAGCGGCGAGGACCCGGCGCAGAAGGGTGGCGGTGCGACGCCAAGAGCTGCTTGCTCTCCCGCTCGCTCCACGAACGTGCCGGCGCCGCGCGCGCCTCCCGCCGTGACCTTCTCCGCCTCGTTTTGGAAGCAGCTCCCGGCCACCCCGAGACGCGCGCGCGCTCCCGCCGCGCAGGCCAATCAAGGCGCCGGGAGGGCCTAGAGGGGCGGGGCCGGGCCTCCAATGGCCTGCGCAGGACCTCCCCTCTGCTCCTCCCGACGTCCAAGCAGGATGGCTTGGGACCCTGGACGCCGTGATTCCGCACGCACGCCGTTTCTCCCCCTTTCTTCCCCCATCCCACGCCCCGCTCTCCCCGCCCTCCAACCTCCGGGCAGGGGTCACTCCTATTCCCGGGAGTAGCCGGCCCGGAAGAGCCACTGGGGACGTGGGCTCTGCGCATAAAACCCCTTTCCCTCTAGCCCCCGCGGTGGCAGAAAGGAGAGTGGGGGCGCACAGACGGGCACTCGTGGGGCCGGCTCCTGGGCGCAACCCCCTAGCCGCACAGTTCTCCTCTGCCCCATCGTGTCGCTCAGTAAGGGTTCTTCGAGGTCCAGTCCTCGCGCCTCTGCAGTCCCAGCGGACCGATGGCAAGGGCTGCCCGGGGAAATACTGCCAGTGAGTGCTCGGGGAAACAATTGTCTGGTTCGGTTCAGGACCCAGCTACCCCTGGCAGAGAGAGAAAGCGCAGCCCGAGCCGAGCCCCCGGGGTAAAGGGGTTGGGGATGACTATTGGATATTCCAATAACTTGGCGCGCCCTCAACCGCGGCCCGGAGCAAGTGACAGCAGTTTTTGGGTCGATCCAGAACAAAGTCCCTTTCTAACGCGATCCTCAGACAACACCCTCTCCTGAGCGTCTACCAGCCATCAATGGCTCAAGCATGGCATCGCTGCCATCCACGGTGCTAACCATTAAGCCTGAAAACCCCTGGGTACAAAAGTGAAAATCCTAGCGACAGGCATTAAGAACCCACTTAATTTGGACACGCCTGTCCTGGCCTGATTCAAAGGACTTTTTATTGGATTGAAAGGGCACACGTCTGAGGTGGTTCAACTAGGGGGCCCTTTTCTGAAGCTCTCAGAAGAGGCTCCTATTTTCCACCCATTTTCCAAGATATCCTAACATCTAGGACTCGACAGAATTGCCTCAATGGAAAGACTTGCCTTGTCCTAGAGAGTTTTGACTGCCTATGAAATATACATTCAAAGCCGAGTTCAAGAGGCTGCCCTCATGTGGTCTTAGTCCAAACTCGCACTAGTTTTTGGCAGGTCCTTGGGGATTAGTTGTGCCTATGGACTTTTGGGGGAGGACTCATAGTTTTGAAGAAGTGAGGCTGAGATGTGGCTACAAAGCCATAAAAAGAATTTCACCATGTAAACTGTTTTATAGATAGCTGAACTTTTTTGCTCATCTCAGCAGTCAAAAAGCCTGGGTTAAAAGCAGCATGAAGAAATTAAAAGGAAAAAAAAACAAAGACTCCCATTTCCATATGCTCCTCAACACTGATGTTTGACAAGACACCAGCAGGATGAAATCTGGGCAGATTATAGATCAGCTCTCTTTATGGAGCACATTTTATTAAAATAAATGACAGACACGACAACACAATGAACATAAATAAAAAGGACACAGAATTTATACTTAAATTAAATAGCATGATTTAATTTAGTAGCTGCTTAATTCTGAATTCTTAAGTTAAAAAAAATTGTAATTAACTATTAACGTTAATGAATTAAAACCTTCCAGAAAGCATGAATCCAAAAGGAAAAGTCCAGCAGGTGATAAAGCCAGAGATGTTTCAGCCATTCCTGCATGAGTCTCTTAAATACTCTAAACATCAGTGGAGAAACTGCCCGGCAGTTTTTCCATTTTATTCTATTAAAAGTCCATTTCCTGGTCTGTCATTTCGTATGGTCTTCCAGCAAGTACACAATTAACTCATAGGTGGACAACACAATAGCAGTATTTGGGATCTGCCGGATGAGCTGGGCAAAGAGTCCTCTGTAGAAAGCCAGATAACCTTCTTCTCGTGCTATCAGGCGGGCTGTTTGAATGAAAGCCTTATACTTGGTGCCCTCTTCTCGAAGCCGTGTTCTTATCACTTCTGCAAAGAGTGAAATACATAGTAAGTGGTATAGATGAAAGCTACATCCAAATAATAGGGGTTACTGCTAGGAAAAGGCAGAAGGCTATTATCTTTCTCCCTTCTGTGGAGCTTGTACCTACTTCTTTATTTCCATATCATTCCTCCCCAATCAGTATACACAAGCTTCTTGAGGGAAACCATTCCTTTTGGGTCGTTGCCTTACTCTGATTCCTCCCCAATGTTGATCACAATACATGGCACATCATCATCACTTAATAACTGCTTAGTTCTATAAGGCTCAGAAGCCAAGATTCTTACTCTTAAAGATTCTCCCCTCTGTTTCATAGGTTCATTTCGTGTGATATTTCACTCCATTCTGCATCTGCTGCCCAGAAAGATGCCCTTCCCAGAATCTAAGCTCAATATTTCTAATCTAATCTATCAAGCAACTAAACTCAAGCTTGGATACTTCTCTCCACTCTCTCCCCTTTGGAGGCAAATTCCTCCCAATGTCTTTCTTTAGAAAGGGCAAAAACTGGACTCTCTGATTAACCACTTTGCATCTGCTAAAACAAAAAAAAGCTCCCTTCCTCCCTCCATGGTATCTGCACTGGCTATGGCTTTGCCCCCTCACCACCACTTTGTCTCCTCCTGTGTGTTCTCTCCCCCTTTAGATAGTAATAAGCTCGAGGATAGGGACTGTCTTTTTATTAGTATAGCATTTCAGTGCATACTAGGCATTTAATACATATTTAGTAGATTAAATAGTGACCTGTTTTTAAGTACAGGATTCCTGTTTTCTTGGCAGAAATAGAACAATGTATATTAAAAATACAGAATGACCATCTATACCTAAAGAGAGGACTTAGGTTTCATAGATGTTATTTTATGAATGCTCATTAGTGTGAGCAGATATGTGTATATATTTTGAAATAGAAAGCTGAGGATATTTAAGAAATAAAAAAAATTCTCAAGATTGGATCAAAAGGCACCTTAATTATCGCCCCAACTTTGCAAACTTCAAATAACTAATTCCCCCCCAAAAATGTTTCCAATATAGGCCAAGATAATGGGGATGAACAACAGATACAGGACCTAACAACTGTTATTCGTTTACTACTCTGTCAGATGAAGGATAACAACATACCATGTGGATAAGCAATACAGGAGGCACACCCCTTGGAAATAGCAGCAGCAGCCATAAGTCCAAAAAAGTTGGTATTTCTGCTTCTCTCAGTTCCATTTGCAGAAGGGGTTAATGGAACCTCTTTTAGCCATTTTTTTAAGCTTTCATAAATAGCAAAACAGATTATGGTCTCAGAAATGCCTGCGTATGAGGCTGTTAATCCTCTATAGAATCCACGAATGCCTTCTGTCTGGTACACGTAACGAGCACATTGGACAGTGTTCATTTGTTTGGAACCCCTGACTCTACGAAGGAAAAAATAAAAGAAACATTAGAAATACATTAGTTTTAACTCTTACCATTACATCAAACCACCAATTTGGATTTAGCCCCTACTCAAGGAAACAATTGTGCCAAGACTACATCTTCCTATGTTATAGAGACATTAAATGTATGAAACAAAATAAAAAGATAAGAGAAATTAACAAATTTAGAGCGGGAAATACCATAATACAAATTTCAAAATATCAATATATGATATAAAACCAGTCATAAAACAAGGCTTTGAGGAACATTATTTTAATGAATTACTGTGTAATTACACTTTGGAGGTTTATCCTGGATGTATGAATTTCACTGATACTGGAATTTATTTTCAATTTCATTTAATCAATCAAAAAGGCTTCATTAAGAACATGCTAAATATAAATCACTGTTAGAGGCAGGATATAGAAACAAAAAACAATCAATCATGGCCTAATAAAGGGCAGGAACTCTGGAGAAGTATACTTGAAACAAGGACACCTAGAACAAGGTGTTAACTCAGTGGAACTGATGAGATAATGGTTCTCTAATTCACATATATCTAGTATGATATAATGATATAATCACTCTAGTTGGCATATACTCAGTATGCTGTAATTGTAATAGGGTATTTAAGGGCTGAGAGAACTGGGGACAGAGTCACACTGCGAATGAGACAATAAAAACTTTTAGATTCTATTCCTCACCACCCTCGTGGTGACTATCCTGCTGAGACCAAGACCCATCCAGAGGACCTCCAGAAAACTAGCCTGGACATTACAATGGTATCCTCGGCTCAGGAGGGGTTGCTGATTAGGCAAAAAAAGAAATTCATTCAGAACAAGGAAGCAGATGCTGCTTTAGGCAGCCATGGCACCGAGTACTGCAGTGCCGAGGAAGCATCCCTTCCTCCTTTATATGGCAAGAGTCAAGATGGGGAAAAACACCTTTAGGACTCACAAGAAGATTGATCCTAACCAATTAGGGATAACATTCCCAATGGAAATAATCAAGATTTTTCATGCATATAGTTCTCAAAACTTTATTTGTAAATTTCCACAGCATATAGAGATACAAGTGAAAGAAAAATTTTTTTTATTTATAAGACTTCCTTTGAATCATCATTAAATAGACCTTTATTTCACAATTAGCTACTGCTAGGAAGCACAGGTAAAAAACTAATTTTCTTAATATCAATAGTTCACATATGCACAACAAACATAAATTGATAATTTTAAAAGATTTACAACTTATGTGTATACGTGTATTTTATATACATATGGATGTATCTATATATGCATATAGACACACATAGAAATATATCCATGCTTAACTATAGCCTTCTTAGAGTGAAGGGAAGGAAGGAAAAAGGGGAAAAAATATGGTAATAAGTGTACAGCGGAGGAAAAAAAAGAAAACTTACAAGGAAGCAAAGATGAATAGTGTTAAACACAATGCGTAGTATTTATTCTATAGGCTTTCTTGAAATAGAAATTTATTGCTTTTTATCTTGAATCCTGCACACGGTAATTTTTTTTCCCTTTTATTCTGTATTTAAGTTTTGAATAAATAATTTATAATCAAGAATTCAATTAATTACTTACTTCCGTTCTAACTGCATCCGGGTTTTAACCATCCATATAGGATTCATTAAGGTATTTGTGATAAAAGCTAAAAAAAAGAAAAATAGTAAAACTGTAAAGGAAAGGAATAAACATATATACAGCACCTATTGTATGCCAGGCACTATGCTAAGCACTTTATAAATATCATCCCTTGATCCTTGTAACAAGTCTGGGAGGTAGCTATTATAATCCTTACTTTACAGTCGAAGAAACTGAAGCAAACTGAGGTTAGTTAGGTGACTTGCTCAGGATCATACAGCTCAGTAAGTTTCTGAGATTGGATTTGAATTCAGGTCTTTCTGACTCCAGGTCTAGTATTCTCTGTTCTCTGTCCCTTGTACTACCTAGCACTAAGATTACTCAACACAATGAAAAGCATAAAGGCAGGTGCTTGTCCAAGCTACTTATAATTGTATTACAAACTGACACTAGAAGCAGCTACAACCTACCCACAATTACTATCATCAACTCAGAATGACAGAGAGACGAAAGCTCTATTTCCTATGATTTGAAAAGGCTGACAGAATCTCAGAACTGGGAGGTATTTTTTAAGAAGAGATAACTGAAACCAAGAGGGGAATGGCTATAGGTTAACTCATTCTGATGCTATGACCCAATGGTGCTAAAAAAACCTGCCCCATGGCTATCCCAGCTCTATCCAAGACTCCAGAAAGAACTGCCACAACTTCTCATTCTGGCTCCAGATGATCTGTGCCTGTCCTGGGCTGGGATCAAAAAGTACTTGCCTGGCACTGACTTAGGGAAATGTAATGGACCAAGTGTCAGCTCTCCTAGACTGCCTCCTGGAACCTCCCCCAACTCATTCTATTTCTCACAGGCAACATTTCCCAAGCATCCTCACAAGAACTTTGTAAAGCAGAGAGTTCCCATTTTAGAAGAGAGTTCTAGGCCTAGAGACATCAGGTGACTTGTTCAGGGTCACACAGCTTTGTGCTCAAGGCAGGATCTGAATTCAGGTCTCCCTAACAGACTTAAGTGGTGGGCCACCTCTTCCCCATATTAAAATGTATCTGGGTTGTGTATATAGATTTTTCCAAAGAATTTTTGGAGGGCATTTCTCAAAAAGGTACAATCTTCTTATTTTCTTTCCTTAGCAATCAGAACTCCAGAAAAAGGAGAATAAAAACAAATGGCTAAATACTTTATTGGAAGAACTCCACCACATTTTTTAAAAGTTAACATAAAACTTGGCTTAGTAAAGGCTTATCAATGGAATGCTGAAGTATCAAAGCCTAGAGAGAAATTACACCCAATAAGGGAAATCAAACCACCCCCCAAAATTACAGTCCCTGAAATAGAAACATATAAGCCAGAGTAGGTCAGTAACATGCAAGGAAGAGTGTGCATTAGAGAAGGAGGGCTCTAGTCTGCAAGAAATCAGGGAAAACCATAAAGATAACCATGGCAGGAAGTTAAGGGCCTGATTACCAGAATAAGAAATATACAAGATGACCAGCCAAACCAGACAAATGCAATACTTTAGCAGATTCAGCTTTCACCAAATAACTCACCTGCAGAGCCTGAGGAGAAAACGTGGACAATATTGCTGTTGGGCACAAAAATGCCATTAAACTGCTCCTTGGCCTTGGAGTAACATGCAAAGTACACAGCTCTGTTAGAAGAGAAAAGGAAACTGAGAAATAGCTCGACTCAATAGTCTTTGTAACAGCATCGGAAAAATTAAGGCAACATCAATCCGCAACAAAGCCACAAACTTCCCCATGTCAAGACCAACTACATGAATTCAAGCAGAGTAAGAAATTTGTTTTCCTCTGGGAATTGTGTACAATAGTGAGTCTTCCAGCCAGATAAACGAAGATGTCTATCCAAATTTCCAAAAAGCTTTTTATGGAAACTTGATAACATCTACCCATAACACAGACTTCCACACCTTAGTAATCAGAATGCCTGAATTTGTCAAAGGAATTGTGACAAGGCTTTCCCTGACACAGATAGTAAATAACCTTGAGGGCACTGCATGAAGGATGGAGTCAGGGAGACTTGAAGCTCAAATCTGTGACTCTGGGTAAGTCACATGGCCTCAGCCTCCCATGTAAAGCCTTGAATACTTACAATGCTATCTAAATACTGACTAGCCCAGGATAACCTGGGGTAAGCAGCAGAGGCAGGAGCCTTGCACACAGCACTGTAGCTGTGGTACAACAGTCACAATTAACTTGAAGGCTTCAATCCACTCACCAACCTTTTGTGCTGCCTCAGGGATCATTTCAGAGGGGGAACTTGGCTTCCAGGGGCTAACATCCCGCTCTCCTGGGGCTTGTCTCTCCTCTCCCCACATCTCTATTCCTCATCACTTATTTACTCTCACGATGTCTTATGGACCACTGTCCTTTTTATCTTGCTTTTTTCCTTTCATCACTTCTCTTTTTCTGTCACTTCTGACTTTCATCACTAGAGTGCTCTGTTCTTCTGTTATTGTGTTATTATTCTCTATATAATTGTCAAATATGCAACTCCCTGAATTATTCTCATCATTGCTTAGCTTACTAAGAGGTTTTCATTTATTCAACATTACCAGGCATTTGATGTGTTAGTGATTATGAATTTCAGCTATAGTGACTCATGAAATTTGAAAAAGATTGAACTAATCACCCAGATTGGGGAACAATACAGATTTTATTTCCTCTATGTATTCCAATATTATAAAATATTACAAAAATTTTAATACACTCTTGATTTATAACTTTTTACTATCTAATACCGTATAAAGTTCTAACCCATACAATAAAAGGAAAATTTTATAAAGTTTTTTATATAAGTTTTATAAAAAAACCAATTATGATAGTCCCGTAATATAATAGAGCAAAGCATGCTCATTTTTAAGCAAAAGATAAAATTATCTGTAACCATATCCTTTACAATATGCTCCTGACATATATGTAAATATATTTAGAATAACTACACATTTAACCTGTATCACATTGCTTGCTATCTTGGGGAGGAAGGAGGGAGGATGGGAAGAAAAATTTGGAACACAAGGTTTTGCAAAGGTGAATGCTGAAAACTATCTTTGCATGTATTTGGAAAAATAAAATACCATTAAAAAGGGGAGGGAGAGAATCTACAATATGCTCCAACATTTTATCCATTAAATAACTTTGTATAAATTAAATATTATTATGTTTCCAACACATGGATAAAGAAATTTAGCAATATTGCCTTTAAAAAAGATCATCTTAAAGAATATAGCATATGAATATTTTCTCATTCTTACCTTGATGGTGCAACTCCAACTAAGTTTGGACCCAAGCCTCTAAAAAGTGACCTTGGTCCCTCTTTCTCCAAAATTGACCTGGACAATAAAAAGACAAATCAAAATCTTTGTGTATGACCTTATGGAAAATTATGAAATCTAATCAGTCAACCATCATTCACTGGAGGAGGCAGAACCAACCACTGGAGATACTTCAGTCCATTAGCAAGATTACGGAATGTAGTAATTGGGGTCATTTTTTTGCTACAAGTGTAAAAATATGCTTAAAGAACATTAGTATAATTGATCAGAGAAATGCAAATTAAGACAACTCTGAGATATCACTGCACACCTCTCAGATTGGCTAAGATGACAAGAAAAGATGATGACAAATGTTGGAGGGATGTAGGAAAAAGTGGGATACTAGTGAATTGTTAGTGTAATTGTGAACGGATCCAACAATTTGGAACTACACCTAAAGAGTTATCAAACTGCGTATACCCTTTGATCCATCAGTGCTTCTACTGGGCTTATATCCTAAAAAGATCATAAAGGAGGGAAAGGGACCCACATGTGCAAAAATGTTTGTGGCAGCCCTTTTTGTAGTGGCAAAAAACTAGAAAGGGAGTGGATGCCCATCAGTTTGAGAATGGCTGAATAATTATGATATAGGAATGTTATGGAATATTGTTTTGTAAGAAATGATCAGCTGGAGGGACTGACATTAACTGATACTAAGTGAATTGAACAGAACCAGGACATCATCGTACACAGCAACAATAAGATTATATGGTAATCAATTCTGACAGACATGGTTCTTTTCAACAATGAGATGATTCAGGCCATTTCCAATGATCCTGTGATGAAGAGAGCCATCTCTACCTACAGAGAGGACTGCGAGAACTGAGTGTGGATTACAATATAGCATTTTCACTTGTTGTTTGCTCACATTTTATTTTCTTTCTCATTTTTTTTTCAGTTTGATTTGATTTTTCTTGTGTTGCAAGATAATTGTATAAATATGTATGCATATATTGGATTTATCATATATTTCTACCATGTTTAACATATATTGGATTACTTGCCATCTAGGGAAGAGGTTGGGGGAAGGGAGGGAATTGGAATACAAGGTTTTTCAAGGATTAATGTTGAAAAATTATCCTTGCATATGTTCTAAAAATAAAAAGCCTTTTTTTAAAAAATAAAAAATTAGTATAGTACAAATAAATTGTGCTATAAGTTTTCTGAAATAATTGAGCTGTTCGGAAAAACAACTCTTCAAGCCTTTTCTCCATTCATATAGGAATATTTTTCCAGTGCCCGTAACATTAGCTAAAATCATGACATAAGGTGAAAGAATTTAATTAAAATCATCCATTTAAAAATAGGAATGCAAAGAATACAAAGTTCAAGGAGTATCCTTTATTTCCATTTTTTAGTTTATGATTCTATCTTCTAACTTTTGAAGCAGTACGTATCTCTAAAATCAAATTTATCCAAGTCCATACCAAGGTCATTATTTGTGCATAAGTTTTAAACATTCATTTCACAGTATAACTGCTGCAAATCATGTACAAGTTCAGAGTTCATTATCTCCAAGGAGAATGCTATGACAAGCAAATATAGCTTATTTATAGTGACTCCTCCTTTCCAGATGACCATACTAATTTGAACATATGCCTTAGATATTTTCCCATGAAAAAGGCTTACCTTAAAAGTTTAGGTCAGATGTAAGTAAGTCAATGTTAATAATGTCTAGGGAATTGCAATTAACAAAAAAAGGAAAGAATACATAGTTAGAAAGCTCTGGGTCTGGAAGTATCTGACACATACATGCTAAATGACCCTTGTTTAACCTCTTTAGGTCTCCATGCCCCAAGTGATACTACAAGTTACAGAGTGAATGCTAATAACCCCTTCAGACTGTGGTGTTGGTACCAGTTTTATTTTCAGGCAAGTATAAACCCACGTACTTTTATATTTTTAATATCTGACTCCTGGTCTTGGGACTTGTGAGCCAATTTAGTTCTTCCTTCTCCTCATGTGCAATGCACATATATATTAATTATGCTTCTCTTGCACCAAATGTAAAGTCTCAAAAGAAAAAATATCTTGTATTCAGCCTAATCCTCTACTGAGACTGTCCTAGTGCAGTATAACGTGAGGATATCACTTGGTATAATCTACTTTTGGCCACTGCCATTTTTTTCAACAATGAAATTCATGATAAAGAATTTGAAATTAATCACAAAACTTTAAAAGCATCTTGTTTGTGGCTATCAGTGAAGTACATTGTGCAGCCTTATGATCCTTTTAAAGCACAATTAAAAGCAGCCTGGGCTGTGGGAAGCTCAAGCCCTCTAATCTATAATGCAGCAAAGCCCTAGTCCTCAAGGACCTCTCTGTTCAGCATTGCAGTTATGCAGATGATCACTACACAAAGCTAACTTCATATTACATAATCCAATACTGTAATCTATTAGCATCTTCACTCAATTTTTTTCTACAGCAACAAAACTTATTATAATGGGACATCAAAGCATCAAAATAGCCTAATGCCCTTAGTAAGTGCTTACATTGAACAGAAATAAAGCACTGAGAGATGAAAACACTATTTCCCAACTTTAAAAACACAGCTGCCAGTCTCTGGATACAGTCTTCTGGTTAGAAAGAGAGATTACAACTAATGACCTAAGGTCTGGGTTATGGTTTAGTGCTTAGGTTTCAATTTTAGTCACTGCTTTCATACCATTCTCCATTTCTTGTTTGGTAATAAAGTCCTCCCTTCTCCAAAGATCTGACAAGTAAACTATCCCTTGTCTTCCTAATTTGCTTTATGTCTAAATCATGTACTCATTTCGACCTTATCTTGTTAGAGGGTATGAGATGTTGGTATTGAAGAATACTTTCAAACATAGAACTATCAAAAACCAATAGGTAAGTTATCAGGTTGTTTTCCTCTTTTCAAAAAATCCTATCTTACCACAAAATTCAAAATTTAAGGTTCTTATTACTACTGAAGAAAAAGTTCATATCTACTCTAATATAGTTAAAACAGAATTGAGACAGCCCTTTACAGGTGATTAACTCTTACTTTCAAATGATTGCTGTTTTTGAAAAATAAGAGAAAAAAAAAAAGACAGAAAAATAACACTCAAGGCTAACAGGTAATAATTTAAACTTTAAACAAATCATCATCTTGATACACACTAGGAATGTTAATTTTCATCTTTGAAAGGATACATGTGTCCCAACCAACATCTTTCCATTTTAAAAGCCCTTCCCTCTTACTGAGTTTAACACCAGACAAATTTTTCACTTCAATCAAAAGTTATCTCAAGTTCTTGACTCATGAGATACAGATCTAAAAGAAATTCTTTTTAAACCTATTTATCCAAAATGAATAAGGATTTAAACAGTATGCCCCTGTTGACACCCATTATTCTGAGGTAACAGCTTCCCTATTACAGTAAATGTAAATTCATTAGTCACGAATTATTAGGTAAGCACATGAGGAAGTTTATTTTCAATGTTAATAAGCTGACAGACTACCTGGCTCAGTTTCACATTTCAAAAAACATCTTCTAAAGTAGGATATTATTGCTTAAACTTGTAAACAGCCAACAACCAAGATGGTGATTCTTAAGATTTTTGTATAATCTACTACCATTTGAATTTAAAATGTCTAGTTTTTCCATTGTTAAAGGTCTCCAAAAAGAAACAAAGAAGGTAAGAACTCACAAATGGCTGCATTTCATTGTTATGGGCCAGAACTCTGAACTTGAAACAAAGAACTCTTACAAGGTACTAAGTCAGTGGAATTGATAGACAATAATTATCTAATTTAGCATGGTTCCGTATGATTGATTTAATCCTACAAGGACATGTTATGGGCCAGGACTTGAAACAAGGTACTAAGTGAAATTGAGGAGATAATGGTTAAATCTAGTTTAGCATTGATTTAATCCTACAACAAATAATGGTTTCCTTAGTGATATAATGATTGGTTTGTACTCAGTGTGGAGCATATATAAGCTAGAAGTTCTCAGGGCCAGAGTAGATAAGCACACTAGAAGCTCTCGGAGGCTGAGACAGATTCATTCCATCTTCTACCTTTGTGGTGGCTGGAGGCTGACGCACAAATCTTTGAATTCTGAGAGATTCAGAGGGTAGGGAAGGAGGCCGGAGCGCAAGATCTCCGAACCAAGGAAAGAGATAGGCCTCTAAGAAAACTATCTGAGCCCCAAGTGAAGGAGCTAGGACTTTGAAGGAGACAATAAAGGATTTGGACTGCACGAACACCTGGCTACTCGTGTGGTGATTACTGAACTGAAAGGAAGGCTGCTCCCCGGGAGCCCAAGAAAACTTCAACAGAGAACATTACATTTTAGAGAGAACATTACATTTCACTACTGATTGAAACTCTGCCCCTTTTTCAGTGTTATAATGAGCATGAGATATAGGTGAGAACATAAGTCAGCTTCCCCTCATCCCCTATTCTGGTTTTTTTCCTGATATCTCTCCCCTGTCCTGTGCTTCATGTGGCCACCCACTTATTCACCTGAGGATTGTTACACTGTTAAAACTCTTTTAGTAGCTTAATTCCTGCTTCTATGGAGTAAGCTGCTAGTGTTGGACTCTCTGCCAATGTCCAACAAGCACCTCGAGCAAAATGCAATGTACCTTAAAAAAAGAAAAAATTCTAGGAATTTTCCCATGTATTCCCTTGTGTAAAAAAGTGTGAATGAACTCAAAATACTGTTAAATGTTATGGATACTAAAGAAAAAGATAAACAGGATTCTTTTAATTTTACATCATTATCTACCTTTGCCACTGAAATGAACTAAATGAAAAAAATGTTCCAACTAAATGGCTACAATGACAATCATCAAGTGCTGGTTTTTCAAGTACATGCTTTTGATGCCTTTAGTTAGTATCTTCTGAACTCTCTAAGTTTTCTAAAGAACAAGGATACACACACACACACACACACACACCAACTTTTCTTTAAGTGGCTCAGGCATAAAGATAAAATTCAAAATAGCCAGCCTCCTTCCTATAATTTGTACCTCCCATGCACTCCCTCTTTTCCATCTTCCATACTTAATCCAGTAACTTCTTACTATGTCACCAAAAGGATCTGGCCAGCTCCTTTTAGTCTTGTTTTAGATTCCTTTTTATAAGCTGTTGACCTTGAGTGAAACCTGACCCTAGTCTTCTAGACTTCCAGGGGGAAGGAGGGAAGACGGAGGGAAAGAAGGGAGGAAGGGAAGATTTCATGTTTAAGCTGGATTAACACCATTCAAATAGAAAATTTCCATATTCCAAGCATATTAAAAGCATCATAAAGTCAAGAGTTAAAAACAAAAACAAAACCACTCACTTGAGAACCTGTAAGAGTCCAGGTGATACTGATGTTGGTCTCACCACTCCAGCTCCACTAATGGTCCCCAGTTGAACTTGAGGATAATAGACAGTTCGTAAAGCCAATCTTGAAGACTGAAGTCTGGTCTTAATTACCTCTAGAGGACAAGTAAAAATAGCACCAACTGTGCCCCCACACCTGTAAGGCAATTTAGAACATCAGGTAAATGACTGCTTTGTACACAACCACAAAATTTAAGCAAAATTCTCATTTTATTAAACTTCCAACAATGAATCTCATTTATTTTGGTTATTCAGAATTAACTCTGGCTTAATGAATTAACCTTTAAAATACACAAAGAAAAGGTTTGCTAAGTCAATTATTAGCCAAGATCATCTCAGGAATTTTTTGAATTATTAGCATCATTTCAGTCTTTAAATAAAGTCAGTCATTTTCTTTATTCTTTACAATTCATTGGACATCTACTGTCTCTCTTACCTAACTCTCCCCCCCTTCCCCAACCCCTTTTCAGCAGGCCAGATCTAACAGTCAGAAAAATGGCAGTTTTAAATATCGTGCCTGACATATTCCACCATTTAGTATCCCAGGTAGCCATAGACTGTTGTAGACAAGTTTCTATACAAGACACTCTATATAAAGGAAATTCCAAGTTAGACTAAAAGAAAAAAAATCTTTATATTTCATAGGATCATAAACTTAAGGTTGGAAAGACCCAAAGAGGCCATCCAATCCAATTGCTTTATTTTATACAAGAGGACACTGAAGCACAGGGGGATTAAGTTATTTATTAGGTCATATAATTAACAAATGTCTGGAGGCAGAATTCAAATTCAGGGCTTTCTGACTCTATGATTGAATGACTGTCCACTACACCACTCAGCTGCCTGAATACATATCATCCACGTGTCATCCTGTGTCAACTAGAGACTACATTTTTCTCTGCTAAAAAGTCTGCCTCATATAAAAGTTGAAAGCAGTTTAGAGTCTCTGTTAACTTCTGTTATAGGGTTGTTTTTTACTTGAAAATAACAAACTAGATTTCTGGCTAAAGATGGTTATCTCAATAAAACCAGACAGCTGATCTCTTATATTCTTAGCCCAGTAAAAATTTAAATATAACAAATGAAATAATGATCATGGAATCAAATAACAAATTTTAGTAACTTATTCCATCCTAAAACTGCACAAGCTCAGAGTCAACAGGAAAAGTCAATTGCTCAGCTTGAGATACCAAAGACAGACCAGAAACAAGTGTCCAAAGACAGGTGTAGTCAACAAGGTTCTGTATCTGGAAACAAAGCAAGGGCAGAAGACTCCACAGAGAAAGGCCCAAGGTGGTCAGAAACTCATAGCATCAACTTAGGAAACAACCAGGAGTTTAGAGACCAGTGTGGTAGAAAACTCAGGCCTGGTATAGCCAAAATGCCAAAGTAGAGGGAATATATAATTCGAACTCTTCCAACATTTCTCCTTCAAACAACTTTAAAATCATAATTTGCATTCAATTTTGGAGCAGCAAAGTCACCAAAATATTAGGATGATACTTTTCCAGTCCAAGACAACTCAGGAAGTCAGAAGGAGAGGTCTGTGGCAGTGGGGCAGAGGCTGGTCAGGACTACATTGTGGCCCAGAGATAGTAAGGGAATGAACGACTGGTCAGAAAGAGATTACAGGGAAGCTTTGTGCAGGCATTAGGCACAGGACTAGATGCTATCAAGCTTCAGGTTCCATTACCTACTTTTAAGGCAGAGAGAAGTATTCAGAGTTGCAAGGGAGCAGGGCTCCTACCTGATTAAAAGCCGGAACACAACAATCACAACTCTCCCCAGATCACACTACCTTGGAAAACTTAATCCCAGAAAACAGAATCCCAGAATTAGCTGTGTGAACACAACACAGTGAAAAAGTCTAAAACTTGGGGCAGTGCCATCTCACCCCCAAGTAACAAAGCCCAATTCTAATATAAAATTTTTAAAATCTGCTTATTAAAAACTATTATGGGGATAAAGAAGGTCAAGACAAACTCAAAAAACAAAAACTGAAAACATCTGCAAGTGAAGCCTCTTAAGAAAATTACAGATTAGATACAAGCCCAACAAGAACTCCTAGAAAAGTTAAAGATTTTTTTTAAAAAGAGTGGAAATAAAAAAAAAAAAACCTAGCAAATAAGGCTAGTTGAGGAAAAACTGAATAATGAGAGCAAAGAAAATTAGAGAACTGTTTGATTAAAAAAAAAAAAAAGCCACCCCCCAAGAAAAAAATCAAAACCCGAAAAAGAACTCAAAACCAGAATTGGCCAAATGGTAATCATATTAAAAAAAAATAAATCACTGAAGAATTCCTTTGAAAGCAGAACCGGCCAAGTGGAAATTAATGAAACATCAAGAAACAATAAAACAAAGTCAAAAGAATGAAAATAAAGGTCTTTAGTCTGAGGTTTCTAGCTCTGTGTTGATAAACCATATAGAGTCTGGAAGATTCAGCACTCTAAACTCAAAAATCTAGCTAAGGATGTGATGCAGGGGTTGGAGATTAGCATAAAAACTCAAAAGTGCAGACTGAAACAAAGAAGGATTGACCACTCCACTGCAAAAACATCAAGTCTGGTCCTGGCACAAAGTCCAATTTTGGAACTGAGCTTGGAGAAATGACTAAACCAAAAATACCTGCCACTATAATGAATATGACTCCTTACCAACTATGAGCACAAACTCAAAGAAGAAAATGGATTTTTTACTATATGAATAACTAAAAGAAATGAAGCAAGAGATTTTAAAAAATAAGGAATCTTTGGAACAAAGAATGGGAATGAATAGTTCAGAAAAGAAAATGGCAAACCTCACTCACTGAATGAACTTCTTGAAAACTGGAATAAATCAAACAACAATTTCATAAGGCAAAAAATATGAAAACAAAATTAAAAGATTGAAAACATGGAAAACAGATCAAGATTTAAGAATCAGAAGTCCTAAGTTATAGTTATTCAGATCTATTAGATCTGAAATGTGAAAAATCCACTGATCAGCTCTGAAAGAAATCCCAAAAAGGAAAATTCCTCTATTCAAAGGGATAGGGAAAAAGATATCAAATTTAAAATATATTACAAGTACCCAGAAATAAAAAAAATTCATGCACCAAGGAACTATAGACTGAATTTATATAAGACCCAATAGCTTCTACAAAAACCAAATTCTTGGAAAAGGTGAAAGATTGGGGTTTATTCCCAATATAACCTGAAAAACTGAGTGTAACTTTATAGGAATTTTAAAAGGGGCCTTTAATGGATTTTCAAACATTACTGATGACAGTACCAGAGCCAAATAGGACCTTTGAAATGCAAATGTAACAATCCACAAAAACTCAGAATGACATATTTAATTAAGCAGCAACTGGATAGGGCTGGGTGATGATAAAAGGCTAAGATTCTAGTAAAGGAGAAACAAGTGTCCCTCTAGAATTATAATGTTTTCAAAGGACATTGAAGGAATTAAGAAAAATAGTGGACCAAGAGATGAGTTGGTTTTGTCGGAAGTTTAAGAGGAAAAAAAAGAAGGGAGGGCAAAAGGAATACAACAAATATAGAAAAGAGAGTGGAACACCTAATTAGGGTGTGGAAGAAGAGTGGTATATAATCATAAAGGATGGGCATCAAGTGAAAGCTTTATCTGAAATCACAAGAAGATGAAACACATACACATCCCTGTTTTTGTAGAATTTGAACCAAATGAATAGAGAAACTGTGGGGTTGTTAGAGGTGGTTCGGTTAAATACAGACAACACAACTGGAAGGGAAAATTACAAGGGGGGAAAAAAAACTTCCTGATCTTGAAGCTTGAATTAAGAGAAAAGATCCAAAAATTAAAGAAGTCATTGGGGAATGACTGAACAAATTATGGATGATTTCAGAGAAGCCTGGGAAGGAGTGAAAAATGACAGAGCCAGGAGGAAAAAATATGGATCAATGCTTTAAAAACAAAATTTTGAAAGATTTAAGAACTTTGACCAAAACAATGACCAACTATGTCTCCTAAGGATCTATGATATAATGTATAAATCACCTTCTGTCTGAGAGCTAATACATAGCCAGTGTGGATTCATTCCCCTTGATTATGCTTATTTGTTTAACCCTTTTTAATTATCTTTCTATTTTCAGTTGGGTATAAATTAGATTGATTCTTATTTTAACTGCATGGTCATTACTAGAATCTGGATTAAATCCATCTTTGAATGCTAGAATTCTGCCTAATAATTATCATATAAAACAAAGAGGCTATACTATACACTACATCATTAACATACCCCACCTCAAAAAAAAATGCATCTTATATTAAATTCTGTTCTGCAGTGAACAGTGGCACAGTAGTAAAATTTCAATGTTTTAAAAGAACACATCCTCATAGTAGAGTCAAAAGAACTACCGTTTCCACCCCATTGCACCTGAGAGTATTTTAACCACCAGATTAGAGAAAGAGAAGACAAACAATAACATTACCCAACACCCTGATAATACTGGGTCAAAGGTAGGAAAAAAGCAGCCAAAAAAGGTTAAGATTTACAGCAACTAGGTTTTCCAGACAATTTAGGAAACTAAAATTAAACATTTTCTAGTGGCACTATACCTAAAATCACAAATTTAGAACTGAAAAGGACTTTAAGAAAAAAATTTTAATCTCTTCCGATGAAAAAAGGAAACTACTGAGGTCCAAGGAGACTTATTCATAAAGTTCATCCAGATCTCAGGATTTGAACCCTGAACTTCTGACTCCAAATCCAGGTGCATCACAAATCTTTTCAATTATATTACTTAGTCCAATATAAAAAAAGTTCTGCCCTGGAATACCTGAAAAAAAATATGATGCCCTAAATGAATGCTAAAAATATCTTTTCTATAAAACAAAATGGAGAATTTTAGATACCTGGTGGTCTCCCAGTCAAGTTCTGCTTCTTTCTCCAGTACATAATATAACCGGATTTTATGTTACTATTCAAGTAAATAGCTGCTCTAAAAAACTAGACAGAACATATCTAAAGAAAACAAGTGTAGAAATAATGGGCAGGACAGGAGAAGCAAAAACAAAACAAACAAAATAGAACTCTATGACCCAAGTCAATTCAAACCTCATTAATGTTTTCTTTTGAGAAAATTCCAAATATCTGAAAAAAAAAAAAACAAACCCACCTATTTGAACTTCTTACTAATAATTCCATCATATGCAATTAGCTTCAGGGCATGGCAGCCAGGTTAGATTAATGCAATGTTTGAAGTGTGCTTATGTTTAATAAAATGATTCTCAATGGGAAAAAAAATGTGGGCTCGGAGTATGTCCTTTCATCAACGCATACTGTTTCCAGTCAGCTGCAATCATAACCCTGAACCAACTGTCTTCCTAATCTATGCCACTGGTCAGTGATGATCAGGAAAAAGTGTGGATAAATCAACCACACCTAACAGACAATGAATCAGTACTGTTCATAAGGCTAGCACAATTATAAGCCATGGTTACTATTTTTATAAATACTATTTACAGTTTTTAATATACTTCTACAGAATAAATCTCTAGAACCTTGCTAGCCCTCTATATTACTTAGAAATAATACTGGTTTCAAAAGACCTTTGAGGTCTTTGAGAGATATAATTTAAGATTTCACATCCAAAGAAATGAAGTATAAATTTTAATATCTCCAATTAGACCAAAAGAATAAATTCCAATTTCAAGGCACATTCCTTCTTGAACTGGCCATTTTTCACTTTCATGCATAAAAATTGTCTATTACTGCTAACTGATATTTTTCTAAATTTAGATAACTGGCTGGGTTCTGGAAAAAAGCATAGACATAATTTTCAGGCCAATTTGAGCCCTTTTATCCCTAAAGAATCAATAAATAAAACATGTTGATTGGAGTCTGGAGGAAAAAAATTAACCTGTCATCAAAACACACTTTTCAATCTTTAATAAAAAAAAAATCTTTTAAGTTTTCAATCCTTCAAGGTTGTCCACATGGCATTGTGACTTGAAAGCTGGTCTCAGCACCAGGAAGCCCTGGATTTATTTAAGCTCTGCCTTTGATTTATACTAGTTTAGTGTCCCCCGGGTGAGTAATTTAAATCCCCAATGCCTCCAGCAACTCTACCTCTCTTAAAACAGTAATTTGCAGAGAAGATATTGGCTTACATTGGTAGAAGTTCATCCAAGAAATCCCTACACCAATGAAATCATTCCCATCCCTGTCCTATCAAATGCAGAAGACATTTAATATAAATGAATTTTATAGATACATGACTATCTGTGCAGACAAAGATTCAGAGCTTCTCATCCTGTCCCTGACTTTAGGGAAATGTTTCTATAGAGAAAAACCACCTAATATACTGGAGCCTTTTTAAACTCTTTTTTAACCAGGGCAGGAGGAGGAGAAAAGAAGGGAATCGGTACCATACTCACTTTCCTATCTGTTATTCACTTCTTGCTATATAACACCAAAAGTTACATCTATATATTCTTGGTCTCTAATTACTTCTTATGCATGTCATTTTTTTTTTAATCATGTTGTACTTTCAACATGTAATCTCAATGGTTTCAAAATGGGGCCATGATACTAGACCAACTGTGAAATCACTTAAACTCTTGGTACTCTATCCTTTCTCTTCAAAAATGGCTCCTATCCACATCTGCTGAAAAGAGTGATACGAATTGGGGTATATATTTAGGAAAAAGTTGGCCAAATGCTTAATTAAAAGGATAGCACTATTTGAAATAAGAAACATGTTAGAAGCTAGTAATAAAATAAAAAATACCTTGTATCAATAAGAACTTTTCAAATATCAGTCTCAGAGTTGGGAAGGAACTGTCTAATTCACATACGTGAGAAACATTTCCTTCACACAACCAACAGGGGGTCTTTCTCACCCTTTTTCTTAAATTCCTCCTGGGGAATCTTTCTACTTTTGGATAGCTCATCATGATGAGGCACTGAGGCTGAGGGAACTTCCAGGATCAATTTTTCTTTTATTTTTACTTTGGTCCCAGACTCTTAAAAATGTTCTGACATTGCCACTGTTTCCCAGATAATAATTTATCTCATGATGGTCCTGAATTTATTCATCTGTAAAACAAGTGGAATGGACTAAATGATCAACAGTCCCCATAATCCCATATGAACTAAAGGTGTAAAATACTGTCAGTGCTAAATAAAACAAATGCTCTCTATTCAATGTTAAATTAGGCAAATTTAACCCCTTAGATCAGCTTTTAAAATAAAACACAAATTAACTTCCATACCACTACCCCCACCTTTATATAGCATGACTATTTTTGATACAATTTGTTCAAAATAAAAATGGTTAATACTATATTCTGGGCATACCTTAAAAAAATTTTTTTAAGCATTCTTTTAAAATTAAGAGTTCCAAATTGTCTCCCTTCCCACTGAGAAGATAAGCAATATGATATTAATTATATATGTAAAAGGGATACATATGTATATACTTAATGTACTTCATACTTCAAAAATCCATTATTTCAATGGTGCATTGATGGACATCTTCCATCAATGCAAAGCAAAACACCTCTATATAATTTTACTGGTATGTTTCCTTTTGCAAATTTAATTAAAAACAAAACAAAAAAAATACAAAAGCAAGACCTGGTAATCAAAGGTATACTTTTAATGCACTTTTCTAAATATGGATTCTAGGACAAAAAAAGTCTGCCCACCAGATAGTTTCCTTTACACAATACTATATAGCATCAAGTCAATAGAGAAAGTTTATTATATTTTAATATAATAACTTTTAAAAAATAGATAAGCTTGTAAGAGATGCACAATGCTACAATCTGCTTAAACTTTGTCATTGAAATTCTGAGATTTAAAGCTAAACAGAACTTCCAATGAGTCAGAAAACCTATCAATACAGTCTGTACACAACAAAATAAATACTTGTAATTTGAATCAGCCAATTCTCCAAATGACACTTCCTGTCTCCTGTCTCTATTGAGAATAAAGCTAAAAATAGTAATACTAATGAAAGAAACACTTTGTAGAAAGTGTTCAGACCCTTTAAAAAAAAAAAATCAGCCAACTGGAAGAAAGTAGCAAATAAGAGCAATCTTGCACAAATGTGCACAAATCATTGATCATTTTTTTCATGCAAAGTTTGAGAATGTTAACTATAAAACCCAATTTACAACACAGAATGATGTTTCTCTTATTTAAATAAAGTTTATAGGTCATCACAACCAACAAATGCAGATAGAAAATGTAGCATCTCCCTTCCAAAGAAATCAATCTCAAAATTGTTTAAGGATAAACAATTATCTGAGACAATGGAACTCGATTTGCATTACTAATGGAAATATATACACACACTCAGAAAATTATATTTTTAAATAGATTGAAATCATATATATGTAACTCGCTGAAATGTCTAAAAGTTTCAAAGAAATTCATATATCTTGAGACCAAATAAAATACACTGACTTACAAATGCCTGTTTTTATCTAGTCCATTTCTACTTCTGCACTCTATGTTAAGTAAAAAAAAACCCTAAATTTACAAAATTTGTTTGAAAGAGATGCAAAAGAAGCCCATCAGCTAATTTGATTAAAAGGTCCATAATAACATCAGAGAAAAACAGGTTATATTTAAAAATCATAGCAGTCAAATCTTTTTTAAAGCGCCACTTACGAGAAATGTTGAAGAGATCTGAGATTCTAGGTTCTATTTTAAGACTTAAAATTTACCCTTTTCGTAGTGGCTAGAAACTGGAAACTGAATGGATGCCCATCAAGAATGGTTGAATAAATTATGGTATTTGAATGTTATGGAATATTATTGTTCTGTAAGAAATGACCAACAGAATGATTTCAGAGAGGCCTGGAGAGACTTATATAAACTCATGCTAAATGAAATAAGCAGAACCAGGAGATCATTATACATAGCAACAAGAAGACTTTATGATGATCAATTCTGAATGTGGCTCTCTTCAATAAAGAGTTGATTCAAACCAGTTCCAATTGTTCAGTGATGAAGAGAGCCATCTACACCCAGATAAAGAACTATGGGAACTGAATGTAGAACACAACATAGCATTTTCACTCTTTCTGTTATTGTTTGCTTGCATTTTTGGTTTCTTTCTCAGGTTTCTTTCTTTCGAGATCCAATTTTTCTTGTGCAGCAAGATAACTGTATAAATATTGGATTTAACATATATTTTGACATATTTAACATGTATTGGACTACCTGCCATCTAGGGATGGGGGTGCAGGGAAGGAGGGGAAAATTTGGAACAGAAGGTTTTGCAAAGGTCAATGTTGAAAAAATTACCCATGCATGTGTTTTGTAAATAAAAAGCTATTAAAAAAAAAAAAAGACAAAATTTAAAGTGTGATGGTTCAGTACCATAGTGTACAAACCTCATTATAGCTTAAATCAGTTTTTACAAATAACAGAAACTTCAGAAGACTATCGAGTCACAAGCTTGTGCAGATGAGAGACACCATATCAAATTCTAGTTAGGTAATTATAATAATAATGATAATAGCTAACATTTATATTGTGCCTACTATATACCAAGCACTGTGCTAAGGGCTTTACAAATATTACTTCAGCTGCAGAAGTAATTATTCCATATTTTTCAAACCTGAACTAAAAACAGATAAAATCAAGACCATAATTGTAACTATCACCAAAAGTGTTGAAACAGAAGGTGGTAATCTTCCTGGAATCCAGAAAAAGAGCAGAAATGAAAACTTTGGTCTCCAGTACTGTCAAGTAGTAAAGCTGTTCATTTCAATGCTGGTCATTTAATTAGAAAAATACTCCTAAATGAAAGGCAATTTATTCTATAATAGCTGGATGGAAATATTCCTGAAGGATATCCAACTCTTTTTCAATATTATTAGCACTAGACAATCTTTTGATTTATAGTTTTATTTTTCTGCCCACCAGGAGCAAGTGCCTTCTTCAAAAGATTAGTCTTTTTTTTTTTTTTTTTTTTGGAGGCAATCTGGGTCACATGATTTCTCCAGGGTCACACAGCTAGGAAATGTAAAGTGTCTTGAAGGGAGATTTGAACTCTGATCCTGTCAACTTCAGGGATGGCACTCTATGCCATCTAGCTGCCCCCAAATGATTAGTCTTACTGCCAAAGAGATTTCTAGTTATTATAAACAAATATGATGGTATTCTCATTTAAAAATAAATCTGCAAATCTTGTCAGCATGTTATCAGAGATGAATCATACCTTGGTAGACTAATAAAATGAGTTTCCAAATCTTCAAAGTTTAGCACCATACCCTCCACACCCAAAAGTCACTAAAGTATGACATTTTACATCTCTCTAGGTCTCAGTTTCAGAAACTGAGCTAGATAACCTTTCCGATTCCTTCCAGCTTTAAATCTATGGTCCTAATCCACACATACCTTTTAAGTTACATTTGAATATTCAGTTATCTTAAAAAAAAAAAAAAAAAAACCTTTCCCTAAAGTCAAAGGTTAACAGAAAAAATTTAAATCTTTCTTTTGCTTATTGGGCTCAAATAATCTGATAATCAGAAGTCCATATTGTTGTAATATTTCCAAGGATATGCAATTCCTTTAAAGTCTTGCCAACTACTTATAAACCATCCCCTACTAGCTACACTGACAGTACTAAAATACAAAGTATTTAATGGTATAATTTCTGCTGGCTTTAAAGAAATGGAGCAGTTATAATAAGGCTTGGAGGAGAGGGAATGGATGGGGTTTTAATTTTTTTTTTTTTTTAAAGGAAATTAACTTACTTCTGTGTAAAGTTGCCAGATTGACAACAAAAACAATTTAGCAATACAACTGAGCAGCACATGTCATATGGTCTTTATTTTCATTATTAGGGATCATCAGATGACATATAATCATAATAGTTTTTTATAGTGCTTTTCAGCTTTACATCTATTGCCTCATTTAATTCTAACAATAGGTAGCCAGTACCTCCCCCATCTGACAAGATGAGCAAACTGACCTATTTTATTGTTGTCCTATTACCCTAAAGTAGAACGGGCTAGTGGGAAATAGATCAAGATCACCGATTTATTATACAGAAAACTTTTTTTTTGCAAAAAGGCATTTTCTGTACCTATTTGCTTCACACTAATTCTTAAAATTCAAATTTATGAACTGCAAAATAAATCCAGTAAATGAATCCAAAAGCTTCAAAGTGTTGACTTAATTCATTTAAAGTTTAAATAAATACGTGCTAAAACAACAACAACAAAAAAAAACCTAAACAACTCTGCCAAACAGTTCAAATGAAAAATATACATATACAAGGGCACAGATTAGGGATAAACTAGGAATTCACAGACCCCTAAGGAGCTAAAGGGTAAATATTTTAGGAGATTCATTAAAATGATGAGAAAAAAATTTAATCTTTATATCAGCAGAATCGATTTCCTTGAATTCTATGTATTTATTTCATACATTTAAAAACATCAAGGGTTACATGATACCCCTGCCTCTCCCCCCCCCCCCCCCCAAGAAAAGGCTTAAAAACCCCTGCCAAGCTGAGGGTACAGGACACTAGAAAACTCATGAGGATTATTGTAAAGTAATCCTCACAGGATCATAGGTTTAAGGGCTAGAAGAGGCCCTAATGGTCATACAGTACAAATTTCTCATTTCAGAGAGAAAGAGCCTGAAGCTCAGAGTCTACCTGAAGTCACAGAGGTCAGAAGTGGTAAAAGTGAGATTGGAACCCTTTGATTCTACATCCAAGAACACTATTGCACTCTGAATTCCCTGCTATAAGCATTTAATTTTCCAAAGAGAATTTCATTTATTCAACTGTACAACAAATTTTTCTAAATTCTACTTGAGCTTGCTCCTATGGGTTCAATACAATTCCTTCAAATGTTTGCTGAAATAATGAGTTCAGAAACATTAATTATCCCCAAATTCCCAGATATTGCCTGCCCTCATTGGCAATCAAGGGAAACAAATTCAGTTTTATATGGAAAACTTCAAATATTTGGGGAAGGTATACACATTTCTTGTGTTGCAGTAGCAATATAACATCATGTATAATTTAAAACTGTGCTTAGACTTTTGAGATATTCTATAAGATTACAAAACAAATGAGCAGATTAGAGCTTTATCCCTTTCTCTACTGAAATGTTCCAAATTATGCTATGTCTATGTACTAATCTAAGTGTTTCTGAAAATTAACAATAATCTTTTATTCAAAGTCTATCACCCTCCTTCAATACAGGGCAGGAGACAAATGGACTCAGCACAGCTACCAATTAAGCTCAAGCATAATTAAACTACCCAAGACACTTTTCCAGTCAATCCAACGGTCTCACTTCAGATCTTCTTTATTTAAAAACAAAACAAAATGCTTGAAACCCCTGATACTTGGAGTACTCGGGTTTACAGGCTAGGTGTCATAGGAAACATTCCTATTTTGATTTAAAAAACCCAACCGCCCAGACCTCCAACGAACTCCCCCTTCCTGTACCTGGAATGCTTTGATGCATCACAATAAAGTATCCCAAAAGTACACTGTGATTAAGTTCATAAAGAAAAGTCATAGTCATAGTCAAGACAACATTTATTAAGCACCTATAAGTGCTAGACGCCGAGCTAATGACTGGGGACACACCAAGAGGCAGGCTGCCCTGCTCCTGCACGAGCAGGCAATCTAAGCGTCTACAAGTCTCGGGATCACCAGGAAGCCCGAGGGACTCGGGTAGGAAGCCCGGGCTCCTCTCCCAGAGGACCGTGTGACCTTGGGCAAGTCATTCGACCTTTGTTTTGAAGATCAAAGAGAAGCAATGTTTAAGCTCCGGAAAAAACCGTAAGACGCCATAAAGCGTTGGAGGTGTTGTTATCAAGCTGCTCCGAGCAGAGGGGACGTTCAGGGAGCTGGAGCGGTGGGAGCAGCGGCCCCGACAGGCAGCTCTGGCCGGAGACCCGTCGCCAGGTCTCTGAGGTCGCCTGGAGGGGCTGGGCCGGGGGCTTGGGAAGGCGCTCTCCTCTCAAACATCAGCAAACTCACCCCCCCACCCCCCGAGCCTGCCTCTCCTGAACCCTCCGAGATTTCATAGACAAAGACCCCCCCCAGCCCCCCTCTTTCCCAACTCCTAAATCACGATACCTGCAAAGTGGGGACCGGGGAAACAACGAGAGGGAACGAGAACGAAAGCTGGGGGTCAGCATCCAGGCAGGCCGAAATCGGGAGACAGAGTGGGGGCAGGAGAAGAGGCTGGGAGAGCGTGCAGGTGTGCAAAGATCCAACGAAGCCGGAACGAGGAGGGGACACGGGGGGGCTCAGCTAAGGCAAGATAGAGGGGGCTGCAGGAGGGACGGAGGCCAGTGGGCAGAGATAGAGGGAGATAAGGTGGCGGAATTGGGGAGAGCCAGGCGGACAGAGGGAGGCAGAAAGCCGGGGAGACCCTGGGAAGCAGAGATGGAGGGGAAGGTCCGATGGGGCAGATCGGGGAAGGCAGTGGTTAAAGGGAGGGGAGGGCTCCTGGGCCCTCTAGAAAACACCCGTCACAGCGGGGGAACTCAGGGGGCGACCTAGTAGGGGCCCGGGAGAAGGCCGGGGCGAAGATGGGGGAGGGGCGGCCTTGAGGCCGGTGGGGGTGGCAGGGGGAGGGGAGGCCTGGGGGCGGCAGGCTGAAGAGGAGATGGGGAGGGGCACGCCGCTCCGCTCACCCTCCGGCGAAGAGGTGCAGCAGCGTGTTCTCCTTCTGCTGCGAAGGGGCCGTCGCCATGGCCGGGCCGGATGAGGAGAGCGGCAAGGCTCGGGGCTCCGCCGCCGCCGCCGGCTGTCGGTCAGTCCCAGTCAGTCAGTCGGTCGGACCGTGGGTCGGTTGGTCGGCGGGTCCCCGGCCTGCCTCCTCCTCCTCCTCCCCGCCTCAGGCCTCCTCGGCCGCAGCCGCCGTCGCCGCCTCCATCCAGTAGCCTCTTCTACCGCCGCCGCCGCCGCCGCCTCAGCCGCCGCCTCCGTCAGTTCCACCGGCCTCTGCGGCGCGAGCCGGCGAGCAAGCGAGTGAGGTCGTCACGTGGCGCCGGGGGCCGGGCTGGTGACGTCACGCCGGGGCTGGCCGCGCGCCCGGGGGCTGCAGGGGTGGAGCGAGGTGGAGAGAGCCTGAAGGCGTGGGGTAGCCGCGTGCTCGTGGGCGTGCGCATGCGTGGGGCCACGCTCTCCTAGAGGGGTCAGAAGAGAAGCCCGAGGAAAGAAAGGAGGGAGGGCGGGGGCAGGGCGGGGTGCGCCGCGCTCCTCAACGCCGATTGGCCAGCTCGCCGGTTGCCGCGGTCGGGGGGTTCTGAGGTTGCCAAAGCTAAAGCTTGGGGCTGGGAGGTCTGGCGCAGAGCCCGAAGGATGTGCGGAGGGTGCAAGCTGCACGGGAGTCCCGGGGCTGGTGCGGCAGTCACCGGGCACCCAGAGGCGGAGGCGGAGCCGGAGCTGCTTTACATTCTGTCTTTATTGATGCCCCAGCATCTTAGCGAGCCCTTCCTGGGAACGAAGGCCGAAAAGGAACACCGGGGCTCTTGGTGGCCCTGACAAGGATCCCTCTGTCTCTGTGCGTCTCCTCTTTCTGTCTCTGTCGGTCCGTCTCTGAGTCTCTGTCTGTCTCTCTGTGTCTCTGTGTGTGTGTCTCTCTGCGAGTCTCTCTGCCTCTGTCGGTCCGTCTGTCTCATTCTCTGTGTGTGTCTCCGCCTCTGCCTCTGTCTCATTCTGTGTCTCTCTCTCTGTCTCTTTCGTTCTTGTGTGTGTGTGTCTGTCCGTCGGTCTGGGTCCCTCTGTCTCTCTGCCGCTGTCTCACTCTCTGTCTCTTCCCTGTCTCTTTCTGTCTCTCTCCTTTTCTGTGTGTCTCTCTCTCATATCTGGGAAGGAAAGGAAGAAGGGATATAGTTGGACTAAAGTTCTATATTGAAAAAACTAAAAATTTGAATTAAAAACTCTAGTGAAACCAATCAATAATTCCACAGGCTCTGATCCTATATATACAATATTACACATATTGATTACACATAAGATTGGTCATTGGAACAACACAGGTTTCTATTTCATTTTATTTTATTTTCTCTTCATTCTTGTAGGTGTTATGTGTGTGGTTAAATGTTTGGGTTTATTTCTCTGATAGGGAATTCAAATAAAGATAGGGATTAGTTTCCAGGAGCCATCCCAGGTCGTCTGAACCCTGGAAACTAACTGGGACTCCAGGGCCATGGCCCTCATCCCTTGGGTTCTCTTAAGAAAAAGACTTCCTAGAGTGCAAGGGATAATGTTGTAAAAAATTACCCTGGCATGGATTCTGTCAATATAAAGTTATTATTTAAAATAAAAAAAAAAAAAAGACTTCCTAGCTGTTTCCAACTATGGGCTGATTCAACCTGGAAGGTCTAGTCACTTTAACATAGTACAAAAAACCATAAGCTTTCCCTTAGTTCTCCCCCAATCTACCCCCTTTCTACATTCTATCTCTGTTGGACCCCACTACATCATGCAACTCAGAATCCTAATTTGGGATAAGAAAAGGCAAGGCCCATGCCCATTCCAGCACATTGCCTACCCCATCTCCTGCTAGGGAGGGATTCAACTGTTCCAGATTATTCTTGGGGTCCTGTTGCCTTTTCTTCTGTTTTTACATTTCCCTAGTAAGGGGCAGGCACTTTTTCAAGGTGTATGTGTCAAGCCATGAAAGTGACCTTGTGAAGTTTGAGACGTTTGGAGCAACTAACATCTCTCCCTTGTAGATCAGGGCCATTCATTCATCCAAGAAAATGACCATTGGCAGGAGAATTTGGGGGAGTTGTTTCAAAAGTTCAGAAACAAGTTGAAATATGACCGCATTATTCTGTAGACTTACTTATTGCTTTATGTCTTTATATGCCTGAGAGATTCTGGTTTAATGTAATTCCATCAATGCAAACTGTGACTCTTCTGTGTAAGAAAGAATTTGTGGATGGGAAATACCTGTTCTGTGCTTTATTTACATTGTATATTGAGAACATTTTTACTTCCTGATTTGGGGGATTTGTAGACATGAACCCCAAGCCTTAAGTAACCCTCTCCCCCACAGAGTGGATCACAAAAAACTGAAGAGCATGAAAACTGGAATGTCATCCTTCTCTCACTAGAAGCCAGGTCATCTCTTTATTGATGGACTTATAGGTTCCTGAAGTTTGAACTCTTTAGGATCATAATAACTAGATCCAGAAAAGAAAGGGTCCCTTAGGAGGTAAAGAGAAGGTATGAGACCACATGGTCTCTCGGACCAGCAGTGATTTTGAATGGTATAAAAATCTTCCCATACTTCTCAGAATTCTTATTTCTCATTTCTTCTAGTACAGGCATATTCCATTACATACATGCTTCATTACTACTTTAGCCACTCCATCAATTGGCTTCTACTTTGTTCACAATTGTTGGCTTCTATGAATGTTTTGTTTATATAGGACCTTCCTGTGCCCTTGGAGTACATGCTTAGCAATGGTATCTCTGGGTCAAAGGGTTTGGAAATTTTAGATGTTATTTGGCAGTCACATTTAGTGACTTTAAACTTGTCCCCAATCTCCAAGGTGTCCCCTATAGCACAGGAAATCTCTCAGAGCTGGGAAAATCTGCACATATGCCATGTTTTTGTGTTCCTGGTTATATAAAATATGCACTTGGGTATCTATCCAGATATGGGTCTAAAAAATACTAAGAAATTCTTTCACAGTTCACAGTTTCTGTATTATATTAGACACAATGGGACTTTGTAGAGCAGAAAGCAGAAATCCCTGTCTATGACCTATATTCAGGGAAGATGATTGTTTCAGACACAGATTAAGCAATTAGGGTGAGCAGAATGCTGACCTTTATTTTGGAAACTTCTCTAAATAGTTATCTGGCCACATCAAGAAGATAGTAGTCAGTGCAAACAAAGTCTGGCCTAAATAAAGAGAAATTTTGTGTAAACACGGGGTCATCAGCCCAATTCAAATATGCTGGGCATGATTTACTAACAACCTCAGGAGCTTTGATCCCCAAAGCAAATGGGATGATTTGGTGATATCCCCTTGTGGGTACTTTTTCCCACAATGCCCATCACAAATAACCCATATCAAGGGATTGTAGTCCTGGTCTTCCTATACATCTTCCACGGGGTATTTACCTGGAGTTGCTGGTAAGTATTTAACAACCAAAAGTTCTCACTGAAAACGAGTTTAATTTGCATTTAACATTTTTTCTATCATTTTAAGTCTATGCAATGAATAAACCAAATCAAACTCTGGTTTGTAGTATTTGCTGATTTCCAGGAATAAATGTTCACCCTAAAAACAATTGGCTGAACAATCTGAGCAGATTAAAGTTGATTCCAGCACACCTTGATTTTCTCCCAGATAGCTGGAAGCTATTCTTGATAGCTCTATCCAATAGACTGATTCATTTTTTTCTTCCTGATCACACATTTCTCTCATGAAATCCTTTATATCACTTCCCTTTCTTAATTCCTTGTTTATATATATCATGTTGCCTCTTGCTCATCCCCACATCTTCTCTCCTTTTCCTTTTTGATGTGATCATCTTCAGTTTTTTTGACACATTCATGTTCTATGATTCAAAGGTGTGAAACCTCCCAGAGATTTTTGTCAGCCCATGAAAAAAATCAGATGTTTACAGTCAAGTGCTATAATTCTTGTTTTTGTTCTTGTTTTGTCCAATTTTTTTGTGACTCCATTTGGGGTACTGGAGTGGTTTGCCATTTCCTTCTCCAACTCATTTGACAGATGAGGAAACTGAGGCACATAAGGCTAAGTGACAGTTGCCCAAGGTCACACAGTAAGAGTCTAAGGCCAGACTTAAACTCAGAAAGATGAATCTTCTTGAATCCAGACCCAGCAGTCTACCCCCAGCTGCCTTGTAATTCCAATATTTGGACTAAAAGATCCATATCTGACTAGAAAAAAGAAATCCATATAAATGTCCTTAATCTGAGAGTGTATTAGCATCAATCAAATTTAACCCTAAAGAAAGGAGAGAGGTGTATGTTTTCCTCTCAGCTTCTCTATCAGGCTAATTTTGTTAAATTACCTCTTTTTTATTGCTTCTTACAATATGAGCCTTATGGTGCAGTAGAAGGATTACAGTCTAGATTTGGTGGACCTGGATTCAAATCCTGCCACTGGCATTTTTTACTTGTGTAGCCTCAGTTTCCTTATCTGTCAATCAAGTGGAAGGTTGGTTTATACTACCTCTTAGGGTTCCTTCTAGCTAGTCCTGGGATGATTCTCAGAGAAGGGAAGAAGGATATATTTAGAAATTAAGGTGATATAAAAATATCAATTAAAACAAAAAGAAAGTATATTAGATCAGCACATTTGGGGAGATTCTGACTCAGAGGCTTCAGTCATATTCACACAGATGGTATCTTCACCCCATTGGCTTCTTAGCCAAGCACATATACCAAGTGTCTAAACCTGGTGTTCCTCCACCAAGATTGCTATGACAACAATCCGTCATGAGTTGGGTGGAATTTATCTTTGTAAAGAGGAGAAAACTGAGACCAAGAGAGATAAAGCAGTCTGCTTGCCAGAGCTTAGTTTATGACCGTGTTGTGTATATCTTTCTACAAATGATGTGTCTGCAAATGTCTCTCCCTGTCTCTCTATTTCTGTCTATGTCTGTCTGTCTATCTGTTTTTCTCTTTCTGTATTCCCTGAGTGACCCTCTGGGAACCGCCTTGTTCCAGGATGTAGTAGAGGGTTCAGGACAAAAGATGACATGTAATTCCCCCCTCCACCCTGACTCCCACTTCCAAATCAGACACTTTCCTGGAGCTGAAACTGAAAAAACTGGGCCCAATGAACATCATGGAAACAACACGGCATCAGAGAGAACTTGGTAGTCTTACATCCATCATGCAAAGTGTCTAAGATGAAACCATCAACAACAGAATTCCTTGTTTAGAGTCAACATTCTGTTTTCTATGGAAGTTAAGTAATATGCTCCATTCCAAGGGCCTGAGTTGAAACTTAGAAATTCAGAAACCTTGATTAATTTCTGGATACATTTGCAAATCTAAATGAAGATGTTATCATTTAAAGTATAAAGAATGGACTATTTTCCCCCTTCTATCTTTGGCTTTCTTCCTCAGATAGAAAGACTAATTGATTGTCTAGAATGAAGCTTCTTAAACTGTGGGTTGTAACTCCAAATGGGGTCATATAACTGAATGTGGGAGGGGGTCGCTAAAAATTTGTCCGCCAAGATATAAAATATTCTGCCAAGATTTAATTCACATGTAAAAATAAACAAGTGCATCTATGTCATTAGAATACAATCTGCATTTGTCTTTAATAAATGGTAAAATTATACTTATACCAAAGAATTGATTTAAAATAAATTTCTTTATGATTTATTATCAGCAAATGTTTGGTTTTTATACCTATTTTTACCTATATATCTAAGTTCACACAATTTCTCAGATGAAAAAAGTAGAAAAAGTTTAAGAAGCCCTGGTCTAGAATGGACCTAGTAACAAATTCAACAGATATTATTAAGCACCCACTGGGAAACTGATGTCACACTGAGATGAAGTATCAGGGCTTCCAAGATTCTAAAATGAGAAGTACTGTGGTATAGTGGTTAGAGACAAAGTCATGATTTTGTGCCTGTGACACATACTGACTATATGGTCTTGAACATGCCCTTCAATCTTTCAGTATCACATGATACTTCTCTAAGGCTTAAAATTGCATAGCAGTTGTTGATATGCCCTGGTAGAAATCCAGAAAGACCTTAGAAGGTTCAAACATTGGATTGAATCTAGTTAAAATCAAATTCAATAAGGATAAATAGATATAAAGTATTGTACTAAAGCACTTAAAATCAATGTCACAAGTGAAAGATGGAAAGGCACAGTTAGACATTTGATGTGTTTGAAAAATATAATAGATCAGAAACTGTTTGTTATTCTGCTATAGCCCCACTCCTCCCAAAAGATTACTTGACCCTGGGCTGCATGAAGAGGGTCATAGCTTCCAAAAATGGGGAGATCATGATTCCAGTGTGATGGGATAGGATTCCTTCATCCATCCTCATCCAAATAACTGGAGCTCTGGGCTCAGTTTTCGTCTCGTAGCTTAAGTTCATTGATAAATATGCCCTCATTCCTGACCAGACTTGGAAAAGTTTCTCTGGACTTTCTCTATCAAGCTTTCAGGAAGGATACTTTTTCTTTGTGTGACTCTGCCTCTGCCTCTCTCTGTGTATCTTTGTTTCTTTCTATCTTTCTGCTCTCTGCCTCTGCCTCTGTCTCTGTTTCTCTTTTTCTTTCTCTTTCTCTGTCTCTCTTTCCCTCCCTCTTTGTCTCTGTTTCCTTCCTTTCTTCCCTCTCTTTTTCTCCATCTGCCTCTCTCTTTCTCTCTGTCTCTCTCCCTCCCTCTCCTCCCGTCTCTCTCTCTCTCTCTCTCTCTCTCTCTTTCTCTCTCTCTCTCTCTCTCTCTCTCTCTCTCTCTCTCTTCTCTCTCTCTCTCTCTCTCTCTCTCTCTCTCTCTCTCTCTCTCTCTCTCTTTCTCTCTCTCTCTTTCTCTCTCTCTCTCTCTCTCTCTCTCTCTCTCTCTCTCTTTCTCTCTCTCTTTCTCTCTCTCTCTCTCTCTCTCTCTCTCTCTCTCTCTCTCTCTCTCTCTCTCTTCTCTCTTTCTCTCTCTCTCTCTCTCTCTCTCTCTCTCTCTCTCTCTTTCTCTCTTCTCTCTCTCTCTCTCTCTCTCTCTCTCTCTCTTTCTCTCTCTCTCTCTCTTTCTCTCTCTCTCTCTCTCTCTCTCTCTCTCTCTCTCTCTCTCTCTCTCTCTTCTCTCTTTCTTCTCTCTCTCTCTTTTTCACACACACACAAATACACGCTATCTTCCCTCATTAGAAAGTAAGCTCCTTGAGAATAGAGACTTTTTTTTTTTGCTAAACACTTAGTATCAATGTTTAATAACTGCTTGTTATTAAGTTTAGAGGAGAATTACTTGGATCTGGAAAAAGGTCTTAAAGCCATAGAATACAAGAACCAGTGTATGTTTAGTGTGGAGAAGAGTTAACGGGATGGGAAGGGGGTTGGAGGCCACATGATAGTTTGTCTTCCTGTATTTGAAGGGGTTAGATCTGTTCTGTTTGTTCCCAGAGGGCTGAACCAGAAACTGTGAGTAGAAGTTTCAAAGAATTTCATTTAGGCTAGATGTCAAGAGTAATTGCTTAACAACCAGAACTGTCCAAGAGTCAAATGGGCTGCCTCCGGAGAGGAAGGAAATCCTCCTACTCAGAGGTCTTCAAGGAGAATCTGGATGACCATTTATCAGGCATGTTATAGTGGTATACACTTTTGTGTGTGGAAGGTAGCCAGAAGGCACAGGAGGTAAAGTGCTGGGCCTGAAGTCAGGAGGATCTGACTTCAAATCCATCCTCAGATACTTCCTAAGAAATGACTCTAGCAAGTTTGCCTCAGTTTCCTCATCTGTTAAAAAAAAAAAAAAAGGCTAGAGAAGGAAATGATAAATCACTCCAGTATCTTTGCCAAGAAAACCCCAAATGGAGTCATGAAAAGTTGGACATGACTGAAATGACTCAAAAACAACTTTTGTGTGTAAAAGAAAGCAATTTCTCTGGCTGCCCTCTATATACCTCGAATGCTCTCCTCTTTTCAAACTTCTGACTTCCCTAACTTTTTCTAAATCCTAATTAAAATTCCACCTTTTATAGAAAGCCTTCCTAAATTCAGTTTTATTCCAGAGTCTTCCATCTTTTAACTAGTTCCTGTTTATCCTGCATATAACTCACTTTGTATATATTTCATTGCAGGTTTTCTCCCCCATCAGATTGTAAGCTCTTTGAGGGCAGGGATTTTGCTTCTTTTTGTCTCCGGCTTTTAGCACAGTGTCTGGCACACAGAGCATGCTTCAGAAATGTTTGTTTATTGATTGATTGTGGGGTTCCCTTCACTTTCCATTGTTAAATATAGACAGGATATTATTTTTATTTAGAGAATAATATCAGATTTAGTTCTAATGAGAGTCTTCCAGGTAGCAACTGCTGAGTGCTTTTATACAAGAGGAAACTGAGACACAGAGATTAAATAATTTGTTCAGGTTCACTTGCTCCAGACAGTATTAGTGGTTACTGGTTATTTGGATACAAATAAGTATCTGAAATGGAATTTGAATCCATCCTTTCTGCCTTACAGTGCAGTGCTTCATCCACCATATCAGAGCTTCTTAAACTGAATGTCAGGATCCCATTTGGGGATGAGTAACTGAATGTGAGGGCTACAAAATTATGGTTTCTTATCAGTAAATGTTTAAATTATGTATGTATTTTATTTGCCTAAATACACAGGGTTATGTAAAAATTTCTCAGGCAAAAAGGGATCCAGTGGAAAAAGTTTAAAATGCCTTACACTACATGATGCTGTTCTGGTTGCAAAAATTCTTATGTTGTTATGCCCGGGGTCACACAGTTAGTAAGTGTCTGAGGTTAAATTTGATTCCAGATCCAGCATCTGTCTATTGATAAATCTACCTAGTCTGTGACTGAAAAGTTAGTCATCCCCAATTTTTGAAATGATTTTATTCAATTAAGTATATATTTATTAAGTGTCTACTATATGCCAACAATTATGCTAGGGTAGGATCATAAAGGCAAAAATTAAATAGTTCCTGCTCTCAGTTTACATTCTACCAAAGAGAAACATATTGGTATACAAGTTAAGTAAACAAAACTTTTGTGTATGGGGGTGGGAAGAAAAGTTGATTTCCCACTTCCTCACCTCTTGGTCCAGCTCAGGACTGTGGAAATATATTAAAAATTGCTTTCTTAGTAAAAAAAAAATTAATATTTTTATATAATGTTCCTCTTGGAGGAATGAAAGAGTAAATTGGTTGCTCACTTCCAGAATATTAATCCAGGATGTATTTTAATATGTTTTACTTTATTGAATAAGAAAACAATTTTAAGCCTTCATTAATACCTTAAGCTTTCTTGATTGGAACTTGGAGCTCCTCTCAAAATCTTCATTTAAAAAAGATGGCCCTAGAACTTGAGCCAGGTAGTCAATAGTTTACTTCCTTTCCCTCCCCTCCCCTTAATGAAGATCTAGAGGTCTTCCAGGTCTCTGCTGTCCCATCTATACTAACCAATTTTTTTTTAAAGGATTTTTATCCCTTTTGCATAGTGCCCGACATGATAAATGTTTATAGACTGACTGAATTTAAATGTTATCTTGGAGCAGAATTATATTAGAGAGAATGGGGTACTATGCCAGTTTGGAAATTGCTCTCTCCAAGTTAGGAAAGACTTAAATATAGATTAATTTAAATTAAATAAAATTATTTCTGGCAGATGAGCAGAGTACAGTAATAGTATTAATATGTTTTTTCTTGGACAGGATGTTTTAACATTAAGAATTGGCTGCTGGCTTCTTCACGAAGGGGCCTCTCTGTTCCAGACTCATACATGTGGTCCAGACTAGATTCATTCCTGGAGGAAGGCTGGCATCTATTTTTTAAAATAATATTTCATTTTCCCAATTACATGTTGAAGACAATTTTTAACATTCATTTTTTAAAACTTTTTATTGACAGCATTATCCCACCATAATCATATAATACAGCTTGTTTAACCATTTCCCAATGGATGGGCATTCCTTCAATTTCCAACTCTTTGGCACCAGAAAAGAGTTGCTATAAATAATTTTATAAAATAGATTCTTTCCTTTTAAAAAAATAGGTTTTTATTTTTCAAAATACATGCAAAGACAATTTTCAGTATTCACCCTTGCAAAACCTTGTGTTCCAATTTTTTTCCCTTCCTCCCCCATCTCATCCCTTCCCTAGACAGCAAGTAATCCAATAGAAATTAAACATGTGCAATTAATCTAAACATATTTCCACATTTATCATGCTGCACAAAAAAATCAGATCAAAAAGGAAAAAAAATGAGAAAAAAAACAAGCAAGTGAACAACAAAAGTGAAAATACTATGTTGTGAACCACACTCAGTTCCCACAGTGCTTCCTTTGGATGCAGATGGCTTTCTCCATCACAAGTCTATTGGAATTAGCCTGAATCACCTCATTGTTGAAAAGAGAAAAGTCCATCACAGTTGATTGTCACATAATCTTATTGTTGCCATATATAATGCTCTCTTGATTCTGCTCACTTCACTTAATATTACTTCATGTAAGTCTCTCCAGGCCTTTCTGAATTCATCCTGCTGATTATTATATTATCTTTTTAAAATATTGATTTACTATTTTCCCTCAGTTTTTACATTTGTTTTTAAAATTGTTGCGTTCTAGGTTCTTTCTCTTATCCCCATCCACAATTAAAAAAACACTTATAAAATTATATAAAACATTTTCATAAAAGTCAAGTTGTGAAAGAAAACAGATCTCCCATCCTAATGAAAATAAAAATCCTCAAGAAAGATTGTTTTAAAGAGAGAGAGAAAGAGAGAGAGAATGCGTTCATCTGTATTCAGACACAATCAGTTCCTTTTCTGGATATGGACAGGATTTTTTTATCACAAGTCTTTCAGAGTAATTATGGATTATTGTACTGCTGAGAATGACAAAGTCATTTACAGCTGGCCGTCCCTAAACAGTGCTATTACTTTGTATATGGTACATTTCACTATGCTTGCGTTCATAGAGGACTTTCCAGATTTTTTTTCTGAGAGCATCCTGCTCAGCTGATCATTTCTTATAGAACAGTAATATTCCATAACTTTCATATCCCATAACTTATTCAGCCATTCTCCAACTGATGGGCATCCACTCAGTTTTTAATTCCTTGCCACTACAAAAGGAGCTGCTACAAACATTTTTGCACATGTGGTTCTTTTCCCTTTTTAATGATCTCCTTAGAATAAAGTCCTACCAGTGGTATTGCTGCCTGGCATCTACTGATAGGAATTTAACTTCCTTTTCTCACACCCTTTCGCTTTTTGTTATTCCCTCCACCCCATTTTGGTTCCCTGGGATTAGGTTTTGTCTTAGATCTTCCAAAAGAGAGAGCAGAAGATGCTTTAGGTGCCTCATTGATTGACTTGATTGACAAATATCTTTTGATCAGCTGGGTCAGGGACTGGGTTCATCCTCCTGCCAGTGGTCATTTTCTCCAAAAAACCCTTGAACAGTTTCAAGAATCTCTTCCTCTGGTGGTCTGTTAGCCCACCTAGAACTTGAACTCAATATGGTGGCCTTTGAACATCATCAGCTCAGGTTCAGGAATTGGTCCTCATATATTGGGGGATGGGGAGGAGGGGCTTTCAATTCATCCAGCAGAGAAGAAAGAGTTAGATTAGGACTCCCATGAAGAGAGAAAGGATATTAGGTCCCTTCAGTATCAGAGGTTTGAGATGGCTTCTTTATTCACGTACCCAGTCTCCCCATGGATTTGTAGGACAGCATGCCTCAGAGTGTGGGAAAGCTCCCCTTCTTCCTACCAGTGAGAAGAAAGGCCTCCAACACTTGGCTTGGAGCTAAGTGTTATCTATTTACTTATTATTAAAGACAAGTTAACCAGTAGTGTATTTATTAGCAGTAATTTTAGGAATAAAAACCCCTAAGGTTTCCCTTTGAACCTTACAGTAGTAACTGGGGAAGAGTCCAGAGATAATATATTTCTAACACAGAACAGTGTGTCCCAGACTCTGGGCTCACATTTATTGGGTCTGATCTCAAGGGTTGATCACAAAAGCTTATATTGTTTTTGGCTCATTTGTATCTACCCACAGTTTACTCTGCCTAAATCTTAAAATATAGCTCATATCTTGGTTCCTTAAAATGTGGGTAACAGGATACCCAGATAACAAACACCCAGGAGCTCCAGGTAAGAAGCCCTTGGGGTAACAAGTATATATTGGGTAAAGGATAGTCATTATTTGATTCAATATGATACAACATATAAATGGCTCATAAGTATCCAAAAATAGATACTAAAAAATGACCCCCAATAACTCATAAGTTCCTTTAGAAAGAAACTGAACTTGGAATTGTTAATGGGCAACTTTGACATTTTGAGTAAATCCTTCTACTCTTCAGAAATGTCCCATTAGCATTATTGAAGAAAATGGTACATTTTATTTAAAAGTTAGTGAAAATAAGATCCAAGTTCACAGAGTGAGACCCTGTTTCAGAGAGAACTCCTTGGTACATTCAGTCTTTACTTCCAGATCATAGAGATAGAGATAGAGAGATAAAAAGTGAACAGCCCCTACCCTGCAGGAGATTAAAGAGTAATAGTGCTTCTTAAACTGTGAATCTTGAACCTATATGGGGTTTGTAACTGACTGTGAGGATCATTAAGTTATGAATTATTATCGGGAATATTATTATTGATTTATATGCCTATTTTATAAACCTATGTACATAGAATCGTGTAAAAATTTCTCAAGCAAAAAGGGGTTGTGAGTGAAAAAAGTTTAAGAAATCTTGTATAGATCATCATTTCAAAAGATAGATAACATTGATTTTTCTTATGAAAAATCCAACATGATAAATGTGGAACTATGTGTAGAAGAATTGCACATGTTTAACATATATTGGATTACTTGCTGTTTTGGGGATGGTGGGATGGGGCTGGGAAAAAATTTGGAACACAAGGTTTTACAAGGGTGAATGTTGAAAACTATCTTTATATGTATTTTGAAAATAAAAAGCTATTGTTAAAAAAAAAAAGAAAAGAAAAATAGATACAAAGCAATATAAAGTAATTTGAAAAAGGAGAGAATGCTAGCAACTGGGGTGGGGGGAGCAGGGAAAGAGAGCAGAAAGACCTTGTGTAAGAGTCAGCCCTTGAATTATTTGAAGCTTGACAGAGTAAAAAGAGCCATGGGTTTTCAGTGAGATCTGCTACTTACCTATGTGACCCTTATTGAAGGAAGTGATCAAATCTCTAAATCTCTTTAGGCTTAATTTTCCAGGTCTATAAATGAGGTAACGTAATTAGCTATCTGATCAGGTCTAAATCCTTGGGCAAATACCTGTGTGCTTTTATCCAAATATGGAACAAGGTTGGAGGAAGGCCACACTGGTATTTGCAGTACAGTTGGCCCATTTAGAATGTTCCAAATAAAGAAGGTTACAAAAAACTCCCAGGACTCCCCTGTCTTTCCTTTCTTCTGCCTCTCCAAAGACCAGTTATAAGCTGGCAAGTCTCTCTAAAGCTTCTTCCAGCCTTTCTTTTCATTCCTTGTTTTTTGTTTTGTTTTGTTTTTGCATCTTGCCATCAAGAACTGCCAGCAAGGCAGGAACAGAGTTACTGATGCTACATGATCCCCCTGGGACTTTGGCTTGAATTGAATTGACTTGTACCAAAAGCCCAAAGAGCATCAAAGCTTTGCCAAAATAAAAAGATCAGTCATTGGGGCCTCTGGCAGGAGGGATACCTTGAATGCTATTCAAGGATCCTTTCTACTCAGAGCAGCAGTCTTGCCTGTTTCAAGCTGAGCTGTTAAAGGCAGGTAGCACAGGTCTTGGCTAAAGCACAGGTTGTCAAGGCTTTCTCCTCCTCTGCTTTTCTGTAGCAAATGGAGCCATTAATAATAATAATAATAATTCTAATAAGGCTAGGGCATCCAAGTTTCCCCCTGCCTTTTAATAAAGAGCCAGGTTGTTCTCCGAACACCATCAAGGGCATTCATTCATTAGCAGGGAGTGTCGGTGACCCCTCCACAAGGAGGGAACCGGCTTTTCCAAAACCGTTGCTTTGTCCTGCACATAAAGCATTGGTAATTTCTAAAAACAAGGGTACTTTCCATAGAGTTTCTCAAAGTCCCCAGAGTATTTTCAATTGATTTTGAACAGTGCTCCATTTCACATTGATGGTACCCATAATGTTTTTACCTTTTCTTCATTAAGGGTCTCACAGTAATCTTGGAGGATTCTTCTTATCCAGTGGACATCTTTCTGAAAATGTACCTTATCAACAAAAAGATGGAAAGCCCTGGATTAACCTGACATAACACCACTGTTCACCTGGAGTGTTTCTGGCTGGAACTGTGGAATGCTGAAATCAGTCAGTCAGTAAATCAACATGGTCTGAATGCCAACTTGCACTACGCTAAGCTCTTGGTTAGTTGTAAGGGATCCAAAGGAAAATGGCAAGGTGCATGGGAGGAAGCAGGAAATAAGGGATTGTGTGTCAGGGGTGTTCTGAGAGACCGGTACTGTGATCTCTTCAATGTGGGGAGCCCATCTAGGGATGAAAATCACAGGCCATTGGTACCTGTCCATCCTATGTGTGCATGGATATCCACCAACAAGCTCTTCCTGAGCTTGCACCAGTTACTCTGTTGGGTGCTAAGAAGATAAAGACAAAAACACAATAGTTCCTGCCCTCAAGAAGGTTACATTCTATAGGAGACACATTCTGTTCTTACATCCTTAAGTTTCCTTGGAGACAGCTCAATGTGTTAGAAGTCCCTTCTTGTGATCCTGCCATTCTTGTCTGTACTGCCTTGAAGTCCCATCAGTTGTCTTCTTAGAAAAATGCCCTAATAAAAAGATGAACTAGTGGGGACCATCACACTGTGCTAGGCACTTTACAAATATTATCTCATTTGGGAGATAGGAAATAGGAAGAAGGAAGGATAAACAAAGGGCATCAAATTCTCCATTGGTCCCCATACAATTTCAAGAGGCCTAGAAGGAAGGCACCTAATATTACGGGAATCCCCTCAGTGCCAGATGTATGGAAGGTATAAACAAGAGTTCTAGCAGCATGGGAAAGCTTGTATTCCTGGAGGTAACAGAGCACACAGATTCCTCCATCAAAATCTCATAAAAATCTGGTTTTAAAGCTTGTTTGGGAATCTGATAGAAATTTGTTTTGGCCACGGTGATAGAATTCCTGATGAGGGGCTTTGAATGTGATTTGAATGTCTACCTGTGTCATCTGAGGCTTTTTGTTGTCTTGCATCATAGAGCTGACCAAGAAAAGTTTAAAGAAAAAAAAAATTTTTTAAGTGCTTTGCACACCTAAAAGGCAAACTAAGAAATTCAGTGGTTGATTTTTCTAGATAATATAATTTTTGGGTTTTTAAAAAAATTTTTAAAATGGAAACACTCCTTAGTTTCCTAAAGATAACAATGTTGGACAAATAGATTCTTGTTTAGGAGCAAAGCTCTGGGATAGCAAACCAGCTCCTTCTAGCACAAGCAAGACAGGAATAAAATTCCTGAAGCCAGCCAGGATCTCTGATGAGATCAATAGTCCTCAACTTGGTGTGCCTGCCAGCATTATCAGGTTAAACAGAAACTCAGCTGTGGTGTTTCATGTTTTAAAATGTAGAAACTTGGAATCTGAAAGCCTGAGAACAGCTTGTCTTCCTCTTCACTTATTTTGCAGCTGGGGAAACTGAGACCTGGGAAAGAAATGTCAGGTCTCTCAGTGAGTTGGTGGCAGAAGTAGAATAAGAAACCAGGTGATGAAATCACAAAAGACATCAACAGAACTTTAAATTTAAAGTGTAACGTCTACTAAATTCTATATGGGTAACAAGTACTTTGGGTTGAGGAACAATGTAGGAGGTGGGAAGCCTGGGATGAGTCACACCTAGTATGGTACTTTTTCATTTTTCCAAAGTTCTTTTATGTAAACTCTCTGAGAAGGCAACATGATACAATGACAAGAACATTGAAGTTGGAATTATCTAGACCTGAATTCAAACCCTGACCTTGCCACTACCTACCTGTGTGATCTTGGGAAAATCATTTCAAATGATTTGTCCTCAAACTATGGCCCCGCAGGCCAGATGCAGCAGCTGAGGACGTTTATCCCCCTCACCCAGGGCTATGAAGTTTCTTTATTTAAAGGCCCACAAAACAAAGTTTTTGTTTTTACTATAGTCCGCCCTCCAACAGTCTGAGGGACAGTGAACTGGCCCCTATTTAAAAAGTTGGAGGACCCCTGAAATTTTAAAGTCTTGGAGTAAAATGAAGGGGTTAGACAAGATGGTCCTGTCAGGCCCCTTTCCAGCTCCAAATATAGGAATCTATCTCATTTCATCTCTCAGCCAGACCTGTGATGTTCATAGGGTATACAGTCATATTCCCAGTTTTACAGATTGGGAAATTAGGGCACAAGGCATTTAAGGGATTTACCTGAGAAAATGGTTCAAGTTATAGGTCCAGGACTTAAATCTATGGCTACTAATTCCCAACTTTTCAAACTAGGGCCCGAGAAGCAAAGTAGCAACGAAATCCTTGACCTTATAGTCAAGTAAAATACTGCCACAGACACCTCCTAGCTGTGTGACCTGGGCAAGTCTCTTAAAACTCTGTGAAGTTCAGTTTCTCCATCTGCAAAATGGGCCTAATGAAAGCTCCTATCTCGTGGTGGTATCTGAGACTGAACCAAGTTATTATTGTTCCCTCAACGATATCATTTCTATCTGTGATAACCCTTCTCCCAATTCTGAGGCTCAGAACAGGAGCCATCTTTGATTCTTCTCTCTCTTATCTTTCTCATCTATCCCTTCTGCCCTTTCCTTTCTGCTCTCAAGCCCTCAGTCCCAGCTAGAATTCTTTGCCTTAGAATCACAGTGGATAGAGGTGGAAAGCACTTAGCACAGCGCCTGGCACATAGTAGGTAGGGGCTTAATAAATACTAGTTGATTGATGGAAGGGAGTTTTGATACCATCTAATAAATTCAATCTCCTTTTTTTGACAGATGAGGGAAATAAGATCTAGAAAGTGAAATGCCTTGCCCAAGCCAAAACATTAATATAGTCCATAAAGCTCTAAATCCATTTCTCTGCAGTATTCTTTCTTGCCTGGAATTGGCATTAGTGATTAATTTAACCATGTTATCTTAACCAAGTTTAACCATGTTATCTTCCTTCAACAAACTCTCTAATTCTCTCTAGGATAAAATAAACAAGCTCTTCTGTTTTGCTCTTAAAACCCAGGGCAAAGCTCAGTTTTTATTCAACTACTCCCAGCTCCAACCTGATGCTACATTGCATCTCAGGCCCTGGCTTGAAAGTTGGAGTTAGGAGCCATAAATTCAAATCCTATAACCTGATCCATTTTCTCAGGCAAATCACTTCAATGCTTTATACCTTGATTTCCCCATCTGTAAAATTGGAAATGTATTACACTCTATGAACTTCACAGATCTGAGGGTTGTTGAGAGATGAAACTCCTTTTCGGGGTCCACATTCCTCAACTTCTCCCTACTTTCCTCCTCAGAGTACAATCGCTATGGCTGGGCCCTTTAAAATCCCACTTTTGGAACTATAGCCCTGAGAAAAAATCATTTAGCCACGTTATTGTGTTGTTCACTTATTTATTATTCCATTTCTATGCACTCTACATATATCATCTCATTTATCAAAAATGCCCTGGGAGGTAAGTCCCATTATTATCCCCATTTTACAGTTGAGGAAATTTAGGCAAACTGAGGTTGTGATTACACAGCTTAGATCTTGACTCAAGGCTCAGTGTTCTATCTACTGCTGCTTTGATTGATTGATAATTGATTGCAATTCTTTACTCATTGGACCCCTGGCCTGCAGTCTCTTTTCCCCTCCAAACAAGGCTACTTTGCACTCCAGAAACCTATCAGGGTTTCCTGTAACCCACAGAATAAAGTCCAAACCCTTTAAGCTGAACAGTAATCTAGCCCTTATTTACTTGTCCTACCTCCCACTTTCCCATTGTCTCCTTTATATTCCAACTGATTTACCTGCCTTTTAAACAAGATATTCAGGTATCTGTCTCTTCCCCTTTACTTGCAATCATTCTGAGGATACAGAGATTACAATTTATGCTACTGATTAACAGAGCAGTAACTAGGGCAAGGTGATCAGGGCTTTGCCTCCTAGGAAGTGAAATTTGTTTCACAGTAGGACATTTAAAGGGCCCAGTGCAGGAATTGTACTTTGAGGAAGAACGATGCTTGGGGAAAAGGTTGCTATGGCTTCCTGAGATAGGGAGAAGGGATGCAGGAAAAGGGTCCGGAGGGAGCAGGAGGGCCAGGGAGTAATCTCTAGCACAAATTGAGGCTATTGACACCCAAGGTCTGGCCCCACCTGGAGTGGAGAGGGAAGCCTTAACTGAAGGTGTTGATCCCCTTACTCAGCAAGCCTGCCTGTTCCAGGACTGCCCCTTAGGAGGGATCTCAGGAATCAGGGACAGGCTAAGAAGGGCACACCCTCTCTTGTCTATGATCAGCCTTTCAAGGAGTCCCTCAGAATGGGGACAGGAAGGGGAAAAGGAAAGGGGAAGGAGGAGAAGGAAAAGAACATTTTGTCTCATGAGGAAGGGTCTAGACAAATTCCTGTCTCCTCCACCTGCTCTTTTAGAAATATTGTACTCAAGATAAAACGGATACTTGAATACCTAAAATTTAAAAGCTTTTTCAAAATAAAACCCATGAAGCTAAAATTAGAAGAGAAACGGGTTATCTTAGCAGGGGTAAATGGATTTGCAGCAAGTTTCCCTGACAATGGTCTCATTTCCAAGATATATAAAGGACTGATTTAATTCTACAAGAATGAGTCATTCTCCATATCACAAATGTTCAAAGGATATAAGCAGGCTCTTCTCAAAGAAAGAAATTACAAGTTATTAACAACTATATGAAAAAGACTCCAAATTACTCATAATTAGAGAAATGCAAATTAAAGCAACCGAGGTTTCACCTCCACATCCACACTATTGGCAAAGATGGCAAAGAAGGAAAATGACAAATGTTGGAGGGACTGTGGGAAAACAGGCACATGAGTGTGTTGTTTGTGCAGCTGTGAGTTGGTTTAGTTGTTCTGGAAAGCAATTTGGAACTATGCTCCTAAAGCTGCTAAACTGTGTCTCTACTAGGTATGAATTGCCAAAAAAAAGAGGTATTTGGGATGCTCTTGGGGGGCTTGCCATACCTTTTTCAGGGCTGCTCATCCATTTTTGTTGTCTACCTGCCACTCAAGTCTCACCTCTAACTCCAAGAAACTAGCATGAACAGTGGCCCCTCTGATAAAAGTCTTGGTAGATGGCCAAAACAGGTTACAGGTAACTGGTAGACCTAAAACCTGTGGGTGAATTGGGGGGGGGGGGGGCGAGTGGTCTATATATCTATATAAAGACTTCTCCTGGCAGAATGAATCAACTGGAACTTTTTTTTTTTTTTTTTAGTGAGGCAATTGTGACTTACCTGGGATCATAGCTGAAGCTGAATTTAAACTCCAATCCTCCTGACTTCAGGGCCAGTGTTCACTGGGCCATCTAGTTGCCCTAAACAATTTATTCCAATGGCCATGAAGGTCCTGAAGCAGGTGCTGTGGATCACTTAGCGTTTGGTCAGACATCAAAGACGCCAGGGTCATCCACCACATCTCGCGACATAGCCGGTCAGACTACCCTTTGTCCTATCACTGGACTTTAATGACTCTGGAAGAGAGAGACTGACAACTTTGTGCAACTCTATGATACTTAAATCCAATTTATTTACAAGTCAAAACATCATTCCTTCATTATATACAGTAACAAGATTATGTGATGATCATCTGATAGATTTAGTTCTTCTCAGCAATCCTGTGATCCAGGACGATTCCAAGAGACTTGGGACAGAAGATGCCCTCCACATCCAGCAAGAGAATTGTGGAGACTGAATGGGGATTGATGCATACTATTTTCATCTTTTTGTTTGTTTATTTGTTTGCTTTTTTTCTTGTAGTTTTTCCCTTTTGTTTTGATTTTTCTTTCATAGCAGAACAAATGTAGAAATATGTTTAAAAGTATCGTAGTGTATAATCTATATCACATTGCTTGCTGTCGTGGGAAGGAAAGGCAGGGAGGGAAAAAGAATTTGCAACTCAAAATCTTACAGAAATGAATATTGAAAACTATGTTTGCATGTAATTGGGAAAAAAAAATACTGTTGAGAAAAAAAAAAGACATTAACCTTGATGTCATTGATCCTCTTCTAAAACAAAGGAGAAACAACTCAAAAAAAAACCTCAAGAAAAGTGGGAAAAGGACCCATACTTTAAATATACATATGTATATATGTATGTGTGAGGAACACATATGTAATATACATATACCCACACATATATATGTATGTATGTAGTTGCTAATTTTTTCATGGTGAAGAACTTTAAACTGAGGGGATGTGCTCATTAATTAGGAAAGGCCTGAACGGATTATATGAATATAATGGAACACTATTATAAGAAATAATTATAAGAAATAAAACACTGGGCCTGGGTCTTCCTGAGTTCAAATATAGCCTCAGACACTGGCTGAGTGACCCTAGCAAGTCATTTCACCTTAAATGCCTCAATTTCCTCACCTGTCAAATGAACTAGAAAAGGAAAAGCAAATCACCTCAATATCTTTGTCAAGAAAACCCCAAGTGGGATCACAAAGAGTTGAATACAACTGAACAACAACATCAAGAAATAACGAAGGGGATGGTTTCAGCAAATTTTGGGAAGACTGGTAAGAAAAGTAGAGGAGAGGGGCAGCTACATGGTACAGTGGTTAGAGCATCAACCCTGAAATCAGGAGGACCTGAGTTCAAATCTGATCTTGAACACTTCATACTTCCTAGCTTTGTAACTTAACCCCAATTGCCTCAGGGAAAAAAAAAAGCAGAGAAGAACAATTTCTGCAATGATGAAAACAACTTGGACAAACAACTTAGAAAATCTTAAAAATCTGGATCAGTGATTATCCCTGATTCCAGAGGAACAGTGAGGAAAATGTCACCCATCTCTTAACTGAAAAATTAAGTCGCAGAAAGATGCTCACATGGCTAAAATGAGAATTTATTTTGTTTGTACGTATTTTTCACGAGAAATTTTTTTCAACAAGACATGGGAAGGCAAAAAATATCAATCCTTAAAAATGGGAATTTATTTTATTTGTGTGTATTTTTCACAAGCAATTTTTTTCATAGGGCATAGAAAGTCAAAAATATTATTTAATAGTTAAAATTAATTGAAAAAAGTAAAATGAAATAAAATTTATCATTTTTCTCCATCTCCAACTGGAGTCTGAGTCTGCAGTGAAGTGATTAGGCCAATGAATAGTTTGAAAATGTGGCCAATGTATATACTACAGCTTCTTGGAGCCACAGGTTGAGATTTGGATGACAGGTGGACACCAAAAGTAGATGAGCAGCCCTGAAAAAGGCATGGCAAGCTCTCAATAGAAGTACCAGTTCTCCCTGAACAATCCCATACACTTCTCTTTTTGAGGTACATAGTATTTCCCATATGGGAAGAAGAGGAGGCGTCTGAGAAGGGACAGAGAAAAGGGCAGATAGGGATGTTGAGATAAGAGCTAGGCCTTCAGGTGAATGTCTCAATTTCCTTACAATCCTGGGACTTTCCCTGAATAATTTATCCTCTCAAGTTGCTTAAGCTTTCCCTTGAAGTGTGTGTGAAAGAAACTTGGAAATCTTGGGGTACTTAGGACAGAAGGCCCATCCTTTCCATCCAAGCACATCCTCACACGTTTCACCCTCAGTGTTTATATTTGGTTCATGAGACCAAAAACCTGCAGTTCTTGTAAACCCTCCTCTCCTCCTGCCCCAAGGAAAGTCAAAATTAACAAACTGACTGAAAGTGACGTCCTGGGAATCAGGAAAATAGGGCTGGAATCCCTGATCTTAGATTATTTCTGTTCCTCTGTTTCCAGCTGGATTTGGAATTAGGAAGAACTCAATTCAGATCTTGCTTCAGATACTTACTAGCTGTGTGAGCCTGGACAAGTGACTTCATCTGTCTGCCTCAGTTTCCTCAACTATAAGATAGTCCCTACCTCTTGGGGATCAAAATGAAATAACACAGGGAAAGGGTCTTGCAGAACTTTGTAATCCATATTATATGATTATTCCATGTGCCAAAAATTAGACTCATGCTTCTCAATGAATGCAGCTAAACTCTATCGATCAAGATATGGAAGCAAGTCAGCATCAGCTCCAAGAACAAACTTCCAACCTGAGTCTCAGATAATCCCAAGAGTTTCTTTCACAGATCAGTCAGAACAAGGTTTGCTCTCTCAAAGTCTAAGGAACGTGTTTCCCACCAATTTGGCCATCTGGAAACATTGTGGATCAGTTGATCAGCACTGACCTTGAACTATTGGAATGTGAAGTTGGGGGAACAAAAGAGCTGCTCCATTTCCCACCTAGGACCTGAAGGGTGGGACCTTTGACGGTTATAGTTCTAGCTAAATATAGTAGTTAGAACTCTTTACTGATAAAGTTGTTTATACTTTTTCATTAATGCTCTGTCTTATCAGAGGGGCCACATATGTTTATCAGTTGTTTAAGAATATATTCATTGCTTACTATGACATACCACACCAGTTCTTGTCTTTTTTTGTGGGAGAACAACTTATAGAAAAATAACTTGTTCAAAACGATTCAATCATAAAATAAAAGTATAAAATATGTGGGGAACAATGAGATGTTAAAGTGGATAGTGTTAGGAAGAGTCTTATTCCTAAATTCAAATCTAGCTTTATACACTTACTAGCTGTGTGACCCTGGACACATTTTTTATACTTTTTGCTTCAGTTTCCTCTTCTGTAAAATGAGTTAGACAAGGAAATGGCCAACCACTCCAATATCCTTACCAAGAAGATCTCAAATGGGGACACAAAAAGTCAAAAATGACTGAAAAAACTGAAATGAAAAAGCAAGATGGCGCTGGTCATGTTAAGTTGACAAACTTTCCTACTATCTTATTAAGGGAACAAAACATTTTCACTGCAATTTGAATGCACTTTAAAAATGCTGCTATTATCATTATTATTATTGTTCATTTCTCTTTAAAATAAGGGAATAAGATAAGATAAGATCTTCCAGGTTTAACAGACTATAAGGCAATGAGGTTTGAGTTTCCAGTTAGTTCTACTTCAGGTAACCTCAATTTCAAGAAGAATTAAATGAGGCTTCCCTATGGAGAAGTTTGATTTAGTCATTTCCCCTTTTTTCCATCAATGAACAATAAAAGAATTAGATTAGATCAAAGCTTCTTAAATGTTTTTCATTTAAAACCCCTTTATGTCTGAAAAATTTTTTACTTTATTCTGGCTATATAGATAAATAAAATAGGTATACAAACCAAATATTTACTGATATAAATCATAATTTTGTGATCTTCACATTGAATTATGAGATCCTACATGGGATTGCAAACCACAGTTTAATAAGCTTCAGATTATGATAGACTTGGGATGCAAAATGCCACCTGCATCCAGGGAGAGAACTGTGGAGACTGAATGTGGATCAAAGCATAGTGTTTCCATCTTTTTTTTTTGTTTGTTTATTTTTTGCTTTTTATTTGTCATGGTTTTTGTCCTTCTTGGTATGATTTTTCTTGTACAACATGGCAAGTATGGAAATATCTTTAAAATATTTTTATTTTTAACTTATATCAGATTGCTTGCTGTCTTGGGGAAGGAGGAGATAAAAGAGGGAAAGAGAAAAATTTGGAACACAAAGTTTTACAAAAATGAATGTTGAAAATTATCTTTAGTGTATTTGGAAAAATAAAATACTATTGAGAAAAAAAAAAAAAAACAAAACCTTTAGATTAGATCATTCCCCAAGAATTCTTCTAGTTCCAACATGATATTTTGAGAATTTTGGAGTAATTTCAAGTTTTTTTCATCCTTCTTTTCAAAACCATCTATATATTTACTGTAAGAGTTAATATTTTTTCCTTCCACCACCACCTTGATGTTGACTGTGAAAAAAGAAACAACAACAACAACTGATTTTTAGCACCTAGCTAAGGTTAGTTAAAATAGAAACCTATCCAAGATGCCAGTTCCTCCTGGATACTGGGAATGGAGGAAAGGGAGGGCCATCACCTACAGCAAAAGCCTCCCAACATCTTGGGGGCCACTGCCTCCTCCTAACTCCCAAATGAAGGTCCTTTTAGGACACCTGGCACACACACCCTCAGCTTATAATACTTGTCCCAGTTGCAAAAGGCAAGAGTACGCAGGCTGGAAAGAAATCCATTCTATTCTTTTGAGATAAAGGAAGCCTCTTGGAATGTTGGAGGGCATGGGGGATAGGGTTATCGAACCCGATATTGGTTAAGAATTAGAGCCTGGAAAAACTGAGCTTTCTTTCTTCTAATCTTCTCTCTAGGTTCTTTAACTAATTCAACTAACCTCTTCATATATTTTATATTCCAGTTCAAATGGCCCACTTGCACAAACACATTTGCCTATAACTATGTCAATAACTGATAATATTAACTATTAATTACGTATGAACAACTGTCAATAAAAATTATAATTATTTTAAAAAATAAGGTATTAACAATGGGGGGGGGGTCTTCCTTTCTACCTTAGGATCTATGTATTGAATATTCCATCTCCTGCTATATATTTACCTTTTTTTTTTTTTTTTTTTGAAGCAATCAGGGTTAAGTGACTTGCTCAGGATCACACAGATAGTGTCTGAAACCAGATGTGAACTCAGGACCTAACTGCCCCTTTCCCCTATGTTTGCACAACCTCATCTACCTCTTAGAACCCCTGTTTTCATTGAAGGCTAGACTGATGTGCCCCCTCTCACAGAATGTCCTTACTTTTTAGCTCTCTCCCTCCTAAAAATAGTGTCCTCTTCTCTCTTTACACTCTTTCTCAGTGACTTCATCAGCTCCCTTGGGTTCAATTACCATCTCCATGCCAGAGGCTTTCTTTTCATAAACAGTCTGTCTCTTGAGCTCTAGTCCCATGTCACATGTCAACAGAATCGGTCCTTGCTGAGTAGTGGACATTTCACAGAGCCGCAGAAACTTAGAATCGCCATTTAAAGGTACCTTGGTGGCCCATCCACAAAAGGAATGCCGACATGATGTGCCTGACCAGTGGTCGGTCCTCCAGTCTCCCCTTGAGGACCTCCGAGGAGGTAAAACTTCCCACCTCCTAAGGCAGCCTGCTCTACTTCTTTATGGTGTGTTGAAAAGTTAAAAAGGTTTTCCTGACATTACTCCTGATTGGATTTGTGTACAAGCTATATTTGAAGATTTTTTTTTTTTGAGTTATTTTCTTTTCCTGGCTTTGTATCTTGAGCTTCCCAGTCACCATAATATCTCTTCTTGGTGGGATTTCTTTTTGTTGGCTCATTTTCCATGGACTTCTTGATTTTAGAATTGATTGTATAACACGGGAGGCATTTGGCACAGGACCGCCCAGCATGGCAGAGAAGGTGCTGTGCTCCAGGAGCAAAGCAGAATTTAATTAGCCCCAAAGAAACATGAGATGTGCAAAGTTACAGAAGGTATCCCAAATGTTCATATGGACTCTTTGTGTCCGACCTGTGACAGAGCACTTCAAGCTTCTCTTGGTCTGATCAGCCACAATCACACACACTCTAACTCGACTCTAACATAGTGATGCCATTTTGGTCCTCTTCAAGAAGGAAGGACAACAACCAACTTTCCATCTATTCTCTTTTGCTTTATCTTTTCCAGGAACCTGGTTGGATTTGTGTACAAGTTGTATTTAAAAATATTTTTTGAGCTTTGTATCTTGAGCTTCCCAGTCACCATAATAGCGCTTCATGGTGGGATTTCTTTTGGCTGGCTCTTTTTCCCACGGGCTTCTTGACTTTAGATAACTCTTAAGTCAGGGCTGGGTTGTACATCATTCTGTAAGGGGGGAAGTTTGTGCTGAGTTTTTTTTTTTTAGGTCCTGCCATTTCAGTAGGTTGGGCTGATGATATGCAAGCTTTCGGCGCTTCCAACGAGACGGGTGACATCTGTCCTCCTGGCCTGGGCTCTACAAGCTCTAAGCCCAGGTTTGGACCCATTGGTCTGTCCCTGATAGGAAGTTCCAGTCGAGTCCTATGGGGCTCAGTTTAACCCTCTGGGAGGTTCTGCAGGTTCAGAGAGACTGAACTGCCAACTTTCCTGTTTTATCCAGTTATTACAGTATAGTCTTTAGCTGGGCTGAATTCCAGCTCTATTCCTGGGACCTGAGCCACACAACTATTGTTGACTTATGGACTTGTTCCTTGTTCAGTAACAGAGATTGCACTCAGTACACTGAAAGCATTTCTGTCCTCCCCATCCAGAGTACAGAATCTGTGACCTGGAATTGAGGAGTGGACAGTAGAGTTACTAAATGGCACTAGTTCTAGTATTGGACACACTAACTTGTGGATCTCCTGGGATCCCTTCCTGTCTTGGTGCCCAGTCTCAGTTTGCTTTGAGCTCCTGGGGGCTGAAATGCTCTGTGGGCTTGGATTCCTGGTCAGATACCACCCACTCCCTACATCCTTGAGTAGAAAAAATTACTCACTGTGACTTTTTCTTGGGTTCTCCAATCATGATTTAGTCTGATGAGTTTTCTAGCTCTTTGGAGAGGACATGTGATAGGGAGGAAGGAGTAGGCAGTATTTCTTCCTGCTTAGTCCATCTTCTTGCTTCCTTCTTCAGGAGCTATCAGTGAGCTTTGAAGCATGGCTGAAAATTATAATCCAGATGATGGCTGTTAGGGCAGAATATAGTGGTACTATTACCTCCCTCTTCCTAGAATCTGGGCCCCTTTCAATGAAACCAAGAGTACATTAGCTTTTTTGACTTCCACATCACACTGCTGACTCATATTAAGTTTGTGGTACACTAATAGCTTTAGATAGTTTTCTGAACCAATACTATCTAACTCACTTTTATAGTTTACAAATATAAAAATAAATATAGGGGCAGCTAGGTGGCTCAGTGGACAGAGCACCAGCCCTGAAGTTAGGAGGATTTGAGTTGAAATCTGGCCTCAGATACTTAACACTTCCTAGCTGTGTGATTCTGGGCAAGTCATTTAACCCCAATTGCCTCAGCAAAAAAAAAAAAAAAAAAAAGCAAACATATATATTTTTATGCATGTGAAATTGAATTTTTAAAATATTGAGCTAGGTATCTATTGTATGATCCATCTGAGTAAAGTTTCTCTTTCATTTCATAGTATTTGGTTTGTGGTTGCTATGATTTATCTTGGGATTTATATAAGAATATGTTTCTTTCTTGAGATGATTATAATGGCAAATTACATCCTTCCTCTGGGAATGCAAATAATTTGATATGTCTTGCTAGAGAATGAGCACACAAATTGGTAAAAAGAGATCTTAATGAGGGAACTCTCCCACTTAAGTAGGTAATCAATAAATTTAGAGTTGCTATGTCCACTGAGATGGATATAAAGGACATAGGGGTTAGGTTGGACATAGAAGTTAATTGACTTCCCAGGGGTCATACAGTCACTATGTGTCAGAGGAAGGCATGAACACATTTATATATAACTATATTAATAGTTCCCCCACACCCCTACATTGGGATGTTTATATTCAAAACTGTTTCCCCATCTTGGTATTCATATGTAGAATTCTCAGGAAAAACCAGTAAATATCTCCAAACAAATGGTCTTTCTTTTCAGAGACCAATCTAAGTTCATCTATTGTGGCTGATCTTGCTTTAGGCCAGTCTTCAGTAGCTTGTGAGGTTCATACTTAGGTCATTCAACAGTTGACAAAAAGAGATTTACTTAACCATAATAAGAGAAAGGGGTATCTAGATGGCACAGTAAATCGAGTATGGGGCTTGGAGTCAGGAAAAACTGAATTCAAATCTAACCTCAACTCCCTCCTAATTATGTGATCCTGGACAAGTCACTTAACACTGTATGCCTCTATTTCCTCATCTGTAAAATGAGCTGGAGAAAGAAGTGGCAAACGATTCCAGTATCTTTGCCAAGGAAAGCCCAAACAGGGTCAGGAAAAGTGGATATAACTGAACAACAAGAAAATGTTCCAAAGAGATTTAGCAGACAGAAGTTCTTCAGCTGAGTCAACATTGTGGTTTACCTGGCAGTCATCAGAGAATGCACAGAAGTTCTCATGTCTGTTTTGTACTCAGGCAAACCAGTAGCAATAACAGTAGACTGAGCCTTTCCTCTCTTGAGACACTTCAGGTTTGAGAATGTTTCCATGCCATTTTAGGAAAAACTAGCCTAATTTACACGAGGGCAGTGGTTAGTCTATATTTCCCATTACATTCCACCCCTTGGTGGTAAGGTCCTTTAGGTCTTTTAGGGGGCTTCTACCACTTAAATGGCTTTAAGATTTAGGTTAACTTTTTCCCCACCATTTTGACCCCCCCCCAAGAGCTATCAATGAGCTTCTTAAAGCATAGCTTTTAATCCATCTACTAGTATTTACAAAATCTAATGTAGATAGCACTAAATGAGGAAAAGCAAAAAGAAGCCAGAAACACAACTGTGAGAAACGAATGAACATTTATTTAGTTTCCACAGTTATGAAAATTAAATTTAAGAAATGAAATTTGTTAGAAAATTGAAACCCATAAGGATATCTAAGAATAATTGGGGGGAGAGAGGGTAGTTATCTTCTAAAAGAAAGTAAGCTTCTTGGGGGCAGGGACTGGCTATGTTATGAAGGATGGAGATTCAAGTTGTGTAATTTCTATAACATCTAATTAATGGGGAATCAGAAGAAGGACTTGTGCTTCTGGACAGGAAAGAAAATGCTGCCTTTGGAATTCAAAGGTGTATCTACTAACCTAGGCACCCATTCTCGCAAGAATGTAAAATAAATCTTTCCTGTATTCATCAGTCAGTGAAGTTCTTGGTAAAATATTTTGTTTCTTACAACAACAAGAAATTAATAATGGAATGGATCCCTGAAGGAGTGATTGAATCTGGAAAAATAAAGCCCAGAAATCCCAGGCTCTAGTTCTTGAGTTGATTAGTGGTCATCTTTTCCAATACAGGAAATTATGCGGTTAGCCCCCATTGATGGACATAGAAGCTCCAGGCACCTCATTCTCACAAAGTTGTCACAAAAATTAGAGATATCCAGTTCAGAATCACCTCTCTCTCTTCAGGAAAAAAAGGCCCAAAACAAAACAAAACAATACAAAATAGAGGGGAACTAGAAAGTCCTTTGCTCTTTTTTGCTTGTGTAATTTCTACCAATGTGGGGGAAAGTGCCTTCAACTTGAGCTCTGAAGGAAATTCTCACTAGTGGTACTGGTCATTGACAGTCAGCAGTTTGCTGGTTAATGTTTAACAATGGGTTCTTCAGGAAAAAAAAGTACACTTGACACATTTCAGATTTAATTTGAATTCTTAACATTTTCCCCATCATTTTCTAAAGTTTCCACAACCACCACCAACAAAAGAAATCAGGCCCTGCTTTGTATGATCTGTCAGTTCCTGAAGAGTGAAAATTCACACTGAAAATTTAACAATCAACTCAAAACTGATACCATCTGCCTCCTGCAGACTTCTGGGTGCAATTCACAGTTTAAGAGTGAGAATGGGAATTTTTTTTAAAGTAACGCAGCACCCTTCCTTGTCTTCAGCAAATTAACTGGGGATGCAATTAGCATATTTGTCCATGTAGCCAAATCCAGAAATGGCTCTGAAATGAATCATTGTCCTTTTAAGTGCCTTCCATAATAGCTTGTACCAAAAGTTCTTAAAAAACCCATGTGACACAATTCTGATTGACCTCACAATTCTAAATCAGAAAAAAATCTCCAAAAAGCCCAAATAATTCCTTCAGTAATTGTTCGATGATTCCTAAAATTCCAAAATGCCAATGGTTGACATTCTCACTGTTGGGAAGCCTCATGCCAGCCCTCAACTGTCTGGCTATATCCATATACAGTCATAATATTAAAGATTTCTCCTGCAATTCAAAACCACTGTTCTTTCTGCATTGACACACAAGGACAAATCCCTTAAAGCTGGGAGGAGACTTCTTTCTGTTGTCTTCCCCTGAGGCAATTAGGTGATGGTGAACATTGAGAAATACCAGGACATCTAGTCCTAGCAAGGACAGAGGACATCTCATTCTTCTGAATTTGTCCTTTTCTACCCAGAAGAAAGTAGCGTTCAATTCTCCCTCTTTCCCTCCCCCAAACAATTCCTCTTGGCTGCTTTGAAGGTAAATTGAATTCTGAGCAAATCCCTTGGCAAAACTTAGAAGAGATTCTAAGCAACCAGTACTTATTAAATGCCTACTATGTACTAATCCCTGTGCTAATTGCCAATGCTAAATTGCCAGGCAGAAAGGTTCAAGAATAACACAATTGGTTTATAGTTACCTCAATGCATAATTCAATGGGTTCCCATAAGTAGTTTATTCTCCAATATTCTAGGGTTGGTGGATGCTTCCAAATAAGAAACCACGATCTCTAAAGTCGGAATTAAAAGCACCATGGAAGCATGGTGTTCAATTCCAACCCACTTTGTTCTGTACTGTTCACCCCCATATCAACAAGATCATTCTTTCCCTATTCTTTGGAGCTCTGCCAATTGTTGTGAGCCAGATTTGCCTCAGGTAGTTTATGTTCAATATTGGAACAAAATGAATGTTGAGACACTTGCAGATCATTCGACAGTTAGGAAAAAGAGATTTACTAATCCACAGGAGGAGAAGGATATTCACCCTTTTAAAGCTATGCATTAAGGATATTTTGATTTGATTCTGTTTATGGAAACTTACTTGCCTGATTTTCCCATTGTGGACCACACATCCAAGGTTTTGTTGTTCAATTTTTTTCATTTGTGTCCAACTCTGGGGTTTTCTTGGCCAAGATACTGAAGGGGTTGGCCATTTTTTTTTTTAATTAAAGCTTTTTGTTTTCAAAACAGATGCATGGATAATTCTTCAACATTGACTCCCACAAAACCTTGCATTCCAAATTTCCCTTCCCCTAGATGGTGAGTAATCCAAAATATGTTAAACATGTTAAAATATTTGTTAAATCCAATATATGTATACATATTTATACAATTATCTTGCTGCACAAGAAAAATCAGATCAAAAAGGGAAAAAATGAGAAAGAAAACAAAGTTCAAGCAAACAACAACAAAAAGAGTGAGAATGCTATGTTGTGATCCCCATTCACATTGGATTCCCACAGTCCTCTCTCTGGGTGCAGATGGCTCTTTCCATCAGAATTGGTCATTGTATCTATATTAACGAATATAACTTCACAGATAGTGTCTACCTGCCCCTAAACACTTGAAATCAAGATAAGTTCTTCCACACTCCCTTGATAATAGGGTCTGAATAATTCGGAAAGGAGTGGGAGCCAGGAATCATCCTTGATTTCCCTTGTCCTACTCTCTCACAACCAATTGGTTGCTAATTCTTATCTATTTTCTTTCCAAAATGTCTCTTATCTGTCTGTCCTCTTCCCTTCACTCATTCAGACAACGAGTTCAGATCCTCATCACTTCCAACTGGAACTATTCTGATAGCTTTGGTATCCCATCTCTTCTCTCTCCCCTCTCCAATCTACTCTCCACTCAAGGGCCAAAGTGATTTTCCTACAGGGAAGATCAGACCCTCTTATCCCCTTGCTCAATAAGCTTCCTTGGTTCTCCCTCCCCCTCTGGGATCAAATATAACATAGCATTGATTGACACAATGGATAGAGCACTGGGCCTGGAGTCAGGAAGATCTAAGTTCAAAACTGGCCTCAGATATTAGCTAGATGATCCAGCAAATACTTAATCTCCATTTGCCTTAGTTTCCTCAATTTTAAAATGGAGGAAATAGCAGCATCTGCCTCCGGGGTCGTTGTGACAATCAAATGAAAGCATATTTGTAAAAAAAAATTTGTATTGCCTCCTCTCTCCTCCTTTTCATATTAAAGTCCTTCACAAATAGGATTCCACTGACTTCTCCGAGGTTATTATACATTACTTAGCTTCATGCACTCCTTTGCTTTAGCCAGGAGGAATTTCACACATCCAGGAAGATTTGCCATCTTCCTTCATTTATAGAACCTGACCTCCCAGGTCTGAAATACATTCTTCTCTCCTTTATCTCTTACAGTTCCTTGCTTCCTTCTGGGCTCTCCCACCTCTAATGAGAACATATCTGATTCCCCCAAGTGCTAAAGCTTTCCTTACCCCAAATAATCTCTTGCCTTAGAGATTGTAGAGAAATAAGGTGATTCTAGATTTAGAACCTGTTAGGGCCTTGGAGATACTTAGTTGATATCCACTTATGAATGTGCATGATTTTTCTTCCTTTGGAATTATCTCTTGACGGCAGGGTCCATTTTTTTCCCCTTTGTTTTTCCAGGAGCTAGCACAGTACTTGGCTCAGAGCAAGTGCTTAACAATTGCCCATTGATACCACTAGGTCTATCGTCCCAAAGAAATGGAGGAAAAGGGAAAAGATTCTTTATGTACAAAAACTATAGGTAGGTGCTGATTAATGAAAGTGATGAATGAATCCCCTCTCTCCCTCAGGATCAAATGAGCAATACATATTTCCACTGGACTAGCATGATTACCAATTTTTACCTAATTTGAGTTGTGCAATCACATTATTTGTGCTAATGTGAATCTAGCTATATTAACAATCTTTTTTTGTGTGTTAGCAAAGAAATTAGAATCCGAGAGCATGGCCTTCAGTTGGGGAATGATTGAATAAGTTATGATTTATGAATGCAATGTGATTATTTTTTATTGTTATTATAGAAAGTAATGGTGGAGATGGATGATTTCAGAGGAACTTGGGAAGATTTGTATCAACTGCTACAGAGAGAAGGGATCAGAACCAAAACAATTTATATAGTGACCATAAATTCTTTTGGAAGACTTATCTCTGGTCAGCAAAATAAGTAATTGTGATTCCAGAAGACCAATGAGGAAGTTGCCCTTCCTGAGAGGGTGGCGATGGACTAAAGATGTTGGATGAGAGATATATACATATACATATAAATATACACATGTAGATATACATATAGATATAAACATACATATACATATATAGCTGTAGATACAGAATACATGCATATATCTTCAATATGACTAGTACTATAATTTGGTTTGTCTAATTATATGTATTAATATGAGATTTTTTTCCTTTCTTTTTGTTTTCCTAATGGGGAAAGGGGAGTGGAATGGAAGTTGGTGAGTAAAAAGATAAGAAAATAAATTCTTGTTAATTAAAAAATGCTTAGAATTCTTTCCCTTATTAACTCTGGCTACTAACTTCTCCTGGCTTTCTTTAAGTCTCAATTAAAATACAATCTTTTTCTTTTTTTAAAATGATAGCTTTTTGTTTTTAAAATATAAATATAAAGATAGTTTTCAACATTCAACCTTAGAAAAACTTGTGTTTCAAATTTTTCTTCCTTCCTTTCCCTGCCCTCTTGTCCAGGCAGCAAACAATCCAATATAGGTTAAACATATGCAATTCTTCTAAAAATATTTCCACATTTATCATGTTGCACAAGAAAAATCAAATCAAAAAGGGAAAAAAATTGAAAAAGGAAAAAAACCAAGCAAACAGCAACAAAAAGGTGAAAATATTATGTTGTGATTCATATTCAGTCCCCATGGTCCTCTTTCTGAATGCAGATGGCTCTTTCCATCCCAAGTCTGTTGGAATTGGCTTGAATCACCTCATTGTTGGAAAGAGTCACATCCATCAGAATTGATCATCATATAATCTTGTTGTCGTGTACAATGTTCTTTTGGTTCTGCTCATTTCACTCAGCATCAGTTTATGTAAGTCTCTCCAGGCCTTTCTGAAATCATCCTGCTGATCATTTCTTACAGAACAATAATATTCCATAACATTCATATACCAGAACTTATTCAGCCATTCTCCAGCTGTTGGGCATACACTCAGTTTCCAGTTTCTTGCTACAAACATTTTTGCACATGTGGATCCCTTTCCCTCCTTTAAGATCTCTTTGGGATATAAGCCCAATAGAAACATTTTTGGGTCAAAGGATATCCACGATTTAACAGCTCTTTGGGCCTAGTTCCAAATTGCTCTTTAAAATGGTTGGATCAGTTCACTACTCACCAACAATGTATTAGTGTCCCAATTTTCCCACAGCTCCTCCCATATTTATCATTATCTTTTCCTGTCATTTTTTCCAATCTGAGAGGTATGTAGTGGTACCTCAGAGTTGTCTTAATTTGCATAAAATCTCATTTTATTCATGAAGTCTTTTTCAACCTCTTAATTCCAGTGCCTTCCCTCTGTTAATTATCTTCTATTTATCATGTGTATAGTTTGATTAGTATATATTTGTTAGTATGTTATCCTCTCCTTTAGATGGGAAGCTTCTTAAAGCAGGGACTTGTATTCCCAGTGCTTAACACAGTTCCTGGTACATAATGGACACTTAATAAATGTTTTTTTGACGGATTAAAAATAAATTAAATTAAAAAACAAAGCCAAAAATGTTTGCTGATCGATTAAAAAGTGTGAAACCTCTTTATTATTGTATGTGGCTTCCGTGGATTCAAGGAACTGTGTGGGTCTGTATTCAGCTCATGATCTATGTACTTTTTGCTAGTCAGAGTAAAGAATAGTGATTTTGCTGACTAAAATAGTCATTAATACTTTCAGGTTGTTTCTCTTATTAGATTTTAAGCTCTCCAAGGACAGAGACTGCCTTTTGCCTCTTTTTATAGCCCCAGCTCTTAGCATAGTGCCTGACAAATTCTTTTAACCCATAGTTGTTGAGTTGTTTTATGGGTTGATTATTTAGTTATATTGTAGGAATGATCCTATCCCCTCTCTTCCCACCTTCCTCCCCTGCTCAGTGAGCTTGGGTGGCTCCAGATTATCTCTAAGATTAAATAACAACTGCTCTGGCATTTAGAACTTGCCAAATCCTGACTCCTTTCTACCTATTCAGGCTTCTTATACTGCCAGCCACTCTACGATCGACTCCATTGACCTCATACTTTGTTTTGAACATGATGTTCCATTTTTTGATTTTGTGCTCTAGGCTTGACACACTCTGCCCTCTTACTTCTGCTTTCTCCAGGACTCCAGTCCAAGGGAGCTTGTCTCTCTAGCTGCTAGTGCCTTCCCCTCTCAGCTTGCCTTTCATCTGTATATCTTATATGCTCCTAATTATTTCCATGCGGTATCCTTTATTTGAAGGGGACACCTTGAGGGTAGTGATGTGGTATACCTCTTAGCGAGGATGTAGCGATAACCTTACAGCTATCTGGCCTTAACCCTACAGACATCGGGCCCTGAGACTTCTGAAGATCCACAAATAATACAAACTGTCAGATAACAATCTGTGGATCAGTAATAACAATGTTTCTGAGACAGTAATGAGGTGCATATCAGAGCGCTCCTCAGATCTACCTCAAAGCCATAAAATGATGATAGCAGAGTGACATAAAGCACCAGATCTCTATCTTTTTCCTAGAAATTTTTCTTCTTGCTCCTGGTTCTTTGAAAACATTTTTTGGAACTTAATCCACTGCTAATAGCATAATAAATCTTTGCTCCTTAATTTGGAGACAAACTGAGTTTTTGAATTCTTTTGCCTTAACTGTAACACTGACCTGGGAACCCTAACATTGTGGGGTGTTTTATGCCTCAACAGCAGGTATTGTTTTTACTTCTTTGGATTTTTTTTTTGTAGCTAGGACTATTTTTTTTCCTTCTACACATATTTCTACATTTATCATGCTGCACAAGAAAAATCAGATGAACTGACTGTAGAAATATATATACATATATTGGATTTAACATATATATCCATTATTTTATTTAATTAATTTTTAAACATTATATGTTTAAATTACACATACATGTTAAAATATAGATTTAATATATATTGATATATAAGATGTTGATATATAAAATGATATTTTAACATGTTTAACATATATTGTTAATCACCTGCCATCTAGGGAAGGGTGTATGAAGAAGGAGGGGAAAATCTGGAACACAAGATTTTGCAAGGGTCAATGTTGAAAAATTATCCTTGCATATGTTTTTAAAATAAAAAGCTTTAATTTAATTTAAAAAAAAGAAAAAAGAAAAATTAGATCAAAAGGGAAAAAAATGAGAGAAAAAAACAAGTAAGCAAACAACAACAGCAACAACAAAGGTGAAAATACTATGTTGTGCTCCACATTCAGTTCCCATAGTCCTTTCTGGATGCAGATGGCTCTCCCTATCACAGTCTATTGGAATCGGCCTGAATCACCTTATTGCTGAAAAGAGCCAAGTCCATCACTTACTTCTTCTTTGAAAGCACTTGGAACATAGTAAGGGCTTCATAAATTCTGATTAATTATTGGGCTGTTTTGGATTGAAATGAAATTCAAAAAATATGGGTTAAATATGGATAAAGCATGGAGGAGCTCCAACCTCCAAATGAGGAAGACCTGAATTTAATCTCTGACATACAGACACTGGACAATCCCTCAATTTCTCTGCGTCTGGAGAATAGCAGGACAAATTCCTGTCTGCCCTGAGAGAAACATTTTCTTTCAGATGGAGACTTACACAGATGAAATCACAAATCTAGTCCCATCCCTTCTTCTCCCAAATTCAAGGCGCTGTGCTAGGAGTTGGGTTAATAGGGACTCAGACTCCTATGCTTCCTGAATTACCAGTGGGCATAATGTCAGCTGTCCTGTGACCAACCTCTCTGGAGACCAAATGGAATACCTTGGCATTTCAGGACTTGTGCTGGGAAGCCGGGACTGAAATGGAAAGATCCCCTTGTGAATGGAGTTGGTAGGAATCCAAGCATTACATAAGGGCTTCAGGGGTGACAGGGGGACTCTGGCCTCTTTTCAGGGAAAGAATTGGGAAAGATTGAGCCCAACCTTTGCATTCGTGAAGGCCTTGTAGAGTTTCCATGGAAGGTGGAGGAGGAGGAGGAGGGGGTGGAGATAGGAAAAGTCTGTTGCTAAAGGCAACCCTGAGCTAGCTTAAATTTCTGAATGCAACCCCTCATCCAAAGGTATTAAGGATTCATGATGTTCTGCCAGCTTGAAAGGCCTGGAGTCATGGGAACTCAGAACTAGAAGAGACAGAAGAGACCATTTAATTGCAATTGCACCTGCCCACGAAATCCCTCTATTACACCCTCAACAAGTGACTACATACCTGAGTGGTATAACTTGGAAAGGATCAGGGACCACTTTTGTGGGTGCTAAGTCCTCCAACTCTCCATGACCCCATCTGGAGTTTTCTTGGCAGAGAAACTGGAGCATTTTGCATTTTCTTCTCCAGCTCATTTTACAGATGAGGAAACTGAGGCAAACAGGATGAAGTAGCTTGCCCAGAGTCACACAGCTAGTAAGTGTCTGAATTTGGATTTGAACTCAGGAAGATGCATCTTATAGGCTGCAAGCCTGGTGTTATATCTGTTAAACCATCTAGCTTTTGACCCTATAAATAGGGAGGCAATCCCCAAAAAAAGATTTTAAAAAATTGTGATTTACTATATTATTGTTCAATGTTAAGGTTTTAATAAAACATTTAAATAAGGGGGAAAAAGAAGAGAAAGAAGTTTATTTAGCAATTGAGGTAGCCATTAATGAGAAAAGGCATTTATAGATAACTTGAATCCTTGCAGAGTATTTCCTATGCATTACCTCATTTGAGGGCAGCTAAGTGGCCCAGTGGATAGTGTGCCAAGTCTGAAGTCAGAAAAGCTCATCTTCCTCAGTTCAAATCCAGCACTAGCTATGTGCTCCTGGGCAAGCTACTTCATTCTGTTTGCCTCAATTTCCTCATCTGTTAAAAATGAGCTGGAAGAGGAAATGTTCAAACACTCTAATATCTTTGCCAAGAAAGCCCCAAATGGGGTTACAAAGAGTCTTGGACAAACCTCATTTGAGCATCACAGTAACCCTGTGAAGTAGGGATTAGGACCATTTAAAAAAAATCATCATTTTGCAGATGAAGAAATTGAAGTTAAAAGAAGTTAAATGACTTGCCAGGGGTCATTTTAATAAGTGTTTGAGATCTTCCTAACCTCTGATCCCTCATTCCATCTGATGTTAGGGTTTTTTTTTAAGCCTTTCCTCACCATGAAGTCCTTTGATTCAAACAGCAATCACAAAATTGGATGGGGAATGTTTATTGACTTAAGAATTTAAACTTTTTTTGAAAAAGGACTTTAGCAGTATCCTTTTCTGTGAGTGGAATTTATTTCCATACCAAGTAGTTTCTCTGGAAGTTTATGGCCCTGGGCTTGTTGACTTCACTGGTTTGGCTTTGATATGCTAATGGACCCATTTCCATTTATTCACTGAAGCAATTCCAGTTCCAGTTAGATCTATAAAGTAACTAGAAATTAATATCTTTTAAAATTATGCTGAAGCTCAGAATCATATAGCAATTAACCTCTCCAGAAAAGTGACTTACCCAATGTCACAGCAATATCAGGGAGCAGAAAAGGGATCAATCCATCCATAGTTCTCTAATTCAGAGAGGTTTCTAGTGATTGGAGTTTCTCTCTATTAATGAGGCCCAATTTTCTGTGACTTTGGCCTCCAGGACCCTCTTCTATCCTTTTCCAACACTGATTGCCATGTTCTAGATAGATGCAAGACACCTTCTCTTAGCTAATGCTAACTTCTTCCCTCCAACACACACAATCCCCACCTCACTGTTAGTAATCCACAACTTGGTTTTCAAGACCCTTACCCGCCTTCTCAATAGTCATTGCTCAGGATCAGTTCCCAGCATTGTATAACCAGGAATTCCAAACCACAATTTGATGGTGGACCGCTGGGCCATGTTACATACCTTGATGAACTGACCTTTTCTAGTCTTTCCCTAATGAAAATATCCACTCTTCAAAAGCAGAGGGCTATTTGGTTTTTTCTATTTGTATGCCCCTGCACTATGCTAAGTGCTGGGCACTTAAGAAATGCTTTTCCCATTCCACTCAGCTTTCGGCTTTTCCTCTGATGAACAACCACTTTGAACCGATTCTGGCTTCCCAGGGCAACATCCACAGGGAACTTCCTCTAGACTTTTCAGAGTACCAATTACAACTCTGATGATTTCTTCTTCTTTCTGTTTGCCTATAACAGTCTTTCCTGAGAGATATCCATTTCAGCACAGAATATTAGATCTCAAAAGAAACATCAGTTAGTGTCATCTAATTTACTCTTAATTTAGGCTCAAACTATTGGTCACATAAGACTTTGGAGTTTAAAATATTTTGTTAGAACTCATAATTGCATATAGAGAATTGACTCTAATTTATAAGAAATCAAGCCATTCTCCAATTGATAAATGTTCAAAGGATATGAACAGACAATTTTCAGATGATGAAATTGAAACTATTACCACTCATATGAGAGAGTGTTCCAAATCATTATTGATCAGAAAAATGCAAATTGTGACAATTCTGAGATCCCACTACATACCTGTCAGATTGGCTAAGATGACAGGAAAAAATAAGGATGAATGTTGGAGGGGATGTAGGAAAACTGGGACACTGATGCATTGTTAGTGGAGTTGTGAACGAATCCAACCATTCTGGAGAGCAATCTGGAATTATACCCAAAAAGTTATCAAACTGTGCATACCCTTTGATCCAGCAGTGTTACTTCTGGGCTTATATCCCAAAGAGATACTAAAAAAGGGAAAGGGACCTGTATGTGCCAAAATGTTTGTGGCAGCCCTGTTTGTAGTGGCCAGAAACTGGAAAATGAATGGATGCCCATCAATTGGAGAATGGCTGAGTAAATTGTGGTATATGAACGTTATGGAATATTATTGTTCTGTAAGGAATGACCAGCAGGATGAATACAGAGAGGCTTGGAGAGACTTACACGAACTGATGCTAAATGAAATGAGCAGAACCAGGAGATCATTATATACTTCAACAATGATATTGTATGAGGATGTATTCTGATGGAAGTGGATTTCTTTGACAAAGAGACCTAACTCTGTTTCAATTGATAAATGATGGACAGAAGCAGCTACACCCAAAGAAATAACACTGGGAAATGAATGTAAACTGTTTGCATTTTTGTTTTTCTTCCCGAGTTATTTTTACTTTCTGAATCCAATTCTCCTTGTGCAACAAGAGAACTGTTTATGGGTTTGTGGTGGTCAGCCTTCCAAGGTTCTGCAAACATATATTGTATCTAGGATATACTGCAACATATCTAACATATATAGGACTGCTTGCCATCTGGGGGAGGGGGTGGAGGGAAGAAGGGGAAAATTGGTACAGGAGCGAGTGCAAGGGATAATGTTGTAAAAAATTACACTGGCATGGATTCTGTCAACAAAAAGTTATTATAAAATAAAATTAAATTAAATTTTAAAAAAAGAACTCATACTTGCTTTGTTTGGGGTGCACCTATATTCATAAGGAATAATGGATTCTTTCAGTTGTTAGCCACCTTCCTTGTATTACTTTGTATATCTATTATCTTAATCTATTATCTATTCATCTATCCACTTACCCATATATCATCTATCTATCCATCCAATTATCCATCTATCTATTCATCTATCCATTTATCTCTCTATCTCTCTATCTGTCTATCTAATTGTGTGGTACAGCAAGTCCTAACTCAAAATGACTACTCAGAGATTTCTCAAAGTGAAGAATCAGAAGTTTTATTAGAATCTCATGAGAAGCGGATGGTCCACTCACTGGAGTTCTCCAGAGAGGGGAGGCTGTTTTCACAGAAATTAGGGGCAATTATATAATCATAACTTACAAAAACCCATGACCCCCTTCCCCTTATCCGGTTAATTTTTACTGCCTGCTTAGATGGAAATAGAACAGGTTTATTAAATTCTAGCCAAGCCGATATATATGTTTACCTAAGTTTATGGTGGTCAGTTTCACAAGTTTTACAAATCTTGCAGGTGTATTTGCCTGTTTATGGGTTTGTGGTGGTCATCCTTCCAAGGTTTACAAATGCTTACTTGAGCTAGTATGAACATTCTATTAAAAGGTTCGTACAAAGAATTTCATTTTCCAAACCCATTGGATCTTCATAAACTAAATTTAGGTTATAGGTTCAATCTACCTTAGTTAATCATTTTATGAGAAACCATATAATCTCTCACAATAAGGAGATTTATTTAGAGGTAAGTAATCCATTAAGTTAGAATATTCAATCAACAAATAGAGATAGCTAGTTTGGAGACTTCTTGAATATCCAGGCCATTAGTCATGTTTTTCTCTAAGCAAAGTGGAGGTCCAGGAGGTTATCTCAGATATTTCTGCTAAAAGAGCAAGTCTTTTGCTCTTCTTCCCAGAGCCTTCATGTTTTTCTCTAAGTAGTTATTATTCTGAGAAGTCCTTAGTTTCCCATTTCACTCATATCTATCTACCAGACCTACCTACCTATCTACCTACCTACCTACTTATCTATCTATCTATCTGTCTGTCTACCTGTCTATCTATTATCTCTGTCTCTGGCTGTTTCTCTGTCTCAGTTTCTTTCCCTCTCATATTTACTTATCTGTGAACAATTTGTTTACCCTTAGTCCCTGGCACATAAATGCTTAATTAATAATTAAATACCTGCCTGCCTTAATACAATTCAAGTTTCTTGAGGGCAGGGGTTATTTTGTTTTTATGATCTCAGGACTTGGCACAAAGTACATAATGTCTGTTGAATGAATGAATGAATAGCTCAAGGAAAGAAATATTGTGTGACCTGGTCTCTCTGGAGAAATTTTAAAGACAAATAAAGGGAATTATGAACTTTTTCTATAACCAAAATTTATCCCTTAGAAGAAATGTTTTTAATTGACACAGATTTTAAATGTTTAATATTTTAGAGGTAAAAGCATTGTTGGCACTGCCATTTCCCCTACAGAGGCCTATAAATTAAATCTCCTGGGATGACAACCATCTATGGAACATAGTTTGGGAAATATTAGTTTAAGGGCTTCAGATAATTAAATCTCCATTGATAAGTAATATTTTAAGGAGTTGTAGAAACTTCCTAGGCAATCCAACACCGCAAGAAGAAGAACCAACTTTTTGGAGCCAAATTAATCACGATCATAGATTTGGACCATGTTTGTAGAAGACAGATTCAATTCAATTAAACAAGGATTGATTATCAAGTAATTACTTTGAGCCAGGCACTGTACTAGGTCTGGAGATAAAATGCACAACAACTTTAAAAAATACCAGGAAGAGTCACTTTTATGCAGCCTAGATTTTATTCTCATCACTTCCATAGGACCAGTCATTTAGACAAGGAAGAGACTTTACAGAGAACTGCCTTTATTTCATAAGTGGAAGCCTTGAAAGGTGACATGAGAGACCAGGTCACACAGTATCTCAAGCAGCTCTCAGAGGCAGGGTCTCCTAACTCCAAGTTCAGTACTTGCTCCATCCTGATGAACAGCCAAGAGTGCCTTTTTGTCTACGCCGCAGTAGTTAAATTGGTTTGCTACTATTAGCTGCTGTCTTTTACCCGTTGGTTTATGTGAGCCAGTCCATCTGTCTTACTTAGACATTCTCAGAGGCTGGGGATGTTGTCTGTGTAATTCTTCCCAGAGGGTCTCTAGCCCAAATGCTCTGGACTCTCAGACACTAATTAGAGGCTAATTGCTGCTCGTGATAGATGGATGTGCCTTTTCTCCAGGACTACTGAGAGTTCATTTTTGCAGCTCTTTTTTTTTTTTTTTTTTCTTTTAAAACTGATAAATGAGAAGCTAACAAACAAGCTGATCCTGAGATTGAGGTCTGTGGACAAGCTGAGTGACATCAATCCGAATAACTCCGGAGTCATGACCTTTCTCTAGCCGAGGAGGACCATGCTTGGAAGCTGGCTGGGCTGGAGTTGTCCAGAGGGACTCATCCAGGAATATCACATGATCAGTCTTCTCCTTGCCTCAAGTACGGGTTCAGCTGATGCAGGAGGGTGAAAGACACAATAATAAGGCACAGAGCCCAGGGAGCGGGGACGTACTGTACAAACACACTCTCTGAGCCTGGCCAGTCCTGCGAGCTGGGTTATTTTTATTTCCTGGGCTATCTCAGGACAGTTCCTGGATGAAACTGGTTTGTTTCAGTGAGAGATGCCAAGTCCCCTTCTGGTCTTGTTTGTTTAAACAAATTAGAACATTTGCCTGTGGGAAGGAAGGGGGAGAGAGAGGCAGAGTGACAGAAAGACAGAGAGAGACAGAGTGACAGAAAGACAGAGAGAAAATGACAGAAAGACAGAGACAGAGTGACAGAAAGACAGAGAGAGACAGAGTGACAGAAAGAGAGAGATTGAGAGACAGAAACAGAGAGAGAAAGAGAGAGGGAGAGATAGAAACAGAGAGAGGGAGAGAGACAAAGAGAAGAGAGACAGAGACCCATAGAGAGGACAGAGAGAAAGAGCCGGAGAAAGGGAGAGAGGAGAGACAAAGACAGAAAAAGGGAGAGAAAGAGAGAGGGAGAGAGAGACAAAGAGGAGAGGGACAGAGTCAGAAAAAGGGAGAGAAAGGGACAGAGAGAGAAGAGAGAGATAGAGACAGAGAGATAGACAGAGCTACACAGATGCAAGCACACAGACGGAGAAACAGAGAGGCAGAAAAAGCCAGAGAGACAGAGAGACAGAGGGATATAGAGACAGAGACAGAGAGCACAATATCAGGTATGAGAATGAAACATGACACTTAAGCTGAATCACTGTCGAAACACCCCGAAATACCTCTGAAAAGTACATTTCTTTGCAGCCCACTACCAGGCAAGGCGCTGAAATAGATACAAACCCAGCAGCTACTTGGAGCAGGGAACAAGAGCCCTGGGTTTGAGTGCTGCTTCCAGCACACACTGACTGTGACTCCAAGCCAAATAACTCCCGGTACCCTGGAAAGGAAGGGAGCCAGCATTCCCTGAGCCCCTGCTGGGTGCCGGCACTTGCTGAGTGCTCTCTAAACCTTTTACAGAAAGGGCTTCCGACTTCATCATTGAACTGAAAATGGTCTCTTCAGTATTTTCTGGGACCTTAGTGCCCTGAGCAGTAGTGAGTGAGCCGACCTGCACTTGTAGGATGGAGTTTCCATACCTGGGAGTTTCCTGTCATTAATGAAATCTGAAATTGTGCTCTAGCCCCTGCCTCCTCCCCCCATCAGTGTATGAAGCACTGACATTCATACAAATTGTGAAGGGAGGCAGGAAGGATTCACACCTTTGTATACTTCAGTCCCCTGCACATAGTAGGCTCTACATTTAGTAGGCTTTGTCTGTGCTAACTTTGTCTTCTCTCCTCAAGTTTTTTATAGCCCTCCATCCCCCACCTTCTCTCCTTTAGCATCATATTTTATGTTTCAAATTTTGTTTTCTTTTCTCAAATCTCCCTTATCTGTTCATTCCCCATCTTCTCTCCTTGAGCTTTCTATTTCATTTATTTTTAATTATATATATATAGTTATATTTTGTGTTCCCAGCCATCTCCTTCCCAACTTGTCCTTAGAGAAAGATAATATATGTGTGTAGAATATATATGTCTATATGTACACACATACACACATGCATACACACATATTTATATGTATGGAACCATATCATACATACTTCCAATATATCAGTTTTTTCTCGGGAATCGGAGAGCATTTTCCTTCATAAGTATTTTGAAGTGAATTGGAATATTCATAAAGAACTAATAACTTAGTCTTTCAGTTATTCTTTGAACAATATTGCTGTTACTTATATAATGTTCTCTTAGTCCTGCTCATTTCACTTTGTAGTATTTCAAGCAGCTTTTCCCAAGTTTTTCTAAAATCAACCTGCTCATCATTTCTTATAGCACGGTAGTATTTCTAACACAATCATATGCCATAACTTGTTCAGCCCTTCCCCAGTTGTTGAGTATCCCTTCAATTTCTAATTCTTTTCCATCACAAAGAGAGCTGCTATAAATATTTTTTTTGCATATAGTTTCTTTTCCTTTTCCCCCAGTCAACTTTGGGAATCAGATCTAATCGCGGTATTACTGGGTCAAAGAGGCGATGCGATACACACCTTTTAATAACTCTTTGGTAATTACAAATTGCTCTTCGATTATTTCATTTGTTCCAAATGTTGTCTTCTCTCTTTAAGCTTTTTATAACCTTTCATCTATTCTACCCTCTTTTCTGGGTACTTGACCTCCTTATTCCCTGGGGGAAAAAAAAAAGGCCATTTGTTGAAAATTCCCTCTTCTCTTCTCCTTATTTCATAATCTTCTGGCATCAGTCCTTTCTCTCTCCTTTACTCCAAACTCTGATAATGAGACAGCCTTTGTGCTTTCCAAGTCAATTCTATATAAGCAATAGTGCTCCCAGCCCCTCCCATCTTTTTCAGCAGCTTGCCCCCTCATAAATCCTCCCTATCTACTGGTTCTTTCCCTGCTGCTTACAAACATACTAAGTCTCCCCCATCCTTAAAAACTCTGCCTTGATCCTACCGTGCCCATTAGCAATCATCCTGTATTTCTTCGCCTTTTCATGAGTAAACTTGAAAATGGTATCTTTACTCTGCATCTTTCTTCATTTCTCATTTTTCTCTCATATATAAACTTCCTTCAGTTTGACTTCTGATATCATCATTCAATTTCTTTTTCCAAGATTACCTCCCATCTCTTTGTTACCCAAACTAATTAATGCCTTTAGGCCCATCAGTTGGAGAATGGCTGAATAAATTATGGTATATGAATTCATGGAATATCATCATTCTATTAAAAATGATAAGCAGGCTGATTTCAGAAAAGCCTGAAAAGATTTACATGAACTGGTGCTGAGTAAAGTGAGTAGAACCAGGAGAATCTTGTATATAGTAAAAGTAAGATTGTGAAATGATCAACTGTGAAAGACTTAGATTTTCTCAGCTATGTAGTGATCCAAGACAATTCCAATAGACTTGTGTTGGAAAAGGCCATCTGTATCCAGAGAAAGAACTATGGTGATTGAATGTGGATCGAAGGATATTATTTTCATCTTTTTGTTGTTGTTGTTGTTTGCTTTTTCTTTCTTGTGGTTTTTCTTTTTGTTTTGATTTTTCTTTCACAACATGACTAATATGAAAAAAAAAAAACAAAACTAATGATTTTTTCCTCAAACTTCATCCTTCTAGACTCTCTGTAGCATTTAACACTATTATCATCTTCACCTCTGGGTTTTTTAAATTCCACCTTCTCTTGGTTCTCTTTCTTATGAAATATGACCATTTCTTCTAAGTTTTCTTTGCTAGATTTTCAAGTAAGTAAAGTTCCATAATTGTGAGTGCCTCCCAGGGTCCTCTTCTCTTTCATTGATGTATTTTTTCACTTGTTTTTTCATTATCTCCCATAGGCTCAATTATCATCTCTATGTTCAGATCTATTTCTGTGGCCCTCGTCTCTCTCTTGAGCTCCAAACCTGCATCAGGCATTTTGAAATGGATGTCCCATAGGCCCCACAAACTCAACATGTGCAAATCAGATCTCATTATCTTTCAGTAACTTCCCATCACTTCAGGCCCTAATCTATGTACTGTTGCAATCACCTCCTAATGGGATTCCTTTCCTCAAGTCTTTCTCCTCTGATCCATCCTCCACATAGCAACGAGTCCTTTCTCACTCAAATCCAATTCACTTGGATGCCATGGTATCATCTCCCTGAAGTCATGGTTGTCTTGGAGAACGAAGAACAATTACTCCTTTGATTCATGCTTCACATAGCAGTCAAATCAGTGCTCCTAAAGTGTGGGACTTGACCATGTCACTCCCATACCCAATAAACTCCAGTGATTTCCTATTACTGCTAAGAACCAATAAAAACTCCTCTGTTTTGGCATTTAAATCTTTTTACAATCTGATCACTTCTTATTTTTCCAGGCTTTTAAATACATTATCCCTTCCATAAACCCAACTGTAGATCCATAATGGCCTACTGTGTTGTCCTTCACACAAGGGACTTCATCTCTCATCTCCAGGGCCTGGAATTCCCTTCTTTCTTACCATCTTCATATTCCCTTAAGACTCAGCCTAAGTATTGGCTCTTCTGGGAAACTTTTCAAGGTTACCCGATCTTCCAAACTAAGGCTATCCTTATATCTACTCTTTGTTTCATATATAAGGATTCATGCAATTAGAATGTAAACTTCTTAAGGGAAGACTGTTTTTGCTTTTTCTTTGTATCTTTAAGGCTTAGCATCCATACTTTTTTTTAATTAGAATGAAATGTTTGTTGAATCCTTTCAAATTTCTGTACTTTGAATATATATATGTATATTTATATATATAATTTATATATATATTACATACACACACACACACACACACACACACACACATATATATATATATATATATTATAGTATATGTAATTTAGTCTTAAACAGTTGCTTGGCTTGCTTATTGATTAGGTGATTTAGGCTCAGGTCTTCCTGCCTTTGCATTCAAAACATGGAGGAGTCTCTCTGTCTTACCCATAATAGGTACTAAACAAAGGTCTGTTGAATTAAAACTTCCAGGTTTTCCATTCTTTTAACAACATTTCCTATTCAGAAGAGAGCAGTGGCTGTGTGGGGGAAGTGTCCTTGCAAGAATGTGTCCAGATACAATATTGATTCTTATCTTTTTTTTTTTTTTAACTGCTTCTTCAGGCAGAAACTCTTTAGTCAGTCAGTCAACAAACATTTATTAAATGTCTACTCTGTGCCAGGCATTCCCTGAGTGTTGGAGCTACAAAGACGGTTGTTGCCTTGGAGGAGCTTCAGATCTGAAGGGGGATAAAATGTGCTCGCGGTTATTATGTCCATATAAGATTGCGTAGGATTGTTTTGATCCCTATCCAAATTTACATCAGAGACTCACAAGGTAAAAAGCAAAAAGGATTTATAGAGAGAGTGGATTAGATAGCCCTAGTGTGGGATTCTTCCACTCCCTTCTGACATTTTCTCCCATTGGCTGGAGGTCCAGGCTTACACTCTAAAATGTAGAAATCCACTCAGAGACAAAGAATATTAGCCAGAATTTAAAGCTAATTGTGGAGAAAAGGACAGGGGGAACAGGAAGGAAATGTATGTTTATCTAAAATAAATAAACATCTGTGGCTTTTGGCTATAGCACAACTTGTTATTGCAGTTTCAAGTTAATTAGGGCATAGGTGGAGGCCACATTTTTATAGAGTTCTTCACTCAGTTTATCTCATTCAAGATATTCAGGATAAACTGAGGGAAGAAACTCAGAGGAAAAGCAATAACATTCAAGAGAATTAGGACAGGCTTCTAGTTTTTTTAAAAAATGAATTAAATGTTTTAAAAGCTTTTGGAATTTCAAAACATTTGCGTGGTTTTCATTATTCATCCTTGCAAAACTTTTTTCCAATTTTTTTTTCTCCCTTCCTTTCTCCTACCTCCTCCCCTAGAAAGGGATGTGATCCACACTCAGTCCCCACAGTCCTTTCTCTGAGTGCAGATGGCTCTCTCCATCACAAGTCCATTGGAACTGGCCTGAATCACCTTGTTGTGTGAATTCTGAATGCTGCTTCTCATCCTTCTGGCCTAGAAGACAAGATTCAATGAGAAGAGAATCTTTCCTCTTTAATTTTCTATACAACCATCCATCCATGCTTAATAATAATAGCTAGCATAAAATGTTTTTTGGGTGTTTTTTACTTTAAAGTTCATTACAACCCAATAGGTAGGTACAGTTAATATTCTTCTTTTACAGATGAGGTAACTGAGGCAACTGAGACATTAAGTGACTTTCTCAGAGTCACTCCGTTAAGTAAAGTATCTGAATTGTATTTGAACTAAGTCTTTCTAACTTTGAATCTTTCAGGCTATATACTGGATTACCCTAGCACATGCGGGGAGGAGGGAGCAGTCCCTTCCTGCCTCTATAAAGAAATTCATAATATTGGACTGTGCCCAGACCATTGAAAAAAATTTTGAATCTCTTATTGGTGGCTTTTGATTTTTAAAATTTTTAAAATTTTCAATTTTTTATTGAAGCTTTTAATTTTCAAAATGTATACAAGGACAATTTTCAACATTTACCCTTGCAAAACCTTGTGTTCCAATTTTTGCCCCCTTCCTCCCCTCATTCTTACCTCTAGATGGCAAATAATCCAATATATGTTAAACATGGTAAAAATATATGCAAATCCAATATAGGCATACATAGTTATACAATTATCTTGCTGTACACAAAAAAAATCAGATCAAAAAAGAAAAAAAAAAAGAGAAAGAAAATAAAATGCAAGCAAACAACAAAAAGAGTGAGAATGCTACATTGTGGTCCACACTCAGTTCCCACAGTCCTCTCTCTGGGTGCAGATGGCTCTCTCCATGACAAGATCACTGGAACTGGCCTGGATCATCTCAATGTTGAAGAGAGCCACGTCCATCAGAATTGATCATCATATAATCTTGTTGTTACTATGTACAATGATCTCCTGGTCCTGCTCATTTCACTCAGCATCATTCATGTCAGTCTCTCCAAACCTTTCTGAAATCATCCTGCTGGTTGTTCCTTATAGAACAATAATATTCCATAATATTCATATGCCATAACTTATTCAGCCATTCTCCAACTGATGGGCATCCACCCAGTTTCTAGTTAGAACAGGCTTCTTACAAAAAGTGGGATTTTACCTGATATTTGAAAGAAGCTGAGGAAGCCAGGAGGTAGATATGATGATAAAGGGTCAGTGACAATATCCAGAGGTGAGAGATGGAAGGTCTTGTTTGATGCCATTGTCATGGGGACACAGGATATAGGAAGGGAAATAAAGGATGAAGGGTGAAGTGAAGGATGGGAAGGGACCAAGTTAGGAAGGTCCTTATTTGTATATTTTATTTTATATGCTTTTAATACATTATATATATTAGGATTTTATATTTGATCACAGAGGAGAAAGAAAACCATTGGAGGTTACTAAGTAGGTGGAGTGCCATGGTCAGAGCTGTTCTTTAGCAATGTTAATTTGGCAGCTGAATGGACTGGAATGGGGAGAAAGTTGAGGAATGGAGACCCTCCCAAGTAGGCTACTGCAATAGTCCAGCCATTGGATGTTAAGGGCCTGCACCAGAGTAATGGCAGTTGCAGGAATTCTATTTTAGAAGAGAGTTATGTTATGCCAGAAGTCATGTTATGAAGACAGAGGCAAGACTCACCAACACTTTGGACATAGGGGATGAAAGGAGTGGAGGATGACCTTTAGTTAGGAACTTAGTAGAACGATGGTGCTCTTAAAAAAAAAAAAATTATAGCTTTTTATTTACAAGACATGCATGGATAATTTTTCAACATTGACAATTGCAAAACCTTTTGTTTCAACTTTTCCCCTCCTTCCCCCCACCCCTTCCCCCAGATGGCAAGTTGACCAATACATATTAAATATGTTAAAGCATAAGTTAAATACAATATAAGTATACATGTCCTTACAGTTATTTTGCTGCACAAAAAGAATCAGATTCTGAAATATTGTATAATTAACCTGTGAAGGAAATAAAAAATGCAGGTGGACAAAAATATAGGGATTGGGAATTCTATGTAGTGGTTCATAGTCATCTCCCAGAGTTCTTTCGCTGGGTGTAGCTGGTTCAGTTCATTACTGCTCCATTAGAATTGATTTGGTTCATCTCATTGCTGAAGAGAGCCACGTCCATCAGAATTGATCATCATCTCCTGGTTTGCTCATTTCACTTAGCAGAATGATGGTGCTCTTAATATTAATAAGGAAATAATTAAGATTTATGCATAGTTTTGAAGTTGGGTAATTTTGTCTTTACAACAACCCCAGAATGTATGTGCTAGTATTATCCCCATTTTACAGATGAGAAAACCAAAGTTGAATAAAAAGTTAAGGGACTTGCCCAGGTTCATACAGCTATACATGTCTGAGACAGGATTTGAACTCATCTGACTCCAAATCTTTCTCCCATAGTGCCACTTTGTTGTCCATTTTAAAGTCCTTCTCAGAAAGACATTGCAAAATTATAATGTACTTTTGGTCTTCTTCACTTCATTTAAACTATATTTATTTTTGAGGTTTTGTGGGATTTATAAAAAAAACAACTAAATGCTTCCATTTTGCTGTGAAAACAAAACCCAAACCCACAGAAATCTCAGTAATCTTCTATTAATCAATATTTGGTCCCATTTAGCTGCAGTGATACATAAAGGCTAAAAACGAATGAGCACTGAAAGCATCAGCTTTTAACATCATCTCTAACTCTGTGACCTTGCTTCCCATGTGCAATCTGCTAACAGCTAGAGCTGGGCCATGGTGAATCCTCCATTATTGGAAACTTTTAAGAGTATGCAAGATGACCATTTCTTAGGGATGTTGTAACAGGGATTCTTGTTCAGATATGCAGTGAATTCACCTGGCTCTGATTAACCATCAAGCTCATCTCATCCAATTTCACTCCATCCTATCCCAGCTCTTCTCATACCATCCTATCTCATTCCATTCCACCTCCCTCCCCCCCATCTAATTCCATCCAATCTAATCCTATCCCTTCATAGTTTCTTCTATTCCATCCCATCCTATTTAGTCCAAATAAATGCAAAATACACATACATGAACCATTAAAAAAAAAAAGGAATATTCATTTATTAATATAAAATAGAAGAAAAACAACACTGCCATGAGCACAGCAGAATGTAAGAAAAGATTAAAATATAAATCAATAAATTTCCATTTCAATAAAGACTATATAATAAATACTATACATTGTGTTCAGAACTAATTTTTCTTTGCTTTCTTATAAGTTTTCTTTTGTTCTCTGCTGTGTAATTTTTACTTTATTCCTCTTCCCTCCTTTCCAGGCTGTAATTAAGCATGGATATATTAATATACACATACATGTACATAGATCTTTATAATCATACACATATATACACATATACATTCATATACATCTATGTAAGATCGTATTATGCTTGTTTGTCCTGTTTCCCTGAAGGTAGATAACTTCCTTCAAAAGTCCAAATCCTTCCATATTTTTCTAAATTTACTACCTCATCATTTCTTATACCACAGTAGAATTCCAACTTTGTCTAATTATTTTAAATAGCCTAAAATAATTGATTACTATGGCTGACATATAGTATAGCTTCCCTAATTTTTTCTCTTTTGATTAAATCAATTTTAGTTTTAACTTTGTCTGAGATCATGATTACTACCTCTGCTTTTTAAAAACTTAAATCCTATTCCTGGTCTTTATTATAACATGTGTATGTCTTTTAATTCCTATCCCCTCAGACACCTCTGTTTTGCTTCTATCTTCTTCCTAGTCCTCCTATTACTTAACTCATCCCCCACCCAGGTTCCTACCTTTATCTTCTTCCTGCCCTTTCTTCTTGCTTCTTGTTTCTATATGAATTTAGAAAGCTTTTATAGCCTTTCAAATATATCTGTTGTTCCATCTTTATCCCATATCTATTAATCTATTCACCCTTCCTTCCTCTTCCTTATCCTATTCCCTCCTTCTCATATTTATTTATAAATTTAGGAGACTATATATATATATATATATGTTGTTCCCTCATTAACCCATTCCCCTTGAGAACAGGGATCCAGAACTACCAGTCCTCCTCCCTTATTTAATTCTTCTGTGTCAGTACATCCCCTTACACCTTATGTGAATGACATAATTACTGTTTTTTACCTTTTCCTACGTGGTTTTGCTTTTTAGAGTCACACTTAGCTCAATGCCAGTCTTTTTTTTTTTTGAACTACCCAATTACTAATGACAATCTTAGACATAGTCTACATTTCTTTGTATAAAAAGCAAGCTGTCTTGTTACTGAGTCCCTTGTAATTAATCTTTGATGTTTACCTTGTATTTCTTTTGGATCTTATATGTCAACTTTCAAACCAGTTCTTAAATACTTTCTTTATATGAGAATAATGGTTCACAGACAAAAGGAAAGCTACTTCTTGCCTTTAAGGAACTTATTATGGGAATAGAACCTCTAGGTATACATACGATAATTTGGTGAGGAGAAACACTCAACTAGAGGGAACAAGAAAGGTTTCCCGTAGGAGTTTACACAGGAGCTTAATTCTGAAGGAAGCAAGAGATGCTAGGAGGCAGGGCCCAACATATCAAGCATAAATACTTGTTAAATTATATATATATATATATCATATATAGTACTATATTATTATAGTATCTAATACATAGTATTATAATAATAATAAGTGGCTAGCAATAATAAAAATAATGTAATAAAGTAATAAAAATGTATAATCATAATGACTTTATAATAATGCTGTATAATAATGGCTAGTAATAATAATATAATAATGTATAATAATGGCTAGTGTTAATAATGTAATAATACTTTATAATAATAATAATGGCCAATAATAATAAAAATAACGTAATAAAACCACAGTATATTGATGATGATGATGATAAAAACAATAACAATAGCTGGTACCTGATTGACTCAGGTTGAATGTAAACAGTCGTCATTTCTGCTTGCCCAGAAATTCTGAAGGCTTCCCCTCCCAAATTTATTCTTTCATTTATTTCCTCATTTAGATTTTTTTTTTTTTGACTAGATGAAAGAGAAGATTCTTTGTCTCAGTTGCTACCCAGTCTTAATCACTGAATGGGCTTCAATCACACTGAGACCTGGTGAAGACCTCAAGGTCACCCACTGCATCCTGGGCCATTTCTATTCGTCTTGATTGGCATTTTGCTGCTGAAGCAAATGGCTCTGGAGGGGAAAGTGAGGCAGATGACCTTTCTTCCTCGAATGCCAGGGTAAAAGGAATAGCCAATTGGATCGGTGCACAGGTGCCCACTCAGTATCCAGGCAAAACAGGTTTGAGTGCTGCCTCCACAATACCATCCAAGGTTAGGGTATAGTCATCCCTGTCATCCCTAGATTTTGTAATCTCTCACCCTGCCAGCAGTGGCAAGTTGATTGATCTCCAGAGCTGAGATAAGGGGCTAACATAGGGAATAGACCAGAACACTGCTATTTTCCCCAGACACATTATTTTGGGAACAGGAGGATTCCACACTGGAATTCACTCCCATGTTTTTCCATACCCAAAGGGAAAAGTACCATCTGGGCATGAGGCAACCTGTAGCGCAGACATAGAAATTGCTTTTTGTTCAGACTCTTTACAGACTACGGTACAGTTCTACCTAGACATTGGTATCTATTGCCTGTCTTAAGACCTTGACTTGATTCCAAATCTTCCTAAGGGATCCATACTTACTACATCTATTTCCAACTTACTCTTTGATCTGCATTTTCTAAATGTTCAGCCCTTGTAGTAAACCAAACATTATTCCAAATTGGACAGGCAGTCCCATAAAATCCTCTTCCTCTATCAGGCTACAAATATCTTCTGTAACTATTTGACTAGAACTAGTCAATGCTCTGCATTCTATCATTTGACAGACATGAAAATGAATTGTTTATGGGGTATCTTTCTCAGTAATATTAACCCCAATTTTAATCTGATGTCCCCCTTCCTGAGTCCCAAATACTACCGTGGCAGGGGAGTAGAATTAATCCTAGTTAACTTCCCACCTTTGCAGGATTGATAAACTCACTCAGACACTGGGTAGTTTGGGGTCCATTCACCAACCAGTTTCCAGTTCATCCCCAAACCAATGGAGCCCAGTTCTTTGGGGTATGGGGAAATGATCTCCTCTTCTGAAACTACTTCCAGCTAAGAATGGGCATCGAGCTGGGTCATCCCACAGGGTTCCATTTGAAGGGTTTTGAGCTGATTGAAGATCTAGTGGGTTGAGTCAGCTGTGAAGCTGATCAATAAAGCTGCCTAGTGCTGGTCATTTGAAGGTGAATTGCTCAAAGCCTAAAAGAAAAGAAGCCTAAGAGAACTAGAGAGACTGCTAAGAGCAGAGCTCTCATTCTTGGGAGATGTGCTTATATCTTCCCTGATTATTTTGTAAATAGCTAGTTAGACATCATCTCTTTTAATAGAGACTACATTATAACCCAAAAGCAATTTTGAGAAAGAGGGAATTCCAACAGAAAACAAAGTATTCACAAAATCCTTCCTTAAAAAGTGTCATTTACTTGTCAAAAACAGAATATTGAGATAGAGAAATTAACTCAAAACTTCTACATGAAACATATGTAAAAGCCTCTATGACAGAATTTTTTTTTCCTAGATAAATATCCCTCTTCTGTACAGGTTTTAGGAGAAGAGGATCCAATGGAACTTTCAGGAATCACTTGGGCATAAATACCAGACTTTGGACAAATCTGAAAATCCTGTCTAATAATTTTTCCTAACCTGTGACTAGTGAAAATAGATCTCACAAAAGATTGAAGGACATGCTTTGTTACCTGTCCTCAGGACTAAGAGAAGGTTCCACTAGCTTGTCTCTGGGATTAGAAACTAGCCTAAGAATGTTTAAAAACCCTTCAAGGGATGTGGGAAAACTTGGACACTGATACATTGTTGGTGGAATTGTGAATATATCCAGCCATTCTGGAGAGAAATTTGGAACTATGCTCAAAAAGTTATCAAACTGTGCATACTCTTTGATCCAGCTGTGTTACTACTGGGCTTATACCCCGAAGAGATACTAAAGAAGAGAAAGGGACCTGTATGTGCCAAAATGTTTGTGGCAGCCCTGTTTGTAGTGGCTAGAAACTGGAAATTGAATGGATACCCATCAAATGGACAATGGCTGAATAAACTGTGGTATATGAACGTTATAGAATATTATTGTTCTGTAAGAAACGGCCAGCAGGAAAATTTCAGAAAGATCCGGGAGAGACCTACATGAACTGATGCTGAGTGAAATGAGCAGGACCAGGAGATCATTATATACTTCAACAACAATACTATATGATGATCAATTCTGATGGACATGGGTCTCTTCAACAATGAGATGAACCAAATCATTCCATTTGTTTAATAATGAATAGAACCAGCTACATCCAGCCAAAGAACTCTGGGAGATGACTATGAACCATTACATAGAATTCCTAATCCCTCTATTTTTGTCTGCCTGCATTTTGGATTTCCTTCTCAGGTTAATTTTACCTTATTTCAAAGTCCAATTCTTCTTGTGCAGCAAAATAACTGTATGGATATATATATACATATATTGTATTTAACATATACTTTAACATATTTAATATGTATTGCTCTACCTGCCATCTGGGGGAAGGAGGGGAAAAGTTGGAACAGGTTTTGCAACTGCCAATGCTGAAAAATTACCCATGCATATATCTTGTAAATAAAAAGCCATAATAAAATAAATAAAAATTACAATTAGAAAAAAAAATCCTCAGATTTATTTTGCCAGGGTCTATTAGGCCAGGTAGGATGGCCTAAGAGAAGCCAATATAGACTGGCCAGCAGCTTTTCCTATCAAATAAGTTATTTATAAGAAAACATGTTCATGACACAGGACATATACAGAACAAACATTCTATATTAATATGTTATATTATCCTATGTTAGTAAGAAACTTAAATAGAATTGACTTTCTCATTGATGTAACAAAATATCTGAAAGTTCTATCCCTCTAAGAAAACTTGAAACACAAAAATCTTTTTCTCTAAACCATGCTAAAGTTATTTTCGCTTTAGTCTCAATAATCAGTACAATGACAGCTCCCACAGACAGTTGAATCATTTGTCCTTATGTTATTTTGAAACCTTTAAGGACCTTATTTCATATAGACATAGATATCTGGCAACAGATAGATGACCAGGCCAAACACTCATTTACCTAATTATTTAAGATATAATGACTACATATTTTCAGATTGAAAACACAGAATATTACATATTTCAACTATGCTTATGGCTTCTAGTGACCACTTACTCTGATTACAGAAATTTTCTATAAAAGAAAAAACAAGGGCAAGATTATAATAGCATCAAATACTGATCCTTCAGACTTCAGCCTTCAGGCACTTAATAATCACAGTTGACAGCCAATCATGTAATAACAATCCCACCTTATAGCCAACTCAGAAATCCAGTTGAATAATTTAATGGTATTTCTTTCAAATGGTGGGTTACTACTTAATAAATCATCAGATAATCATTCCCAAATTAAAAATTCAAAACAGTATCAGTTATAATCCCAAGAGATTTCACCTCAATAGCAAGTTTCACTTAATCAGAGGTTTTAGATCCTCAACTATCCCATGTGCCTGCAGGTTTTAGATCCTAAATTATCCTATAAGTACAATCAAAACTAGATGCAGGATTGTCAAGTTGAAATCCTGCTCTAGGTACTTCCAGAAAGCTATAGATACTATTTGCTGTCATATTCACTAATCAATCAGACTGAACGAGATGAGGTGAGATCTTTCAAGACAGTTGTGAAAATCGAGTAAGGCTTCATCTACTTCAGAGTTTGAGGAGGCCTGAAGGACTTTGAGCATTGATTCAAGGGTATACCTAAGTCCCCTTCCTGCTGAACTCCCATGAAAGCATTTTCTCCCTATTTCAATCAAATATGGGGAACTATGTACTTATTGGTCAAGTTCAATTTCTTGGTAGTTCCTGTGTTTAGAATGTGAGATCCTTAGCCAATGAGGATGAGGGTCAGTGGTGGGAGAGATATTTGCATTAGGGATTAAAGTGTTAACCCTGTCCACAGGAGGGGCTTCCTCCTTCGATCACCCGCTCAACTGTGGGGCGCCCTTCTCGCGAGAATGTACCATAAACTGCTTTGCTTCTAGAGATCTCTGCAGCTTTTTTTTTTTTTTTTAATTTGGTGACCTCTCATCATTTCTGAACCACACAAGACATTTAAATAATTTTGCTGAAAACAGATAGAGATCTTGGTAGAATTAATTATATTTTCAAAACTTGAAATTCTAACAAACTTTTCTTCGAAGTTCCTTGCATTGCTAAGCAGTAGGACCTTTGATATAGCATCACAAATGACTTTGTCTTAAAACAACCAGACGTAAAAAATAAAAACATAGTATTCAGGTGTTAACAGGTGTAAACATAAGCTATTCCTTTGAACAGAAGCAATTAATATTAAAGGAATTTCATTTAACCATCAAAGGGGCAGGGAGAGGGAGGAACCCAGAAAAAAAGGGAGTAAGCTAGAGTGAGGAGGTTTATTTTCTCTTTCTCCCCAGGGTAAAGGGCTGAGAGGCCTGGGTTAAGGAACAGTCACTCCCAGTGGGGAAAAGGTAGATTATATCCTCACCTTCCCCTAGCTCACTGATCTAAAATAAAAATGTGAAATCATGCAAATAACTAGTATATATTTTTTTCAATCCTGAATTTCAGATTATCTACCAAAAATCTTAATCAAGAATTTTCAGAAATTCAAAGATGAAGAGACTGGAATTTTATACCTAGAACCAACCTTTTTTTCAAGCTTAGCAAATTAACAAATTAGGGGAAGGCTCCCCAGGGCAGGGGCTGTCTGCTTCCCCTTCCTTTCCAAGCCCACCTTTTCTACCCTTAAAATTGCCAGGGGCTTTTTCCTACACATAGTAATAATCAATTTTAGGTTTCAATTACGGCAATAACCCCCCAAAACTTAATTAACAATCACAATTTTTATAAGTGATAGTCAAATAGATATAACTTATCACAAAAATGGATTGGAATCTCATGTAATGTATAGCCAAGTTTAATTTTCACACACACACACACACACACACACACACACACGTGGGCACACACTTTAATTTGTGAGGTTCTAACTGGATGTTCCATTCAAACTCAATTGCCTTTTAGTTGTTTCCAAATTTACAAGCCAGGAATTAAGTGCATCCTGCTCTCATTGTTTAATGAATATGATAGCAAATATGATCTATAGCTTTTTTGAAGTATCTAGAGTAGGCTTTCAATCTGATAGTCCTGCATCTAATTTTGGCTGTGCTCTACAGGCACATAGGATAGATAGTTTAGGATCTGAAATCTCTGATCATTAATGTTTACTCAAACCCTAGATTTCCTGATATTCCCTCTCTTCTAGGATTATATTAGAAGAATATCCCAGAAGTTCCCACTCCTTGGTGTTGAATGGAATAAACTAAGTGAAGACCTCTCATGGGAATGTGACCCTGAACTGTGCCCTAATTGTGACTTGAAACTTTACAATAATAAGTGGAACTAGAGCTAAAAAGCTGCAGGTGTTCTATTGTCTTGGATGAACATTTCCCCTCCTGTTTCCCTCCACTTCTTAATTCGAATTTAAGTACTTCTTTTAAATGTGATGATGGCTTTGGGAATTCAAGTAACAGAATCTTCTCATTCAAGAATATCAGCTTGTATAGTAGCTCTCTAGGGAAATTTAAATTGAGTTTTTTTTTTTACTTTACTTTTTAAATTTACTAATATTCTTTTGTTTCTGGTTTAGAGTATAAACCCGGACTCTCCCAGACAATGGGAGAAAAAATCGGGGGCAGAGATGGGGGCTTCTGGTCTATAAATCTTATATTTTGCAGTTTGTGCTTTGCATTTCTCTACTGACACCTTGTCTGTTAGGAGTTGCCCTTTCTCGGGAGATTGTAATAAATCCCTTTTTGCTTTTTTTTTTTTTTTTTTTTTTTTAAATCTCGAGAGTCTCTATTTTTAATTGGGAAAGAGTCACTGTCCCATACAGTGCCATTACATTCCTCATTTCACCAATCTGTCTGACACCTTAGACCCCTTAAGATGACCACAGTCACCAAAGGCAATACTAGATAGTCTGAATTCTTACCCTTGATTTGTGCAGAGTTGCCTGGCTGCTGCAGAACATACTTTATTTCCCTTCTGTTTCCTGGATTCATCAGTGACTTTACTTACCAATATGGTCCTGGGACTTTGGACAGTCTAAGAGTGGGAGATGCTGGAACCGATCCACAAGGCTGTTGAAATCAACAAAGAAACACATCTCCTTGTGCTTTGGCAGGGGTTACCTCTAACCGTAATGGCTGGATCCCAGACAGCCTCCATTTCTAAGAAACAAAATATCTTACCAAGAACTCCACTGACTTACTAATGAAGGAAGAAAAGATTTTTTTACATTGTTGCAAGAATGGATGCCTACGTTAGTAGATACACCTTTGAACTCCAAAGGCGACATTTTATTTCCTTTCCGAAAGCAAAAGTCCATCCTGATTCCCAATTAATTAGATGTTACAGAAGTTGCATGAGCTGAATCTCCATCCCTCCTCACATCCAAGTCCTTGCCACCAAGGAGCCTACAATCTAGAAGTGGGAAGGTAACTGTGGAGGTCGAGGGAGAAAGAACAAAAGATTCTTTTCAGATCTCAAGCCATCACCCTGATTACAACATCCAGCCCCTGCCCCCAAGGAATTTACATTCTTTTTCCAGAAGATAATCTCCACCCTTGATTATTTCTTGATGTCCTTGTGGGTTTCAATTTTCTAATTTAAGTTTCATTTCTCCAATTTAATTTTCCTAATTGTGGAAACCAAAGAAATGCCCATTCCTTTCTCACGTGTTCATTTATTCTTGGAGTGACAGACTCAGAAATGGAAGAAATGGAAAGAACTCCAAGGAACTCCAAGGTCCATTGAGTCCAATTCATATTGGAACAAGAATCAGGGCCCGAAGATTCCCAGTGACAGGGAGCCTATGATCTTCCCAAGGCTGGACAGCTTTAATGGTCAGAAGGATGAGGCAGCGTGTCCAAGCTTCGGATTCAGGAAGGTTTGCCTTCTACTTTTGCCCTCTAACACATACTGTTATTTTAACTTTCAGAGAGTCAGTAAATATTTATGAGGTCAGTAAATATTTATTAAGTAAATATTATTATTATAAGTAAATATAAATTAACAAATATTATTAGACTTAATTTTGGGGATACCAAAAAAAAAAGACAAAATAAAACAAAAGTCTTTGCTATTAGACTGTTCCCAGTCTAATCGCTAAGATAATATGCAAACAACTCTATATGCTTTACAGACAAGCTAGATAGAATAAACTGGAGATAATTAATAGATAAAAAACAGGGATAATACATAATAGAGATAATAATAATTAATAGAATTAAGAGGGATGAGGGAAGTTTCTTGTTGACAGTGGGATTTTAGCTGGAATTTGGAGGAATTCAGAAGGGAAGATAAGGGAGGAGAGAATTTTAGGCATGAAACATGACCAGTGGAAGTGCCCAGAGGAGGGAGGTGGGGGATCTTGCTCAGCAAGGAGGCCGGTGTCATTGGATTGGATTGCTGATGTGGTGGGCAGTGAGGTTTAAGTTGTCTGGAAAAGTAGGAGGGAGCTAGCTTATGAAAAGCTTTGTAGTTAACCAAAAGATTTTATATTTGATCTTGGAGAAAATAAGGAATTACTATAGTTTATTGAATGGTGTGTGTGTGTGTGTAAGAGAGAGAGAGAGAGAGAGAGAGAGAGAGAGAGAGAGAGAGAGAGAGAGAGAGAGACAGAGACAGAGAGAAGAGAGAGGGAGAGGAGAAAGAGAAATACACACAGAGAAACACACATACACACAGACAAAGATAGAGACACACAGAGAAAGAGAAAAAGAGAGGAGGGAGGAATGAGGGTTGGAAGGGAGGGAGAGAGGGAGAAGGAGTGAGAGGGAGAGAAAGCGGTTAAATCTGAGCTTAAGGAATATCGACTTGACAGTTGAGTGGAGGATGATCTCTAGTGGGAAGAGATCTGAAGCCAGGAGACCCACCAGCACCTATTGGAATAGTCCAGCCTGGAGGCAATGGGCATCAGATGATAGTGTCAAGAGAGAGAAGGGGACATATGAGAGAGATATGGTGAAGGCAGAGATGATAGGACTTGGCTATAGTTTGGATAGGGGGGTAAGAAAGAGGAGGAATCCAAGACGATATGTCTAGGTATCTTGGTAACTGGATAATTGGGAGGCCAATGGTACTCTGAATAGTAACAGGGAAATTAGGAAGAAGGGAAAACCTGAGGGGAAGCATAAGTTGATTTTGGTTTTGGTTGTGTTGACTTTAAGATCTAGTCTAACATTTCCAGTGGGTGGATGGAGATAGCCAGGTTTGGAGGTTAGGGCTGGATAAATAAGTTTGGAAATCAACAGAAATGATCATTGAATCCATGAGACCTGATGAGATAACCAGTTGAAATAGTCCACAGAGACAAGTGGAAGGGGCACAGGACAGAACCCAGGAGGGCTCCTATGGTTAAATGGGGGTGACCTGGATGAAGGTCCAGCCAAAGGGACAAAACTTGTAACCTAGATGAAGGTCCATCCAAAGGGACAAAGAACCAGTGACCTGGATGAAGGTCCATCCAAAGGGACAAAGAACAGATGTTCAGACAAGTAGGAGGAGAGAGTAATGTTACCAAAACCTTGGGGAGAGTATCAAGGAGAAGAGGGCAATTGGCAGAGAAGTCAAGAAGAGTGTAGATTCAGAAAAGATCATTAGGTTTGGCAATTAAGAGACCTTTAGGAACTTTGGAGAGAAGTTTCAGGTGAATGATGAATTACAGAAGGTTAAGTTAAGTCAATAATCATTGATTAAGGGTCTTTTGTGTGAATGAGCTCACCAACAGCTCTAGGAGCTACCCCTGTAATTGAGCAGACAGCAAGAAATACAAAGATATATATAGAACAGATTAGAGATAATCTCAGGAGAGAGGGAAAGGCTTCTTTCCACAGAGACTGAGTGGAGAGGAAGCAGAGACAGCAATTGTAGATGGCCTTTCCCAAAGAGTTTAGGTACAAAAGGGAAGAGACTGATGAGATGAAATCTGAGGGGGAGACATGACTGCATTTTTAAAAATTTTTATTTTATTTAATAATAACTTTATATTGACAGAATCCATGCCAGGGTAATTTTTTACAACATTATCCCTTGCACTCGCTTCTGTTTCGATTTTTCCCCTCCCTCCCACCACCCCCTCCCCCAGTTGGCAAGCAGTCCTATATATGTTAGATATGTTGCAGTATATCCTAGATACAATATATGTTTGCAGAACCGAACAGTTCTCTTATTGCACAGGGAGAATTGGATTCAGAAGGTAAAAATAACTCGGGAAAAAAATCAAAAATGCAAATAGTTCATATTCGTTTCCCAGTGTTCGTTCTTTGGGTGTAGCTGTTTCTGTCCATCATTTATCCATTGAAACTCAGTTAGGTCTCTTTGTCAAAGAAATCCACTTCCATCAGAATACATCCTCATACAATATTGTTCTCGAAGTGTATAATGATCTCCTGGTTTGCTCATTTCACTTAGCATCAGTTCATGTAAGTCTCGCCAGGCCTCTCTGTATTCATCCTGCTGATGACTGCATTTTTAGGCGATAGGAAAGCAACCAATAGAAAGGAAGATGAAGATTAATGAGAAAGTAGGAATAAAAGAGGGGGTCAGAAGAAAGGAAATGAGCATTTTATAAATTTAATAACTTTATTTCAAACTTAATGCAGTATTTATTGAATTTTTTTAAATTCAGAATTATTGAATGCTATATGCCAGGTCCCATATGCCAGGCACTGTGCTAATCTTTGGCTTTACAAATATTATCTCATTTGATTCTTACAACAACCTTGAGAGATGGAGGCTATTATTATTGAACGAGATAAAGTGAGACTTTTCAAGACAGTAGCAAAAATCGAATAAGGCTTTATCTACTTCAGATTTTGAGTAGGCCTGAAGGACTTTGAGCTTTGATTCAAGGGCATACCTAAATCCCCTTCCTGCTATCCTCCCTTGACATTATTTTCTCCCTATTTCAGTCAAATATGGGCAACTATGTACTTATTGGTGAAGTTCAATTTCTTGGATAGTTCCTGAATTTAGAATGTAAGATCCTCAGCCAATGAGGATGAGGGTCAGTGGTGGGACAGTGTATTTGTGTTAGGGATTAAAAGTGTTAATCCTGCCCCAGAAGGTGCTTCCTCCCTTCCATTGTCTGCTGGACAAGTGGGAAGCCCTTCTCTTGAGAAAGTATAATAAACTTTGCTTTGCTTTTAGAGATCTCTCCAGCTTTTTTTTATTAAATGGTGACCCCTCACCATTTCTGAACCACACATTATCATACCCCTTTTACAGTTGAGGATTTGCTCAGAGTCACATTGTTATGTCCTGAATAAAATTATTATACTCCCCCCTTCCCTCCTTCCTCCCTTCCTCTTGTTATGCCACAGTTCTCTTTAACTGTCCTGACTCAGTTTCCCTGTCTCAGTTTCCTTAATTGTTCTGTCTCAATCTCTTAAAAATTAGCAAGATAAGAGAGCAGATTCCTGACTGTTTTGTGTCCTCAAGGATTTACAATATTCCTTTAGAATATTCCAAGATAACCCACGATATCTTTACTTCTCTGTAAAGATAAACAGGATGTTTAATATCCTGTCTCTGGATTTTTTAGGGTTTTATGGCTTCCCCTCCCTGATAAAAACTTTCCCTCCCTTTCTCTTCTTTGTCTCCAAAAAGGTATTTAAGAAGTTGGGGTTCCTTCATTCATTGCTGGAGTATGGCAGCTGGCAGTTGTATGCTGGACTCCTCCAGCCCTGGGACCAACATGAATTCCTTGGTCCCAGTATATCTTTATCTCTGTCTGACTGGATAATCTGAGACAAGAGTCCTGTCCAGTCAATCTTACTCTCCCATTAATAAAAATATTAAAACTCTCTAATCTCTCCTGCCTCAGTTTCTCTAGCATTACACTCCCCTCCCCCCTCCCCTTTTTCCTTGCCATTAAGACTGGGAGAATTGAGTCAGAAAAGAAACTTTGAAATACCATTGAGTCATAAAAACTCCAGGTGCCTTATCTCAATTCTTGATGGGATAATTCCCCCTCCTTTTGAATACTGACTCTAGTCCTGGCAGACGCCTGCCCTTGACCTTCTTATCTTGACCCTTATCTTTTCAGGACTAAGATATGGTCCTTTCCTGGAATTAAGGCTTGTCCACCCACCCAGTGTCTTTGCTCCCCTTATCTGCCTTTGTTTCCCTACAAAACTGTATACTCAGGCTTTATATCCTCTTTAGCTAAAAACCCTATAAAAGGTCCCTGCTTCAGTTCTTTGAGGGCTGGAATGATTTTTGGACAGGAGTCCTATCCCAGTTGGCTAGTCTAAACTCCTCTAAGACACTATCTTTTCATGTGAAACGGATGTGAGAGGAGTTAGTGGGAGAAGGGATCTAGGTGATTTGAAATAATGAGCAGGGGGAAGAAGAGGGATCTCCTAACAAATGGTCTCAATTTTTTTTTTCAGTGAAATAGGAAGCAAGATTCTTAGTTGAGGAAATGAAGGCAAAGGGAATGATGGGTGGTTTGAGGAAGGATAGAAATATATTGAAAACATATTAGTTAATAAGTTTAGTAAGTGTCTGAGGTCAGAATTCAATTCAGATCTTTCTGACTCCTTGCCTGGTGCTCTATCCACTGGATCATCCAGCTGTCTTAAATCACATAACCCTCAGTGATGATGGAAAGAACTTCTTATATCCTGATAATGTATTATTATTATTACAAAAATAACTCTAATATCAAAGACTTCCTGAAAGAATCTTGGAAGCACAAGGATGCCTGGATCATATCCTATTTGTGATGATGATTTTTCAAAATATTTCTATCACTCCTCAAAGTGATAGAAACTCCTCATTTCCTTTACTCTCATTTTCTCAACTAAAAATCTTACTTCTTATTTCACTGAAAAAAAAATTGAAGCCATTTATCAGGAGGTTTATATTAATTATCAATATTAACACAATATAATATTAATATAATAATTATAATATATTAATATAATTCTTTATTAGGACACTTTCCTAACTAACATCAAGCCTAAATTTGCCTTCTTGAACCTTTGCCATCACCATTGGCAGCTCTACCCTTTTGATCCTTGGTCGAGCAGACTAAATCTATCAGTCCTTCAGATACATGAAAACATTTACCTTGTCCTCCCTGAGATTTTTCTTCTCCAGGTTAAATGTCCCCCGTTTCTTCCTCCAATCCTCGTGGAGCATGGGGTCCCAATCTACTGGGTTTTCTGCATGTGCCTTCCTAGAGGTTTGCCACAGGGTGTTTGGCCAACCTTTGGATCCAAGCCCTGTCCGGGGACTTTCTCAATTTCTTTTCACTTGAGAAGAATACCAGTGGAGCTGATGGGATGGTCTTCCATTAATCCTCCCTCACCTCATGACTGACCCACCTTCTTTATCAGATCACAAATTTGTTTGATAACATTCTTTATTCCAGTTCTCCTTCTTAGCTTAGCTTCTTGTATTTTGCAGCCTTCTCACTGTTCCTAAAACATAAATATTCTATCCATCCACCTGTCTGTCTCTCTCTCTGTGTGTCGTTCTGTGTATCTCTATTTTTGTCTCTCTCTCCCTCATTCTGCCCTTTGAGTCTATCACCTCTCTGTCTGGAGATGTAAATAACCTGTTTCATCACATGTCCTCTGGGATGGTGACTGGTCACTGTTTTATCCAAGTTCCAAAGGATGTGACTCTTTCAAAATTCTTTAAAGATGGCTGGACTTCATGACTTAAGCATACAATGAAAGCATTGCAACACTGGCGTTCAAATGGACCTTTGATTCGCAGAGATGTCTGGTCTTGATAGAACTTTGCCATTTTGGCTTTCCTTCTCAGTCTGCTTAATTTGGGGTCTCATTCACCTTGAGATGGTACTTAACATCAAATTTCCACCAGGGGGCGTGTGAAGACCACAGAGTTAGCATCCTACCTTTCTGGTGAAACTCCATAGAACCTCTTCCCTTGAAAAGCTACTAACCAGTTCCATTTCCCCCCCTTTTCTTTTCTCATTTGTTTTTTGGAAATCTTAAACAGCTTCTTTCTTTTCAGAAGATACAACTAATACCAAGAGGTCCAGGCTACAGGGAGGTTGATTTTGGCTCAATAAAAACAGCGACAAATTATCAGAGTTTTCTAAAGATAGAACAGGCAGTGAGCTCTCAATCACTGAAAGAAAATACTTGGCTTTTCAAAAAAAAAAAAAAAAAAGATATTTATTTATTTACATTAAGCAAGTATTTATATATGTACATGTTAGATTCACTTTTGTCTTTATGTCTCCAATGCCTACTATATCCTGGAATATATTAATAAATCAATCTCTTTAATTCTTATCAACATAAAATTGATAAGTTCTCAAGTTTGTTTGCTTTGATATTGAATAAGGACAATCAAGTTTGCTAAAAACCAAGAAGAATGTAGGATAAAGAGGTCAGATATTCCTGATTTAGCCAAGCTAGCTTTCTTGCTATTCATCATATATGGCATTCTGTTTTGATTTCAAAGTCCTTTCTAACTTGCCCTCTTCCCACCTTTCCAGTTTTTTTTTAATCTTTAATTCTCCTTTCCCTTCTTCCTTCCCTACTCCTGCACCTGCAGTACTCTGTGATTCAGTGATTCAAATTGATCATTCTCCACATCCTCCTTTTCTCTGAAGATTTTCCTTCAAGTCCTATCTAAAATCTCACTTTTCCCTTTCTCAGTAATGCTGGTGCCTTTCCCCTGTTGATTATCATCAGTTTCTCCTGCATAGAACTAGTTTGAATAGTTCTTTTTATGTTTACTCTCTCATTAGATCTATTGATAGCAGAAACTGTTTTTTGGGGAGGAGGTTTTTGTTTGTTTGTTTTTGTTTTTGGTATTCCTAGAAATCCTGATACACAAAAGATCCTTAATAAACACTTATTGAAGATTCCTTGTCCCATCTTTTTATCTTTGTCTTTCCTGGATCACACTCCCTTCTCACCTCTGCCTTGTGGAATCCCTCCCTTAGAGGCATCTCACGGACTACTTCCGATCTGAAGCCATTCCTGATCTTCCCATTCACTTGTAATTTCCCTTCCTAAATCACCTATTTCTGCTGTATATAATTATCTATCTATCTGTTTATCAATCTATTGCCTCCCCCATTATAGAGGACTGATTTACTGATTGAGCTGTGTTCTTATGTGCAAGAAATAGCTAATATTTTAGTATTTCCATGGATCCAAGATCTCATTGGTGGGGGCCTTCACACACTTCAAATCCAATCATGCTTCCTCAACTTGTGAAACTCTTTGTCTGTCCTTCTGTAAATTTTGGTGGTGTGTGTCTTCCCTTGGGTCTCTTGCCATTATATAGGTGTCAGTTAAGACTCTGGGTTATACATCTGTGATTACTCATTCTCTATATGTGACTGACTCATCACTATTTTTAGTCCTGTATCTTTGACATTTCTCAATTTTTTTTTTTTTTTGGTCACATCATTTCTTCCTGACTCAGTTTCTTCATCTGGAAAATGGGGTATAATAATAATAACACCTACTACTTGACCTTATATTCATGGTCAAACATTTCAGGCATTAGAATTCCTGGTTTGTGGTGAGGATTTATTTGTTTTTATTTTGTTATTTTATTTGGGGTTAAATGACTTGCCCTGGGTCACATAACTTGTAAATAAGCGGGTATTTGAGATTGGATTTGAACACAGGTCCTGCTGATTTCAGTGTTCTATCCATTGTGCCATCTAAACTGTCTTGTGGTCATTATTATTAATAAAAACATAAGGCTGAGCAAGTGGATAGAATGCTAGGCATGAGTTCAAATCCTGCCTCAGAAGCTTATTAGATAGGAGATCAAATGTGAAAACGTTTATTAAGTCATTTAGTTTGGCATGCTGTGCTATATAAATATTAGCTATTGCTATTACTATTATTATTATTAGGCCAGTATTTAACTGCTCTCAGCCTCATTTTCCCCATAGTAAAGTAAGGAAGCCGGATTTGATGACCACCCAGAAAATGTGAAAGGTCTAGCCTTCCAGCTCTTGATCTATGATCCTATTAAATATGGATTTTTGTTTGAGAAGGAGGCAAGGTGTAAAGGAAGGGGCTGCCATGTTTCCTCAAGGACCTCTCAATCTAATGGGAGAGACAGCATTCAAGCAAATATATGCAAACAAGTAGCATACAGCACTACTAGGAAACAATCAGTAGAGGGAAGGCATTGGAATGAAGATGGGTTGGGGAAAGCTTTCTGGAGAAGGTAGGATTTCAGCTGGGACTTACAGGAAGTCAGTTTCAGTGACCAAGATGATCCGTGGGATCATCAATTTGGAGCTTCAAGGATCCTTGGAAAACAACACCTACAACCTCTTCGTTAGTAGATGAGGAAACTGAGACCCCAAGTCACAGAGGTGATAAGTAGAAAGTTTGGAATTAAAATTCTGGATCTCTGACTCTGAATCTCTCACTTTTGCTTTTGTACCACCATGCCAGCCACAATAATTTAGTACCATTAGATTCTAAAGTATCAGACAAAAAGTCACACTTTCTATGCAGAAGGACTGGTTACAAGAGATCCAGAAGTCTCCTTTAAGTCTTTCCTTTAATTACTGAAGAAAATGAAGATGGTGACATTGTCCAAACTCTAAGTTGAACTGTGGAGTCTGTGACTATGGAAATCTTAACTCTAAAGATCATACCAGTGGTTCTCAAAGTCTGGTCCAGAGCATCCTGGGAATCTCTGAAATCCTTTCAGAGAGTCTACAAATTCATAATTAGTTTTTATTTATAATGTGATCAATATCTATAATTATAAACCACATAAACAAAAACTCTTTGGCCAGATCCCCAATCATTTTTAATAAGATAAAGATATTGAGAACAAAAGTTTGAGGACCATGGCCATAGACCCTGGAAATTTGGAAATCAGAGTCTTTCAGGTGATCCCAGCCTTGGCAAACAGATGGAAGATGACCATGGTCATGTGGCTACAATTAAAGACCAATCTTCCATTTGTACAAATTTGCAAAAAAAAAAAAAAAAAATTCAGCTGCTTGAATCCCAGAGTCTGATCCTAAATTCCTACAATATTTTTTCTTCTCTACCCACATTGGGACCAAAACAAGTCTTTGAAGTCAGAAATCCATTAAGGTTCTGTTCCTATTACCTGTGTCTCTTTTCATCATTTGAAAAATAATAAGGCTTCATAAGGGCTTTTCCTTCTCTAGATGTATTATTGTAAGAATAGAATACAAAACATCATCTTGGATTCAAGGCAAGTTTTCCCACAGACAAAGTCACAGTTGAGGAAGACAGAGGATGAGGGGCAGAATATAGACCAAAAAGACATTGGTAGAAAATCTGGAAAATTTGTTATCAAACCCAGATGGTGAATTGAATGGAGATCAACACTCAAGTGATTCTAGTTTCTTCAAGTCGAGTTGGAAAACCTAGTTTCAGACACTTCCCTCACTTTGGATTGTTCCAAAGTATAGATGGCCCAAAGGTTACAAGTCATGGAACAGTTGCCTTTGGTTCATTAGAAACAGGAATGAATAATTAGGAATGTCCAATAGTGGAACAGGTCCTCTTACCTAGATGGCCTCCCTTGTCATCCATTTACCTTGCATTTATTTTTGAATAATTTTTGTATAACTGTATATAAATGTATTATCTATCTATCTATCTATCTATCTATCTATCTATCTATCTATGTTTGCTTTCTCTCTGGATAGAAAGTAAACTCTCTGAGGACAGGAAATGCTTTGCTTTTGTTTTTTGTATCTTTGTGACCTAGCACAGAGCTTAGTAGATGCTTGTTGCTTGAATGACTGATGACCATAGTTCAAGAGTGTCATTGGATGGGATGCTGAACTAGGGGGCCTATAATATTGTTGAGGTTCAAAAGGAGACCTCAAAAGGTTGGGGTTGCAGACCGGTGTCACAAAAGGTTTCAAAAGAATTTGCAGGCTTGAACCCATCTCCAAGTCAAGGGGCAAAGTTTATAATTGTAATGCCAATTGAAGTGGGATAAGTTCCAAAAGGATTTAGCAAAGAACCAGGAGCAAGAAGATAAATTTATAGGAAAGGACAGAGGGATCCAGTTCTTTATGTCACCAATATGCTAATTTTATGGCTTAAGGGTAGAACCGAGGAGTGGTCTGATAGGCACTTTACCATTTGTCTCAGAAAACCTGTTATTACTGACCAACAGATTGTTATCTGGCAGTCTGCAGTGTCTCTAGGACTATTCTATAGTATTCCTAAAGTCAGGAAACTAGGATCATTGACAAACTGAGTGTTAGAACAATAGCCCTCCCAAGGTCTGGGAGCCTCAGGATTACTGCTGTATTCCTCCTAGAAGCTGCAAACACCACCCCCCCCCATTCCCTTCTTCCTACCCCCCCCCCATCCAATATCTTTTTCAATTTGAAAATTTTGTGAGTTTAGGAATCAAGGATGAAGGGTCATATACTGGACAATGGGACTCTAAAATCATTCAGTCAACAAGTATTAAGTGCCTACCAAGTGTGAAACACTATTTTAAACTCTGAGAATAGAAAAAAAGACCAAAAAAAAAAAAAAAAAAGGCTAGGGGAGAGGGATAAAATAAAAATATCAGAAATAGAGCCAGAAGTAGCCTTTTCTTCCCAGGATAGCAGGGATATGGGGCGAAGGGAAATAGAGAGGAGGGGAGGGAGTGTGTAGGGGAGGTGGATGAAAGCATTGAAAATCAGGACAGAAAAGGGGGAGAAAATCTAAGCCAGATCCAGGCTCTGGGAACTGATATATTAGAAGCCCAGGAATATCCCAAATCATTCTTGCTGCTGCCAAATTCTAGTCTTTCAACAAGTTGATAGCAGGTATTCGGTGAGCCGGGAACTGTTAATCTTTAAAGCACATTGCAACTGAAAAGCACTCTGGAAACACAAGGGTGCTTTCTGTGGCCTGAATTCTCTTCTGTGGTTCATAATCAGGAGCACTGATGATTTTGGGAATTTTGAGGAGGAAAAAGCAATATAAATGATGAAGAGGCGGAAGGAGGAGATTTATGGGAAAAGATGAAAAATCTCTAGCAATGACAAGTTGGCTTAGTGGGAACATGGCAACCGTCTGCACATAGGATCCAGAAAGATTGTTCACTGTCATGCAACAGGCTGGAAGCAGGAATAATGATGAGCACTGACAAAAAATGGAACTATAGGATGAGGATTGAGGGGATTTCTAGGCATTGGGCCTATTAAGAAGGGATTCAACTTCCCCAAGGGAAACGCAGGGATGCCATTGTTCCAAACATTCCACATTGAATGAGGTCAAAGTCATTGAAAATCGCCTCTCTGGAGGCTAGGACTAATGAGTTTCACCTCTAACATCTCTGTTTAAGGAGGTTAAGTTGAATACTGGCAGGACTGGCTCTGGGATAAGTATTTCCTGCACTGATGTGTGCACTTGAGGCTCTTTTGTAGGTCATTCTCAGAAAGAATCAGGCCTCTAATCCTATTTTCTGGCCTTTTCAGGCAAAGAATCTGGAATAAAGGAGGGATGGGGTCAAGTCTGCATCCCACAAGAGGGGAGTCGAATTGATGAGGAATGGAGAATCCGATAAAATGCAGGGACGGGACGGTCAAAGTATAAGGGAGCAGCAACAAAAGGCCTTCGGAGCTTGGGGTCTGACCAAACCAATTCCTCAATTAAATACTCAGAAAATAGCTAGGGAGGGGCTTTTCCCAAGGCTTTTGTCCCACATCCATTTCATTCAGAGAATTGTGCTGTTCCCTCATTCTTGGAATGCTCTTCCTCCTCACCTCTGCTTCCTAGAACCCTTAGTCCCCTTCCAGACCAGTTCAGGTGTCACCTTCCCCAGTTATTAATGGCCCCTGCCCCTCTGCCCCATTATTCAGTGTTCACTGATATTTGGGTCTGAGAGACAGCGTGGTACAATTATGGCGAGCAGCCAGGAGGCACGATGGATAGCGCACTGAGCCTGGAGTCAGGAAGGATGGAGTTCAAATGTAGCCGCTGACACATCCTGGCCAAGACCAGAGCTGCGGAGGAGTTGTGGATGTGCACTAGTGAAGGACATTTCTTCACTGAGAGTTCCTTATACTAATGAAATTACATGTTGGAGGGTGGAGAAAATTCTATTTTAAAAAATTTACTTATAAATTATGTATGTATTTCCTCCCTCCAGAAAAATGTAAGCTCTTTTTTTCCATCCTTCTTTCTTTCCTCCCTCCCTCTTTCTCTCTCCTTTCTTTTTCTTTCTTCCTCTCTCCCTTCCTTTCTTCCTTCCTTCCTTCCTTCTTTCCTTCCTTCCTTCCTTCCTTCCTTCTTTCCTTCCTTCCTTCCTTCCTTTCTTCTTTCTTTCTTTCTCTCTTTCTTTCTTTCTTTCTCTCTTTCTTCTCTCTTTCTTTCTTCTTTCTTTCTCTTTCTTTCTCTCTTTCTCTCTTTCTTCTTTCTTTCTCTCTTTATTTCTCTCTTTCTTTCTTTCTCTCTTTCTTCCTTTCTCTCTTCTTTCTTTCTTTCTCTCTCTTTCTTTCTTTCTCTCTTTCTTCTTTCTTTCTTTCTTTCTTTCTCTCTTTCTTCTTTTCTTTTCTTTCTCTCTTTCTTCTTTCTTTCTCTTTCTTTCTTTCTCTCTTTCTTTCTCTTTCTTCCTTTCTCTCTCTCTCTCTCTCTTTCTTTCTTTCTTTCTCTCTTTCTTCTCTCTCTCTCTCTCTCTCTCTCTCTCTCTCTCTCTCTCTCTCTCTCTCTCTCCCCCCCCCCCCCAGCCTAGTGGCCACTTGATCCCATAGCAACCCCACTTCATGGAAGACCCACTACTGACCTGCTCAGTCACTCGGTCTCGGGGGTGCACTGTGTCTCAGGTGTAGCAGGCTTGAGAGCAGCATCACCCCCAGGGCCCTGGCATGGGCATCATGAAGCCTTGAGCCCTCCCTGCAGGACCACATCAGACCAGTCCCCAGAGGCCTTTGACCCACTTGATAATTGAGAGAACTGAAGCATAGTGACCCAAGTGACTTGCCTAATTCACATGGATGCTAAATATCAGAAGCAGGATTGAACCGAGATCTTTGCGCTCCATAACCAAGGATCTTTCAACTGTGACTCAGTAGGGATAGAGTGTGAAGTGTGGAATTGGAAAGACTTGAGTTCGAGACCTGCCTCAGACACTTACTAGCTGTGTGATTTCCTCATCTGTAAAATGGGGGGAGAGGGGAGGAGGGAAATAGTAATACCTCCAAGAGTTGTGATGATCAAATGCCTAAGTGCTATATAAATGTTTATCATTATGATTAATCTCCTTTGTCACTCACTGGTTTTAATAAAGTCTTATTTCTGTAAACACTTTTTTACAATATATATTTTTTAATTTATTGGTTACTTCTCTAAGATTCAGCTTTGTAAAAAGAGGGAATTACAATAGGCAACCTCTGAGGGCTAGTCTAGCTGGTAGACGGCAGGGTGGATAGAGTGTGGATCTGAGTGCAAATCCAGCCTCAGACTTTTCCTGGCTGGGTAACCCTGGACAAGTCACTTAACCTGAGCCTCAGTTTCCCCATCTGTCAAATGAGCTAGAGAAGGAAATGACAAACTACTTCAGTATCTCTGCCAAGAGGATGGGCCGTGGATTGCTTGTGTGGATTGGCAGAAGAATCTTTCACCAGAGAAATGGCAGATGGTCTAAAATGCCTTTGGATTGACTGACTGGGCAAGACCAGCTATTGCTGGGACTTGTTTAAAAGAGTGGGGCCTCCTGGGTTTGGAGAAGACCTGCATTCAAAACCCTCCTTTTCTTTCCTGTCCCCTTCATTAATAATCTATTTATTCCTTTTTTAAAATACAACTATCTATTTCTATAGGAAGCTTTAACTCGAACCCTAATGGCTTAAAAATAGCTTAATTAATAATAACAAATAAATAATAGCTTAATAACAAATAAAAATAATAGTTTAAAATATAACAAATAAATAAAAATAATAATCGAATCTATTATGTGCTAAAGATTATTTCGTTTGATCCTCACATCCTCACAATCACCTCGAGAAGTAGGTGCTGTTGTGTTCCCCCTTTTACAGTTGAGGAAACTGAGGCAGACAGCGATGAAATGACTCGCCGACTCCCCCAGCAGGTGTCTGAGCTGAATTTGACTCTGATTGTCCTTACTCAGGTCCTGGATCTCTGGGCACCATCGTGCCCCCTAGTGCTTAAGTAAAGTCACAGCCTCTTTGAGTCTCATTTTCTCTAAAAAAATACAGAGATTTCTAAGTTCTCTCTAAATCAATCAACCGTCCTGTGATCTGTGGAACAGATTGACCGAGTCCCCACAGGCCTCAGTTTCCTTTTCTGTAACATGAGGAGGGTGGATGGAATCTCTAAAGTGTTCTCCCTCTTGAAATGTTTGATCCTGGGAAGCCGTGTGCTTCTAATTCCACCCCCTTTCCCCTTTCTTTCTCTCAATCCCCCTCCTCCCCTTCCTCTCCTCCCCTGCCCTCTCTCCCACTCACCATTTCCTGTCCTCCATCCTCTCCACCTCTATCCTCTAGTTCCCATCCCCAGTCCCCCATCCTCCCCCCCATCCTTTCCACCCCCATCCTCCCCTTCCCATCCCTCATCCCCCATCCCCCATCCTTTCCATCCCCCATCCCTTGCCCTTCATCCTCCCCTCCCCAATCCCTATCCCTATATTCCCTCCCCCCTTGCCTGTTCTCCACCTTCCCTCCCCTCTTTTCCTCCCTCTCTCCTCCCTCCCAGCTCCCTCACAAATGACTCAGGTGAGAGGTTCTGCAGGCCGCCTGGAGCCTGAAACGTTTCCTACTCGGACATGACTCTGCAGTTCCCCGGGCCAGAACGTCCTGCCCTTCCTCGCCTCAGTGCTCCTGGTGTCCCTGCCAGTACTTTACATCCCACTATAAGTTAAATAATCCTTTTACCTAGAGATGACTTTGTTATTGTGTTTCTTCCCTCTGGGAGGAAACGCTTAATTTAAGGGTGGGCACGGGACCAAGAAGCATGAGCTCAGCTGCCACCCACCAGCATGTTTGCAGAGGCACCTTTAGCCTGGAGCCAAGGGAGAACTTGCTGACTACTGGGGCAAATCAAAGTGGAGAGGTAGTGAGCTCCCCATCACCCGAGAATTCTAACAGAATTCTCTCTAACAGAGAGGACCATTTGTCAAGAATATTGTAGCTGGGGCCCCTTTTCTAGTATAGATTGGTCCAGATGCTGTCTCTTCCAACTCTGAATTTCTGTGATTCTAGTTTTACTGAGAAGTGCTGCATAGAAAGCCAGTCTCAGGTTCAAGAAGACCTGCGTTCAAGAATTGCCTCTGACACATAATGGCACAGTGACCCTGGGCAGGTCACTTCATCTGTCTGTCTCGGTTTCTTCTACTGTAAAATGGGGATAATAATAGCAACTACTATGCAAGTTGTTATGATCAGCAAAGGAGCTAATACTTATAAAGTACTCAGCACATTTATAATACTTACAAAGTACTCAGTACTCAGCTTTATAAATCCCTTTCCTTCCTTCCTTCCTTCCTTCCTTCCTTCCTTCCTTCCTTCCTTCTTCCTTCCTTCTTCCTTCCTTCTTCCTTCCTTCTTCCTTCCTTCTTCCTTCCTTCTTTCCCTCTCTTTCTTCTTCCCTCCCTCCCTTCCTTCTTTTCTCCCCCCTTCTTCCCTTTCTTCCTTTCTTTCTTCTTTCCTTCCTTATTCCTCCTTCCTTCCCCTTTTCTTCTCTCCCTCTCTCTTTTCTCCCTCCTTCTCTTCTTCCCTTCTTTCTTCCCTCCCTCCCTTCCTTCTTTGTGATAAAGAGAATACTGGTATTGAAGGAGGAGGGAAATTGTATTCCTTTTTAAATTATTACTCTGAAATTGTGTCCCCTTTTTGATCTGAGAGATCTGGATCTCCCAGGCTTTGAGGAATCTGAGAGAGGGCCCATCCTCCCAGGATGAGAGAAGCAACACTATTCAAGAGCCAATCAACTCCCATTGATCTTTTTGAAATTCTAAATTCTCATTCAATTGAGAAATCCTGGTCTGATCAGCTCAGCCTGTCCCAGCCCCCCACCAAGACCAACCCATATTATAGCTTTCCTTAAACTCATTTCTTTGCAGAAGGTCCAGAGCAGCTTCTAGGACCCTGCACAAGGCATTCTCTTCTCAGTGTTAACCTCCATTTCCCTAACAGGACTTTGCCACTAAAGAAGTCTGTCTCTTAGAAAAACTGGCTTCCTATCCAATAATAAACGTTCATTTTTGCCAATTAATAATTCGGGTTCATGAATTCTTTCATGAAGAGCCTGCACAGACCTAAAGGGGATTTTAACAACGCTCTGACTGCTACAACCTCATCATTTTGGTTCCCTGACCAGACTCGAGGGGATCCTAACCTCATCAATATCAATCATAAATGTTATAAACAAAGGAATTCTTGCCCATCTACAGAATTTCTATTCTTAGGCCTTCTCTATATGGAGATAAATGGATTAAGGGCGGTACCTTTCTAATACTATTAGCACAAGCCCCCTTATGGTATGTGTCCCCAATGCCAATTGATAATGCCAGTTAATATTCCTAAATCTTTCATTATTGATCCAGTGCTGAGTCAATGTTTGTTCTTTTGCCTGCTAGCCTGATGAGTTCTCCCAAATCACCTAACTAATTAGCATCAATTAGCACAAAAGGCTATTTACTAGAGCCAGCTAGGTGGGGAAGTTGTTAGAGCCCTGGGCCTGGAGTCAGGAAGATTTACTGAGAAGATAAACCAAGAAGAGATAATTAAAAGCTTTTTCCATCAAGGGCATCCTTTCCTCTTGACCACCTCATTCTCTGGGATGAATGGGCTGAAACTTAAACCAGTTGTTATAAAGCAAACTCTGGTATGAAATCTCTATTTCAAGCCTTTAGAAAATTATTCCTTTTTGATTTTTAAATACTTCTACTACTATTATGACTGCTACTATCACCACCAGTCTTCCTCCTCCATCTCCTGCTACTACCATTACTACTATTACTTCTATTATCATCCTTATTTTTACTACTGTTGGGGTCCTTGATCCTTGGTAGCTAAGTGGGCATTGATTAGAGAGCCTGAATTACTGTCCAGACTACTCCCTGAGGCAAGCAGGGAGAGGCACAGACAGGATTATTTCTTAATCTGATGTTTTGTTGTTAAATAGTCCTTTTGTTGTAAGTGGACCTTTGGAGCAGTAGGCTTTGATTGAATTCCTTGTATGGACCAATCCAACAGTTATTGTATCTAATCAGAAAGCCAAGGTATGAAATCAACCTCCAAGATCATTTCTTTCTTATAAAAGAACCTACTCTACCCCACATTCTTCCCCCAACTCTTTTTTAGGACCCTCACTCCTTTTAGAGTTAGCCCACTAGTCTGTAATCTTCTGCTAAACTCCTTTTTAAGGAACTTAGCCCACCTTATGGTATTGCACCTTCGTTAGGAACTGCCTGCCTTATGGCAGCAAGTTAACTGACTGCCTTATGTCTTCTTTCCCTAATTAATGGTGGGTTCTTCTAGGGGATTTAACTCATGTCTTTCCCTTTGCTAAGGACTAATTAAGTCTCTGCTGACTGGTGTAATAATAAACTCTCTGCCTCTTGATTTGGAGAAGGTTTGATGGAATTCTGATTCTTGCCCCCAGCCCAACTAGTCCAAACTTGCTTCCAGCTTCTAGCCCCACAGAAATAATTAATCATGGTTCTCCCTAGAACAATGAGCAGGCCAGTATATTCTGTAATTACATCATCAGGTTATCAAGTGATGGTTACCACAAAACATAACACAGAAATCAGCCAGTAAGAAAGTAGCACAATCAGGATGCAGAACAGGACATGGGACTGCAGCCCTCAGTAAATCTTTGCCACATCATGGTACCTGTGCATTCCCCTTTTTTGTAGTTCTTGGGTTGTGCTTGTTATAATATTTTTACCATATACTAATATCTCCTCCCCCCTCCCCCCCAATGTTTTTTCCTGGTGGAACCAGCAGTTCCACCAAGACATGTTAGCAAAGTCCCTATAATCTCAAAATTTATATATCTTCTGATGTAATCAGCACAGTTTCTGCCATAAAAATCTTTATCTTGCTTTGCTGGGCTGCTGACTCTTTCAGGAAGCCTAGTCCACCCACTGAGTGCATAAATCTCATTAAAATAGCTTTGCTTAGGGTGGACTCTCAGACTCTGAATTCTTTCAGAAGCAATACCAGGTCATATACCTGACATCTCAACAAGCTAAGTCTACAGATTCTTTTGAGACATCCAGTATCTCAAAATGCCCAAGACCCCATTTTGGACTCCAACTTCTGTTCCTTAATATTTGCTGGATCATATGGGGAGACCTTGAAACCCCACTATATTTTTGGGTTCAACACCTCTGCTCCCCTCTATCTTATCATTACTACTATACTATTACTACCATTACTATTGTTATTATTATTTCTATTATTACTATTATTATTTCTATTATTACTATTATTACTTCTACTACAGTGCAAAAGGGATATTGCTCTTATATTTAATAACTGTTGTATTAGAAAAAGGAAAAAGAAAAAGAAAAAATAACTATTGTATTAGGACCAAGGTTTTGCCTTTTCTACTTCCTCATACAAAAATCAGTGTAGGAAATGTCTCTTAAGTATTTACCCATGTCAAGATTTTAATAGATAATAAAAGAAATTCTAATTTTGGGTTAATGGATATATTTCTGCTCATTGTATTTGCTCAGACAGATCTGGGAAAATCTTGGCTCTCTTTTGTCTTAACAAGTGATATGGAAATTGATTGACTAAGATTTGGGTGACCTAAGTTATGTACCCTAAGACTTTCATTTTAATATAGCTAAACTTTCATTGTGTTATCTAATCAGAGTTGATTGCCATCCCTTAAAAACATCTACTCTTTGAAGAGCATATGACCTGTGAACCTGCTGCCATGATTGCCTTTGGTCTGAGACAACCAAATGACCATCCTTTTATTAATAATGAGCTGGATTTATTAATAAGATGGTTAAATTACTCAAAACTAAGTCTTTTGAATATTTTTGATCATCATGTTACTTTTACTACTACTACTACTACTACTACTACTACTACTACTACTGTTGCTTCTACTACTACTACTACTACTACTACTACTACTACTACTACTACCTTAGTGCTATTATTACTACTTCTATTACTACTATTACTACTACTACCATCACTACTACTACTTCTTCTATTACTACTTTTACTTATTACTATTACTATGTCTACTGCTATTATTACTACTAGGACTTTTATTTCTACTACTATACCTAATACTACTACCAGTATGACTGATGATGATAGCTAATATTAATATAATGCTTTAAAGTTTGCAAAGAACTTTACAATTATCATTAGATGCTATTATTAATCTCTAGTTTAAGAAAGGGAAGGAGAAGGAGACCAACATGTATTAAGCACTTACTGTGTGACAGACAACCATGCTAAGTCCTTTATAAATATTATTTCATTTTATCCTCCCAACAACCCTATGAGATAGGTGCTGTTGATATCCCCAATTTATAGATGAAGAATTGAAGGTAGATGGAGGTTATTAGATTTGCCGATCCACAAATATCTGAGATGAGTTTAATGCTCTATTCATTGTATCACCTAACTGCTACTTTTTTTCACAGACAATTCTGGTAATCCACCAATGAGCAGGAAGAGCCACAGAAATAAATCCAGAAGGAACAGAAGATATGTCCCATGGTCCAGGTGAGGAGATAAAGGTCCAAGTCCTTTCTCTTTTCACCTGAAGTTTGCATCATTTCCCCCTACTCATTTGAATACAGTCAAGGAGGGGAATCCTATGGACAGGTTGTGCCTTTAGCATGGACTGTTCTGATTTGACTGACTGTCCTTATCAACCTACTCAATTCTCCTCAGGGAGAATGTACATGTTTTATGATTGTTTTCCTGTACAGAATGGAAAGCAGACACTTCACCCAGAATCAAGCTCACCAATGATCCCCTTCCTTTTTTTTTTGCTCCCATTTTCCAAGTTACTTAAAGCATAGAATGGCTAAGGGTTGTCCAGGATACTCCAAGGAGGAGTTTCACTTTTCTTGGAAGATACATATTTGATCTTGGGGTAAGTTCTTCTAGTAAGCACCAATGAATGAATGAATAAATGACAGTTTTGCCCTCAGAGAGTTTACATTTTAATTGGGATAGCAGCACATAGGAGAGTGGGGATCAGGATACTTTAGTTTGGAAAGCTCTAGGAATAATGAGTAGCTATTGAGCTTATATTAACCCATCCTTTCTGGGAATAATGTCAGTTAATCTGACCATCTTCCAGAATTGGAAGGTAAGGAAAAGAAGGTAAGTAGCCATCTAATTTAACCTTTGCATTTTACACAAGTAGAAACTGAGGCTCTATCCCAGCGGGGAAAAGGGTGGAGGAGAGTTTTTCGATCTCAGTCACCACTTGGCACAGGAAAGGGAGATTCAGTAAGCTGGCTGTCTGAGTTCATATGGTAAAGTACAAGAAGTGAGATTTGAACCCAAGTTTTTTTCCATGTGCATGGAAAATACTCATTTTGCTGCTTTTTCATGAATAAATACACATGAATAAAATTTAAATAAATACTAACAAAATAAGAAAGAGGCTTAGGAAGTAAACTACAACTGTGAACGCTTTAAAGTTGTTAGAAAAAATCGGTGTTGAAAATATTAGAGACACTCTCGCAAAAGTGACAGAGATATGAGCTGACTGCTTGCTGGAATACGAGGGACCTCTTGGCACATCATGGCCCTGTATGGCACGACTCCCTCTAGTGGCAAACCTCTAGGTTCCAGGCCTCCAGGAAGCCTTCTGCCATAAAGGGGCCCTTCCAAAAAGTGGCCCCTAGAAATATCTTTCCCCAAGGAACAGTCCTTCTTTCCAGGTTCTCTGAGCACTCAGAGTTTGCTTGGGCAGTTAATATCCCCATGCCCCATCTTCCCCTTTCCTTTCTTTCTTCTTTTCCCAAAAGGTTATTTTTTTTTTTAAGACAAACATCATCAGATTTGCAAAAATACCAGAAGTGCTTTAATGACAAAGTCTTATTGGTTGAGGAAAGAAAAAGGAGGGGGTGGATGCTGGATGTGTTTGGGTGATTTTTTTTAATGGGACCTAGCAGAACAAGCCCCCACCAGGCGCCAAGAACATATTGTTCAGAGGAAAGGATTTGTGAACGGGTGGCTGTCCAGGGCCCGGAGTTGCTGGGTGGAGGCTCTCAGCAGCTGGTACCTGTTTTCTTTTCCACTAGATGCAGTTCGGAGGCAGTGAGTGCATCGGACTCCAGGCCCTATCCCAGTGGGGAGAGGGGCGGAGAGTTTTGTGATCTCAGTCACCACTTGGCACGTGGAGGGGCCCGGATGACGATGCTGTGAGAGAGGCAGCATCTTGGGGAGAAGCGGTTCAAACTGGTGCTAGGGAAGGGGAGTGTGAGCAGCCTTGGGTGGAAGATGCACCAAGCTCACTTGGGATCTTGGGGAGTCCCCCCTGCCACCCCAGAACTTACTTCAGGCTCAGGATCAACCTAGGGGAAAGAGACTGAGCTTTCTCACTGAGCTTTGCTCCAGGCCCTGTGTTGAGGTTTAAAAGGAGATTCCCCAAAAGTTTGGGGCTGCAGATTGGTGTCTCGAAGTGTCTCAAAAGAATTTGCAGGTTCAAACCCATCTCCAAGTCAAAGGTCAAAGTTTATTGTAATTGTGACACCAATTGAAGCAGGCTAAGTTCCAAATGGATTAGCAAAGAACCAGGAGCAAAAGGACAAATTTATAGGAAAAGACAGAAGGATCCAGGTCTTCATGTCACTGATACACTAATTTTATGGCTTAGAGATAGAACTCTGGAGTGGTCTGGTATGCACCTCACTTTTTGTCTCAGAAACCCTTTTATCTGATAGATTGTTGTCTGGCAGTCAGGAAAGCTTCTAGGACTAAACTCTAGTATTCCTAAAGCCAGGAGACTTTAGAATCATTAGCAGACAGATTGTTAGAACCATAGCAGTTTAAGGTCAGAGGCCCTCAGGATTACTGCTATATTTCCCCTAGAAGCTGTCCCCCTTCATCTGGTAGGCACAGGATAGAGGGTCATTGACCTAGACCCCAAAAACAGCTGATCCAATCTCCTCACTTCACAGATGAGGACATGAAGTGGGACACAGGTAAAAATCATCAGAAGTGGACTTAGAACACTCAGATTTGTTCCCCACAGAAGGGACTCTCGGCCCCCCTGGCAGAAGGTAATCCTGATGCCTGATGCCCATCTGGTTTGTGGGCGTCCCCTTTTACCCAGCCTCCCCCAGCTGCCAATTTAATATTCCTAGACTACATCACTGCCCAGCTCAAGCAGCTCCAGTAGCTCCCTATGACTTCTGGCTTGTCATTTAAAGCCCACCCCTTTCTGGCTCCGGACCTCCTGACCAGGCCCATGGCACACCATTCCCATTTAGGTACAAGGCGCTCCTTTCAAACCGACCTGCTTCTTCTTTCTCACCCATCTCCATCCCGTTGCACAAAAGATCTCTCCTCAATGGAAGGCGCTCCTGTTCTGACCCCTTCCTCTTAAGAGTGGCTCGCCTCAAATGCTGCCTCCTAAGCAAAGTCCCTCCCGGTCTCCCACCCACAGGAGCAGGGGTCCTCAAACTTTTTAAATAGGGGGCCAGCTCACTGTCCCTCAGACTGTTGGAGGGCTGGACTATAGTAAAAACAACTTTGTTTTGTGGGCCTTTAAATAAAGAAACTTCATAGCCCTGGGTGAGGGGGATAAAGGTCCTCAGGTGCCACATCTGGCCCGCGGGCCGTAGTTTGAGGACCCCCTGCCAGGAGGGTCAATAAGCATTGACCAAGTACCTACCAGGTGCCGGGCATTGTGCCAGGTCTTGGAGATGGGAAGAAAAACCACAGTCCCTGTCCTTCAAGAGCTAATGGGGGAAAAAACCTGAAACAACTGTCTAAACACAAGAGGGTTCTAAGAAGAGAGCCCTTGGGCTAGCTTCCAGGGCCCACGCTGCCAAGGGACTTGCTGGTGGCAACTCCCCCTCCTCCTTACTAGAACCCACTTATGTGTGATCTTTTATTGGAAGGAGAGAATCTATTTGGCTTGTTTGTGTTTGTAGCCTGGGGGGAGGCAGCTGGAACAGGAGCCAGGTTGGAAGTGGGGAAACCTGAGTTCAAATCCAGCTTAGACACTTACTGGGCAAGTCACTTCACTGTTTGCCTCAGTTGTCTCATCAGTAAAATGAACTGGAGAAGAAAATGGGCAACTACTGCAACACCTCTGCCGAGAAAACCCCAGACTGCGTCATGCAGAGTTGGACATGACTAAAAGCAACAACAAAAATCACACAGAAAATCACATAATAATGACTTTTCTTTATGGCTGAAGTTGGGGAGCAGAGAAGTGGAGCAATGGATAGAGCACCGGCCCTGGTGTCAAGAAGATCTGAGTTCAAATGTGACCTCAGACAATTGATACTTGCTTAATTTATGACCCTGAGCAAGTCACTTAACCCTGATTGCCTCCTTAAAAACATCTGGAATGGGTCCCAAGGCATGGACAGAGTCTAAGGAAATGAAGACAATTCACTTTGGCCCTCCGTGGCTCTGTCTTGTCTCTATAAATCTGTGTCTCTGTGTCTATCTCTGTCTGTCTCTGTGTGTCTGTGTCTGTCCCTGTCTCTGTATATCTGTCCATCTGTCTGTCTCTGTGCCTGCCTGTCTCTCTCTCTGTGTGTGTGTCTATTTCTTTCTCTCTCTCTCTCTCTTTTTTTTTTTTTTTTTTTTTTGGCTGTTGTTTTGTTTTTGTTTTTTTGCTGAGGCAATTGGGCTTAAGTGACTTGCCCAGGGTCACACAGCCAGGAAGTGTTAAGTATCTGAGGACAGATTTGAACTCAGGTCCTCCTGAATTCAGGGCTGGTGCTCTATCCACTGCACTACCTAGCTGCCCCCTGTGTCTATTTCTCTTTCTGTGTTTCTCTCTGACTCTGTTTCTATTTCTGTTTGTCTCTTGTTTCTTTGTCTATGTGTCACTGTGTGTCTCTGTCTCTCTGTTTCTCTGTCTATCTCTGAGTCTGTTTGTCTCTCTGTTTCTCTGTCTCTGAGTCTGTCTCTCTGTCTGGGTCTGAGTCTGTCTCTGTCTCTATTTGTTTGTCTCTGTATCTGTCTCTCTCTGTTTCTATGTCTGGTTTCTCTTTGTCTCTCTGTCTCTGTGTCTCTGCCTCTCTGTCTATCTCTATCTCTCTCTGTATCTGCCTGTCTCTCTCTATTTTTCTCCATGTCTCTGTTTCTCTTTGTCTCTCTGCCTCTCTGTATATCTGTTTCTCTGTCTATCTCTATCTCTCTCTGTATCTGCCTGTCTCTCTCTATTTTTCTCCATGTCTCTGTTTCTCTTTGTCTCTCTGCCTCTCTGTATATCTGTTTCTCTCTCTCTCTCTCTATTTCTCTCTCTGTCTCTGTTTCTCTTTGTCTCTCTCTGTGTGTCTCTCTGCCTCTCTGTATATCTGTCTCTCTCTCTCTCTCTCTCTCTCTCTCTCTCTCTCTCTCTTTCTCTCTCTGTCTCTGTTTCTCTTTGTCTCTCTCTGTGTGTCTCTCTGCCTCTCTGTATATCTGTTTCTTTCTTTGCCTCTCTGCTTCTCTGTGTGTCTGTTTCTTTGTCTCTGTCTATCTCTCTCGTTGTCTCTCTGTCTGTCTCTGTTTCTATTTGCCTGTCTCTGTCTCTCTCTGCCTCTCTGGGTATCTTTTTCTGTCTCTGTCTCGGTGTCTCTCTCTGTCTCACTGCCTCTCTGTGTGTCTGTCTCTTTGTCTCTGTCTCTCTATCTCTGTCTCGGTGTCTCTCTCTTTCTGTCTCTCTGCCTCTCTGTGTGTCTGTCTCTTTGTCTCTGTCTCTCTATCTCTGTCTCAGTGTGTCTCTCTCTTTCTGTCTCTCTGCCTCTCTGTGTGTCTGTCTCTTTGTCTCTGTCTCTGTCTCTCTATCTCTGTCTCGGTGTCTCTCTCTTTCTGTCTCTCTGCCTCTCTGTGTGCCTGTTTCTTTGTCTCTGGCTCTGTCTCTCTCTTTGTCTCTCTGTCTCTGGGTATCTTTTTCTGTCTCTGTCTCCGTGTCTCTCTGTCTGTCTGTCCTGTACCCCACCGCTCTGGCCGGAGAATCTCTCCGTGGCAGCGGCCCTCCTTCCCGTTGTCCCCGAGACCAGAAGGCGGCCTCCCGGTAGCCCCCTCCCCGCCCCCTCTCCGGCCGGTCCCGCGGCCCCGGGGCCGAGCCTCCTTCCGCTTCTCCGCCGGGCGCGAGCGGGAGGAGGAGCCGGGGCGGAGAGCGCGCCAGTTGTGGCCGCCCGCGGGCCGGGTCTCGCACGAGAAGCGCTCTCCACCAGCGCTCTCCGACCCGGGCCAAACACTTGCTCTATGACATAGGCCCCCCGAGGGGCGAGGAAGTCGGGTGACCTAATGCTGCCTGTCCAGCGCCTCCGAGTCCCTCCCAGCACTACCTAATGCCTCAGCCTTGCTGCTCCGGAGGGAGCTGTCCCCACCCCCTCCCCCGGCCAGAGCCGGGGGGGCTTTTGTGGTTCAGATGGCTTCAGCAGGGCCGGGCCGACGCTTTCCACTTTGCTGAGGTCTGGTGAACCATGAGCCCCGAAATCCGGGTCACATCTGCTGGAGCTTCCCGGGATGAAGTTGGAACGGGATTCTGGGGGCTCACAGCCTTATCAAGGACCCCAAATCAAATAGACATCAAGAAATGGTATCACCATTTCACAGACAGGAAAACTGAGACCCAGGACCAAAAAAACGTGGTGTGTCACAGATAGGACTGGGAGGCTGGAACTCTCCCCGGACAAAATTCAACTTGTCTTTCCAGGCTGGGGCCACGGAAATGGGGCTTTGGGTATTTGATTTTTAAAAATATTGGGATACGGAGCCCCTAGGTGGTGCAGTGATAGAGCACCAGCCCTGAAGTCAGGAGGACCTGAGTTCAAATCTGGCCTCAGACACAACACTTCCTGGCTGTGTGACCCTGAGCAAGTCACTTAACCCCAAGTGCCTCAGCAAACATATCTGATCTCTATCATTCAGAGTTTTACTTGGGCAGAAGAGACAGGGCTGTATAGTGAGTAGACAAAGGTACAGAGGAAATCTGAGGGTCAGGGAAGATCACCTGCCTCTGACAGATCCTGGCTGTGTGACTGCTCCCAAGGTCCCTGTTTCTCCTCTGTAAAGTTTCGGAGTTAGCATAAGGGACTTCCATGGTCTGTTCCAATTCTAATTTAAGACCTCGGACTCTTTCTCGGGGCCCCAGGAAGTTCTGGAAGGCTGTAAATTAGAGAGAAATTCCTGGTCTGCATCAATGAACTTGGTTTTCACAATGTCAGTTTCCAATACTGATGGAGCCACCCGGTTCCAGACCCCTCTTGTAACACATAACATCTCTGAGCAAAACGAGGGCAGGGCAATCGGGGCTTTGTCCCTAGGTGCCAAAATTTAGATGGTGCTAAAACACTTGTATTCCTTTTAGCAGATAGAGGTAAACTGAACTAAACTCAGTCTAACAGCACCAGATAAGTTCCTCTCCTCACCTCTTCCATCTTTGAAGCAGCAGTTTCACGTTACTCCTAGGGTCTCTCCCCTTCATGGGACCTTGTGTTTTGAATCCCGGCATCTTCCCACTCAATTGTAAAATGTTGATTTGAAAAATGTTTCCTGCCACTTGCCCTGAGGCCCATATTGAAACCCAACCTGGGTACCACAATTGCTGTCAGGGTTCTGATTCCCTTTCCTGCTCTTCTAGAGAGCTGACTTCTTTTCTTTTAAAGAGTACCCCAAACCATGATGCACACAAATCTAGGCACCCTGGGGATAACTTTATTTTATTTTTCTTCTACATTTAAAGAAGAAATAGGTCTACTTGGCTACTTAAAAGAGTATGGGGGAAAAAGGTAGTCAGAGGCCTTGTGTGGCTTTTGCCAAATGGCTTCACCTGGGACCATGAGATCCTGGATGCAGGGCTGGAAGGAATCCTCCTTTTACAGATGGGGAAACCAACCTAGGAAGGGCATAGGATCACAAACTTAAGAGTTCTAGTTCAATTCCCTTATTTTACATCTGGAGAAACTGAGGCCTGGGGAGGTCAGAACATCATAGATTAAAAGCTGGCAGGAACTTAAGAAATCATCTAATCCAACTCAATGAGGAAAGTGGGGGCAAGTATGTGGCTTGGGGAAGAGCATCCTGGAAGATCTGAGTTCAAATCCCGCATCAGACACTTACTAGCTGGGCAAGTCACTTAGCCCCCAAAAAACAAATGAGGAAAATGAGTCTAGGAAAGTCATAGACTTATAGAGGCAGGCCTGGAGAGGCTAAATATTTTGTTCAGTGTCACATGAGTAGTAAGTATCAGGAGCAGAATTTGAACTGTGGACCTCTCTTGGTCTCAGCTGCCTCCTCTGGAAAATGCTCAGAGGTTGGCTTTGCTGGAAACCTCCCTGCTCCCATGACTGGATTGCTGGGGCGCTTCCCAGGACAGCAGTCCTCGAAAACATCCCCCTTGTCCGTCCCCTCGGGCTCCGGGCTCCTCCACCTGCCTCTGCTCCTTCCAGGGGAAGATTGTCTTCTCTTCAGAGCATGAGTCAACTTGGCTCCACAAAGTTTTTATGGGAGTTCTGGGAACAGTGGGCAGGGCTAGGCTGGGATCCCTGAACCTTCTGCTTGTTGATTTTACCACTGGATGCTGCAGCCAATGTTTAAGCATTTCCCAGGCAACCGCTCAACCCTCCCGGGTCCCTGGCCTCTGCCCAACATTGCACAGTGGGGATGAGGGCAGAGGAGAGCTGGGGAAGAGGTGGAGGGACAAGGGGTGGAGCGGAGGACAGAGGAAACTGAGTCAATCCTTCTCCTCCCACAAGCACCTGGGAAAACAGTGACCCAAGAGTCAGTTCCCGCTTCTCCCAGGGACTGCCTTTTACCCCGAGGTGTCCCTGTACCAAACCGTTAAACAACAGAGGGGTGAGGTTCTCCCCCGACTTTCAACCTCATCCTTTTTTGTTATTCTTGGATGGAGTAAAGTGGGCTAAGAGAGGAGGGTGGGCACTGGAAAAAAACTGGAAAAAGCCCCTTTGCTTGGGGCATCCCACTACGAAAAGACTGCACAAAATAATTTCTTGCTGGTTGTGGTCTCCAATGACCTCCACTATTCCGAAGCTGGGCAAGAAAACGACGTTATAGAGCGTCCCAAAAGTCTTAGTGTCGTTTTAAGTTTTACTAGCTTAATCACATGTTGCATGTTGTTTCTCCTATTCAATCACGAGCTCTGGAAGATTGGGGATTATTATAAAATAACTCCACCTTAAGGTTCATAAAATGTTTTCCTTACAACCATCTGGAGTGGTCTAAGTAACACGAGCATTATGATCCTAATTCACCTGATGGGAAAACAAAGTCTCTGAGGGATCAGCTAAATGATTTGGACCGTATCTATCCCAAACCTCTTCGTTAAATGCCGGTGCTTTATCACAGACACCTCAAACCCAGGAAGTCCCAAACAGAAGTCCCCTTCTCCCCATCTCCCCAACCCCGCTCCCTCCCACATCTTTCTCCATTCCCTTTTGATGTAGACTATCCCAGCCTTCCAATCACCCACGTTCGCCACTTTGGATTCATCCTGGATTCTGGATTCTTCCTCATCCCACATGCCCATTCATTCGTTACCCCTTGTCATCAGACCTCCGTGATGTTTCTCCTATCTGGCTATTTCTCTCCATTCCCACAGACGTCACCTGGATTCAGGGCGTCTCTCCTACACTATGGGAGTAGCCTCCTCATAGGCCTCCCTCTCCAGTCCATTCCCCACACAGCAGCCCAAATGAAATTCCTAAAGTACAGGGCCGGACCCAAAATGATCGTGTTTAAATTTCAGTGGCTTCCTGTTACCTCAGGGACAAAACTGAAACTTCTACTTGGAATCCGAAGTCCTTCACCCTTCACAAGCTGGGGTCCCAATTTATGTTTTCATTATTATCCCTTACATACTTTATGGTACAGAAAAACTGGCCCAATTCTTGCTCCTAACAACTAACACTCTCTCTGTCTTTATCTCTCTCTGTCTCTGTCTCTGACTCTGTTTCTCTCCATCCCCATCCCTGTCTCTGTCTGTCTGTGTATTGCCTCCTCCCTTCTTCCTTTCTCCTTCATGCCTTTGTATTATATTCCTGGAATCTTTTCCCTCTTTATTCTTCTCTTGGAATTCCTCACTCTGTTCAGGGCCTAGATGCTTCCACCAACAGAAGGGCTCTCCTTATCCAATTGTGATTCCCGTGTCACTTCCCAGATGACTTTGTGTATGCTTTGCTTTTGAGGTAGCGTGGCAGAATGGACAGGGAAGAGCTGACTTTGGGCTCTGACTCTTTTGCCTCTGACCCTTACTGACTGTGTGACTCTGGGCAAGTCTGGGTGTTTTTAAGGCTGTGAGTTGTGGAGTGGGGGCAGATGTGTGGGTGGTCAGGGTTATAGGCCCCTGTTCCCTGATCCCTGAGACAGATTCATTCCAACTTCTACCTTTGTGCTGTTGGAGACATTTGGAGAAAGCTAGAGGCTGAAGCTGGAAGAGACAAAGCAAGCGGCAAGAGCTCTTGGAACTAAGGGGAGAGGACTTTAAGAAAGCTAACTGGGCAATTTTGAAAGAAACAATAAAGGATTTGGACTTTAACTCTTGGCTGCATTTGGAGTTATTACACAAAACTGAAAAGAAGGCTGCCTCCAGAAGACCCCAAGAAACCTGCTCCCAGAGAACATTGTAATTTAGAGAAGAGAATATTACATTTTGGCGCCCAACATGGGGCAACCCACCACTGATCAATATCTTATATTTACTTCTCTCTATACAGTATTTTCCCATTAGTAGAATAATATAAGCTCCCTGAGGGCAGGAATTGTTTCATTTTGGTCCCCACCACTCATTTTCCCCAAGCCAGGAACACAATGGCCTCTATCCATGGGATAGCCCCTCTCCTACCCCTGCATTTTCACCAACTGTCTCCCATGTTTGGGAAATTCCCTTGCCTTTCCTGGTTTCCTTCAAGTCCCAGTTAAAATCCCATCTTCCTCTCCCCATCCCATTAATGTTAGTGCCTTCCCTCTACTGATCATCACCAATTTAGCCCATCTCCATCTTTTTACATAATTGTTTGTCTGTGGTCTTCCCCATTAGACTGTAATCTCCTCGAGGGCTTTGTATCCCCTGAGCTTAGCACATGTCTGGTATGCAGTAGGGCTAAATAAATGCTCATTTTCTGCCCTTGACTTTTTATCCTCAGCCCCTAGCAAGTGCCTGCCATAGAGTTACTATAGATATAGTTAAATAGAATTATATAGAGCTGGGTGAATTACAGGGGAGTCAGAAGGGAACTGGTGAGCCCCACGTAAGCTTGAGGTAGAGAGACATCTTGAACCAGGGACACTTGAATTTATGAACTGTCACTCAGCTGGCTCTTTCACAAAACTCCCATCTCTTCCTCCTCAGCCTCTTGCTATCTTCCTTCCCCCTTTTAATAACCCTGACTGCATATTTTCTCTAAACCAAACCATCTGTTTACTAGGTTTTACAAGTAGTAATAAAAGCATGGAGGACCCTCAAAATCATCTGAGACTTGACACTTTCTCCTGCCAGCTTGGGCTTGGACTATTAGGATTCGGGCTGCTTGTGCTGCTTGCAGAGGCTGCAGCCCCAACCTCAGAACCCTTCAGGTCTTACTTTGTGTCTTTCTCAAAAGTCCAGGACAGCCCGAGCAGGGTCCTGGGAAATGCTTGGAACTGCTTTTCAAGAATTCTGGGACTTTTTCTATATAATACAGAAAAGCGGCTTTTCTCAAGAGAGAGGTGGTAGGCTATGGGTCCAGAATGACACATAAACTTTTAGATATGATCGGGGCCTGATTTACTTTGTTTATCTATGTTATTTGTTACAGGGTTAGCGCTCTACTGGCAGAAAGTAGATGTCATTGAGAAGCCCCAGGTTTTTCAAATAAAGAAAAGAGCATTAATGAAACATTTTAAAATTGTGTTTGCAGTCATTTACCTACTGTCTCCCATATTAGACTGTGAGCTCCTTGAGAACAGGGACTGTCTTTCACTTTTCTTTGTATTCTTAGCACAATACTTGGTATATAGTAGGTGCTTAATCAATGCTTGTTGACTTGACCAAAAAGAAAAAAAATTGCATCTGGGTTATTTTGTTTGTTTGTTTGGGGATGCAATTGAGACTATGACTTTCCCAAAATCACACGGCTTGTAGGTATCTGAGGTCACATTGAACTGAAGTCCTACTAACTCCAGGATAGCTATTCTATTCACTGCACCATCTAACTATCCCTTGTGTTAGCTATTTCTGAGTCTATTAGTCTATAGACTAAGGTAGTATTGTGGATAGAGGGCTGGGCTGGGAGTCAGAAGATCTGAATTCAAGTTCTGCTCAAATACAAATTGGTCCGCCCTGGATTATATATACATACATACATGCATGTATGTACAAACATACATGTGCATAAACACACATATAACACATAATGTATATGTGTGTATATATGTGTGCGCACGCGCACACACACACACACACACACACACACACAATGCCCCAAAAGTCTTAGTTACCCTTTAAACCACTGAAATTATTGGGATGTTCAGGGGCTTCCAGAAGCCTCCTTATAAGTTTGTGAACTCTCTAAGGGCAGGGCCCAGTTTTAGCTTTCTGTTTTCCTGATGGTTAGCACAGTGCCTAGAAGCTTTTCAACTAACAAAGCTTAAAATTGCCCTAAGACTTTGAAGACACCTTCTATCAATTCACAAAACCTCCACTTTCTTGAATTCCATCCGGATTATTAATCACAATATTAGATCATATTAATATAATGTTCCAAAGTTTGTCAAGCACTTTCCATATGTTATCTAATTTGATCCATCCAGCCTGTAAGAGTCATTTTTCATTCGTGTCTGACTCTTTGTGACCCCATTTGGGATTTTCCTGGCAAAAATACGGGAGTGGTTGGCCATTTCCTTCTTGAGCCCATTTTACAGATGAAGAAACTGAGGTAAAGAGGGTGAGGTGACTTGCCAGGAGTTATATGGCTAGTGGTTGGTCAGTTCTTTCTTCAGCTCATTTTACAGATGAGGAAACTGAGGCAAACAAGATGAAGTGGGTTGCCCAGGGTCACATGGCTAGTATTTTCTAAGGCCAGATTTGAACTCAGTTCTTCTTGACTCCAAGTCTTGTATTCTATCTATTGTGTCACTTAGCTGTACCCCTGTGAGAAGCAGGTGCTATTGTTATCCCTATTTTATAAATAAGGAAACCAAGGCAAACATCAAGTGACATTTCAGTGCTTAGCACAGTGCCTGGCATGTAGTAAATACTTATTAAATATTTGTTGACCTAGCTAAAAAGAAAAAAGAAAGAAAAAAATTCTATGTGTGTTTTTAAGGCTATTAGTTTGTTACAGTTAGGTGACATGGTATATGTGTCTATATGATGTTAATCTAGATCTATTTCTGCCTATATCCATTTATTAGGTGTTAGGTAATAGCCATTATCTGGCAGAAGTGAAAGAAAAGTGACGAAGAGGCTTCATTTTAAGCCTAGGATGGGGAGCCACCAGAGAGAGACCTTAGGAGACCACCGAGTTCCACCCTCTCGTGTCTCTGGCAAGGGAAGTGAGGTCCCGAGCTAGAGTATGGCTCAGATTTGAACCCAGAGCCTCAGAGGTCAGATCCTTTGCACCACACTGCTGTAGGCTTCCAAGAGGTTAGTCATTCGAGCCACAGTAAAAATGAAATAGTGACTTGGAAAGTTATGGGAAAAAATCCTATAATGATGTCCTTTTAACAGCTTCCATCATCAATTTCCTCTCCTCCATGAGCCCATCCCGCTGCCTAATTGTAAACAAGGAGCCTGCCACCTGGCTCCATGACATCAGCCCGGCTCCATCAATTACACTCCGTGGCATGTCTGATGTGGGAGGAGGAGGGATGCGATAGGCAGCCAAGCATTTGACACCAGAAGCTCTATGATCCCAGAGAGAGGCGGTAGGTTTGACTCTCCCATGGAGGGGAAGAGTGATACTTAGAGAGTCATGACCTTTTTGGAATTAGATGGGACCCTGGGGGCTATCTGGCCCAACTCGTACCTGGAAGGAAGGAAGGGAGGGAGGGAGGGCAGAGGAAAGGAAAGGGTGAAGAGGGAAGGAAGGGGTCAAAGAAGGGAGGAAGGAAGAATGGAAGAGATGAAGGAAGGAAGGAAAGAAATGAAGAAGGAAGGAAGGAAAGAAAGAAAGAAAGGAATGGAGATAGAAGGAGAGAGGGAAGGAAAGGAGAAAGAGGGAAAGAAAGATGGAAGGAAGGATAAGAAAGATGAAGGAAGGAAGTAAATGAAGAAGGAAGGAAAGAAAGAAAGAAGGGAAGAGAGAAGGAAAGAAAGGAAGGGAGGAAGAGAGAAGGAAGTAGGAAAGGAAGGGAGGAAGAAAGAAAGAAAGAAGGGATGAATGAAGAAAGGGATGAAAAAAGAAAGGAAAATGAGGAGGAATAAGAAGGAAGGGAGAAAGGAAGAAAACAGACATTTTTAAGCGTTAGCTATTGACATACAGTAGTGGCACTATGTTAAGCACAGGGACTCCAAATAACACCCCCAAAAGAAATATGGTCTTAAATTCCAGAGGGAAAAGATATATGATAAAAGAGAACTGAAAACTTGGGGGGGGGGCAGAGGAAGTAATTGGGGGCATGATTTTGAAGTTCAGAGAAAGTCAGGAACAGGGCCAGGAGGAGCTTGGAGGCAGATTAGACTGGGCCCCTTCACAAAATGGAGTCTCTAGAAGGAACTCATTAATGGAAGAAGAGGTTCTCCAGAGGAGGCTGGTGCCCGTTATGAGGATGTTCTGGTAAAGTCATTGGTTCTGACATCGAGAGAAAGTCAGGAACAGGGCTGGGAGGGGGAATGAAAGAATCTATTACAAGAAGCCCACCAAGTAGTATGCTACCTCTGCTTGAATTCCTCCAGTGAGGGAGAACTCGCTACCTACTGAGGCAGTCTCTTCCATTTTAGGATGGCTCTCACTATTAGGAAATTTGCCCTGTTGCTCTTCGTTGTATCTGCTTGGACCAAATGGAACTTCTCATGACATCCTTTAAAACACTTAAGATGATTATCATGTCCTTCTCTCCTCACAAACAATCTATTTTTCAAGCTAAGCCTTCCCTATTTCTTTAATTTATCTTCATATGGCATAAAATCAAGGTTCTTCCCTATTCTGGTCGTTCTCCCCCAGGTATTCAATATCCTCTTTAAACTGTGGTATTGAGAATGAGTCCCTACTCTACCTGTCTTCTGACCAATGGAGAATGAAGGGGATTTTCACATCCATATTTCTGGGGGCTCTTTTTTTGTTCTTGATAGAATTGCCAAATTTATTATATTAGCTTGGCGTAGCCATGGACAATTGCTATTTTCTCCAATTGTTTGGACTTGATTTTATTTGTGTGAGAAATGTTTTGTAATTGTCTTCATATAATCCTTTAGTTTGTTTTGGCAGGTAGATCTCCAAGTATTTTATTTTGTCTATAGTAATTTTAAATGGAATTTCTCTTTCTCTCCTTGGTGATGGGCTTTGTCAGTAACGCTGAAGATTTGTGTGGGTTTATTTTATATCCTGCAACTTTGCTAAAGCTGTTAATTATTTCAAGTAGGCTTTTGGATGATCCTCTAGGATTCTCTAAGTATATCATTATATCATCTGCAAAGAGTGATAGTTTTATCTCTTCCTTGCCTACTCTAATTCCTTGAATTTCTTTTTCTTCTCATTGCTAAAGCCAACATTTTTAGTACACTATTGAATAATAGTGGTGACAAGGGGCATCCTTTTTTTCACCCCATCTTATTGAGAATGCATCTAGCTTCTCCCCATTACAAAGAATGCTTGCTAATGGTTTTAGATAGACAATGTTTATCATTTTAAGGAAAACTCTACTGTGTTTTTAATAGGAATGGGTGCCGTATTTTGTCAAAAGCCTTTTCTGTGTCTATTGAGATTATCATATAATTTCCATTAGTTTGCTATTGATTTGGTCAGTTATACCCATAGTTTTCTTTATATTGAACCAGCCCTGCATTCCTGGTATAAATCCCACTTCATTATGGTATAATATCTTGCTGATAAGTTGTTGTCTGGGGGCTCTTATAAGATGGTGATATCCTATTAGCTTTGTAGCTGCCATACCATATTCTTGTTTCATCTTGAACTTGTAGCCCCCAAAAAAACTTCTTTTTGTGATTACTGTCTAACCACGCCTCCCTTTATCTTGTGCTTTTGAAACTCACTGAATTTCATTCATTCGTTTGTTTGTTTATTATTAATACACATTGCTTTATGAATCATGTTGGGAAAGAAAAAAAATCAGAACAAAAGAGAAAAACCAGGGAGAGAAAAAAAAAACAACAGAAAAAAAAAAAGACGTGAACATAGCATGTGTTGATTTACATCTGATTTCCATAGTTCTCTTTCTGGATGCAGATAGCATCCAGTCTATTGGGATTGCTTTGGAGGCATTGAGTGTTTGGACCCAAAAATAAGACTTTCCATTGATCCTGAGAAAAGAGACTCATTGTAACAGAAGAAAATGATGAGTTTTGTCACCCTTGATAAGAAAAGTAAGTGAAGAGTCTTGTGCTGAGGGGCTAGAGTACCTCTAATCCTGGGAGTGAGGATGGGATGAGCCTGAGGGGGTTGGACAAACGGAATGGATGAGAAGTTCAAGCCTTTGTTAAAGCAAAAGAAAAGGAAAATGATTTTGATTTTTCTTGGGGAGAGGGGAGAGGATGAGGCATAGTTGAACCGGCAGAGGACACTTGGGTACAGTCTAGCCTGTCACTAACTAGCTGTGTGGCCTGGGGAGGATTTCCCTGGGCTTCATTTACAAAATGAGGGGTTGGGAGAAGATAATCTCTAGTTTGTGCTAACATTCTATGATTATCCAGAATCCTGCTAACCAGAACCCTCAATTAAATGGAAATGAATTCTGCATTTTTAGGAGAGAAAAGCAAATGACTACATAATAAGCTATTCATGGGATTTATTATAGAAAGTTCTTTTCCTTCAAATGCCCTGGTGTAAATCTTCTTTTAGCCCCATGTCTTCTATCATTTATATCTAATAATTGTACAACAATCACTAATATTTGTTATGAAAGACCTGGAACATTGCAAAATCCTCTATCTGAAAAGAGAATATCATTTTTGACATATTATACTTATTAAGACATGACAGTGTGTTGTACAATCAGTCCACAAACATTTATTAATAATATACTATGCCTGGCTATACCAGACCTAAAACTATATTATAAAACAATGAACATCAAAACCATTTAGTACCGACTTAAAAATAGAGTAGTTGATCAGTGGAATAGGTTATGTTCACAAGACACAATAGTCAATGACTATAGCAATCTAGTGTTTGATAAACCCAAATACTGGGATAAGAACTCACTATTTGACAAAAATTGCTGGGAAAATTGGAAAATGGTATGGCAGAAACTAGGCATTAACCAAGATCTAACACCCTCTACCAAGATAAGGTTAAAATGGGTTTATGATTTAAACATAAAGGATGATTTTTTTTAGGGGATTAGGAGAACAAGGGATAGTCTGTCTACCTCTCAGATCTGAGGAGAAGGAAGGAATTTATGGCCAAAGAAGAACTAGAGAACATTATGAAATGCAAAATGGATAATTTTGATTATATGAAATGAAAAAGTTTTTGTACAAACAAAACCAATGCAGGCAAAATTAGAAGGGAAGCAGAAAACTGGGGAAAAAAATTTCCACATCCAAGGATTCTGATAAAGGCCTTATTTCTGAAATATATAGAGAAGAAAACAAGCCATTCTCCAATGGAAAAATGGAGATGAAGATGAAGAATTTTCAGATAGAAACTAAAACCATTTTTAGTCAAATGAAAAATGCTTTAAATTACTATTGATCAGAGAAATGCAAATTAAGACAACTCTGAGGTAAGACTATACACTTCTCAGATCGGCTAAGATGACAGGAAAAAATAATGATAAATGTTGGAAGGAATGTGGAAAAACTGGGATACTAATACATTGTTAGTGGAGTTGTGAATGGATCTAACCATTCTGGAGAGCAATTTGGAATTAGCCCAAAGGGTTATCGAACTCTGCACGCTCTTTGATCTGACAGTGTCTCTACTGGATTTGTATCCCAAAAAGATCATAATAGAGAGAAAGGGACTCACATGTGCAAAAATGTTTGTGGCAACCCTCTTTGTGATGAATGGAACTGGAAATTGCATGGATGCCCTTCAGTTGGAGAGTGACTGAATAAATTATAGTATATGAATATTATAGGATATTATTAGTTCTAGAAGAAACAACCAGCAGGATGATTTCAGAGAGGCCTAGAAAGATTTGCAGGAACTGATGCTGAGTGAAACGAGTAGAACCAAGAAAACATTGTACACAGCAAGATTATGGAATGATTTACTGTATTGGACTTGGCTCTTTTCAACAATGAGGTGATTCAGGCCATTTGTGATGGAGAGCCATCTGCACCTAGAAAGAGGATTGTTGGGACTGAATGTGAATCACAACATAGTATTTTCATCTTTTTAGTTGTTGTTTGCTTGCTTTTTTTTGTTTGTTTTTCATTTTTCCCTTTTTGATTAGATTTTTCTTGTATAGCATGATAATTGTGGAAATATGTATAGAAGAATTGCACATGTTTAAACTATATTGAATTACTTGCTATCTAGGGGAAGGATTGGGGAGAAGGGAGAGAGAAAAATTTGGAACACAAAGTTTTGCAAGGGGTTAATGTTGACAACTATCTTTGCATAAATTTTGAAAATAAAAAGCTATTATTAAAAAAATTAAAATATTATAATCACAAAAAAGAGTATACCATATGGGCATTGGGTATATAGTAAGCCAACAAACATTTATTAAACCCTTCCTATGTCAGATGGGCAGCTTCGTGGCACAGTGGATAGAACATTAGGTTTGGGGTGAAGAAGATCTGAGTTCCAATCCAGCCTCAGGCACTTACTAGCTAGGTGGCCCTGGGCAAGTCACTTTACTCTGTTTGCCTCAATTTCCTCATCTGTAAAATGAGTTTGAGAAGGAAATGGCCAACTATTCCAATATCTCTGCCAAGAAAACCCCACATGGGGTCATGTAGACACGACAGAAATAACTGAATAGCAACAAAGGTACTGAGCACTGGGCTAAGTGCAGAGAATACAAAAAAGAATAGAAAGATAGTCCCTGTCCTTAAGGGGAGTACAGTCAGTCATAAATGAAAGAATCCTTGACCTTATGAAGTTTTCATCCTATCCAAGTCCTGAAGGAGAGTACAATCTAGTACAGTCAGAAATGAAAGCATCCTTGATCTTAAGGAGTTTTCATTCTATCCAAGAGATTTTAGAAAAAAATTCCACCAATTAAAAACAAAAAGGATGTTCGGGTTAGCCTTTAATCATCAAAAGACAAAACAGCAACAATCTAAGCAGATTCTCCTAGGTCTGTAGGAAAGCCCAGAAAATCTGAGTTTACTTCCTATTTATCATTTGTTGAGCTCATGACCTTGGACTGCTCCTATAAACTCTCTATCCATGTTTCTTTCTCTCTGAAATGAAAGCCTTAATAATAATAAGGCTTGTATCAGTTCAATTCCCTTACTTTATAGATGAGGAAACTGAGGTCCAAGTGACCTGGCCAGAATCACACAGAATGTGGGGCAGGATTTGAAGGAAGGAAACAAGCATTTATTAAGCACCTACTATATCACAGGCATTGTGCTAACCACTGGGGATATAAAAAGAGGCAAAAACAATATTAGATTTCAAGGGGTTCATAATCTAATGAAGGACATGTGCAAATAACTATGTGTAAATATGAAATGTATGGAGTAAATTGGAGATGATCTCAGAGGGAGGGAAAGCTTTAGTCTTGAGAAGGACTGGGAGAGATTTCTTGAAGAAAGTGGGATTTTAGCTGGGACCTGAAGCAAGTCAGGGAAGCCCGGAGTCAAGGAAGGAGAGTGAAATGAAAATGATTGTGTGGTAAGAAATGATAAATTCAAGAAGTACTGAGAAACTTGGGAAGATTCGTATCAATCAATATAAGTATTTATTTCCCATCTACTATGTATCAGGCACCATGCTAAGCTCTGGGGCTACAAAGAGCAGCAAAAGACAGCCCCTGCCTTCAAAGAGCTTCCAATCAAATGGGGGAGACAACATACAAAGGAACATGTACATATCAACTAGATATAAGATAAGGAAGAGATAATCAACAGAGGGAAGGCACTAGAATTCAGAAAGGCCGGGAAAGGCTTCCTACTCTAGATGGTGGGATTTTAGTTGAAACTTAAAGGAAGGAAGCCAGAAGCCTCCCTGCCAGGGAAAACAACTGGAGCTGAGAGCTCAGAACAGTCAGGTGGCCACTGTCCTTGGATCTTACTTGTTGGGGGGTCAAGTGTAAGACTGAAGAGGTGGGAGGCCCTGGGTAATTTGAATATTAAACAGGGGTTTTTGCATTTGCCCCTGGAGGCTCTAGGAAGCCACTGGAACTAAGGGGAAGGATTGTATGAAGGGTCTTGCACTTTAGGAAAATCCCTTTATGGCTGAGTGGAGAATGGATTGGAGTGGGGAGACAGGCAGAATCCCCAGAAGCTGTTGCAGTAATCCAAATATGGAGGACCCTCCCCTAGAGGGATGGTAGGAGAGAAGGGGACATATCCAAGAAATGTTGCAGGCTGAATATGGGGGGTTGAGAGAGTGAGAAATCAATGGGGACACTTAGCTTGCAAGCTGGGAGGATGGTGTTGCCCTCAACAGTAAGAGGGAAATTAGGAAGAGGGGGCAAGATAATGAATTCAGTTTTGGACATGTTGAGATTAAGATGTCTAATGGATATCCAGCTAAAGCTAGCTGAAAGGCACTTTGGTAAAGAAGTTGTAGCAGGGTAGCTAAATTTGGAAATCATCAACATAGAGATGGTAATTAAATCCCACAGGGTTAATGAGATCGCCAAGTAAAATGGTGTTTAGGGGGAAGAAAAGAAGACAAGAAAGGGGCCCCTATGGTTAGCAAGAGGGATTTGGAGGATGATCCGATAAAGGAGAGGAGAAGGGATGGTTAAATGGGCAGGAGAACCAGGTGTCCTGAAAACCTAGAGAAAGGAGGAAATCAAAGAAAAGATCATTTATAAGGATGGTCGTTGTTATTTGTCCTATGTTCTCAGAGAGGACCATGACAGCGGGGAGGTGATGCTGTGATATATTGGATTTTAGTGAGAGAGGACTGTGCAAGGTCTCCTCCGGAGCCGTGGGGATCCAGTAGCCAGCTATAGATCAGGATGACTAGAGATGGCCTTGGAAGCAGTGGGAGAATGAATGGTTGTGGAAGAAAGAAGAAAAGAGCATTCTCTTGCATTGATTGCAGCAATGGAAATGAAGAAATCTCTAGAAGGACGACAGACTGAGAAATTGGAAAGCCAGCTAAGGTCCAGAGAACAGAGCATAAAATAGAAAGCATCTTCCTTCCAGAAGCAATTAGGATAGAACAGTGTAGATCTTGTCATAGAAAACATTGCATCCAATGACACTCCATGCCATTGCAACAGTAAGCTTTACCATTTTCTTTAATTGTTCCCTTTTATCAGTCAACCCTCAGGATTTATTAAAAGTCAGCTTTGTGTCAGGTCAGGCCCTGGGTATTTTTGTCCTTTAGAAATTTTCAGTCTTGTCCAACTCTTTGTGACCCATTTGGGGTTTTCTTGGCAGAGACCCTGGAGCGGTTGTCCACTTCCTCCTCCAGATCATTTTACAGATGGCAAACAGGGTGAAGTGGCTTGACCAGGTCCCATAGCTAGTAAGCATCTGAGGTTGGATTTGAACTCAGGAGGATGAATCTTCGTGACTCTGGACTCAGCCTCCATCCACTTCCCCACCTCGTTGTCTCTTCTAGGCTTTAGGTACTTACTCTAAAGCAAAAATGAAAAGTTCTGCTTTCAAAAAAGGTTCAATTTGGAGAACGGGATGTGGTAAAGTGAATGCGTTATAAAGACAAAAGGCATCGATAGGACTTTAAAAATAAAACAAGAGGAGAGGGTTTGATGAGATGGCCTCTGAGGGACCCTCAGCCCTAAATCTGTGCTCCTGCGGCAGATTCCTATTTACTGCACGGACTCCTGGAAAACCAGTTAACACCCAGAAAAGAGATGGTAAAACGTATTATGTCTTCCCTCAAAGAAATAGGTGGCAGAGCATTTTTGCTTTCCCTGAAGAACTCTCTGAAAAGACCACAACACTGAAGCCATCGAGGGCACAGGGCCCTTGTCCAGATTCCAAAGCTCTTAATTTCCTGCCCTGATCAAACTAGAAGAATGTTTTCAAGTTTGGGTCACTGGTATTCTTATATTTCAAGGAAAAAAAACACTAAAATTTTGAGTGTTGGGGCCAGAGAGTAATTGAAACCTTCAGGATCTTCTCATGTGGGGATTGGTGATGTTGGGGAGGGATCTTTTGAATTTCCTCCTGATGAGTCCCAGATGAGTGCCGGGCCCGGTCTCAAACAGTGCCAAACTCTTTGCAGGTGATGGACGCCATGTTACTCATTGGATATATCCGGCCTTGTAGAATTTGACCAATCAATCCTTCTTCTCCGTTCTTTGATGGTGACCTGGGTCTTAATCCCTTTCTGGAATAGCAGGAATGTTTAGGAAGGACCCATTACCTGGACACAATGAAGGCTGGGCTGGGGGAGAGGAGGAATTCCTTTCCTATTCCCGTGTCAATTGATCAATAATTCTGGAGTCCTGCTGCTGCAATTGGAGCAGCACAATGGCAGATGTTACTAATGGGACTCAAGTCATTCCACTCACGAGAGGAAGTCTGGGTAGGAGCTCTGGAAATGCCAGGTAGGCTGCCTTTTGAGTATGGATGAATTTTTGAAATATCAAGGCAGGTGGGAACTCTGAATGCCTCTTCTCATCCTTCTGGCCCAGAAGACAAGACTCAGAGAGAAGAGAATCTTTCCTTTTTAATCTTCTTTCCACCATCCATCAATGCTTAATAATAACAGCTAACATCTATGTAGCTTGTTAAGGCCACAAAATGTTTTCTGGCTGTAATTTACTTTGAATTTCATAACAACGCAACAAGGTAGGTACAATGAATATTCTCCTTTTACAGATGAAGCAACTGAGGGGTTAAGTGACTTTCTCAGAGTCACTCAGCCAAGTAAAATGTCTGAATTGTATTTGAACTCAAATCTTTCTAACGTTGAATCTTTCAGGCTATATACTGGACCCTTCCTTCTTCTATAACGAAAGTCATAACATTAAGACTGCCTAGACAATTGAAAAAAAAAATTGGAATATTTTATCGGTGGCTTTTGATCTTTTTTTATTGAAGCTTTTTATTTTCAAAACATATGCAAGGATAATTTTTCAACACTGATCCTCACAAAACCTTGTGTTCCAAATTGTCCCCTCCTTACTCCAATCCCTTCCCCTAGATGACAAGTAATTCAATATATGTTAAACATGATAAAATATGTTAAATCCAATATATGCATACATATTTATACAATTATCTTGCAGCACAAGAAAAATCAGATCAAAAAGGAAAAAAATGAGAAAGAAAATAAAATGCAAGTGAACAACCACAAAAGAGTGAAAATGCTATGTTGTGATCCACCCTCAGTTCTCAGTCTTCTCTCTGATTGTAGGTGGCTCTCTCCACTACAAGACCATTGCGACTGGCCTGAATCATCTCATTGTTGGAAACGGTCATATCCTTCAGAATTGATTGTTGTATAGTCTTGTTGTTCTGTACAGTGATCTCCTGGTACTGCTCACTTCACTCAGCATCAGTTTGTGTAAGTCTCTCCAGGCCTCTCTGAAATCATCCTGCTGGTCATTCCTTACAGAACAATAAGTTCATTATTCATTCATTCTCCAATTGATGGGCATCCACCCAGTTTCCAGTTTCTGGCCACTACACAAAGGGCTGCCACAAACATTTTTGCACATGTGGGTCCCTTTCCCTCCTTTAAGATCTCTTTGGGATATAAGCCTAGTAGAAACACTGCTGGATCAAAGAGTGTGCACAGTTTGATGATCCTTTGAGTACAGTTCCAAACTGCTTTTCAGAATGGTTGGATCGTCACAATTCCACCAACAATGTATTAGTGTCCCAGTTTTCCCACACTCCCTCCAACATTCATCATAATGATCTTTTCCTCTCATCTTTGGCTTTTGATTTTTATGTTATTTCTAGGTCTTCCTCAAACCAACAGTTCTCCCTTTGTGAAAAAAAAAAAAAAAAGAAAAACTACAAAGAATCTGAATTCAAATCCCATCTTTATCAGCCAATAACTCCACAAACAGACATATGGTACCTATTATGTGCCAGACACTATGCTAAGGGCTGGGGATACAAAAAGAGCAATCGACTGTTCCCGCCCATAAGGTTTCACAATTAAATGGAAGAGGTGAGAGCTAACATTCATATAGTGCCTATTATGTGCCGGGCACTGTACTTAGTGCTTCCCGTTCGAACACCACCACAATCCTGGGGGATGGACAGTGGCGTTATTCCCCCTTTATATTTGTGGTAAATGGAAATTAATGGGGACTTGCCCAGGACCACACAGCTAGGGAGTTCTGGGACTGCATTTGAACTCAGGTCTTCCTAATTCTAAACCTAGCACTCCGACCACTAAGCCACCCGGTGGCTATTATATGACAATGGCCAAGTTTCTTCGCTTCTCTAGTCCTCGGACTAATAAGACCAAAGCCCTAAAGCTCTTTGGAGGTCATGGATTCAAAACAACTCACTTTACAAAGGAGGGAAATAACTCAGTAAGGGACTTAAGTCACTAGCCAGCCAGGCAGGATCTGAATCTGGTTCCACAGCCAGGACGCCTTCCATTATACCACGCGGGTTCCCTCTGCAAAATGAGGGGAGAGCAGCTGACCCCCGGCTTCCTTTCCAGCCGTCCATCTGTGGCACAGTGACTCCATCCGACAGCACATGCAACATTCCACACCCATCGTCCCCCACCCCTTCAAGGAAAAGAGAGATGTACATTTTCTCATCTCTTTTTCCCCGGCCAAGAATGGTGTAGACCACACCCTTTTGCATGCATTTAGATTTTTGGCTCTTCTTAGGGACTTTCAATGGTCGGATCTGCCAAGGACTATTATTCTGTATGTTCAGAGGAGCCTGGTCCAACCCAAAGCCTTCTTAACTTCTGAATAGTGTTCAACTAATTCCCCTAAGTGGAAAAACCTTACAGCTGCAGCAGCGAGTGGTTTCAGGGGAGCCAAGACACACTACTGGGTGGAGTGACCTCTTTGAGGCAGTCTCCACTGAAGCTGGGAGGTTACAGGAGGGAGCAGATGGACTTTGAGCTCCTTTCCCACCCTGGATCTGGAATTCTGTGGTCGTGTCATAAGAGCAGCCTCAGTGGGATTAGCTGACCCTGGTGACTCCTGTCCTATGGCCACAGGTATTCCTGCCATCCTTCTGCCAGGACCGATGTCTTTTTTTAATCCAAGATGTTTCACGGCCCCACCTTCTGAAGAGTCCCGGGTCTCCTACCAAGGCCCCAGAATGGCGTCGTGGAGCAAACACTTGGAGTTGGGAAGCTCCAAATCTGGCTTCAGACACTGCAGGACTCGAGGCAGGGGATTGGACACGGTGACCTCAAAGGTCATGGACTTTCTAGCTCTGGGATCTTGTGATCATCCTGGGGCTCCCCAAAATGTGATGGGCACTGAGATGGGATTCCACTCAACTTGGATCTCTTCACTGATTCAGCCCCAGCCCCAGCCCAGCTGGGAGGGGATGCTGACTCTGAGGTCCGCTAGAGGGTGCCATCCGCCTCCTCAAACATCCTACACAATCCACCATTATGGACAATGGGATGGCGGGTTCAGTCAGTCCAACAAGTGTATGTGAAGTGCCTACTGTGTGCTGGGCAATAGAAACAGAACAAAAGTTTTCCACAAGGGAAAACAACACAGTTACAGAGAAGCAAATGGAAAACAGAGACAAAGTAATTAGACTGGAGAAGCCCCCAATGGGGGAAATTAGGGAAGGATTCACATAGGAGGGTACCCTTGACTGATCCATGAAGAGACTTGATTCCAAAGGGCAGAGGTGGGGGAGGGACAGGGGAAGTACTTCTGGGAAGGGGGCTGCAGCCAGGTAGGAAAGGGCTGGAGATGCCCCATTCCTTGGGGCACTGAGACAGCAGATGGACCCCCTCCTTCCACGAGAGGATGTCCCACCGTCTGATCCTGGGGGGTGCCATCGCTCCTTAAACACCTGGCAATGATAGAATTCTCTCCTTTTCTCACTCCTCTCCCTCTTTCAATCTCTGTCTGTTTCTCCCCGCCCTACTTCTCCTTTCTCTTCTTCCTTTCCCCCTGTCTTTCTCTCTTTCTCTCTCTCCAGTCTGTTCCAAAAATCTTAGTGCAGGTCAAAACTTTATTAGAATAAAACTGCACTATGACTTTAGTCTTTAATCTTTTTTCTTTTAGTCCTTAGTCTTTTTCCCCCTAGACTTTACAACTGTATAACATATAATAAATACTATGCTATAGAATAACACACATATTGTATATAAAAATACACATTATATATAGAAATATTGTTGTTTATCCTTTTACAAATTTATTCCTGTCTTTCATTTTTATATTGCTTTCCTTTCCTTTCTTTCTTCCTTTCTTTTAAAGAGGCAATTCAAGGTAAGTGACTTGTTCAGGATCACATAGCTAATAAGTATATGAGGCTGGATTTGCCCTCAAGTTGTCCTGACTCCAGGGCCAGTGCTCTATCCACAGTACTACCTAACTGTCCCCATTATTTTCATTTTCAAACATATCACTTCCCTTCTCTTCCTTGGAAGGCTACCTTTCGTAATGAAGAATAAAAGCACAATTCTGCAAACCTCCATTCCATTGGAGGGACCTGGATGTTCCGCAGCCCTATAGAATCCTGATTGCCCCCTTCTTCCATCTTGTGAGGTGTGTGTGTGTGTGTGTTGTATGTCTGCCCTATTAGAGTGTAAGCTCCTTGAGGTCAGAAGCTTTTACCTTTTTCTTTGTCTCAGGCTTAGGACAGTACTTGATAATAATACCTAATAATTTAATTTAAGTGAATAAATGAAGAAAACACATGTATTCATTCAGTTAGTCCACATCATTAATTAAATGACTCCTATATTCCAGTCATTGTACTAAGAATCCATGAAAGGTCAAAACAGTTTCTGACCTCAGGGAGCTCCCAATCTAAAGAGATGACATACAAACAAGACATAGACAGGATAAATTGGAGGCAGTAATCAGAAGGAAGGCACTGTTACTAAGGAGTATTGTTGTTACCTCTGACCTCTGGTCAAATTAACAAGCATTTATTAAGCACCTACTATGTGCCAAACTACAGGGATACAAAAAGAGGAGCTCCCAATCTAATAGGGGAGACATCACAAAAATAAATACATATTGAAAAATAATGGGGCAGATTGGTAGATCTCGGTTCAGGAAGACCTGAGTTCAAATTGAGACTCAGAAACATTTTGGCTGTATGATTCTGGGCGAGTCGCTTCATCTTGTTTGCCTCAGTTTCCCCATCTGTGAAATCAGCTGGAGAAGGAAATGGCAAACGACTAACACTTTTGCCAAGAAAACTCCAAATAGGGATCACAAAGAATCAGACACAACTGAAAAATGACGGAACAGAAACAAACAAGGTAGAGGTAGAATAATATGGAAAAACTCGCTCAAAAAATATTTTTGATAAAAAAATTTTTTAAATCACAGAAACAGAAATGACTTCATTCTAAGTTTCCAAAATGACCCAAACTGGTTTGATAGATTTTTTTTTTCCTTCTAAAAATTGGTAGACAAAGAAAAACCCTGAATAATTCTTCTTTACTTCAGTTTGAAGTAAAGTCACCGGGAACCTGGAAGATGATTGTGATCCAGAAAGGAATTGGATCTGAACATTTGATGCATAACTCAGTATTATAGGCTTCCTTAAAAAAAAAAAAAAGTCAGTATAGCTACACAAAGTCTGCCAAACACAGGAACAGCTGCTATTCCAAGAAACTCCATCAATTTTTTTTTTCTTGGTAACTGTGGGTTTCTATGAGGTCAGAATGGAGACTATTACAAATGCTTTCACCCGGACAAATTTTGGGCTCCATTCGTCTCTCCCAAGGCAATTCTTGATGAGCGTTGTCCTGGGGCCCGGATACTACCTAAGCAGCCTTCACCAGGCTCTGGAAGGCAAAGAAAGAAGGCAAGTTGGGCTTCTCCTGGGGAAAGGCTGGTTGGGGAGTGAGCTGAGGGGCTCAGCCAGGGGAGAGCAGAAGGAAGAAACTGTGGGAAGGGATGCCCAGGGACTCACACTGGAGCATCTGGCTGACAGAGACAGGGGCTTTATGGGAATTACGGTGTTGGAGGTGTGGGGATGTGGGTGCGGGAGGCCTATCAGTGAAAGGAGAGGAATAACATTAGGAGCAACATTAAGATGAGGGCTACCTGGGTCCTACTTCCACTGTCCTGGCTGTTCCACTTAAACCTTTCATTTCTCCAGACAATGGTCTCTAAAGACTAGAAGTATCAGATCAGAAGATTCTCCATCTCTACTGCAATCAGTCAATAAACATTTCCTACTATGTCCCAGGCATTGTGCTAAGCACAGAAAATACACAGAGGGATATCTAGGTGGTGCAGTGGTTAGAGCACCAGCCCTGAAGTCAGGAGGACCTGAGTTCAAATTTGACTTCAGACACTTAATACTTCCTGGCTGTGTGACCCTGGGCAAGTTACTTAACCCCAATTACCTCAGGGAAAAAAAAAGAAAAGAAAAGAAAAGAAAATACACAAAGAGGAACAAGACAATACCTGCCCTCAATGAGCTAACAGTCTTATGGGAGAACTTCCCAGCTGTATGGAGAACTTAACCCCAACTGCCTCAGCAAAACAAAACAAAACGAAACAAAACACAACCTTATGGGAGAGAAAACACGCAGACAAATATACACGGAGTAATTTCAGCCCATTACCTCATTTCATCCTGGAAGGAGCCTGTGAGACAGATACTAGAAGGATTATTATCCTTGGTTACCATTCGTAGAACTTTCCAAGTTCACATAACTAGTGAATGTCCGAGGCAGGATTCACACTCAGGCCTTCAGAACTCCACATCCAGCACTCCGAGCCATCTGCAGAATTTCTGTTTGGGGATCTGGATTTTAAACTTTCACCACTGGAGTTAAGCTGTCCCACGACATCGAAAAGAAACTCAGAATTTGATCTCGTGCCTGGAAATGGTAGTTCCTTGGGTGTGTTTTGTGTTGACAAGTTTCATTAAGGTTATACGGCTCTCCTGCCTCGTGCAATTTATAATGACAACACAAACTGATGTTTACATCAGAGTCATTTATTCAACTGCCATTTATTAAACACCTACCATGTAAAATGAGCCGGAGAGGGACGTGGCAAAGCACGCCAGTGTCTCTGCCAAGAAAACCCCAAACAGGGACACGACTGAGACGGACGAACAACAATTACACGCGCCAAGCCGTTAGCCAGGACAAAGTGAAACAGCCCCTGTCCTCAGGGAGCTTACGTTCTGCTTGGGGAGACTGGCACAGAGAAGTAAATTCCCAATCTGTGCAGCGTAAATAGCCCAATCACGCGGGGAGAGGAAGCATTAACCCTTGGGTGCTTGAAGGCCAGACATGGCCCTTGAACTGAATCTAAAAGGGAGACTAGGGACTCCAGGAGAGGAAGATGAGGAAGGAAAGCTTCCAGGCGTGAGGCACAGCCTGGGCAAAGGCAGAGAGGTGGTAGAGAGAATGGGGATTAAGGGGAAACACACATTAGGCCAGTTTGGTTCCATTTTCTGGCCCAATAAGGTCATCGTTTTTCTCCCAATGTTAATTCTACCATATCAATCAATCAGGGCAGCTGGGGTGGGGGTGGGGGGGAGAGGATAAAGTACCAGGGCTGGAGTCAAGAAGAACTGAATTCAAATCTGAACTCAGACACTTCCTGAGCATTTCTTTTCACCCTGTTTGCCTCAGTTTCCTCATCTGTCCAATGGGCTGGAGAAGGAAATGGCCAACCACTCTAGTGTCTTTGCTAGGAAAACTCCGAATGGGTTCGTGAAGAAGGGAGGGTTTTAGTTAGCCAGGGAGGTCAGTGGCTAGAGCAGAGGAGGCAAGCCTGGGGCTGCTCTTAACCCACCCTCTAACAGGGACATGGGGAGTATCCTACAACTGACGTAGTTTAACCGTAGAAGCTCCAGGGTCACACCATGGAATGACCGTGTTCCCCAGTGCTGGCTAGCAGCTCCTGTTGCCAGGATTTGAATCCAGTGCTTTAGGGCTCTGCCCACTGGACCACCCTGCCTCTTCATCTGTTTTGGCTTGGAATCCTGGGTTGGCCAAGGGTCAGAGAAGGAAACGCTCACGTCCACATTTGTGTTAGAGGCCCTGACATTTAACTTTGTGCTCTTTTAGTGAGGGCTCCCAACCAGCCAGCAGAGTTGTCTAAACGGGGGCGAGACACTGACCCCAGCCCTGGGGTAACCTAAACAGCCTGACTCAGGGGCCGACTGGAGGCCAAGCAGAGCTGCCATTGGACAAGGGAAATGAAACAGAATGGAGAATATAATATGTAGAGTGGAAAATCCAAGAGACAGAGGAAAAAAAAAATCTGGTCTCCCCTGGAAACCTTTGCAGAGTCCCTCAGACACCACTGGCTAAGGACTGCAAATTCCCAGCTCCTTGGGAGAGCCCAGGCCCACCAAGCAGATGACACAGATGTGGGCTCGGCCTGAAGGGAGGTGTGGATGGGAGAAGCCTCCAGACAAGGACCGTTACTGTAAAGGCATAAAGAGGTCTTGTTAGGCTCCCCTTTGCTAGGTCTGGCTAGGGGTTTTTTAAATTTTAAGTCGCCACTTTGGAGGCTTTTTCAGTTGCTCATAATTCTACCCTCTGGGGCTAAGCAGGACAAATCTCATCCCTGTTCCAGGGGAGAGGCCTTCGGGTACTTGAAGGCTGCCCTCATATTTCTGTAAGTCTTTTCTGCAGGCTAAGCAGCTCGGGACCCTTCGGTCCCCAGTAGGACAACTGAAGCAGGCCTTTCGAGCTCGGGGCTCTTCTCCTTCTGGGGGCGGGTAGGGGGCTTCACTACCTTCTCAACAGCCTTGTTGAAATAGCCTGTGCCCAAGATGAGGGGGAAAGAGGGGAAAGACCATGACTTCATTGGTTCTCTTACACAGGGAAGGTCACAGAAGGGATATTTCCTCACCTTTGCTTTAGCATCTCACACAGTCCTTGGCAGATAGTATGGATTCTTGAAATGAATCGAATTCAATCATAGTGTGTCTGTGACATGTTTTGAGTTACCAAACTCCACATTTCTGAAACAAAATTCATCCTTTTAACTCCCACAAAAGCTCCCCTTCCCATCATCCTCATTTCAGTGGTCCCACCATTCTTCCCCACCCAGAGGTTTAGAATGCTGTAGGACTTTTGGCTTAGTTTCCTTTTCCCTTATAATCTCTTATATTCAATCAGTGGTGAGGGTGATGCTTCTTTGTCTGGGCCTCCTGATTCAGTCTCTTCTCTGTCTCTGTCTCTGTCTCTCTCTGTCTCTTTCTCTCACTCTCTCTGTCTGTCTCTCTGTCTCTATCTCTCTTTCTCTTTCTCTCTCTCTGTCCCTCTGTCTGTCTGTCTCTATCTGTCTCTCTTTTTTCTCTCTCTCTTTATCTTTTCCTCTCTCCTTCTATCTCTCTGTCTCTGTCTCTTCTCTTTCTGTCTCTGTCTCTGTCTCCCTCTCTCCTCTCTCTGTCTCTACTTTTCTCTCTTCCTTTTGCTTTCCCTCTCTCTCTGTGTCTCTTTCTGTCTCTCTCTTCTCTCTCTCTGTCTCTCTCACTATTTCTCTCCCCCCTCTCTCTGTTTCTTCCTCTCCCCTCTCTCTTTTTCTCCCTCCATCCCTTTCCCTCTCTCCCCTTTTCTCTTCTCCTCTCTCCCTCTATCTCTATCTCTATCTTTTTCTCTCTTTTTCTTTTCTCTGGTGATTATTTCATCCTACCTTCATAAAGATAAAGAATCTAGAATTCAAAGGGCTGATTAGTGATCATCTAGTGCCATCCCTTCATTTTATACAGGAGAAAACTCATTTATTAAAAACCTGCTGTGTTTCTATCTGTCAGTTTAGGTCTCACCTGCCCCCTTTGCTATTTAGAATCCCTAGTGTCCTTTAAAATTCAGCTCCAGGGGCACATCCCACAAGAGATTGTGAACAATCTCCCCATATGCAAATATGCTTCTGAAATTACTATCTACTTTTATTATGACTTTTTGGGGTGATGGTAAAAACCAAACCTATGCTATCATTGGTTTAGGAAACTCCCAGAAGGAGCAATTCCCTCTGCCAGTGGCTCTCACTACCTGCTCTCTGACTTATTTCTTAGGGATGGGGTTAGGGCCACTGAGAATGTCTTTCCCAGAGTCACACAGCGAGTTTGTATCAGGACTGGGACTTGCCCCTGGATCTTCTAGAGTCAGAGGTAAATTCTCTCTTCCCTACATCACAGAGTCATTGATTTAAGTCTGGAAGGGATCCAGTGGCCACTGAGTCCAACCCTCTCATTCTATGGATCAGGAAATTGAAACATAGAGAGGTTAAAGGAATTGACTTACCCAGTGTTTCAGAGTTCCCAAGTATGTAGGGGAGGATTGGAACTCAGGCCCGTTTGATTGCAAATGCAGTGCTCTGTGCATTGTGCTGCCTGTGTAGTTTTCTACTTTGAATATATTTTATAGTCATTTATCTATGTACATACTGCTTCCCTCAATTGAATATAAACTCCCTGAAAGTTAGAACTGTTTCATTTTTGTCTCTGAACCTAGAGCAACTAGTGAGGTCCCTGGCCCACCACAGGCACTTGAATAAATGCTTCTTGAATGAATGAATGATGAGAATGCATTACAAATTCTTCATCTTTATGAAGGTAGGATGGAATAATCACCAGAGAAAAGAAAAGAAAAACAGAGAGGAAAGATAGAGATGGAGGGAGAGAGGGAAGGAGAAAAAGGGAGAAAGGGAGAGGGATGGAGGGAGAAAAAGAGAGAGGGGAAGAGGAAGAAACAGAGATAGGAAGAGAGAGAGAGAGAGAGAGAATCAGAGAGAGAGAGACAGAGACAGAGACACACAGAGAGAGACAGAGACAGAGACAGAGAGAGAGAGAGAGAGAGAGAGAGAGAGAGAGAGAGAGGAGGGAGAGACAGAGAGACAGAGACAGAAGGGAACAGGGGCCGTCTTTACACATGGGGCCACCTTGTTGCCTTCAGGGCTAGAGGATGTAATAAAGGCATTTAAAACATAGTGACAGTTTTGTGAAATGGCTCATTTTGGAGGGGTCACCCATATATCACATCAGCGGGTAAAGAGTCTAGGATCCAGTCTCTGGGCCAGATAGTTACTACTCTATATTCTGTAGCTTAAAATCAATCTCTCGATTTTCAATCACTCCACGAGCATTTATTAAGCACTTTCTATGTACTTGGAACGGGGTTAGGTGATAGAGACCCAAAACCAAGAATGAAACAATCCCTACACTGAAGGAGCTTATGTTCTCTGAATTCCTATAACTCATAACCTCCACTGAACACTTGATTTAAAAGCTACATACATATACATAGAGTACATACATATTTTAAACTCTGGGTTTCTTTATCTTACCCAGACTGGAAGATCAGGGGTTAACTCACAAGCCCAGCTCATAAACTAAGTAGAGATCTGTTGTTCAGGAAGTCACCTTTAGTTACCAAGCACGATGTAATAATAATAAATAATAATAACCACAACTAACGTCTATATCTTACCTTAAGATTTGTGAAGTACTTTACAAATGTCATCTCATGTTACCTTCACAATAATTCTAGGAGGTAAGTGCCTTTTTTAAATTCCTATTTTATAGATGAGGAAACTGAGGCAAACAGAGGTTCATGGACTGGCCTGGAGTCACCCAACCAATAAGCTTCTGAGGCCGGATTTGAACTCTAGGTCTGGCGCTCCCTCCACTGGACCACCTAGTTCTTTGAGGGTAAGGACTGTTTTATCTCTTTTTGCAACCCCAGGCCCTGGCATAGGGCCTGGTCCCGGTAAGCCCTTAATACCTCCTTGTTGAATCCCATCTAAGCAAGTCTTTTCCATGAGGATCTGCCGCAGAGAGAGCTGAGGAACTAACTCGGGGACATCACCTCTGTCTCGCCAGTTTGCGTCTAATTCATTCAAGAGTATAAATAGCTGTTTTTTCACCATATCAGAAAACATATGCACCCATGAGCTGCCCAGTCATGTACCAGCACTATAAATAGATAGGATATGTCTCGCCTGCTTCTAAACGTGGTCTGAGAGCCAAGATAATAGTGGAAATCACTGGCATCCAGAGAGGTGGGGGCAGCTAGGGGGATTCAACGGCCAGAGAAGGCCCAGGTCTCCCTATCTCCACGGTTTTTAGCCAGAGGCTGCCATTGCTTCGGAGCTGGGTTCAGAGGCTCCCCGCCTGCACCCCACAAAGATTCCTGGGAACTCTGGCGAGAAAGAATGTGGAGTAGCAGAGAGCCGGCTCTCTATAAATTCCTGTTGGATTAAACCAAAGAACAAATTTCATCAACTCACCGTCTGGTCCGTTTCAACACCTTGTCTAGTATAAAGATCCAACATATCCCTTCCCTAGTTAAAACCAGCTTGAAACTTCGTTGGGCCAACGTTGCCAACTCCAGAAGGATTCATGAAACTTGGAGAATGTAGTCTTTCACGGACGAACATTTATTAAGTGCCTACTGTGGGCCAGATGTTACGGTAGGCACCGGATACGAGAAGACTTCAAGTTTTCCCTGTCCTCAAAGAGTTTCTTTTCTATTGGGGGAAACATATGCAGAAAAGAAAATACAAAACATATGTCAAATAAATAGCAATAATGAAAGACAGGGTCTTATGGTAGAGAGAGAGCCAGCCTTGGAATCCGAGTTCTGAAGTTCAAATCCAGCCCCAGAGCTCCAAGCAAATTTCTATTCCTTTCTTTCTTTCTTTCTTTCTTTCTTTCTTTCTTTCTTTCTTTCTTTCTTTCTTTCTTTCTTTCTTTCTTTCTTTCTTTCTTTCTTTCTTTCTTTCTTTCTTTCTTTCTCTCTCTCTTCTCTCTCTCTTCTTTCTTTCTTTCTCTCTCTCTCTTTTTCTTTCTCTCTCTCTCTCTTTCTCTCTCTCTCTCTCTTTCTTTCTTTCTTTTTTTCTTTCTTTCTTTCTTCTTTCTTCTTTCTTCTTTCTTTCTTTCTCTTTCTTTCTTTCTTTCTCTCTCTCTTTCTCTCTTTCTCTCTCTCTCTTTTTCTTTCTCTCACTCTCTCTCTTTCTCTCTCTCTCTCTCTCTTTCTCTCTTTCTTTCTTTCTTTCAGACAATTGGGGTTAAATGACTTGCCTTGGGTCACACAGTTAGGAAGTGTTAAGTATCTGAGGCCTGATTTGAACTCAGGTCCTCCTGTCTTCAGGGCTGGTGCTCTATCCACTGTGCCACCTAACTGCCCCCAGTTAAATTTCTAACACTCTAATTAAAGGACAAATTGCATAATTGAAATCAGTGGAAGGAATTTCTACCTGTTCTCTCACACAAATAAAACAAACATCTTCAGATTACAAATATAAATAAAGTCAGAAGGGATCTTAGAAACCCCCCAGTCTTTTCCTGACATTTTACAGAAAAAGAAACTGAGGACAGGAGGACAATGGGTCAGTCAGCAAAAGACATTTGTTAAATATTTCTCAAGGGCTAAGTGCAGAGCTAAGGAAGACAGAAATCTGACTCCTGCCCTCAGGAAGCTCCCGGTCTGACAGGGGAGACAGGATGTAAATCACTCAGGGCATACAATATATGTACAGCGTAGTTGGCAGCTCATCTCAGGAGACATTAATCAACAGTTGGGGAGAAGATCCGTAAGTCAGTCGTCAATGGCAGAATTAATATTCCACTCCCAGTCCTCTGACACCATGTCTAGGATTCTTTTCTTGGAACTATGATGTGATGTTGTTTTGTTCAGCCATTTTTCAATCGTGCCTGACTCTTCATCACCCCATTTGGGGTTTTCTTGGCAAAGACAGGGGAGTAGTTTGCCATTTCTTTTTCTAGTAAATTTTAGAAATAAGGAGACTGAGGCAAACAGGATTAAGTGACTTGCCCAGGGTCATACAGCTAGTGAGGCTGGATTTGAAGTCATAAATTTCCTTTGTCCAGACTTTTGTCTCCCCTCCTTCTCATCTCACATCACCACTCAGATGTCTTCCCCTACAATTTCCTGTTTCACTTACAAGAAGTGCGATCTTGGGCCAATTATTTAACCTCTATCTGCCTCAGTTTCCTCAACTGTAAAAAATGGGCATAACATGAGCACCTCCCTCACAAGGTTGTTGCACTTAGCACAGTTCCTGGCACGTGGTAGTTGCTATTATAAATGCTTATTCCCTTCTACTTTCCTGTTCCCATGGGCAACTCACTAACCCACCCTCAGCCTCAATTTTCCCATCTATAAAATGGGGATAATAATAGGTATAACAGGTATATTTTGAGGATCCACTGAGGCAATATAGGTACAGTGGTTTGCAAATCTTAAATCATTATTATAAATGCTAACTACTGTTATTAATGAAACCTTATAACTAGTGCAGCCCTCCATTATTTATTTTTAAATACTGTATTAATGCTTTTCAAACATCAATTTCATTTCCTGTGACTCCTTTCCTCCTTCTTCAGGAATACAATTTTTCTTTAATAAATACAATCAAGCAAAACAAACTGACACATGGCCAGGGCCTGCAGATGTATGTTTCGATCTGTTCCTGAAGTCCGCCACCTCTTTGCTGAACTGCCAGAGAATGTTTTCATCCTCATTCAGTCATGATTGATTAGTAGCATATCCTTTGCAATGAAGATTCCCCCCCAAATCTGTTCTAGGAGTAGAGCCATGATGCTAGAGACAGCTCTGAGACGGGACAAGACAAGTGTTTGAAGTCCACAGGCAGACGTGCGGAGGCACATTCCGTATCTGACGCACACTCCAGGATTAGACAGTTTTCTATTCTCAATCTATAAGAATCTTACTTATTTGAGGTAATTCGATAACATGTTTGGAATGGCCAGGATCCTTAGAAGCATAAACAATGCGTTATCCTCCAAATATAGGAAAGGGAGTATTCTAGGCATTCTACTGTGGATCCTTCCAGGCCATGGCCCTTTCTTTTACAAAGACATTTAAATCTGCAAGTACACTCAAAAGGAAAGAATTTGACCTTATTTTTAAAAAATCAGCCCCTCAAATAACAATGAAGGTAAAATTCTTTCTTTCTTTCTTGTTCTTCCTGTTCTTTTTCTTATTCTTGTTCTTGTTCTTCTTTTTCTTGTTCTTTCTCCTCATTCTCCTCCTTTTTCCCTTCCTCTCTTTTTCCTCCTTCTCTTCCTCCTCCTTCTCCTTCTTCCATCTCCTTTCCCGTCTCCTCCTTTTTCTCTTCTTCCTCCTTCTCCCATATTTTAATATTTTTAAAAAGCCTAGCATATACTAGGTTCTTAACTACGTGTTCCCTTTCTCCTTTTTTAAAGATTATTTAGAAGTCCATTTGTCATAGATAGAGAGCTGGCCTCAGGGGTCGAGAAGACCTGGATTCAAATTTTGCCTATGTCATCTAGCTGGGCAATCCTAGGTAATTCACTTGCCCTCTCAGCAATTTAGTATTTTTCTGAGCTAATTGTATACTTATTTATTAGACACCTGCACTGTATTAAATACTGGACTATAAATTGCAGAACTACATTGGTGGAAATTTGTTTTAAAATATTGCTTAACATTCTCAACATTTTTATAAAGATGAGAAAGTATGCATATGAATTGACAATTGCTGCTGTCTTCTCAGTTGCCTTATTTTTTGTTAGTGTATCGTCCATGATCTTTTTCCATTCTTTGCGTCTTCCTCCCTTGATATTCTTGAATAATCTTATCAGTGAATAATCTTACTTAGCAGTATCTCTGAAATTGTATTCCCTTTACATGGATTTTTTCTTTGTATCTTTGGTTGGATCTTCCAAAGTAACATGGTTACATTCTTGCACCTATTATTGGGAACTCAAGTGATACACATGCACACACAGACACACAAACACACACACACAGACACAAACATACAGACACACACACACAGACACGCACACACAGACACACAAACACACACATACACAGACACACACACACACTCACTCACACACACACGCCCTAATTCTGAGGAATTCTGACTAACACTGCTGAGAATTACTCTGGAAATGCTGATAGATCTGTTCCACTTGACATCTATTTGTTCTATTTTTCAGCTCTACAAATACCTCTGAGATGATTTGATTTAGCTGTATTTAACACAAGGCTCTCCTCAGACCAGTTTCCCCCTCGTTTCTTGCTCTTTTGTGACATGAAACTTCTCACGATCTTTTGTTACCCTAGGTGGTAACAGTGCATCGGTGCACTTTTACTTTCAAATCTGAAATTGATTTGTGATTGATGCTGATAATGGGAAATAATCCAAAGCCATGATCTCAGAAGAATCACAGTTTTTGGTAACTAAAATAGCAAAGGAAGGATAAATGGAAGATATAAGCAGGTTGCTATTCAGGACCAGTAATGATTTGCGCAGGATAGGAGGCAAAAAAATAATATAATAGGAAACATTTATACAGCACCCATTATGTGTCAGGCACTGTGCTAAGCACTTTTTACAAATGCCTCATTTGATCCTGGCAACAATACTGTGAAGTGGGTGTTATCATTACTCCTATTTTACAGTTGAGGAAACTGAGGCAGACAGAAGGGAAATGACTTGCCTAGAGTTACACAACTAGTAAGTGTATGAGACTGAATTTGAACTCAAGCCTTCCTGATTCTGGGTACCACTTAAGCCATTGATGTCAGAACAAAAAAGAAGGTGGGATGGTCATACATACAATGAGTGCTCAGTGGATAAGCTCAGTATTGCACAGGCGTGTAATGAAGGGAGACAAAAGTCTGGACACAGGAACAAGGCTCCCAGTATGTTGGGTGGATCTTCTGTGGAGGGTTTGTGAAAAGACATGTACAAAAATCCCAAGGTGAGAGGGTGTGATGGGTAGCAATCTGTCCTAGTGGGAGGGAATGCTGCTGCTGCTGCTGCTTTGAACATGGATCTACAACAATATCCAAGGTCTCACGGACAGAACTACCTCTGGGCAATACGTTTTGGGGGAAACTTATCTCTCTCCACATAAAGATTACTTTTTAAAGATAAGCTTCTGCTGCAATTTGCTCAATTTAAGCCATTTAACCTACAGGAAGTCAACACCTTCAAAGTTCCCTAAGTTACTGGTGGTAACCTAATAATGTCTGAGAGAATCCATACTCTCATTTTTTAAAGTATTTAAAGACATACTGATAATATATAAGAAATACTGGGGCAGACTAGAGCATCATACTAGAATTTGGACTTTTTTGGGGGGATCCTCTTCCTCAATTTCCCTGGCTCTCATGAACCATAAATTATTTTTTTCTGCATGTTCAATTCGTTCATGGTAATTGTAAATAATGGTCTCTGGGTCCGTGGTGTCAATTAAACACAAAAATCAACCTTTATTTTAAAATTGATTATTCATTATTATAAGATCAGAAAAGAGACCTCAGAGAGCAGCTCTCGTTATTTCACAGGTGAGAACCAGACCCAGCCAGTGAGGAAAGCGGGCCAAGATCACACAGGAAGCAAGTAGGGGAAGTGCTTTAAAGCCGAGACTTCAGATTTCGAATCTAGTCTGCTTTCAAAATCTGCCTCGTTTCTATGGAGGATGCAGAGGAATCACTGATGACTTAGCATACTTGTCTGTGAAACCCATTTTATTCTGAAAGTCAACCACATGCACGTATTCAACTCTGTCTGTCTGTCTGTCTGCAGTGTATCATCTATCTATCTATCTATCTATCTATCTATCTATCTATCTATCTATCTATCTATCTATACATACATATATATATATATATGTAATTGACCTGTAATATATGTAAAGATAAATATGCATTGTGTCTGTGAGTATATATACACATACACACACATAGAGAGACAGAGACAGAGACAGAGAGATACACAGAGAGAGAGAGAGAAAGAGACAGAGACAGAGACAGAGAGAGAAAAAAGAGAAAGAAGAGTCTCTTTTATGACTTTCATTTTTGTCTCTAAATTCTAAATACCTAATAGTGCCTGGCCATATAAATGTGTATAAACACACACATACATGTACACATGTGGTCATAGCTGTGAATTGTGTATACACAAGGGTCTAAAAGTAAACACAACACATGTGCACATGTGCGCGTATACATGCACATATATGTACAAGTACACAAAACATCTGTACATACACAAGAGAGAAAAAGAGCTACAGACAAACAGAGAAGAGAGAAAGGAGACTCTCTCTCATGACTATTTCATTTTTGTCTCCGAATCCTGAGTACCTAACAGTGCTCAGTCTATCATAAGCATGTGTATGTGTTTATTTGTATGTGTGTACACACACACACACACACACACACACACACACACACACACACACGCTCACCCCCTCTCCCCAAGATAGCCTTTTATTTTTCCCTCCTATATTTGAGAGGCAGGAGGGGAGTAAGACCAAGTCCTTCACTAAATAACGTCTTCAGGAGATTTCCCCTCCCTCGGCTTCTATCTCCTCCCCGGCAGCTGCAGGGGCTTTTTGGGCTCACCCAGAACTTGGAGAACATTGCCAGGTCAGCAGTATATACTGTCCATTTAGACACAAGGAGTATTATTTAGTCTAGAAACTCTCAAAGGAAATATCCACTTACACGTGAAAAATCTCTGGAATTTCTCTGTTTCTCTCTGTCTCATGTCCCTGTATCTGTGAAACCTCCTTGAAAACCTCCCAAGCACAGCCTCTGCTTTATGTTTCATGCTTGGTCTCCTCTTCTCCGTGGCACCTCTGAGCACATTGTCTACCCTCTCCCAGGGCCGGCCGGGGCCTGCGCCAGAGCCGGCAATGCCCAGCTCTCTCCCAGCTGTCTCTGTGATGGGGTAGGGATGGTAACCCGGTGGTTGAATGAGAAAAGTGGTCTCGCTCAATTTGGGGGGAGCAAGTTTTTTCACAAAGAACTTGGCACTTAAATGTATGTCTTCCATAAGAGACCTTTGCCCCCTCTTATCATTGTCCTTTTCCACTCACTAATTATGGAAGCCAAAAAAAATTTTGCATATGGACAAAATTAGAAATATGGACTCTGAAATTTACATTTTAATCACTCTCTCCCCCTTTACTTTCTTCTTACCTCTTTTTTTTTTTTTTGGAGGGGGGTTGCTACCACTGGGAGCATGGCTTTCTAGTTACATGATCCAATTTGTGGATGAGGAATCAAGGGCTGGCAATACCATGATGATCTTGGTGGCTATAGGCTCCACCCTGTACCAGAGGGTGCTCAGGGGGAGGTTTCCTATGGTCCTTAGAAAATTGGCTGTCTCTGTCTCCTAATTCTGCCTTCTTCTGTATGGTTGTATACACTTTGTTAGTCTTGATCAATTAGTTGGCATTTATTAAGTGTCTATTCTGTGTCAGGCATTGTGTTAAGTGATGGGGGTGGGGTGGGGAGAGAGAGAGAGAGAGAGACAGACAGACAGAGACAAAGAGACAGAGAGAGAGACAGAACAACGCAAAAAAGGTGAGTGGTCCATAGAGGTATATTCAATTAAACTCCTGGCTCTGTTCTAATCTAGTGGGTGACTCTGTCTTCCTCACTTCCTTGATGAATTTCAAGGTACCCCAATCATATGAACACGACATCTGAGTTGACCATATAAACATAATTTGACTGTATACAATGTTTTATTCATTACTGTAGGAATCAAAGGAATCAAATATATTAAAACTAAATTATGACTTCTTTAAGACCCAGGCAATCCTTAATCAGTTTTGAGATATCCTCTGAACTTAGAAAAGCTCAAAGTACAGTTCAAGTACTTAGACTCAAACCTCTCACTTTAGTTTTTCCCATCTAGAGCTAGAAAACTTCTAAAATATTGGAGTGAACATCTATACCAGAACTGGTTTGTGCATCATCTCCTGGAGGGTCAGATGTCCAGTCATTTGAGAGGACCTGAGAGCTGGGACTTTAATTCTTCCTCTGACTTCTTTTCCCAACTTACTCCTCTGTGGCTTTTGAGGAACCCCAATCCTGCCCTTCAACACTTTCTTGACTTGTCAGAGCAGCTTATCAGAGAGCCTATGAGTGATCCAAATAAAAAATGTGAGATGGAGCTGATTTCCCGGCCCAAACTTCCTGTATCTGTACCTGTCATTTCTCCCTCTAGTTTTTCTCACCTTGAATGCCTGCCCCATCAGGCTCGCTATCATTTCTACCTTATTTGGTCCACATACTTCAGCTTTTTTGAAGTATGTCCTCTCTCTCTCTCTCTCTCTCTCTCTCTCTCTCTCTCTCTCTCTCTCTCTCTCTCTCTCTGTCTCTCTCTCTCTCTTTCTAGCTCTTTCTGTCTCTGTCTCTCTCTTTCTAGCTCTCTCTGTCTCTGTCTCCTTCTGTCTCTGTCTCTCTCTGTTTTTGTCTCTGTCTGTCTCTCTTTCTCTTTGTCTTTCTCTCTCTCTTTCTAGCTCTTTCTGTCTCTGTCTCTCTTTCTAGCTCTCTCTGTCTCTGTCTCCTTCTGTCTCTATCTCTGTCTCTCTGTCTCTCTCTGTTTTTGTCTCTGTCTGTCTCTCTCTCTGTCTCTCTCTTTCTAGCTCTCTCTGTCTCGTCTCCTTCTGTCTCTGTTTCTCTGTCTCTGTCTCTGTCTCTCTGTCTCTGTCTGTCTCTCTCTCTTTTTTGCTCTCTCTCTGTCTCTCTCCCTCTCTTTATACACACAAACACACATTTGTTCTTGTTGTTTAATCAGTTTTTAGTTGTGCTCACCTCTTCGTGATCTCCTTTGGGGTTTTCTTGGCAAAGATACTGGAGTGATTTGCCATTTCCTTCTTCAGCACACACATACATGGTATATATACATACTGTTATTATTCAGTTATTTTTCAATCGTGTCCAACTCTTTGAGACTCCATTTGGAGGTTTCTCAGCAGCGACAACCGGAGTGGTTTGCCATTTCTTTCTCAGGACACACACACACACACACACACACACACACACACACAGGCAAATAGGAGGGGGGAGCAAAGGACAAGGAGGAATCACTGCTCCTACTTGTAAGCTTTCTTTGTGATTTTTTTTAACATTTCTTTTCCTTCTCCTGAACCCCAACAGACACTAACAGATGCATACCTGAATTGGGAATCCTGTGCCATGATATACAGAATACATGGTGAGAAGTTTCTATGAATCTCATTAGACCAATCTAGGTGAACCTAATGAGGTATCCGACATCTGATGCCTTCCTCCCTTAAATAGGAATCAGGGTGGTGGTGGGAGGTGGGCTGTGGTTTGACCATCTGTCAGGGATGTTTTAGACGTGGGACCAGATGGTTTCCAAAGTCCCTTCCAATTTTAAGATTCTGTGGCTCTGTTAAGCTTGGGAAAGAAACCTTTGTTGGGCGTGTAGAACTCTTCCCAACCTGGGCCCTTTCTACCTTCCCAGTCTCTTACTCATTCCCATCCACACACTCAATGGCTCCATCATTTGGCCCCTTGCTGTTCTCCACACACTCTGCTCCTGCCTCTTGGTCTTTCCCCTGGCTTGTATTCCATACTTGGAAAACTTTCCTTCTCATCTCCACCTTCCCTCAATGCCATCTCCTGCAGGAGGCCATTTCCAATCCCCACACGGATACCTTTCCTTCTAAGGTTGTCTTCTTCTAGAAGGAAGGGAATAAATGTTTATATAGCATCAAGTACCTTACAACTCTTATTCCTCATAGTAATCTTATGAGATAGGTCTATTATTATCCCCATTTTACAGATAAGAAACTGAAGCAAAGATCAAATGATTTGCCCAGGGTCACCCAGCGAGGGAGTATCTGAAGCTGGATGTGAATGAAAGTTTTCTTGACTCCAGTCCTAGAACTCTATCCATTGTACCTTTGACTGTCTCTACCTCCTACTCAATATTTATCCATGCCTCCTTCTTTCAAATAAATTCAAGCTCCTTCAGGACTGAGGCTACTTTTTTTTTTTGGTAGTTCCAGTGCTTAACAGTTTGGGGCACACAACAAAGAGGGAGAAAGGGACTAGAGACAGAGACTTCCCCTAAGATCTCACTGATATAGGGAATTTCTGGTGAGGAAACTCCTTCCACAGGTGCAGGTTGGAATCTCTGCAATGTATAGAATTAGAGAATTATCCGAGCTTTGGAGATTAAATTTTTCCCCAAGGTCACCCAGTCAATGTGAGTCAATAATGAAATTGGAACCCAAGTCTTCCTGGTTCTGGAGCTGTTTTTCTAGCCTTACAGTAAACTCTTAACAAATGCTCTGTTGATAGATTGATGAACCGCAAATGCCATTGTTCATATTTTATAAACTCTTCTTTCCCATGACTCTCTTGTTCCTTCCTATCTAAGCCTAAACTAAGGATCCCTGGGGAGAAATTTCAACTCTGGGAGCACAATCTCCTTTTTTTCACAGCAATAACTTGAATCAAACCCTCTTCATATAGGAAGAGACACTCTAAACAGCAGCTAAAAAATGGCGGCCAAATGAGCCGGGGGGTATGAAAGGTAGCCTTTGGAAATGAGGGAGAAAATTTTCAAAGGCCAGGTGTGAATGTTTTAAATGGAATAAGTAGAAAAATAAAAAGGAGTCTATAAATATGCTTACATTGCATTTAAGATATTAACAGGCCAGCTGCACCAAGCACTTTTCAATCCCTTTTCTAGAGCCTACTCTATTTCAGCCAGACTTCTTCCAGAATTGTTTGGAAAACAAAATGTGTTTACCACAGGAGAGTTCCCCAAATCTGAGGTAAGAAACAGTTCGTCTTGATCCCATGACTTAAGTTTTGGATTCTGAGATTCTTTAAGCAAGAGGCTGTTTTTTTCTTTTCCACGATAAAGATCCAACAAGTTTGAGGTATTTTTTTAAAAACACAGTCATACATTAACTTTTGCTCACCCCTAAAAAAATGTGGAAACTTTGGGTCTGAAATATTTAATTGGGTGGCAGGGGTGGAGGATGGAAGAGAGAATAAATCTGCCCGTGTGTGAGTTCTTTAGCTCAACTCAGTTCTCATTCGTCAAACTGGTAGTGACAGGTGTAGATCTGTTAGGGGACATAATTAAGCATTCATACATGGCACATGATAAAGTTGCATAAATCTCTTTTGATCTGGGAATATTTTCCTTGAAACCACTGAGGTCACTTAGAATCTTATAAAACACCTTTTCAGTAAGACTGAGGAGGGTGTGTGTGTGTGTGTGTGCTCACGGTTCAGTGGAGAGAACACTGGCTCTGAAAATAGAGAACTTGGATTTGAATCACAACATTGCTGCCTGGGAGTATACCTTCCCAGCCTCAGTTTCCTCGTCTGTACAATGAATGGGTTGCTGATGGCTTCCTAGTCCTTGCTCTGGGCCCCGTGTTATTTGCTTATCTGTTTGGAGGTCAGTAATTGGGCTTCCAAGTGTTTTTCAAATCTCATTCCCAATCATGTCCACTCATTATCCTTTTTCTCGGAAACGTGAGCCAGAGAAGCTGTCCCTGCTCCAGCTTCCAGCACGGCAAGGGTTAAGGGAGCCAAGCCAGGCCGGCTGGGATGGAAGGCTGCTCGCTTTCCTCCAGGTGTCTCTTACACAAAGTTTCCAGCCGGGCTGTTGGCTGGAGGCTTTCCCTTTTCCCATGGCTTGGGCATCAGCTTTCCAGAGTTCTGTCCGGAAATCCCGAGTAATGGACACCTGCCTGCCTCTGCTGCCCCGCTGAGAAATCCCAGCAGCTAAACAGCTCCATTGAAGGCCTGGCTCGGGCCCTCCGACAGCATTTCACATGGGTTTCCTCTGGAGTCAGGGGCTTGGAAGTAGGCAGGAGCCATTTGGCTTGGGGAGAGCAGTAAGCACCTGCATTCTTCAATCAAAGAAGGCTTTTCTTCCCCTCTGCTCGTTTCCTAGAGGCAATAAAAAAGCCAACGTGCAAGACTTGAGCTCACAAAGATCTGGAAGATGGGAAACAAACTTGGCTATTAATTCCTGAAATCTCTCCGAGGAGTCAGATCCTGCAAGGGATTGAACTTTCTTGGGCCTCAGTTTCCTCATCTGTAAAATAGGAGAACTCGGAAATTCCTTGCAGTTCTAAATCCATAAGCCTCTAATTTAGCACAAGCAATTTATGTTCCACTGGAGTTGGGGGGGGGGGGAACAGAATTACTATACAGAAAATCAAATACCCAGTAAACGACATCCAAAGTCATTACAGAGTTATTGGGAAGGAGAGAGAGCCCCAACAAGCCTCATGTAGAAGGTGGTAATGAGTTAAGCCTTGAAAGGAGCTAGGGGTTCCAAGAACCTGGGGTGAGGAGGCAGAGCGTTCCAGACATGAGGCGCAGCCCAACGAAAAGCAGGGAGTAGTTCAACCAAGCATCGTATCTGAGAAACAGACAGCAAAAAAAGATGGATATCTGTTTATACGGAGTATTTATTAAGTGTGTACCATGTGTGTTGGGTACTCTGTTAAATGTGTGAGGAGAGAGAGAGAGACAAAGACAGAGAGACAGACAGACACAGAGAGAGAGAAAGAGAGAGAGAGACAGAGAAAGAGAGAGAAAGAGAGAGAGAGAGAGAGAGAGAGAGAGAGAGAGAGAGAGAGAGAGAGAGAGAAGGAGGGAGGGGAAAAAGGAGTTAGAGAAGGAGAGAGAGAGGGAAAGAGAGAAGGCAGAGAGAACAGAGAGAGAGAGATCAGAGAGACAAAAGAGAGAGAGAGAAACCAAAGAGAGAGAGGAGAAAAAAGGAGGAAAGAATGAGAGAGGGAGGGAAGGAAGGAGAGAAAGAGAAAAGGAGTGAGAGGAGAGAGAGAGAGAGAGGGAGGGAAAGAGAGAGAACAGAAAGAGAAGAGAGAGAGAGAGAGAGAGAGAGAGAGAAGGAGGAGGGAAAAAGGAGTTAGAGAAGGAGAGAGAGAGGAAAGAGAGAAGGCAGAGAGAACAGAGAGAGAGAGAGATGAGAGAGACAAAAGAGAGAGAGAGAAACCAAAGAGAGAGAGGAGAAAAAAGGAGGGAAAGAATGAGAGAGGGAGGGAAGGAAGGAGAGAAAGAGAAAAGGGAGTGAGAGGAGAGAGAGAGGGAGGGAAAGAGAGAGAACAGAAAGAGAAGAGAGAGAGAGAGAGAGAGAGAGAGAGAGAGAGAACACAGAGAGAAGACAGGGGGAAGGGAGGGGGAGGAGAAAGGAGAGAGGGAAAGAGAAAAAGAAGAAAGGAGGGAAAGAAGGAGAGAGAAAGAGGAGGGAGGGAGGGAGGGAGAGAAAAGAGGAGAAAAGGAAGGAGAGAGAGAAAAGGAGGGAGAAGAGAAAGAGAAAGAAAGAGGAGAAAGTAAAAGAATGAGAGAAGATGATGAAGAAGGAGGAAGAGGAGGAAGAGGAGAAAGAGGAGGGAGATAGGGAAGCAGAGAGAGTGAATAAGATTCTAGATGACTTCATCTGTTTTTCTGCCTATTTGTTCATCTTTGACTTTAAAGTATATCTGTTGAATATAGTTTAGAGTAGGAAAATTTCCCTATCATTAGATAAGAGAAACTGTTGAAAAGATTACTTTTATTTGGAAATTAATCAAAATTAATATCACCTCAGAGGCACAAATAAGATTTTTTTTTTCCTTAAGGATAAAATAAATTGAATGAAGAGAAACCAGACAACAAAGCTGGGAAAAAACTAATGAAGAGAAGGTAATCATGTTAAGAGTTGATTTTTTGTTGTTGTTCACTTGTTTTCCCGTTGTAGACAATATTTCCTGACCCCATGTGAGGTCTTCTTGGCAAAGATGTTAGAGTAATTTGCCATTTCTTCTCCATCCCATTTCACAGAGGAAGAACTGAGGCAAATATAGTTAAGTCACACAGCTAGTAAGTGGCTGAGGCCAGATTTGAACTCATGAAGATGAGACTTCCTGACTCGAGGCCAGCATTCTAGCTAGCTGCCCTAGGAGAGAGTAGTTAACAGTAAAGAACATTTGAATTTGGGGTCTAGAGGAGCTATTTTAAATCTTCCTTCCCAAAAGGGTTCTCGGAGTGGGAGAGGGAAATCTCTTGGAGACCTTCTACAATAACTACTTTTTTTTTTGCCCCTGGGTCTCCCTCTCTGGCCCAGGTGTCCACTCTAGAGTCCAGTACTACTGTTGGTCATCATGGCAGCCTTGATTGAGCTGGTTCAGTCCCCCTTGGGCTGCCTGATGGCTCCATGCCCCCAGGGACTCACCGCATTGATCCCAGACTTCGTGAGGATACCCAATGGGCTTTAGTCCTATTGCAGTACGAAATCTTGAGCTCTCCCAGTAAACAGATTATGGATGCCCAGACACCTGCACATCAGTGATGGGATTATTGTTGTTGTTTTTGTATTTTGTGGGAGTGTTCATCTCAAGCAAAGAGGCCTGGGATTCTGGGTAGGAACTTTACGTAAGGGATGGGCACTGATCATATTGAAATACGTTCAGGTTTTCCATCCAGTGAAGTCAATGGAAGAAATCTGTCACCTGTATCTGGCTCGGACCATACGTGCCGCTGACTATCTATAACATCTTTGCCAGAAGGACACAGACCTTATTGTTTTCCTGGTAGGAGACAGGGTCCATGGCGGCAATGCTAGGAACCTGTCAATACTGAAGCCTGGAAAATTTTGGTTTTTTTTTTTTTTTTTTTAATTGGACTTAACATTGCCTCCAGTTGCTGGAACCTTCCTCCTACTCTGGAAACTTTTCCTATGTCATTTTCCAGGCCCTTTTAAAATAAACCTGTCATAGCTAAAGTTGTGTCTTTCCAAGCAAGGGAAGCTCACCTCCTTTTTAGTCTTCCGTTGGGCTTCCACTTTAAAGGAAAAGCAAACTGGGGGTAGGGGCTGATGGCGAGCCTTGTTTCAAACTGTGACCATGTTTCCTCTCAGTCTCTGTCCCAACAAAGCTAGAATTAATTGGATAAATGTTTTTATACTTAGAAAATGGAATCTTTGTGAAGATTCTATTATAGTTAGGTTTGGCGGCCCATCCAAAGTTTATAGAGATGCTTTCTATAACAACAATCACTGTTTGATTGTTTCAGTTAGAATTAATTCTTTGTGACCCCATTTGGGGCTTTCTTGATTAAAAAAAAATACTGAAGTGGTTTGCCATTTCCTTTTTCAGCTCATTTTACAGGTGAGGAAACTAAGGCAAATAGGATTAAATGACTTGCTAGTCATTTAGCTAGAAAGTATATGTGCATGTAAGTAAGCAAGACTTAGCTAGGAAGAATATGAGACTGGATTTGGACTCAGGATTTTCTGACTCCAAACCAGCATTCTATCCATGAATAATAATAATATTAGCTAGCATTTAGGTAGCACCTACTATGTGCCAGGATTATCCCTTTTGATCCTCATAATAACTCTGGGAAGTAGGTGCTATTATTACTTCCATTTTACAGATGGGGAAACTGAGGCAAACAGAGTTAAGTGACTTGCCCAGGGTCACCCAGCCAATAAGTGTCTAAAGTCAGATTGGAACTCAGGCTTTGATGATTCTGTGGAGGTGATCCAAGGATGCTTTTCCTGCTGATATTGACCACCTGCAATGGGGTGGGAGAGTAGCTAAGAAAGCCAGTCTGCAATTCTGGGCCATGAGGGAGGAGGTTGGAATAGGAAAGATTGTTGGTTCACTAGAGGAGGAACAAGGAAGAAGTTGCAACAGAGATAACTGATGGGGCTAAACTATCCCCTCAGGGGTATCTTCTGTCTTCTGTCCATGGATTTCTAGTGAGATAAATCAAAGTCATTTTAGATTAATAGAGTTATTCTCCCGTCCTTACTTTGACATCAGTCAAGAGCTGAAAGGAACTTTATCAGTTATTTAACCCAAACTATTCATTTTACAGATAAGGAAACTCAGGTCTAACAAGTTTAAGGGAGTTGACTAAAGTCATATAGGTCTGAAGCTCCTTCTAAGGGTCTGTCTTCTCTCTTTTCTTTCTTTCTTCCCTTTCTTCCTCCCTCTTTTTTTCTTTCTTTTTTCTTCTTCTTCCTTTCTTCTCTCTCTCTCTCTCTCTGTCTCTCTCTCTCGTCTCTGTCTTTCTGTCTCTCTCTGTCTCTGTCTCTCTCCCTATCTCTGTCTCTGTTTCTGTCTCTCTCTGTCTCTGTCTCTCTCTTTCTGTCTGTCTGTCTCTGTCTCTCTGTCTGTCTCTGTCTCTGTCTCTCTCGTCTCTTTCTCTCTGTCTCTCTGTCTCTGTCTCTCTCCCTGTCTCTCTCTCTGTCTGTCTCTGTCTCTCTCTTTTTCTCTTTCCCTCTCCTTTCTTTCTTCTCCACATTGTCACTTGCCATGACTGCTCCCTACCCTCACCCCCAGTAGAGCCCTTCTTTGTAATTCTTTGTAATGTTGGATCCCCTACAGCTCAATTAGACAGAAGACCAGACTTCTAGATTAAATCAATCAATCAAAGGCGTAAAGTCTTAGATAACACTAAGCCATATGTCAGCAATGGAGAGAGCACTGCACCCTGTGTTGGGGTTCAAATTCAGAGCCAGATTTTACTAGGTAAGTCTTTTAATGCCCTCAGCCCAAGTTTTCTTATCTATAAAATGGGGAAATGGTAGTGCATATTTCCTAGTGCTGTTGTGAGGGTGAAATGGAGTCATATTTGTAAAGGGTTTTATAAACTTTCTACCACTCTATAAAGCTGGTTATTATTGTTATCATTACTAAAAAAAATTAGTCAATTAATCAAAGGCAACCCCAGACAATGTCGCACTTTCAGAGGCCCTTCCTCCCGCCCTCCTCATTACTGACAGGTCATTGGGACTAGACCAATAATAAACTTGTGTCTATCAGGGAGCTGAGAGCGGACCAAATCTATCAGTGAATGAAAGGAAGAAGGAAACAAGCATTAATTAAATGCTTACTCTATACCAGGGCAGCCAGATGGTACAGTATATAAGTTAGTGACTTGGAGTCAGGAAAACCCAAATTCACATCTGGCCTCAGGCTCTTACTAGTTGTGTGACCCTGGGCAAGTCACCTAACTCTGTCTCAGTTTCCCCATCTGTAAAAGGATTTGGAGAAGGAAATGGCAAACAAATCAATTCCCTAGCCATGTCTGAAAAAGTCCGCCCCATCTCATACCTATGGTCCACTATCTCTCTACTTCACTATCAGTTTTCTCAAATCCCGGCAGGGATCAGAGTTCGATGGCTCCTAGGGCTGTTTTCCTTTACCTCTCAGGTATATGGGTCTCCAGGTCCTGCGCTGCATCAGTTCATACAAGTCTTCACAAGTTTCTCTGAAATTCTAATGATGCTCCCTGACATCCCTTCAATGCATCCCAAGAGCGCCCTTTAGCCACTAGGGAGCTATCATAGAGATAGTAGCTGAAGAAATGTTCAAGATCTTTTTTTTTTTTACCCCCGAAACAAAGCTCGAGATTTAGTATAGCTGTTGTTTTTTTTCCTCAAACAAGAACAGTGAGACATCATTACCTTTCGAGGTCACTTCCAAGGCATTTCTGAGTCACTCTTGTACCACACAAGTGGTATGAGCAGTTCTGTAATAAATGCAGGAAAGAAAAAAAAAACACCATTTCCCAGCAGAGTGGAGAGTTCCAGAGGAGCTGGTGGCTAATGTTAAGGGGGCAGATTGGAGAGACCTGTTTTATTCTGGGAGAACCGGGGGAGAGGGGGACAAATGGAAGGATTGGAGAATAACGTCCTCGAGATGAACGCTGTGCTCCGTCTCTGACTCCGGAGGTGCCCAGCTGTGGGGAAAGCTATAGAGAGGGAATGCCCCGAGTGCCCACCGGGAGGAGTGACGACGAAGGTCAGACCCTCGCCGGGAAGCCTGGGTCAGCCAGCACCTTTGATGGCTGCAGGAAAATCCCAGCTGTGCTGGGAACTGACCTCACTCCCGGAGTAAACACTGAATCAGATACAAACAGGCCTAACCCAGGCATGGATTTATTCCTGGCCCAGACGAGATGACATGAAATGTTTTTCCATCATTATTGAGCGGCCAATTGGACTTGGCAGGAGGGAGTCCCAAAGATGCTGATGAGAGCAAAGTTATTACTGTGTGGAAGACAGTCTAGCCAGTTTCCAAATGTCTCATTTGCATTAATTCAATTAAACGCATCAAGTATTTATTAAGCTCCTGCTGTGTGCCAGGCAGTATGCTAGGACTGAGGAAGCCTAGCCAAAAATGAACTAGGTCCTGACTTCAAGGAGCTGACAATCCACGGGGGGAAAACAACATGTTTTTTGTAAATGCAAAATTTCTATGGGTAAGTATAAAGATTTTTTGGAGGCAGGGGATAAGTAATATAAAATAATTAAAGGAAATCCCAAATTTTATGAAAATTAAGATGTTATTTTTCATCTAAGTTCATTGACCTCCCTGAAATTTCTTCCTTCCTTCCCTTTTTCTTCCTCTTTCACCTTTCGTTTTTTCTTTCTTTCTCTTTCTATTCTCTATCCCTCTTTCTTCTTCTTTTCTTTTTACGTGACTTGCCCAGGGTTGCACATTTAGTAAGTGTTAAGCATCTGAGGCAGGATTTGAACTCAGGACCTCCAGGTTAAGAAATCATATCCTAGACTGTAACTCCCTGAAGGATTGCAGTGATTGTTTAAATTACTATCTTTTTTTAAGCTTTTTATTTTTAAAATATACAGATGGATAATTTTTCATCATTGACCCTTGCATAGCCTTATGTTCCAAATTTTCCTCTCCTCCCCATCCTCTCCCCTAGATGACAAGCAATCCAATATATTAAATTACTGTCTTTGTAATGATAGTATTCTAAGTCATTTGTGAGCTCACCAATGTACCCAGCTCCCTCTAACGTTTAGACTGAAGCTCGCCCACTTCTCCCCTCCATGCCCTCTCCTTTGTTCATCTCAGTAGTCTATTATATGCCAAAGACCGTTCTTCGCATCAGGCCTATCGAATAAGGTAGGAGTTGAGGGGGATGGTGAAGGCCCATCCACCAATTATCTTTGATTCTTGTCCTCTCTTTATCGATCTCACATTTGGGCATCCTTTATGGGAGAGCTATTTTGTGGCTCCTTGTTTCTAATGGGCTATTCTGGGTTAATGGCCAGCCCTTGTATCCTGGGAAATGGCTGTGGTGGAGAAGGGGCCAGCCATCCCAAGTGCCAACCAACTGCCACACCCAGACAGTTAAGCCAGCCTTACTCAGGCTGAGGGCGAGGGAGAGGAGGCAGATTGTGTCAGGCAATCACACTTCCACCACCCTGCCAACCATCTCCCCTGAGCCTCCAAAGGAGCTCTCCCCCAGACCTGAACTCAAGAACCTGGGGAATAGCAGGTGCCTCAGACCTGAACTCAAGAACCTGGGGAATAGCAGGCCCCTCAGACCTGAACTCAAGAACCTGGGGAATAGCAGGCCCCTTGGACCTGAGCTCAAGAACCTGGGGAATAGCACGCCCCTCGGACCTGAACTCAAGAACCTGGGGAATAGCAGGCCCCTCAGACCTGAACTCAAGAACCTGGGGAATAGCAGGCCCCTTGGACCTGAGCTCAAGAACCTGGGGAATAGCAGGCCCCTCGGACTTGAACTCAAGAATCTGGGGAATAGCAGGCCCCTTGGATCACTGAACCTACTTCTGGCCCAGCCCCCCTTTGTCCCTGAAAGACATTTTGATGTGGGAATGAAAGACATTTCATTGTGGGAAAGGGACCCAGCAACAACTGCTGACCAACTGCTCTCCACAGACGGATAAGAACAAAAGCTCTGAGAATGATAACACTCCTTAGACCACCTGTCCTGTTGCTAGCCAAGCTCTCACGGCCATCACTGGGGAAACGACTCCTGTGAAGAAGGGATCACCCATCCCCACCAGCTGTCAACCACCTGTCCCCAGTAGGGCAGCAAGCCAGCTGGACTGAATGTCAAGGCCCCCTGAGGGAGACAGGAGGCAGCATGGGAGAAGCAAGTCAAATTATTACCACTACCTTCCCTCACACCCCTATAGAGACAGCCCGAGACCCTGACCTTGAGAGCCTTGGCGCAGCACCCACAGCCATCACCCTGGAAAGCAGCTCCCCTTGGAGATGCAGCCTGCAGACAGCACCTAGAGAACCCAGAAAAAAAGGGCTTGTCACCCAAGTCCTTGGCTCTGTCAGATAATTCACCATCAGAAAGCAATATGATTTTGTCAGTGGAAATGACATTGAGGGAGAAGTGTCAATATCTGCTTTGAGTGATGACTAGGGGACCTTTCCATCTGACTTGTAGCTGAAACCTTCCAATTATGTTGTCTCTCCCCTAAGAATGTGAGCTCCTTGTATCTCTAGCATTTTGCACATAGTAGGGATTTAACAATTTTAAAATTCATTGGTTCATTCATTCATTCATGTTCAATGTATTGTCTCTCCCATTGGATTGTGAGCTTCTTCAGAGTAGAACTAGCTTATTTGCATTTCCAGCACTTTGCACATAGTAGGGACTTAACAATTTTTTCCCCATTATTTCATTCATGTTCTTTTTTATAGCTTTTTGAGTGACTCTCCTTTCTCATTCTACTGGAGGACTTTCAGACTTATAGACAGCAAGCAAGGGTGAATGATGCTCGTTTGTTTCAAGGAAAGGCAATTCATTTCTCTTTCCTCTTCCTGTTCAATTCTAGGGGTTACTTTGGGCAATTACTCATTAAGCATTTATTTATTAATCACCTGCTACATGCTAGGGTTCTGGGAAAGAGCTCTAAAGACAAATGAGACAAAAATCGCTCAAGGATCTAGTAGGGAATTTCCTCCATGATGGGATGAATGCCATCTTTATCTCTCTCTACCTGTTGAGCCCAGCTCAGATGCCACTTCCTCCAGAAAACCCTCTCCCTCCTCCAACTGCCTTTGTCTCTTTGTCTCAAGCTCTTCTGGGCCCTTATCACATTCTACATTACATCCTTTCAGTTTGGGTGGGAGAGGCTATTGAAATTCACAATTATATGTCCCCCTTAAGTTCCCGAAAGTCAGGCTCTTTGCTGCTTAATATTTTCCTCTCTGGCACATAGTAGGTGCTTAGTAGAATCACAGGACTTAGGGCTGCAAGGGACCTTAGAAATCATAGCAGTGAGACGATATAGTGAATAAGAAGGCCTGGAGTAAGGAAAGACTTGAGTTCAAATTTGGCTTCAGAAGTTTACTAGTTGAGTGACTGTGGGCAAGTCTGCCTCAGTTTCCTCATTTGTAAAATGGAAATAGTAATAGCACCTGGCACTATTGTTGTGAAGATCAAATGAGTTAATAGTCTGCAGGCACTTAGCACAGTGCCTGGCACATAGCAGGCACTGTATAAACACTGTCACTGTTCAGTTGTTTTGCAGTTGTGTCCAATTCTTTGAGACTCCATTTGGTGTTTTCTGGCAAAGATACTGGGTTTGTCATTTACTTCTTTAGCTCATTTTCCAAATGAGGAAACTATGGTAAAGTCCCAGGACCAGGATCACACAGCGAGTGGATGGTCATGTCCTTTTTTAGCCCATTTTACAGATGAGGAAATTGAGGAAAACAGGGTGAAGTGACTGAGCCAGGGTTATGCAGCTAGTAAGTGAGGCTGCATTTGAACTCAGGAAGATTCCAGGCACAGCACTCTACCCATTGTACCACTTAGCTATCCTCACAGGGAATACGACAGATTATAACTGAGTAGAAATATATTCTACAACTTCCCCCTCAAGGGCTGTTCATTCAGCCTCTGGATGGCCATCACTGATGAGAGGAAAATTATTGCTTCCCAAGGCATCTTAATTTTAATAATAATAACAATAAAAATAGCTAGCATTGACAGAACACCCACCAGGTGCCATATGTACCAGGTGCCAGGTACGGTGCTGAGCACTTTATATATCTCTTGTTTGATTTTCACAACCCTAGAAGGGAGGTGCTATTATTATCCCCATTTTACAGATAAGGAAACTGAGGCAGACAGAAGTTAAGTGACTTGCCCTATGATATAGTAAGTCTAAGGTTGGATTTAAGTCATTTATTACTGATTAAAGACCCAGTACTCTAGCCACTGAACCACCAAACTATTGATTTATATAGTATTTTAAGGTATGCAAAAACATTTGATCTTTACAACAACCTGGGAGGTAGGTGTTATTAAAATCTCCATTTTTTTAGATGAGGAATTAGGCAGGTGGAGGCCAAGTGATTGGTGACTTATATAGCTAATAAGTATCTGTGGTAGGATTTGAACTCAGGACTTCCTACCTTCAAGCCCAGCACTCTTTTTGCCTCGGTTAGCTTAGCTGCCTCGGTTTCATCTTTGGATTGATATCCAAAGGAAGAAAATTGGACTGGGTAATCACTAAAGTACCTTGCAATTCTAAATTCTACAATATTATTACATTTTTTTCTGGCCATAGAGACAAACTCTATTTCTGTCCTTCCCACCCATTTCCATTTCTGTTCTCTGGGACCAAACAAAACAAAGTTCAGTCTTCTTTCACAGGACAACCCTTCAGATATGCGAATACAGCTCTCCCTCGGCCTTCCTTCCACTCTGAACATCCCTAGGTTCGTTAGCCTCTGATCTTACTCCACAAATAGAGTGAGATCGCCACATTTTCCATTTACATGCTGCATTTGCACCTGGACCGGAAGTTCTCTGCTTTGGGAAAACCAGGAAAAATACCCTGTAAACCAATATCCACAACCCAACATCGGGCTGAGAGGTCTGGACTCCAAAGTCAGCAAAAATAATAAGAGCAGTAGACATTTATGTGTATTTCAAGGTTTACGAAAAGCTTCATATTTTAAAAGTATATTTATTTTATTTGCATTTTAATCTGTCCCTTCCATTGCTTTATTTAAAAAAAAAAAATGAAACCTTCCTCATAAACATGCATAGTGCAGCAAGACAAATCTCCCTGTTGTCCATGCCTGAAAATGAATTATTAAGTGCTTTTTCTGTATAAAACACTGTGTGCAAGAGTCCTGGCTTGATTTCATTCCTCTGAAAGTCAGATGGAAAAGTCCCCTGGTCCTTGGGGTGGGGCAGCAAAGCAGACGCCTGCTCTTTAATGTAATTCCCACTGACAAAATCCTATCAGTTTGTGATGTTGAACCAATTGGCAGTGCCAAGGACTCTGGAGGCCAGAGCTTTCCTTGCCGGACCTTCAGTAGCGCGGCTGTAGCACCTGCAGGTGCTGTTGTCAGGATGCCTCTCCACAGGGGTCCCGGAGTGATGCCGGTGGGCACTGGGCTGGAAGGACGCTCTTCCTCAAGTTCCTGGGCTCAGGCTTCTCAGCTGTTTCCATCTTTCTCTGCATTTTTTCTCCTTTCTGAGAAGAGGTCAGGGGTGAGTTTCATCTCCAGTCCTCTGCACTCCTAGTTTTGCTTTATTTTTATTTTTTATTTCATTGATCGGAATTCCAAAATCAAAAGACTTCAGGTGACATGATGTTTTCATTAGATCCACCCTGTGAAGTAGCTGCTATTATTATGCTTCCTATTTTACAGAGGGGGAAACTGAGGCTCAGAGAAGCTGAATAGGAATCCAGTCTTCCTGTCTCCAAGCTTTGAATTCCAATGGGGTCCTAGAAAACCAAAATAACCTGGAACAGGGCGGGGGAGAGGGGAGGGGAAGAGCGGTTGCCAAGGCAACAACTATCCTCAGCACCAGTTCGGGCTATGGGGGCACGCCCGACCAAGGAATGTCAATCCCAGCCTGGGGGCGGGGCTAGAGACTACGTCGCCATAGCAACACCCAGCTTGGCTCTCCCTCCCTCTTGAAAGGTGGCTGAAATAAGCGCGTCCAGATGACGTATATCTCTCTTGCTGGGGGCGTCGCGTTTTCCTAACGTAAGACCCAGAGTCAGCTCCCTCTGTGGCAAGAACTGGAAAAATAAGCAGGTGGAAAACCTGGGTGGTGTGTGGCATTGCGCATGTGCAAGACTCCAATTGGCGCATGGGCAGTACCAGTCCTGGAAGCCTTACTCTTGCCCGGAGTTGGTCTTGGGGTTCCCAAGGGCACCCTCCTCTTTTTCTATAGTCTTTTGGGCTTTATTTTTTTAGGGTTAGGGCTAAATGTCTCTGGCTAAGGCAAACTCTCAGAAGTGCCCAAAGAGACCCCAAATAGCATCTTCTCCAATCTGCCCCAGCTCAGTTTCCAGATGGGGAAACTAAGGCTGAGGGAAGCGCTCTCTCAGGGTCACATGCCTGGTGTGGTCATTAAGTTGCCACTCCACCCGTCCCACTGGAACATTTTCTGCTGGGCTGTTCACTAGATTGGAGACTTCACGCTGGAAGGAGCTTTGGTCCAAGGGAAATAAAACTTTTTGCGTGTGTCCTGGACCCGCTTTGGCCATCTAGGAAGCCTATGGAACCCTCCATTGAACAATTTTTTTTTAAATGCGCAAAATAAGATATGTAGGCTATGAGTATGTATATTTCTCTGTGTCACATTTGGAGTTTTTGTGGTATTCTTTTTTTTTTTTTTTTGGCACAGATAGTGGAGAGGTTTGCTATTTCCTTCTTCAGCTCATTTTATAGATGAGAAAATAGGATGAAGTGGCTTGCTTAGGGTCATCCAGATAGTAAGTGTTTGAGGGTGGATTTGAACTCAGCAAAAGGAGTCTTTCTGACTCCAAGCCAGACACTCTCCATTGTGCTACTTACTTGCCCCTGTGCTACCTACCTGTCCCCATTCACGAATATTCCTTAAAAACTTAATAAATATTGATCGATCAACTGATTAACTGGTTCTGAGTTTCCAAGCTGTACAACCCTAGACAAGTCACTTAGCCTGATCCTCCAAACAGCAGAACTGCTACAACAATGGGACTTATTGAAACCTCCTTATTTATGAGGAAAACACTTTTAAGCTGAAAGCAAGAAGCAAATGTGGATTTTGATTAAAGTTGGGCAGCCCATGTTCTATTGGGGTCTATATAATATCAAGAGACTATGTCAAAAGTTAGATAAATCCTCTGTTTATAAGAGGACAAAAGTGGAGATTCCTTTAGAACAGGATAGCAACAAAATATTTAATATTTATATGACATTTTAAAACTTGAAAAGCAGCTTTCACACATTGCCTTATTTGGGACTCTCAGGAATCTTATAAACTAGGTTTTATTATTATTCCCATTTTGCAGATAAGGAAATTGAGAGAGGTTATCCAGCTTGTTGGTATTGGAAAGGGGATTTGAATTTGAACTTGGATTCTGCTGATTTCAAGTCTGGCACCCTCTCCACTTTACCACATTTCCTCTCAGATTCTAAGAAATTTGGAAAGAATCCCCATGCAAAATTGATCCTGAGTTATCAAAACACAATTAAGGGTTGGCTTCTTTGACATCATTGGAAGCAGGAGCTAATCCCCATAACTGAATATGCTGAATAACTGAAGCTTTCTCCTAAAAGATGTCAGAGGTTTTGTTTTGAAAAATTCTTTTTCAAAGCTCTTTTAGAATGAGATGTTTTATAATCTTAAAATTCTTAAGATGTGTTATGCTCTGGGGGGGGGTGCTTCTTTCACAAAATCTAGTTTCTTTTCTTGACTTACAGTCACCTGGGACAAAACCCACTAAACCCTCTTGACTTCAGTTTCTTCATCTGTAGCATGAAGGGTTTGGCCTGGCTGACTTTTGAGTTCTCTTCTGAATGTAGATCCTACAAGTACTTATTATGAACACCCACTTTGTAGAGATATTATGATGTCCTCAGGAGCTAGTCAGGTCATTTTTTAAAGTTGTATTAAATTTTGGAGAGGGAGAGGGAGTCAGAGAAAGACACAGATTGAGAGAGACATCAAAAGAGAAAGAGACAGACAAAGAGAATGATAGAGAGAGAGAGAGAGAGAGAGAGAGAGAGAGAGAGAGAGAGAGAGAGAGAGAGAGAGAGAGAGGAAGAGAGAAACAGAGATGAAGAAAGGTAGACAGAAAAAGAGAAGATCGAGAGAAACAGAGACAGAGACAAAAAAGGATGAAGAGAAATAGAGACACAGAGACGGGGAGAAACACAGACAGAGAGAGACATGCAGAGAGACTGAGAAAAGAGAAAAACAGAAATAGGAAGAGAGAAACAGAGAGATGAAGAAAGACAGAAAAAGAGAAAGATTGAGAGAGAGAGAAACAGAGGCAGAGAGAGTTGGAGAGACAGAGAGACACAACAGAGACAGAGAGAAACACAGAAAAGAGACACACAGAGACAAAGAGACTGAGAAGAGACAGAGACAGGGGAAGAGAGAAACAGAGAGATGAGGGAAGATAGAAAAAGAGAAAGATTGAGAGAGAGACAAACACAGAGACAGAAAGACAAAGAAAGACAGAAAAGACAGAGAGAGAGAGAGAGACAGGAAGAGAGAAACAGATAAAAAAAGAGAAAAAAAGATCGAGAGAGACAGAGATAGACAGACAGACAGAGATGAAAAGAGAGAGAGCAAAAAGAAGTAGTAAATAGAAAACTAGATTTAGAGTGAGGAAGACCTGCATGCAAATCCTGTCTCTGATAGATGCTGATTGTATGATTTTGAACAAGTTGCTTAACTTCTAAGTGCACAAAGGCAGCTTTTTTGTAGGTTGTAAATTGAAGAAAAGTTGCTGCTCTTCATTGGTGATGGGGGTTCTCTCTACCTATGAAATGAGAGGGCTTTTTAAAAAAAACCCACTGAAATATCCAGGGTTACACTAAATAATTTTACACCCAAAATAGCTATGGTGTCAATGTTTTGTTTTGTGTTTTTTTTTTTTTTTAATTCTTCTGTCTGGGTTTTTTTTTTTTTTATGATTTTTTTACATCCTCTATCTTTATGACAGTCAGCTCTCCCTCCTGTTGTCAATGTCCCTGCCTTTAAATAGCTCTCCAAGCTCTGCTTCCTCCCTTCTAATTTGCTGGCGAGTCACTTTACCCTGTTTCCCTCAGTTTCCCCATCTGTACAACGGAGCTGGAGAAGGAAATGGCAAACCACTTCAGTATCTTTGCCAAGAAAACCTCAAACGGGGTCATGGAGAGTCAGACACCACTAAAAACAACTGGACAAAGCATAAATAGATATTTTTTAATTAAAAAAGGGAAATCACATTTCTAGAAAAATTTGAGGGAGCATCCAAAGGTTTATAGACTTGAATGCATGGATTTCATGCCATCTTTTCTCCCCAAAGCTTTTGATGTTACAATTACTCCTTCCTTAACCTAGAATCACCTCTTCCCTTCCCTCCCCCCCATCACAATGGAAAACAGCTCAGCAGAATCAGGAAGGCGACAGTGTGGATGTGACATTTGGCAGCAGCTGCAGCAATCCCAATCCCTTTATAAAATACAGGAGAATGCACCCTCATCGATCTCCCGGATTTTGCCTATTTTGTGCGTTCAGGTGCCTAATTCATGCTTTCCCATGATGTTCCAGATAGCTGAGGTTGTTGGACACATTAATTCTGGATTAGTGGGGTATTCATGTTCTGTGTCTGACTCCAGGCTGGTTTTTTCTGGAGCCTCCACTTTAAATCTCTAATGATCTTTCACCGGATTCTGAGAAATGAAAGCAAAACAACAAGGCTGTTTTGTAAGCCTCCTTTCACCCACTTTTGCAAAGCAATAAACTTCACGAAGGGTAACATGAGCACTGGGAAAACATATCTCTCCGACCCACGGAGAGCATCTATGGTCAGCTCCCCAAATTGCTTTAAAAACACATCTTGGTAGCTGTATAATTGTGTATATGTATATTGGATTTAACATATATTTTAACATATTTAACATGTATGGGTCTACCTGCTATCTAGGGGAAAGGGTGGGGGGAAGGAGGGGAAAAGTTGGAACAGAAGATTTTGCAAGGGTCAATGTTGAAAAATTATCCATGCATATGTTTTGTAAATAAAAAGCTTTAATAAAAAATTTTTAAAAGAAAAAAATTGCTCATGCATGTGTTTTGTAAATAAACAGCTTTAATAAAATTTTTAAAAAGAAAAAAAATTACCCATGCATATGTTTTTGCAAATAAACAGCTTTAATAAAAATTTTTAAAAAGGAAAAAAAGAAAAATTACCCGTGTATATGTTTTGGAAATAAAAAGCTTTAATTTAAAAACAAATAAAAACACATCTTGGACAGATGCTGGAGCCTTGACCGAGGGCTCGTCCCCGAGTTAAGTGACATTTACACAAACCCCCAAAATAAGCGCCATTAAAACCACCTAATTCTAAAAGAAGAAAGAACAACACCATGACCCTTCCTTCAATTGTAGCGAGCCCGGAGCGTAAACACGGGGACAGCGGCGCGGGGTGGCCTGGGAGGTCAGACAGCAGCGCGCTGTCTGGCCGCCGGGGCAGGCTGGGCCTTGGCCGGGGGACTGTGGTGTCTGGCTCCCCCGTCACCACGAGGCCTCGGTTTGCAGCCCCGTCTGCCCCCGCGGCCCGGCCAACAACAATGGGAGAGAAAGCGCACGTCCGCACGCAGCCCTCGGAGGAAGTGGAGCCCCAGATGTGCGAGGCTTCCCGTCTGATGCCGCCACAGCTGGGACAGCCTGTGGTTGCGGTTAGTCTCTGTCTGGCCCGTGTGAGAGAGACAAGAGCCGTTCTTACTGGAAACTTTCCTCCCTTCCTCTCCCTCCCTCCCCTCCCCCTTCGGTTCTCGGACTGATCGGCTGTATTGATACCCGCCCGGGCCGAGATTGACCGAAACCCGCGAGGGGCGGCGTCTGCCGGGGTGGCCCGAGTTCCCAGCGCGGGCACCTCCCCTGTGTTCCTGGGGAGCCGGCCCTCTCCTCAGAGACCTGGAAACCCGGGCTTTGGAAGGCAGGAAGGGGGAGTATGCATTACAGGCAAGATTTGAACCCAGGTCCTGTGAGTGCTTATTATTATTTTTTTTCCCTCTGAATTTCACTGCCTCCAAAGGGGCTGTTTGGGTGCCGCCCGGCCTAAGGAAGAGGATTCTATCATTCGATTCAATAGTCCAGAAATCTTGATTATGTGTGCAGTGGGAGAACTCCCAGAAGGAGCACGTTTCCATGGGAGGGGATCCGGGTAGGCACAAAGCCCCCTTACGTGCGCGGGAGAGGCAGCATTGTACGGTGGGTAGCTAGCCGGCCTCCGATCCAGCGAGACCCGGGTTCAAATCCTGCCTCTGACACATCCTGGCTGGACAAGTCACCAAAGTGCTTAGAGCGCTGGGCATCTCTAAAAAGGGAAGTCGCAAAGGTGCCATCCTGAGTTAGTGGAGGGAGTTCCCTCATTCGGGAGTTTCTTATAGCAGTGACATCGCAAGTCCAGGCTCTGTTGCCTAAGTACAAGACGCAAGGGCAAAACCAAAACATTTCCTGTCCTTGGGCAACTTACATTCTCCAGAGGGTACAATGTATCCAGGCAAGGGAATGATTGGACTACATGTCTGTTTAAGCGCCATATTTATCAACAGTACACTCTACTTGAAGACACTCTCTTCCTCCTCCTTCTCCTCCTTTTTCTCCTCCTCCTCCTTTTCCTCTTCCTCTTCTTTCTTCTTTTTTTTTTCTTGTTTCTGTTTGTGTCTCTTTGAATTTAGGTATCCATTTAAATGTCATATCCATCAACAATTTATTCTGCGTGAAGGCAAGTCCTCTCTCTATCTCTTTCTCTCTCTCTCTCTTTCTGTTTCTCTTTTTTCTCTTTCCTTTTTGTTCTCTTCTCTGTCCCTGTCTCTCTCCTGTCTCTGTCTCTGACTGTCTCTCTGTCTCTCTCCCTCTCCCTCTCTCTCTCTGTCTCTGTCTCTCTGTCTTTGCCTCTTTGTCTCTGTCTCTGTCTCTCTCTCTCTGTGTCTCTCTGTTTCTCTGTCTCTCTCTGTGTGTCTCTCTCCTCTGTCTCTGTCTCTGACTGTCTCTCTCTTTCTGTTTCTCTTTTTTCTCTTTCCTTTTTGTTCTCTTCTCTGTCCCTGTCTCTCTCCTGTCTCTGTCTCTGTCTCTAGGTCTATGTCTCCCTTCCTCTCTCTCTCCTCTCTTTGTCTGTCTGTCTCTCTCTCTCTGTCTTTGTCCCTGTCTTTGTCTCTGTCTCTGTCTCTTTGTACTTAGGTATCCATTTAAATATCGTACCACCAACCGAGCCTACTCTACCTGAAGGCAGGAATTGTTTTCTTTTTCTCTTAAAACCCCCAGTGGTGGGCACAATGCCTGGCACATGGTAGAGGCTTGGCAAATTGACTGAAATTTCTTTTCTGAAGACTGCGCAGCATCCTTTGGGACGTGCAGAAGAGACAGACTCAAAAGTGAGCAAAACAAGACAAACAAACAGCAAAATACAAACCGCTTGTCCCAGGACAGTTGCCAACCCCAGGGAATAGGAGCATCAATGGAAGCTTGTGTGGAGGGAAGAATGCAGACAGGCTGTGCTGATCAGGGAGCTGGCAGGAGAAGGGCCTCCAGGCTGGGAGAAGAGGTGGCTGGGTTCCCTAGCTTCCCTTTTCCTACATGCAAGCTGTGCACAGCTACCCGGAGGTCTTTGTCCTCAGTGTCCATGGGTGGCAGGCAGCTCAGGACCAACCCTGGGCTTCTGGAGTGTGGCTTCCTTCCCGCCCAGTTCTCCTTTCCCAAGCTTTTCTCCTCTGGTCTTGCTAGCTTCCTTCTCCCACAATACCCAGCATCTTCTCGCTGCTCTGAGGGATACTGCCTTGCTGATACTGCCTTCCCCTCCCAGTTTACCTCCCATCCACTCTGTGGGTGTTTGAAATGTCCCTACTTATTTACATGTTATCTCCGTTTTTTGAAAGTAAGCTCCTTGAAGGTTGAGACTGGTTTTGCCTTCCTTTGCATTTCCAGGCCTTGGCACACAGAAGGTACTTAATAAATGCTTGTCGCCTGACCAACTTGATACATTGGAGAGTATCCAGAGAGGGCAATCGGTTCTTGCCTTGAATTCATACCATATAAGGATCAATGGGTGGATTTGCCAGGTCCCTGGGAATGTTTAGTCTAGACAGGAGAGGACATAGGGGCAACATGAAACCGGCCTTCAAGTATTTGAAAGGCGATCATTTAGAAGAGGGATCAGATGGCCTACTTGTCCTCAGAGGACAAAACTAAGAAAAATAATAATCATAATAGCTAACATATATATTTATACATATATGTGTGTTTAAATATACATGCATGATTATATAATATATACACATACATATATATGTATGTATACCTAAATATACATGCATAATTATATAAATACACACACACACACACACACATATATATATATATATATATATATATATATATATACATATGCTAATATAAACACATTTACAGCACAATTAGTTTTACAAATATAATCTCATTTGATCCTCACAAAGACCCTGGAAGGTAGGTGCTTTTATAATCCCCATTTTACAGACAGGTAAGTTGAGATTAACATCAGTGAAGTGACTTGCCTAAGATCATACAATGAGAGAGTATCTGACTGATTCAAGACATCTAGATCATTTGCCATTATATCTCTTAGGGTAAAGAAAGACCCCCTTGCTACATGATCATAGATTCAGAATTAAAATGAACACGAGAAGTGATTGAAGGAAACTCTTGAGGAGAGTTAATCATAGCTATATCCCTTCTCTAGCTTACTGAGTTGTAAATGGAAAATGTTTTCTAAACTTCCAAGGGCTAAATGATTTGTATAATTTCTTTCTGGGATTGGCTGATGGACACTTGAGTTAGTTTCCTGGTGGAGAGGGGAAAGGGTAAGTCCTGAATTGACACTCAAGAATACTTTTTTGTTGGTGGAACCAAAAAAAGGGGCTCATCTGAACTCTCCTTCAAACTCCTCTAAACACCTTTAAATAATAAAACAACTATGGAATATTGTTGTTCTATAAGAAACAATCAGCAGGACGATTTCAGAGAGGCCTGGAGAGACTGACATGAACTGATGCTAAGTGAGTAATCAAGAGATCATTGTACACGGCAACAACAAGATTATACAATGATCAATTCTGATGGACATGGCTCTCTCCAACAATGAGATGATTTAGGCTGGTATTAATGATGAAGAGAGCCATCTATACCCAGAGAGAGAACTGTGGGAACTAAGTGTGAATCACAACATAGCATTCTCACTATTTTTTGTTGTTATTTGCTTGCATTTTATTTTATCATTTTCTCTTCTGGTTTGATTTGTTTTTTCTTGGAAAGCAAGATAATTGCATAAATATGTATGCATATATTGGATTTAACATACATTTTAATATGTTTAACATATATTGGATTACTTGCCATCTAGGAGAGGGGGTGAGGAGAAGGAGGGAAAATTTGGAACACAAAGTTTTGTGAGGGTCAAGGTTGAAAAATTATCCATGCATATGTTCTGAAAATAAAAAGCTTCAATAAAAATAAATAAACAATAAAACAACTCTTGGAGCAGCAGAACCCACAAAAATATGGGGTAAGATAATTTCCCAGCCAGACATAACTTAGAAGGTAGGCACCCGGGTGAGAGTGGAGCACCATCCAGTGCAGGCCATACCTTAGCAGGCCAGGCCCCAGTGAACCAGGAGCAGGCCTTGGGAATCACTGAATCAGCAGTGACAGAAGCTGCTTCCAGCCCACTGAGGCAGGATTCTGTTACTTTGCCCATGTTCTGATCCTGGATCCTGGATGGCGATCCCAGGGCATAGAGGACCGAGGACCCTCATCACAGTACCAGGACAAAGAAGAGTACTCATGGTCACTCACAGACCAGCGCCCAGGCCAGGTGAATAATAAACACTTCTCTTTGGATCATACCTCCTTGGAAGCACTGAAAACTTATAGATTCCCAGAAGTATTTCTGAAAACAGCTGCACAAGGATACTTTTTGTTCTAATAAATGCAAGCTCCTTGAGGACACAGATTGTCTCCTTTTTGTTTTTGGATCCCCAACTCCTAGCATGATGCTTGGGGTGTAGTGGGTTGCCTTTTGGTTGATTGTTTGGTGGCAATCATGAAGAAGGGTAATGGAGAATCTAGGTGCTGGTATGATATAACTGATGGAGGTGCAGTTGATCCTGCCTTTGATGTTTATAACAATGTGGCCTGGGCAAATAATTTAACTTTAATTTCCTCATCTATAAAATTCTATCTCTAAATCTATGGATCTATGATCCTTGGAGTGACCACGGACAAATAATTTTATTTCTTTATGTCTCAGTTTCTTACTTTGTAAAATGGGCATAAGAATATTTGTAGCATTTACTCCATGGAACTAATGTGAGATAATACTGCTGAAAACATGCAAATTTTAAAGCACCCCATACATGTTGATTGTGGTTATCCATTCGCCACTATCCCAGCCTATCAAATCCCATGACAAAAGGCACAAGAGAATGTACTGGGTGAATTTCCAGGAGCTGGCAAGGGAGGCAGCTTGGTGGAGTGGAGAAAAGGCTGGCTCGGGAGTGAGAGGGACTCAAATCCTACCTCTACTGTTATTGGCTAGTAGCCCTTAGCCAAATTCTTGAATCTCTCTGAGCCTCCACTTCTTTATCTATAAAAGGGATGTAAAGTGAAAGAAGGACCCTCACCCAGCTGCCTTTGCAGAGTTATTGAGAAGGAAGTCCTTTGCAAATTCTAGAAAAACAACAGTCATATGAGATGCCTTTGTGTGTCATGGGGTTGACCGGGGGGTCTTTAAAGTGTGGCTAGTTGAGCTCCGAGCTGGTTTCTAGCACGATCCTGGTGACAGCTAGTGTCTGCTGTCTGAGGACCACCCTTGCTAAGCTGAGAAGTTTATCACCAGGAGGCTGGCTGCCACGGGATGCATTTTTTTTTTGGCTGTGGCCACCCATTATTATTATGATTGGCCCCAAACCCCAGCTCTGAAGACTTAGAGATGGAAATCTATCAGACAGAGGAGGTTTCCTCTCTGAACAGTCTCTCTGAAGCTTGATATATTTTGACCGATTTAGGAAAAGACTTCAGATTCCCAGTCTGTGGGGGGAGTAGGGGCTTCTGTCTGAGGACCTCTAAAACATCTTTTCTCTTTTCTTTCCTCTCTCCCAAAATAGGTCATGTCCCATTAGGGAATAAAAGGGTGGCATCAGACTATTATAAGTAGTATCTAAGTTTTGCTAATCACTTTGCACATGTTCTCTTCTTTTATCCTACAACAACTCTGGGAGTAGGGCTATTATTATCATCCCCATTTCACAGAAGAAGGGGATGAGGCATCCAGGGGTTAAGTCATTTTCTCACTATTACAGAGCTAGTAAGTATCTGCGGCTGGATTTTGAACCCAGTTTCAGGATCTTTATCTGTTTTGCCATCTAGCTGTCCCCAAGAAAATATCCAACAAATGTGCTCGTTCATTACTGGTGGAATTGCAGACTTACAGCTTTGGGTCTTTGAGAGCATTCGGGCAGCACAATAGAAAAGCTATAATCATATAATTATAGCTTTGGCTCCAACAAGTCTGTTTTGGAGATTACACCTCAAGTGTATTATTAAAAACAAATAAAAAATTTTTAGTGTTTAGAAGAACTCCCCAAGAGTTCTCTACAAAAGATTTTTGGTAGCAGCATCTTTGCCTTTGTATTTATTTTTCTCCAGTAGTATCAGAAGCTCCTTAAGTACAGGGATTAATTTGAATCCATAGCACCTTCCACGTGGCACATAGTAAGGGTTTAATAAGTTTGTCTTACTGGATCGGTGGTTGATTTTGTTGATTTCTGGTATTAGCTGTTTGAGAAGATAATTTTTAATAGATAAGAGAACACCCAACTAGAAGGGTGAGTGACTAATTTCATAGAAGTTCTGCCAACTCTGTGCCCCCATTTCCCAGAACCAGTCTTTCCAGCTCTCCCCTCATGAGACGATAAGCTAGAAATGAGCTCAAAGATCATCTGTGTCAATCCCCCTTTTATTTCACAGATGAAGAAAAGTAAACTCAGAGGAAAGAATTGATTTGCTCTGGGTAACACAGGAAAGGAAATAGCTGAAATCCTGCCCCTTAGTTCCACATTCAATGCTCTTTCCATTCCACCATGATCCAAACAGATGAAAAGTTGAAGAGCAACCAGAACATCTCCCAGAATGGACACCCAGCAATTTGGGGTCATGATTTCATTGAAACCCATAGTTTGGGAACTTGCCTTAGGAGAACTTTCATTCCTAGATGGTTAGTGAGCAGACTTCATTTATTTGTTTAACCTCAAGTCAAGCCATGGGTTCTCCATTTCTCTGCCATTCCAGGAGTGTTGTTGTTTTAAAATGCTCAGGCTGGGACATGCTTAAAAACACAGGTCTTGGAACGGTCCAGGCGGAATCACAATCCACTTGTGCTCAGGAACTACTATAATTTTCCATAGACCGTGATCAGCAATGGCAGAGAAGAGACTAGCTGTGGTCTAGTCATAAGAGCGAGGGAACTTGCTTAGCCCTGGAGCAGAGCTCTAGTACTGCGGGTTGCTGTATCCTTGCATCACCATAGCCAAGGAGTTCGTTATCAACTGTCCAGCCTACTGGTCTTGAGACTTTCTGTATTTTAAGGAGACCGATTTTCAGAAAACAGAATATTACTGGTCCCAGGGCTCTACTCCAAGCTTTTCTAGAGTGGTGGTATCTGCCAGGGCCTGTGTTCCATTGGCAGGATCCCAACTGAGAATGCAGGATCAGCTCCACACCACAAGGAGACATTGGACAATGACGCTAGAATAATCACTGTCGGACGTGATTTAACACAGCCTTGCAGATTAACAACAACAACAAAATACTGGTGCATGAAAAATTTGTTGTTATTTTTATTAACTAGCTAACTCCTAGTGAAGGTGGGAGTAATTCAACATTTAGTTTAAGGATCCTCTTCTAAGTCTGGGGTTAGCCAGGTAGTCAGACCATCAATAACCATTTATTAAGTGCCTTCTATTTATAAACACCGGGGGTACAAAAAATACTAAAGGACAGTCCTTGCCTTCAATGAGCTTACTGTCTAAGGTGGGAAGACAGCTTGTATCTATGTACAAGGTAGGTAGAGATAGAATGGGTTGAAGTTAATTAATAGAGGGATGACATTAGGATGAAGAAAAGTTGGGAAAGACTTCCTGTAGAAGGTAGGATTTTAGCTTGAACCTGAAGGAAGCTAGAAAGCCAGGATGAGGAGATGAAGATGAGAACGGATAGCCAAGAAAATTACCTGGAGTCAGGATAGGAGGAGGGCACCAGGTAATGAAGGGCCTTAAAAAACAGAGGATTTTATATCTGATTCAGGGTCACTGCAGTTTGTTGGGTAGGGGGCTGACATGTCAGATCTGTGCTTTAGGAAGATCACAGCTAAGTGGAGGATGGACTGAAGTGGGGAGAGACTTGGGGCAGGCAGATCCACCAGCAGTTAGTACAGTGATGAGGTGATGAGGGTTTGCAGCAAGACGGTAGCCTTGTCAGAGGAGTGGAGGCGACACATAGGTAGAAATGACAAAACTTGGCTACAGATTGGAAATAAGGGGGAAGGAAGGGAAGAGAGAGTGAAGAATTGAACATAGCATCAAGATGGTGAGCTGTGAAAATGATGGTACCTTCCATTATAACACATACATTATAACATTATTCCATAATAATTTATTTAAGTTAGGAATAGGGAGAGTTAGGATAGTTCATATTTGGATTCTTTGAGTTTAAGATGCTTATAAAATAATCACTTTAAAATGTCCATGAGGCAATTGGAGGTGTTTTGAATCCTCAACGCCTAGCCCAATATCTGGCACATGATAGTCAATCAATAAGCATTTATTAAGTGCTCAGTGTGTATCAGGTACAGTGCTAAACCCTGAGAATACAAAGAAAGGCAAAAGAGTCTCTCAAGGAGCTTCCAATCTAACAGGGGAGACAATATAAAGACAAATATATACAAAGCAAGCAATGTACAAGATAAATAGGAAATAAATAATAAGAGGGAAAAAGTGCTGGAATTAAGAAGGGTTGGGAAATGCTTCCTATAGAAGGTGGGATTTGATAAATGCTGTTTAATTGAATTATCTATTTTCTCCCTCCTATCTCCTACATGTACATTTCTATATCAATTACTATTATTATTGATCTTTGGTTTTTCACTTCCCATTCTCCAAAATTTAAGAACTAATAAGACCAAAGGTCCCTCAAAAGAATGTCTTTTAAATATTATGTCTTCCCTAGTACTCGGCACAGTTTCCAACATATAATGGGTACTATGTTAAAAAATCTAGACTCAGAAGAGATTTCAGAGGTCATTTAGTCCAACTCCCTCATTTTCTGGATTGAGGAATTGAGATCCAGGGCCATATAACGAGCATCATGAATGAGATTTGAACCCAAGCCATCTGGCTTTGAGCTATAGAGTCCACTGAATGATTTATTCATATAATCATTGACTGAGAGCTGGAAATCATCAAAGTCCTAATTTTGCAGACGAGGAACCTGAGACACAGAACAATGAAGTCACTTTCCCAGAATCACCTAGCTGATAAATGTATGAGACACAAATGAATTCAGATTTTCCTGACTCCAAGTTAAGAACTGTATCCATTAAGCCACATAGCTGCCCCATTCTGTCTGGAACTTACTTTTTAAAAGTGCTTACTCTTTACAGATTCTGTGCTAGACTCTGGAGATGCAAAAACAAATCAGTTATTACAGTTGCTTCTCTGAAAGGAAATTATTTTCTGCTGGGGAGGAGGGAATACCACATGTAGGCAAATATTTATAAATTAATTTTGAGAGGGAAATAATGCTAATGTATTTTGGGGGGGTAGAATCAGGATGGGTAACCTAAGCCATGTTTTGAGGAAAGTTAGGGAGTCCACGAGCCACAATTGAGGGAAATAACATTCCAGACATGAGGGGACGATGGTCTTTGCAAAGGCATGAAGGTAGGAGATGGAATGTCCTGTTCGGGGAACATCCAGCAAGCCATTGTGACTGGAACAGAGGGCGTACACAAGGCAGTAATGGGAAATAAGCCTGAACAGCAGATCAAAGATTTGCCTGTGCCTTATGTCTGGAGGCACTAGGAAACCTGGGAAGATTTTTGAGCAGGAGAGCAAAACGGCTAGCACTGTATTTCATTTGGGTTACTGAAACGGAACCACATGAGAGGTGAGGAAGATCTCAAACAGGGTATAGGATGTCTGAGTGAAGAGAAAAGAACAGATGTTGGAGAAATTGTGGGATGGGAATGAGATCAACAAGCTGATTAGATATAGGGATTGAATCAAAACAGAGCGTCAAGCTTGTATCCCTGGATCATGGAAAAATGGTGGTTCCATCGACATAATGGGGACGTTCGGGTGTTTGGGAGATGTGAGATGCTGATGGGAGAGCCACGTGGAGAAGCCCCGGAGGCCGTCGGTGATCTCAGGAAAGAGACTTGGGTGGGATGTGTAGAGATGGAGATCAGCTGCTCTGAGGTACTTGAACCCATGGAAGTGGATGAGTTCAGCAAGGAGAGCGCGTAGAGAAGGCCTAATGAAGAACATCGCTGTCTGGGGAGTGGGCCGAAGGCAGACTGGCTGGCCGTTATGGATCCCATTCTCTCAGGACAGCCGGTTATCAGAGAGTCTCTGAAGCCATTTGCTCCACAGCTCTGCAGGAAACGGCAGGCGTGGCTGCCAGCCTCAGTGGTCTCTGGAATCGCGGAGGGAGGCTGGGATTGCCAAAGAGCTGCAGATACAATTACGGTCCCAACATGTGTGGCCATTTCCAGACCAGATTGCAACCGGGCCTGCCCAGAGCTTGGCCCACGTTGGCTGACGGCCAGGAGCGAGAGATTTCAGAGTCATCCCTGAGCACAAAGGTTCGAATTCCTTCCCCTTTCCTGGATTCCTGAAGGATTTTAGGGTGGAGGGCACAGAACATGGAAACAGAGCGGAACCTCCTGGAAGACAGAGACAAAGAGGTTGGACCTCCTTCCTCTGCTCGTCGGGATGACACCTGTTTCTGGTTTGGAACAAGTTTTCGGAGTTTTTCCAAAGCCTTTTCTGTCTGTTGTGTTGGCTCCGAGCACACGTCTCCCTCACTCCCTCACTCCCACCACCTTACCCTGTCTGCCCCGGTGGTTCTGAGGAAATGATTCACGCGGCCTGGGGCTCGTCTCACCAAATTCTTAGAAACAGGAAGTATTCCTCAGTTTGGGTCTTACCCTGTGACACTGGGGAGTGTGTGTATGTGTGTGTGAGAGAAAGAGCACGTGTGTGTGTGCTGGAGAACTAGCACGAGCTGCTGTGGTCGGTCAGCATCAAATAAGGCGAGTCCCTGGCTGCCTCATGTATGGCTGGAAAGTGAGCACCGAGGGGCAAAGGAAGGGAATTCGGGAGGAAGGAGAAGAGGGGAAATGGAAGGGATGGAAAAGCACTTTTTATTGGGGCGCCTGGGTGATACAGTGGATGGAGAGCGCTGGGCCGGAGTCAGGAGTCAGCCTCAGACACTGATGAGCTGTGTGACCCTGGACAAGTCACTTAATCCCAACCGCCTCCCCCCAAAAGCATCCAATAGGAACCTACTATGTGCAAAGCTGTTGTTGTTTGTCCTCTGTTCCAGAAGGGAACCATGACAGTAGGGAGGGGATGCGATGACATGCAAGTGAATGGGATTGAAGGGAGGGAGGGCTGGGCAAAGTCATCTGCTTCACTTTCCCCTCCAGAGCCATCTAGTCCAGTGGCAAGATATCAGTCAGCATGACTGGAGATTACCCCAATGAAATGGGAGATCTTACCTTTTTAAGTGAAGGTCTTCACCAGGTCTCAGTTTGACTGAGGCAATACCTATTCAGTGGTTAAGGCTAAGTAGCAATTGAGACAAAGAATCTCTTTTAAAGAAAAGAAAAGAAAAGAAAAGAAAAAAAAGAAAAGAAAAGAGAAGAAAAGAAAAAAAAGAAAAGAAAAGAAAAGAAAAGAAAAGAAAAAAGAAAAGAAAAGAAGAGAAGAGAAGAAAAGAGAGAGAAAAGAGAAGAGAAGAGAGAAAAGAGAAGAAAAGAAAAGAAGAAAAAAAGGAAAGGAAAGGAAAGGAAAGGAAAGGAAAGGAAAGGAAAGGAAAGGAAAGAAAAAGGTATAAATAAGTAAACCTGGAGGGGAAGACCTTTAGATTTTCTGTCTAAAGCAGAAATAACTGCTATTTACATTCAATCTGCACCAGTCAGGACCCAAACATGACCAAATGGGGCTTGACCTGGGAATGTGCACAGCACTGTGGTAGGTACTAGGGCTAAGAAGAGAGAACTAGAGACAATTCCACTCATTCTCTTGGAGGAGATAATATGCAGAGGAGGTTCTACCTTCCTTTCAGTCAGATGGAAAGTTCCCATCATCCTTGGAAATGCATCATCTTTAATGTTATTTCTACTGTCAGGGATGACATCTGAACCAGAGTTTCTTAAACTTTTTCCACTCATGATCCCTTTTCACCCAAGAAATTTTTGCATGACCCCAGATATACAGGTATATAAAATAGGTTTACAAATCAAATGTTTACGATAACAAAAACTAATTTTGTGACTTCTACATTCAGCAACATGGATTGTGACCCACAGTTTAAAAAGCTTTGGTCCAAGGGACTCCTGTATAGCTTTGGGAAGTTCTGAGGGCCTGTCTAACTCTGAGAATATGGGCCAGGGCTACTTGGGCTGGGAAGCAGAAACTTGAGGCTGTTTGGAACTCACAGATTCCAGAATGAGGTAAAAGTGTCTGGAGTATCTTAGGGAAACACAATCTTCTAACGTCACCTTCACATCCTTGACAGCTGTTTGGACACCAGATGTGGGTCACAGGCTCTGCCCAATTTCTCTTTTAGAACAACTTTTAATGGGATGAGGAGGAGAGCTTCCTTCTCTCATATGCGGTGGGGGTCTTATTTATGTACAGGTTCCATCAGCTTGATCAGATGGTGTTTCTATAGTAAAAGAGGCTGGGAAAATGGTTCCTGGAAGAATGATGATGATATTGAAGGGAAATGCCCTGGAGAGACCGTGTGTAGACATGCTGTGACTGTTTCTGACTGGCTAACCACATGGTTTGGAGGAATCTTTTTGAAGTAGGGGTAAACTATTGATGTCTTCAGAAAGACCTGAGTCATCTTCAATAGCCTCTCTTTGTGTCATTCACACCTGAAGGAGCTCAGTGACTTTCAGTTACGGCGTCAGGTGAGAGACTATGGCATAATAGAAAAGGCCTTGGGGTCTTTGGCCCTTCAAGGGCATATGGTTTTCTCTTCTTCACTGAAAAAAAGGCCTTTTTCTTTGTTCATTTACATTCTAGCTGCATGGAATGGAGTTTCAGACTTTGATGGTACAGAAAACTATGGAGTCTGGGAGATGAAATCCAGACATCCCACCCTCAATGTCTACAGGAACAGAGATGGTCTTGGAGACCATTGGAACCCAGAGCTTTTTCACAATTAGTTAATTATTTTACCAATGAAATCACAAATCTGGTTCCTTCCCTGGCACCTCCGCCACTGCTACGTTGAGGGACCATCCTACTTGTCAGTGGGGATACAAATAGAAAACTGAGACAATATCTGCCTTCAAGAAACTTACACTCTATTGTGGTCAAGAAACACATAGAAAAGATTAGGGAAAATTATAGGAAAGATTAGGGAAGAAGGGAGAAGTGGGAATGAATGGCTCCAAAGCAGACAGTAGAGAGAGCAAGACCCAGACATGGCGGCAGGGATGGAGCAAAGAAGAGAAAAGGTTTGGGTGGATTTGTCAAGCTTCTGCAAGACCCAGAGCTGGGTGAGACCATTAGTCTGGACTGTGTGGGCCAGGGCAGCGGGGTGTGGTCGAGGGGATGGATTGGTTTAGGGTCTGGGGGTGGCCATGCCTTCGGCAGCTTGGAAAAGGCTGTTTGTCTGCAGCAGCCCGGATTCGGGCTCCCTGGGTGTTCCCAAGTCTGGCAGGAAGCCCTGTGAGCCCCCCCGCCCCCGTCTGCTGGGTCGGGGCTGCCATGTCTGCAGGGACCAGCAAGCAGGACAGTCCCTGGCTGGGTTGTCTTTGGAGAAGGCCCTCTGGAGAGGGGCTGGCAGTTCTTTCTGAAAGGGAGCCTTTGTTGGGGAATGGAAACGTTTAGGGAGCAGAGCAACACCAGGACTGTCAGATTCTGAGGGAACGTCGGGGAGGGTGAGACTGTAGTCAATCCATCTAATTCTCCCTGCCCCCACTTCCCACTCCCCGCCATCACCCTGCCCCATCCGGGTCCTTCAACCACTTCCAAGCCCCCCGGAGCATGTTACAAGTGATAAAGCTTTGCTCTTCTTGTTGTTTCCCCCCATTTTTCTTTCCTTCTTTTCATGTCCTACAATTCTGGTCCTTTATCCAGAGAACTAGAGTATATTGGTAGTAGGGAACACAGCTCCCCTGCCCCTAAAGGATGACTGATTTTGGATCATGCTGACCCTTTAGCATAAAAGTATCACTGGGTTCAGGGAAGAACAGTTTGTTCTGGGTTTAGAGGCAGAGTGGTAGCAAGGCAGGTGAAAGGCACAGGGATACATCCCCCTGAGGCTCAACAAGTCCTGAGTTCAAATCCAGTTCAATCCACTTGCTAACTGTATGACTCTGGAAGTCACCTGACTTTCTGTCTGTCTCAGTTTCCCTCTCTGTGAAATGAGAATAATAATAGCATCTACCTCTCAGGATTATTATAGAGACCAATATTTGTAAAGTTCCAGGTGAATAGTAGGTGCTTAATAAATTTTCGATTCTTTCCTAATGGATAAAGAACGGGACTTTGAATTAGAGATTCAAATTATACCTCCGACATTTATAAGCTGTGTGACACTTCATCTGTGTCTGCCTCAGTTTCTTCATCTGTAAAATGGGGCCAGGGACTCAAGGGTCTTTAAGAGCTTTTTCAGCTCTAAAATTTATGATCTTATGGTTCTTATGCTTGCTCTCCCCTCAATAGTAATAATAATTTTAAAAAGCTAGGAAAAAGGAGAGATTGGGGAGTAGAGTCTGGTGGGGAAGATAATGAGTTCAGTTTTGCACATGATGAATTTAAGATTTACTTATGGGATCTTGTGTAAGACAATTAACTTTTGTCTCAGTTTCCCCATTTGTGAAATGAGAGGGTTATACTAGAGAAATTTTCTAGAAAATTTAGCTAACTTTCAAGGCTCTTTCCAGTTCTATAATTTTATGATCAGTCTTCTCCTTTCACTTCTTGGAACAGTTCCTTCATCTGTCAAATGAAGGGATAGAACCTTTAAGATAGCTTCCAGATTTCAATAGGAATAGTTATTTAGGGACTTCTCAAATTTAATACCTAGTTAGCCTCTGGAACCAATCATGTCCTAAGACCAGTCTCTGTTTAACACAGAGTCTCCTTGCATATTATTATTACAGTTATCATTACTATCTCTAGTAACAAAAGGGTTTTCTTTTTTTAATCAGCAAAAGCAACCAACACACAAGCAATTTCTGACCCTAGACCTCGAGCTGAAGGATGTGCTTTGGAGGCCGGTTTCTGCCTCCCTTTGCTAGTTTAGACCTCAGTTTCTTGTGAAGATGTTGGCTGAAGTCATTGCTAAGCCAAAGATTTTTATATCTTTTTGTGTGTCCGGGCTCCCTTGGAGAGTCTTGTGAAATCTGTGAACCCCTTCTCAAAACCATATTTTTAAATTCACGAACTAAAATGCATAGGATTACAAAGGAAAGCAGTTAAATTGTAATTTAGTTGTTCAGTCATTTCAGTCATGACTCTTTGTGATCCTAGTTGGGGTTTTCTTGGCAAAGTTTTACCGTCTCTTCTTCCAGTTCATTTTACAGATGGGAAAACTGAGGCAAACAGGGTGAAGTGACTCTGGATTTGAGTGGATTTAAGAGAGGCTGGATTTGAATTCAGGTTTTCCTGTTTCGAGGTCAGTTGCTCTATCCACTGAACCACCTGGCTGCCAGAATTGAAATATAGTTGTCAAAATAATTAAAACTCAAAAACATACTCAAAAAGCCCAAAAGTTCCCAGTCCTTAGATTAAGAAGATCTTCTCTAAGTTCTAATCTTGGGGTCACAGAATCTGAACCTCTCGAGGTCATCCAGCCCCCCCCCCTCTTATTTTACAGACCAGGAAGGACCGTAGGACCCAGCCCTCGTTTGTGGTCACACACAGTGAGGACACAGCAGAAGCCATATTTGAACTCAAGGACTCCAAGCTTCTCCCTCCATCACCCGAGCCTGTCTTCCTTCCTGCAGGGCCCAGATACAAGGCAGCTCTGATTAAGGCCAGCCTGCACAGGCTCGCATCTGCTGTGCTGGGGCGTGTGGGTAGAGCTCGCTTCGTGCTGTCTGGCTCTGGCTTCTGATGCGGAGCCAGACCAGGAGTAGCTAACCGCTGAAATGTCTGGCTGCATCTTGAACAGGAAGTCGTTCTGTTCCCAGTATAGACAGCATCTTTTGCCTGGCCTGGACAGGATGCTGTGGTCTCCACCAAAAATGGGGGTGAGGAAGGAGAGGGAAAGGCTCCTGCGGAGCAGAGTGGGACCTTGTGTCTGAGAGTGTGTGTGTGTGGGGGGAGAGAGACAGAGACAAAGACAGAAAGAAATAGAGGGAAGGAGGGGAGGGGGGGAGAGAGACAGAGAGACAGAGAGAGAGACAGAGACAGAGAGAGAAAGAGAGAAACAGAGAGAGATAGAGAGAGAGAGAGAGAGAGAGAGAGAGAGAGAGAGAGAGAGAGAGAGAGAGAGAGAGAGACAGACACACAGAGAGAGACAGAGACAGAGACAGAGACAGACAGAGACAGAGAGACAGAGACAGAAAGAAATAGAGAGAAGGAGGGGAGGGGGGGAGAGAGAGACAGAGAGAGAGACAGAGACAGAAAGAGAAAGAGAGAGAGAGAGAGACAGAGAGAGACAGAGAGATAGACAGAGACAGAGAAAGAGAAACAGAGAGAAACAGAGAGAGAGAGACAGAGAGAGAGACAGACAGACAGAGACAGAGAGAGAAACACACACAGAGACAGAGACAGATAGGGAGACAGAGACAGAGAGAAACAAAGAGAGACAGAGAGAGAGAGAGAGAGAGAGAGAGAGAGAGAGAGAGAAAGAGAGAGAGAGAGAGAGAGAGAGAGAGAGAGAGAGAGAGAGAGAGAGAGAGAGAGAGAGAGAGAGGTATGAGTGTGAGTGATTAAAAACAAACTAAAGAGAAACAGCATAGAAGATTATAGACTTCAGAACTGGGAGTCATTCAGCCCAACTCCCTTTTTATATAGTTAAGGAAACTGAGGCTTGGAGAAGGGGAATTACTAGCATAAAGTCATTTAGATAAAATTTTTGAAAATATGTTTGTTAAACATTAAATTAAATATTTCTCAATTAGACTGAAAAATTTTAAACATTCTTTTAAAATTGTTCAACAGTTTTATTCTTATTTTATGATTTTGACATTTTATGTACATTATTTTTATATCTAAGTAAAAGTAGAAAAAATTGGTTTATTTAAAATTACCAAAAAAAATCCCCTCACAAATATATAATTGTTGCTATGACAGTATAAGTGTCTTTATTTAAAGAGTAAAAATATATTTTTAAAAATCCTGTTTCCTTTTACAAAAGATTGTTGTTGTTGTTTTTCCTGGTAGCAACCGAACGTATCATTAATATCTTAATATCTGTAAATCTTCTAGGTCTGATGACCTAGCTGATCAAAGATTTGCAAATATAACATTCATTTTTTTAAAATTTTGAGTTCCAAAGTCTTTCCCTCCTTCCTCTCACCCTTGAGAAGGCGAGCAATATGATATCTATTCTATATCACAGAGATAAAATCAAGACTTCCTTCTATGATTTCTTTGTACTTGTACAGTGTTGATATCATCCCCTACAAAACAAGAAATCATCTCTTTGACAGGCGAAATCACTTGCCTGAGATCACACAGGTACTAAGGGGAAAAGGCGGGTCTCAAGGGGAGTCGGACAAGGGCAGGTCACGCGGCAAAAAAGGTCTCAGAAGGAACAACTTTGGACATTCTCCAAAGCCCCCAAGAGAAGATACAAGGGGATCGTCCCATTCTGTTTTTTGTCTGGAGGAAGTATTGGTAGAGCTGGTTGTAGTTGTTCATCCTTCATTTTCAAAGTTTCAGTGACATCAAGGGGCGATGTCTTGATTTATACATGAATTGGATTTAAATGAGGCAGAGTTGCAGAAAGTCATCAACCTCACTCTCTTCTCCAGGCCCTGAAGTCCAGCTGGATGACTAGTGATGACCCAAGATGAAGTGGATGACCTTGGCCTTTGTAATTCCAGGTCATTTCGCAGTCTGTATATGGATTGTACCCCCTCAGGAGCTCAGCTGGCCCTATGCCCTGCCCAGGGGTATCCTCAGTTCTCTTACTCACTATTTTCACTTCCTGTGTGATTTTATATTTGTTCCATTATTGGACTTAATTCCCTCTGGATTCAGGTTAAAGACCATCTCCTCCTCTCCATCTGTACGATTGACTTCTGAAAAGATTTGTCTCTGCACTGTCATGTATCTATCTGTACTTTCAATCCAACAAGCATTTATTAAGCACCTACTATATGTCATTCTGTGTTCAATGTTTGGGATTCAAAGATAAAAAAAGCCCTTCAAAACATACCAGTCTCTGCCCTCAAAAGCTTAAAATTGCTCCAGTTCCTGCTGTAGCCCTCCCAACCTCCCTCTCCCCCCATATATAATTCTTACTCATCCTGCAACACGAAAATTAATTTTTTTTATTGAATTAAAACCTTTCCCAACCACTTTATGGTGTCCTCCCTCTGAATACTTGGAGGAGGAGAAGGAAAAAGAAGAGAAGGAGGAGGAAGAGAAGGAGGAGGAGAAGGAGGAGGAAGAAGGGGATGTAGAAAGAAGGCTGAACTTTTTCACTAATCTCACTTCAGTTCAAACCTCAGCTCTGCCATTTATTCACTTGGGGTCTGTCACCTGCTCTATTTGGGCCTGTAAAATGAGGTATTGGGTCAGATGGTCTCTTTTGGCTCATCTGGGCTCATGTGAGTTAGACTTAGAAGGGACCTTGAAAGTCATCTGGTCCACCCTTCTTATGGGACTGATGCGGAGGTCTGGGGAGGCCGTGATTTACTGACACTGAACTTGGATGACTGAGCTCATGGGAGGGAGGGGAGTCTTCTCTGAAACTATGCCCACAAGTCCAAAAAGCTGAGGCCCAGGGAGAGAATGCTAGGATCACTTAATGACTTAATCGATAAACATTTACCAAAGGGCTTTTAAGTGCCCGGCGCTGGGTTTGGAGAACGAAAGCTAGAGAGGACAGAATTTTAGCCTTAGAAGGGACTGTGATGGCTAGCTCGTCCAATCTAGACATTAAGGAAATCATTACTATGACAGGTCCAAGGAGAGGATGCTTACCTTCTGCTGGAAGACGTCCAGGAAATCCATCCACTCCACTTTGGGGCAACTCAAATGGCTAGGAAGCTCTTCTTAGCATCAGGAGGCATTTGTCTCCTTGATGCATCTACCTCTTGTTCCTGGTGTGGTCTAACCTCTTCCACAGGACAGTCTGTCAAAGGCTTAAACATGGCTATCCCCCTGAGTTTCTTCAAATGGATTGGAGAGAGAGATAGACAGAGAGACCAAGAGAGACATTCAGACTGAGACAGAAACAAAGACAGAGAGATGGAGAGAGAGAAAGAGAGAGAAAGAAAGAGAGAGAGAGAGAGAGAAGGAGGGAAGGAGGGAGGGGAAGAAAGGAGAGAAGGAAGAAGGGAGGGGAAGAGAGACAGAGACAGACAAAGACAGAGAGACACATAGAGAGACAGAGACACAAAGAGAAAGCTAGAGACAGAGATAGAGAGAGAAGAAGAGGAGGAAGGAGAAGAAGGTGGAGAAAGAGGAGGCGGAAGACACAGGAAGAAATGGAGAGAGAAGGAGAAAGTGGGGGGGGGGGGAAGAAAGGTTACCATCCTGGGTGAATGGGAGAATTGTGGTGCCCATAATATTAATAAGAAAGTTAGAAAGAAAAATGATATGAAGGAGGGCGATGCTGGTGGGGAAGATAATGAGTTCAGCTTTGGACATGTTGAGTTTAAGATGCCTCTGGGACATCGAATCCAAGCTCTCCAATAGGTATTTGGAGATGTGAGAGTGGAGGCTAGAAGAGAGATTAGGGCCGGATAAGTACATCTGGGAATCATCAGCATAGCAATGATAATTAAATCCATGTGAGCTGATGAGATCACCAAGGGAAATAGTCTAGAGGGAGAAGGGAAGAGGGGCCAGGAGGGAGCCTTGGGGGACGCTCACAGTTAGTAGGCACGATCTGGGGGAGGACCCAGCAAAGATGGCAGAGAAAAAGCAGTCCAAGAGGTGGGGGAGAGAGATATGTCATGGAAGCCTAGAAAGCAGAGAGGGTGATCGACAGAGTCGACATCTTCAGAGGTCAAGAAGGATGGGAATTGAGGAAAGGCCGTTGGATTTGTCAGTTGGGACCGCTGGGAACTGGGGAGAGTAGTTTAGGTAGAAGGATGAGGGTGGAAATCTGAATATAGAGGTTTAAGGAGAGGAAGAGGTAGATATTCCAGACAGCCTTCTCAAGAGCGGTAGCCACAAAAGAGAGGAGACTTGGGATGATAGCTAGTAAGAATGGATGGATCAGTGGGGAGGTTTTTGAGGATGGGGTAAAGGGGCATATTTTTAAATTTTATTTTTTATTAAAGCTTTTTATATACAAGATATATGCATGGGTAATTAATTTTTCAACATTGACCCTTGAAAAACCTTCTGTTCCAACTTTTCCCCTCCTTCCCCCACCCCCTCCCCTAGATGGCAGGAATATGTTAAAGTATGACATATTTATTTCTAAGTAGCAGGAAAGCAATGAGTAGAGAAGGAGAGATTGAAGATGAATGAGAGAGGGAATGAGAGAGGGAGCGGTCTACTGGAGAAGATGATGGAATGGAGTCATTTACCTGGGCTGCAAGAAGGTACACCTGCTGGTCATCTGAGATGGTCATCTGAGGGACAAGAGATGAAAAGAAAGGGAGAAGGGAGCTACAGGGAATAGTCTCCATTTTTTTTTTATAAAACATGAGGCAAGCATTTCTAAAACATATAGAGGATTGACTCAAATTTATAAGAATACAAGCCATTCTCCAATTGATAAATGGTCAAAAGGATATGAACAGACAATTTTCAGATGAAGAAATTGAAATTATTTTTAGTCATATGAAAAAATGCTGCAAGTCATTATTGATCAGAGAAATGCAAATTAAGACAACTGTGAGGTACCACTACACACCTTTAAGATTGGCTAAGATGACACGAAAAGATAATGAAAAATGTTGGAAATTAGTTGGACACATTGTGGGTGGAGTTGTGAAATGATCCAATCATTCTGGAGAGCAATTTGGAACTATGCCTAAAGGGCTATCAAACTGTGTATATTATTTGATCCATCAGTGTTTCTACTGCACCTGTATCCCAAAGAGATCATGAAAAAGGAGAAAGGAACCACATGTGCAAAAATGTTTGTGGCAGCCCTTTGGGGAATGGCAAGGAACTGGAAACTGAGAGGATGCCCATCACTTAGGGAATGGCTGAATAAATTGTGATATGTGAATGTTATGGAATATTATTGTTCTGTAAGAAATGACCAACAGGAGGATTTCAGAAAGGCCTAGAGAGATTGACATGAACTGATGCTGAGTGAAGTGAGCAGAACCAAGAAAATGAGCAACAGCACAATTATACAATAATCAATTCTGATGGCCGTGGCTCTTTTCAACATCGAGCTGATTCAGACCAGTTCCAATGATCTTATGATGGAGAAAGCCATCTGCACCCAGAGAGAGGGCTGTGGGAACTGAGTGTGGACCACAACATGGCATTTTCACTTTTTTATTATTACTATTTGCTTGCATTTTTTCTTATTTTTTTCCTTTTTGATCTGATTTTTCTTATGTAGCATGATATTTGAGGAAACATGTATAGAAGAACTGCTCATGTTTAACAGATATTGGATTTCTTGCCATCTAAGGGAGGAAGAAAAAAATTGGAAAACAAGATTTTGCAAGGGCAAATGTTAAAAAAAAAACTATCAATGCATATCTTTTGAAACTAAAAAGTTTAAAGAACCATGAGGCAAGGTTCTTGGCTGCGGGAAGCATGTGCTATGTAAGGCTGCAGAAGAAAGCTTTTGGGAAAATTGCTATGGTGAGTTGTTTAGGGAGTTGTAAGAGGATTTCCTTCACACGGAGGCCCCAGTTGGGATTTGTTGTTGAGTTGTTTTTCAATCATCTGATTTTCCATGACCCCAGCTGGGATGTTCTTGAACTGGTTGTCCGTTTCCTTCTCCGGCTCATTTTACAGATGAGGAAACTGAGGAAAAAAGTGAACTGACTTGCCCAGAGTCACACAGCTAGTAAGTGTCTGAGACTGGATTCCTCCAAATCTGTGCACTATCTAGTGTACCACTTAGCTGCCAACTGAGATTATATAATACAGATTTGTAGTGGAGACAGCAGGATTTTGTGATTTTCTCCAATTTTATTCAGTAGCAAACATCATCATCATCATCATCATAATCCTTAGATAGCAATTACTATATGTCAGGCACTGTGTTAAGTGCTTAAGATTATCTTATTTGATCCTTACAACAATCTTGGGAGGTAGGGGTGTTGTTATGACTCTCATTTTACAGTTAGGGAAACTGAGGCTGGCAGGGTTAAATGATTTTATCAAGGTTAGATAGCTAGTGTCTGAGGTTGAATTAGAACTCCGATCTTTGGGACTCCAGGACCATTGGTTTATGGTCTGCGCCATCCGGCTGCCATGAGTAGCCCGGAAGGCAGTAGCTTATGGAGGTGATCTCAGGCAAAGACTTGGCAGGGCAAGACCGGTCACAGGGATGCAAGGGACTCAAGAATGGTGGACAGGGACCAGTTGAATCGGTCTGCCAAGGGTCAAGATGGAGAGAGGAAAGTACAGACAGAGCAGGGATGATGGCCCAGGAAGGAAATGAGGGGTGGAGAGACTGGGAGCCAAGGAGACGGAACCTTCAAATGCTATAGAAACATCACACGTTCTTTTTAGATGGCCTTAGAAATGGCAGAAAACATGGAAAGAGCATTGAAGTAGGTATAAGAGAGCCAACTTGTGACCTCAGGCAAACAGCCCCTCATTTCTTGCCTCTGGGCATTTGTCCAGGCAGTCTCCCCTGCCTGGAGTGCCCTCTCTCCTTTCCACACTTTGAAATCTCCAGTTTCTTTCCAGGCTCAGCTCCCATGGAAGCATTCCCGGATTCTCCAACTTACTAGGGATCTCCCTTTCAAATGGCCATATGTATACTTATCCACATCGGTGGATATGTCACATCTACGTCCCTCCCTCCAGCTGAATGTAAGTCCCTGAAGGATGGGGATCATTTTGTTTAGTTTTGTTTTTGTACTGGGAGAGCATTATATGTAGTAGGTACTTAATAAGTGCTTATTGTATTGTATTGGGCAAATCCTTTGATCTCTTTGGACCTTCTTTCTCTTTAAAATAAGAGGGATTTACCAAACTTTAAGATTTTTTTTTTCCCCACTGAGGCAATTGGAGTTAAGTGACTTGTTCAGGGTCACACAGCTAAGAAGTGTCTGAGGTCAGATTTGAACTCAGGTCTTCCTGACTTCAAGGGGCTGGTGCTCTAACCACTGCACCATTTAGCTGCCCCCAGTCTAAGATTCTTCCTGGTTCCAGAGTGATATCTTGTTTCTAAATGCTTCATACATGGTGAGCACTAACTAAATCCTGATTCATTCCTCTGTGTCCTTGACAGTTAGTACAGGGCCGGGCAAACGTAGGCACTCCTGATGCTGTGTGGGAGGGAGATGGGGGAGGAAGAGACCCCCAGAAGACAGAGATCTGCTCCGCTTCCTCCCCCGCTGCTCTCTGAGTGATAATGAGGCTCGGGCTCTTTGTGGGAGCCAGTACAAGGGCGTGAAGACTCTGTCTGGCATCCTTTGGGGCTGGCACCCTGAATGTGGACTCTGGAAACAGCCTCCAAGGCGGAAGTTGGCTAGAGTCAAGCCTGTGTGTGTGTGTGTGTGTGTGTGTGTGTGTGTGTGTGTGTGAAACTGGGGGATTAAACCAGGAGTAACCAGAGTAACAAAGCAACGCCGGAGACGGATGCCCGTCAGCCCCGGGTACGGGCAAACACAACGGGCTGATGGAAAGGCGGTGGATGATTCGGCGTCCCGAGAAAGGGCGAAGGAGGAGAATGCAGAGAAGGCCATGGACTGCGAGCAGAAAGAGACAGATGTAGCGAATGTGTTTGCCCTTTGTTACAAGGGCAGGACCTATTCAGAGGCAAAAGTCCACTGATCACGACTTCAGAAGACCGACAGCGAAGAATTCCTCCCCATCTCAGCAGCGAGGTAATAATCATTCACAATGGTGATGACGGTGGTTTGTTGTTCAGACTGACTCTTCATGACGCCATCTTTGGCTCTCTTGGCAAACGTACTGGAGCAGCTGGGCCATTTCCTTCTCCGGGTCATTTTACAGATGAGGAAACTGAGGAAAAACAGGGTTAAGTGACTCGCCCAGGGTCACACAGCTGGGAAGTAGCTGAGTCTGGATTTAAATTCAGATTTTTCTGGAGCCCAGAGCTTTATCCACTGGAAACTGAGGCTCAGAGGCAGAGGGAGGCCTTGGCCAATGCTTTAATTTGTGCTGTTTTTTTTTTTTTTTCTTTTTTGCAAAGGAAGGCTCCACTGGGGATGGGGGGGGGGAGGGGAGTCATTGGGAAGGACCGGCAATATTAAAAGAAATAGTAAAACAGGTTTTGAGCAGCCTTCTCTCCCACGGTGGATGCCCTTTATTTAAGCCCACCCTGCATTGGTATCCTGGCATCCTGGCTCAGGGCAGGCTCTGGTACCTGGGCCCGGGCAGGAATATGTCTGAACAGAACTGGAGACTCTTGGGAATAACGACCTGGGTGAGCGGGCCGACTCAGCACTCCACACTTGAAATCTGGCCCCAGTCTGCGAGGCCGCTTGTTCTCAGTGGAAACATGGACAGGGATGCCAGGTTTGGATTTGGCTGCAGGACCTCCACAGCCTGACCTTTCTCTGAGGACATCGCTAACCTCCGGCCCCCCCACGCCGCCCCCTTGCCCTCCTGGGCCTGCATCCCCTGATGCTTCTGCTTCCCTGCCACTGAAGACACAGGTCAAGCATCCCAAACCCTTCCAGGGCCTCTGAGCGCCTAATTGCCTAATTAATACCAACATTTCCAAAGTACAAAGTCTCTGTAACCAGCAGGAACCTTTTTCCTTTCAAGTGGGTTTGGTTGGAGCCGCTGGCTATAATTAGGGGGGTTTTCCATTCCTATTCCCTGGCTTTTTCAAACCTGGCAGATGGAACCTCCTGCCCCCCATCCCGCCCAGCCCACTTTTTCCCTCCTCCTGGGCCCAGCTCCTTCTCTTCAGAGCTCACAGCCCCAAGAACCTGCTTCCTCAGACTGAGATGGGGATAAAGGATTGACATCCCTAGACTTCAACCAGCTGACTCATTCCCTTCTGCCCAGAGCGAGACCACACTTTCTAGAAATTTAGGCCCCTCTTTATTTATAAGAGTGCAATCCCCTCATTTTACAGAAGAGTAAACTGAGACCAGAGAAAGGATGGGACTTTCCCAGCCTCACACAGCCAGATACCTGGGTCTTAGCTTTTGAGTTGGAAGGGACATTAGGGGTCCTTTAGTTAACTTTCTGCCCCCATTTTACAGACAAGAAAATTGAGATTCAGAAAATTAAATAACTGGGCTACAGCAGAAAGCATGAGTAGGTGGAAAAAGAAATAGATTTTGAAATTGGAGGATCCCAAACTCTGCGACTTTCTAATTGTAGGAGGATGGGCAGTATGACACAGTGGAAGTGCACTGGCTTTGATATCAGAGGATGTGAGTTCGAATCCTGAATCTGATGCTTCTTCTCTGAGTGACCTTGGGCCTCAGTTTCCCAGGCTATAAAATGAAGGGAATTGGGTAGATGAGATCCCTTCCAGTTCTAGTTCTAAGCCAGAAAATGACTTGGGATCTAAGACTTGCGGCTCCAGTTCCTCTGATTGGGAAATCCTCAGTCCTCCTAAAGGTCAAGAGCTTTGATTTGCTCAAGGCCATTATTCAGATGACCTGGCCCTTGGCCCTTCACTCAAGACTCAGATCCAGAGGTCATGTTAGTCTGGCTTTATAGATGAGCAAGTGCTTTTCCAAGGTCACTAATGCAGGGATTTGAACCTATATGATACCTGGGTCCTTTCCATTATAGTTCTCCCACCCGTGCAGTCATAACTGAGATCTCCCATGTCCTTTCCTCCCCCAATCCACAGAATCTAGGGACCAGCAGCTTTGTTATGGTTACTGGTGCCCATTTTTGTAGGAGGAAGGCCCTGAGTGATGGCCTCTGTCCTGAGCAGACTGTCTCTGGAAGGAAGCAGAACAAACAGACTGGACCACGTAGGCTTCCGTCATCCATCATCAAATTGGGGCAGCCAGCTCATTGTCTGGATTCTGAATTAGGGCTTAGTTGAGTGAACACATACTAACATGGAGGCAGCAGGAAGTTAAGTAGTTGGTCTGGGGATAGGAAGCATGCATGAGTAGAAAGAGAAATGGATTTAAGAAGCTCTAAAATGAAGTGGTACAGAGGTGAGCTCTGGGTCTGGAGTCAGGAAGCTCTGAATTCAAATCTAACCACCCTTATCAGCCTGCCTCAGTTTCCTCAACTGTAAGATAGGGTTAACAATAGCTTCCATCTCACAGGGTTGTTTCAAAAATCAAATGAGGTCGTATTTATAAAACATTTAGTACAGTGCCTGGTATTCAGTAGGTACTCTGTAAATGCTTATTCTCTCCCCCCCCCCAATATTATTGTCCCTCTTTTAAATATTAGGAAACTCAGGCAAATAAAAATGAAAAGATTGGAGAATAGTGCTAGAAGGTCAGCTAGTTCAACCCCCTCATTTCATTAATGAGGAAACTGGGGCTTAAGTCAGGTAGTAAAAGTCAGAGGTAGGACTAGAAGCAAATCAGGATCTTCCTACTTTCCATAATCACAGATTGGATAAGATTTGAAGGTAAGATTTGACTCCAGATTCAGGACTCTCCCAGCCAGATGGAGTCCAGGGTAATATGACAGGAGCTATTACACCCATTTTACAGGTGAGAAACTAAGGCTTAGAGATTGGGAAGATTCTCAGAAACACCAAAATCTCAGAATTGTAAGGGAGCTCAGAGGCCACCTCATCCAACCTGTCCCTGAAGGGGCTTCTTCTTTATCACATGCAGCCTCTGGAAGAAGACCTTTAATGATGGAGGGGAGGGTCTTCCCTGCACCTCCTTGGGAAGCCCCTTCTGCCTTTGCAGAGCCCAATTTATCAAATGTTATTATTATTTATTTCCTTATTTTGAACCTAAATTAGTTTCTTGGCAATTTCTCCCATAATTCCTGGCTCTGCTCTCTGGGGCCAAGAAGAACAAGGTAGATCCTCCTTCTCTAAGAAATCACTTCAAACACATATAGATAGATGGATAGCTGGATAGGTAGATAGATAAATCTGGGAAATAAGCCCCACTCTGGGGACTACCCCTTTGACAAATGAGGAAACAGAGTCTCAGAGAGCTTAGATTTGCTGAAGGTCATGCAGCTGTTAAGAGGCAGGCCAGTGCTTGAACCTGATATTTTAAGCTTCAGTTAAGTCACTCTGGTGTCCCCTTTTGTCTTCCTCTCTCATGTCTCCCCCCAGAATCCCAAAGGGGCGATGATGGTAGAGTTAGGGTTCAGTTTGTGAGGTTGTTGTTTTTATGAGTCTGTGTGTATGTGATTGTTCTTCTTTGCTCTCTCTTGCCACCTCAGAATGTTTTAATGCAATTTAATTTCACAAACCTTTTATTTAGCACCTACTTCATTCAATCTGGCAGCTGGGTGGTGTGATAGATAGAGCACTGGGTTTGGAATCAGGAAGATTTATCTTCACGAATTCAAATCCATCCTCAGATACTATTAGCTGTGTGATCTTGGGTGAGTCACTCAGTTTCCTCATCTGTAAAATGAGCCGGAGAAGGAAATGGCAAAGCCATGCTACCATTTCTGCCAAGAAAACCCCAAATAAGGTCATGAAGAATCAGACACAACTGAACAATAACCACCATCATTAGACATAAACCTCTCTGAGGGCAGGAACTATCTTTTGTATTAGCATGTATCTAGCATATAGTAAACACTTAATAAATGTTTGTTATTATTGTTCACAAAAAGCTATGCCTATGACAGGATGACTTTGTCTTTAGGGAATGCATTTAGAGGACAATAAAAGTACTACACCTTTATATGTATCCACACAGATAATACACACGAGGGGTATCCCTGCTCTCGTTTAAAAAATAATTTCTTAAAATTCAGCATTATTTTATTTTTATTTCCGAATTCTCTTCTTCCTTTCCCCCCTCATCCAACCATGGAGAAGTCAAGAAAAAGAAAATCTATTAAAAATATTTATAGTCATGCAAAATAAATTTCTGCATCTGTCATTTTTTTAAAAAGAAAAAGCAAGAAAATATACTTTAATCTGCATTTTGAGTTCATTAGTCTCTATGTGGAGGTGTACAGCATTTTTCATTATGAGTCCTTTGGAAGTATGATTGGTCATTGTGTTAGTCAGATGTTCTGTCTTCCACAGTTTACATCTTTACAATGTTGCTGTTACAACTTTACAACAAAGTTATTCACTTGATTCTTCTTGTCTTACTTTGCATCAGTTCATATAAATCTTCTTAGATTTTTCAGGAGCCTTTCCATAATTTTTTGTAACATAATAGTATTCCTTCCCATTCATATACCATAGCTATTCTCCGATTGATTAGCATCTCCCCAATTTCCAATTCTTTGCCATCACAAAAAGAGCTGCTATAAATATTTTTGTATACATGAGTCCTTTTTCTCATTTTTTGGGGGGAGGTATAGAGACAGTATCTCTGGACCAAAGGGTAGATATATATAATAAATTTTTGGTCAAAGTTCCATATTGCTTTCCAGAATGACTGGACCAACAGAGCATTGGTGGGCTTGGTTTCCCACCGTCTCTCCAGCATCTGTCATTTCCCCTTTTTAGGTAATGGTTATGAAGTTGTGTTTTAATTTGCATTTCTCTAATTATTAATGATTTAAAGCCTTTCTTCATATGACTATTGATCATGTAAATTTCTTGGATTTCCTTACTCTCAACAAGTTTCCTCAAAGATGGCTACTCCAGATTCAAGCTACTTTACAGATCTACACCCCTAAAGTCATAGTTCACTGTTGGAATCCTTACTAACTGCTAACTAATTAGAGTTGATCTAATCTTACAAGAAGATGTTTTGGGCAGAACCTGAAACAAGGTACTAAGTAGAACTAATTAATACAAGGCTTGTGTTCACACCTTTACTCATTGGAGTTCAATGAGTTCACACCTCCCTTGAAGCTCTTTGGGCCAGAGAGCACTATGGGAGAAAACCCACAATCCCTCTCTTGAAGGAGCATAAATAAAGCTTCAATGGGCCAGTCGAAGAAGTTCTTCAGAATGAAGAAGCTACAAGTCGAGATTTCACAGGAATGACATGAAGAGTAGAGCTGGCTGGAGGCTGAAGAAAGCAGAGGCAGAGGCTGAAGGACCAGACCTTTGGATTTGGCGACATTCGGAGAGAGCTCTTGGAACCAAGCAGAGAGATAGGCCTCTAAGCTAACCGGGCTATATCGGAGATAATAGAAGATCTGAACTTTTATCACCTGGCTGCGTTTTGAGAAGAAAAAGCTCACCACAGTTCACAAGCCCCAAACAATATGTTTTATCTTTAACTGTAAACCAAAGGTCATAATAATTTAAAACAGAAGTATTTATTGAAATACCATTCTAAGAAAAGTAGCATCGAATATCTTTTTCTACATACAGCATCAGCAGGAAGAGTGGCCACACGTAGAAGCTGTCATTCAGCAGCCAGAAATAACAGAACTTAGTATCTAGTTTGAAAAAATGATTTATTCAAATTATCAGCCGCCAGAGGGTAGCCTGGAGTTTCTTGATCTGCCTCCTTCTCCCTGCCATGGACACAGGGCTTGCTTTCCCAAGAAGCAGCCCCATGTCAGGTCTTGAGATCTATCTCCTCATCCTGGACATGCTTGTACCAGCCTGGTCACTGTTCAGACAGCACACTTTCCCTTCCCAAGAAAATCATTGTAGACATATGTTAGACTTCAGCTAAGTGGCTCAGTGATCAGACACTCCTGGAATCAGGAAGATTTGAACTCACACTTTCCAGCTGGGCAAGTCCTTTAACTTCTGCCAGACTCAGTTTCCCCATCTGTAAAATAGGAATCCCAATGGTCCCTACCTTCCAGAATAGTGTGGGAATAAAAATGAGACAGCATATAAAAATGTTTTGCAAACTTTAAAATGACATTGTCTATTTTTAAAAGGTTATCCATGAGTCCACTCCAGACTAGTCCCCAGAAGGCATAGTACCTGGGGATAAATATTATGGAAGAATTGATTTTCTTTGTCACAGTCAATCAGCCAGTCTGTCTACAAGCCTACCAGGCAGTGAGCTAGGGATGGGGTGAATGGATGTCAGCAAAAAACAACGTCCTTGGCCACAACCCCATATCTGAGTGGGCCCCAGTGAGGAGCAAGTTGACCCTGTAGAATTATCTCATACAGAGGGAGCTATCCGGTACTGATGTCCACTGTTATCTTATACAGTTCGGAGGTTAAGCTACGGACGGCGACTCCCAAGGCTATCTTGTATAAACAGGATGACCGTGACCACCAGTTGATTTACAATAGACACAATTAACATGGTTAGGCCATCTTATTATTATAAGACTTATCTTGCCTCTTATCAATTGCAAGTTCCCTGGGAATTTTGCCCACCTTTTGGTGTTATGATAAAGTATCGTTCCTTGACTTGGAAATGACCTGAGTCGGTGAATTCATTCTGGGTGACTCCCCACTTTCATAACTTGTATTTTCAGGACCTGGGGATTCAAAGACAAAAATGAAACAGTTCCTGCTGGCAAGGAGCTTACGTGTCACCATGAAGAAAGAAGGCTTCACTTTAAGGTGGGAGAGTAAAGTTATTTCCAGGAATGACTATCATATAAAAAAAAAAACCAAAGTGCATTGTGAAACTTAGGAAAAACAAAAGCAAAACTAACAGTCAAGGTCAGAGAAATGCAACTCAAACAGTCTTCAAATCCAGGTTTGTCTTTTTTTCCCTATTTGTCCAAATTCTCTCTTTGGGATAGTTCAGGGGACAGTCCTCCCTTTCATTGGATTCCCCATCCTTTCTGCCTTTCAATTATCTTATATCCCAACAAAACACACACACACACACACACACACACACACACACACACACATTTACACATTCTTTCTCTCATCCACCCACACTCATGGACATTTATATACACCCACACTTCACTTCACACTCATACATTCTCACACATGCACACACACACAGACACAATCACTAACAATTATTTTAACCAGAGCTCCCAGGGTGTGTTCGAGTTCTGACTGCTGCATCATCAGAGTGAAGGAGGGTGGTCTCCTATCTCTTGTTATGGTCTGGTGTTGTGGGTCATGTGCCCCCTGGCTCCCAGTTATCTTTTTCTGAAGGTCTTTCAGAAAGATTTTCCTGGCACTTCAGTTCTAGCAGGATGTACATTCCATCTACCGAAAGCCTTTCCCAATCCTCTTAATCCTAATGCCTCCCTTTTAATTATTTCCTAATTATCCTGTATATAGCTTTTTGTATATATTTGTTTGCATGCCGTCTCCCTAATTAGATTGTGATCTCCAAGGGCAGAATGTGTTTTACGCTGATTTTTATATCTTGGCACTTAGCACAATGTCTAGAAAACGTAAGTGTTCGATAAATGTTTACAGACTGATTGATTCTGCCAGTTTGGGGTGGGAAGGGGTGGAATTTTATTGAGATTTTCAGGTGAACACAAACTGAGTTAGAGGCCTTCAAATGAAATTTGGATGGCTATTTGTCAGAGATATTTTAGAGAGCTCTGGGCTGGCTGGGCTGGTCACTGAGGTCATAGATTTAGAAATGAAGAAGAGAAGACTTGAGATTGGTCACACAGCCAGAAGGTTCCAATTTTGAGATTCTGTGATTCTTGGGCTTTAACTCTCTACTGCCCATCATCCAAGAGGACCAAAATGGCATCACTGTGTTAGAGCAGAGTTACAGTGCGTCCCACTGTGGCTGATCATATCAACACGAGCTTGGAATGTTTGTTAATTATAGCCTTTCCTTGTTATCTTGTTTGTATTTATTTGTTTGCTCTTTGTAAGCTCTTTAAGGACAGAGCCTGTCCTTTGATTCTTTTTGTAGTGTCTAGCACATATTAGGTGCTTAATAAGTGTTTATTGATGGATTGAATAGAGCATCATGATAGTAAGAGTACTAGAGCATATCTCCTCTCCAGGCCTTGGTCTCACCATTTACAAAAATAATCTGGTCGCATTTGTTTAACATAGATTAGTTGCTGTCTAGGGAAGGTGGAAAGTGGGGGGGGGGGGGAACGGAGGAAAATATGGAGTACCAGATTTTGCAAAGGTGAATATTGAACTGTCTTTTCAAGTATTTTGAAAAATAAAAAGCTATTATATTAAAATAAATAAATAATTCTGATCAGATAATGTCTCAAGTTCCACTCAGCTTGGTGACTATATAATCAACAGCCAATTCTTCCAGTAACCAATTTGTTAACTACATATCTTACATATCTATTGTGCTTAATGTATCCATCATACCACCTAGGTATCCCCATTATCCCGTTTGAGTCTTACAATAATCTGTGAATGAGGTACTACAATTAATAGTAGTACTAGCACTCCCATTTTGTGGGTGAGAAAACTGAGACTCAGGCAGGTGAAGTGACTTAGTCAGGGGTGGGATTTGAATTCAAGGCTTCCTTGTTCCAAATCCAGTGCTCTCTGCACTATAGATAGGTGATGTAGTGCAGTCAGGAAGGTTCAATTTGACCTTAGACATTTATTGGCTGCATCACCCTGATAAAATCACTTAACTTTTCTCTGTCTCAATTTCCTCATTTATAAGACGGAGATGATAATAGCATCTATCTCACAAGATTGTTGTGAAAATCAAATTAGATTATTAGCATACCCTAAGGTTCCATCTAAATACGAGCTATTATTATTGTCATTATCATCATTATTATTCCATTCTGTCTCTATTACAAAAAAACTAATTTTGGATAAAAAGAATTGCAATGTTTCAAAGCATTATTACTGTTTATTATTAATTTTCTTAAGATAATTTATATATTGGAAGATATTGACAACTCTACTTTTAAATTTTGATTTACTTAATTAAGCAAACTGGGTAATAAAAATCAGTTTCTTTCACTATAAACAGATTTTTGCTTCGAGGACCTTTAATAATATTTGTAGCTTATTTTCCCAGAACTCAGAATTTGTTTCATATCTCTCCAAGGCCTTTTAGTTCCTCTGCAAGCATTTAGGCTAACAGAATAAAGGACAGATCTTACTTAATTAATTTGAAAAAAAAAAAAAAAAACAGAGAAGATTTGAACTTGAGCTCTCCATGACCAGAAAAAAAAAACAATTTTTTTTGAAGGTAATCATTTTTCTCTCTCTGTCAAGTCCCACTTTACCTCTGAACCCTCTGCAGTCCACATGGCTCAGGGTACCAATGAAGGTATAGATCCAGGTTCCTCCTCTGCTTGTTCCAGTTCTTCTTCCCTTTTGATGCTTTACTCAGAATGCCATCTGAGGCCCTCTCTTTAGGTCACAGTGTGACTGGAGGCCTCTGCTCTGCTGTTATTTCTGGTCACGACTATAAACACCTCCTCCCTTCTGTCTCCCTCTCTCATTGATGTTGATGGTTCTGCTCAGGCCCCTCTTTATATCCAGATACTACCTTGTGTCTCTTTTCTTGCTGCACAAGGTAGTATCATGCACAAGGACCGCTCTAGAATTTTGAGTGCTCCTTCCCTTATGATCACCTGCTCTCTTTAATGGTCGGACCAATGAGGTAAATTTTAATTTAATATAAGGAAAATATTTGGCTTACTTGTTAAGTGGAGAGAGTCAGTGGCCAAAGGCCATATTGGTTTGGAATACAGATTAATTTACAAAACTACAGAGGACTGTGATGATGTTGGAACATTATCATCTCATGAACAAGAGAAGTTGTAGAGGGTTTCAATGAAACATGGTGACATATTCCTTCCACTAAAGGAAAATTAGGTTGTGTTTCAACTGAGATCTAGTGGTTTGAGCTAGAGTAGGGTTAAAATGGATTGGGTAAGCCTTAAAGTCAGGAGGTCCTGAGTTCAAAACTGATTCCTGACATTTAACACTTCCTGCTGTGTGATCCTGGGCAAGTCACTTAATCCCAATTGTCTAAGCAAAATAAATAAATAAACAAACAAATAAATAAAGTGGGTTGGGTATCTGTACCAAGTTCAGTACAAATGTGGAGAGCTCCCAGGAGTGGAGGGCTATTAGGCATTTACCTAAGGAGGGGCAAACTGTTCCAGGTTAGAAAAAATGGAGCAGGTTAAAGTTTCCATGCAACTCAGAATTGGAATCAGTATTGAGTGATTATTGCATTTCCAATCTGGGTGAAATAGGGAGACTCTGTCTAAAAGTAAGACAAAGGAAAGAGAAAGTAAAGTGGAGACAAAGAGACAGTTAGAGGCAGAGAAAGAGAAAGGGAGAAAAAGAGAGAGAAAGAGAAAAAGGAGCGAGGGGGGGGAAGGAAGAAAGGAGAGAGAAGAAAGAGAAGGAAATAAAGAATTGAAGATAGTGAGAGGAAAAAGTAGAAGAGAGAAAAAGAAAAAGAAAGGAAGGAAGGAGGGAGGAAGGAAGGAAGAGAGAAAGGAAGAAAAAAAGAAAGGGAAAGAAGAAGGAAAAAAGGAAGGAAGGAAGGAAGGAGGAAGGAAGGAAGAAAAGAAGGAAAGAAGGAAGGAAGGAAGGAAGGAAGGAAGGAAGGAAGGAAGGAAGGAAGGAAGGAAGGAGGAAGAAGGGAGGAAGGAAGGAAGAAAAGAAGGAAGGAAGGAAGGAAGGAAAGAAATCTTGGCAAGAGGCCCACCCAAGCAAAGTCATTTAAGGACATTTAAGTATGAAAATGGGAGGACAACAAACAGAAGAAAAATGGAAAAGTTCTGCAATTAGAAAAATTATTCATTATTGTGAACTTGACAAACAACATCTCAGAGCACAATGAAATGAAAAAGAATTTTATATATGCAGGTGTGCCCTTCTATTATGCACAATTTAGCTTTTAAAGTGTCTAGGAAATTTAACATGATAATAACACAACTGTCTTGCTTGTTTATGAGCCTTTTTCTGATCTTCCTTCTGCTCTCTTCTGTGTATGGCAAGTATTTTTACATAACAAACTTTTTCCACCATCAAGGCCAGAGTCTGGAAGGGAACAATTGTATCTGGAGCCAGAATACACCAAATCTAGAATTACTGACTTTGAATTCAAGGAATTAGGGAGGTTGTCCCAGGAAATAGACCTTAATTTTTTGCCCAAAAACAGCAGGGCAGCTTTCCTTCCCTATATCACCTTCCTATGTAACTCAATCATAAAACTGGGTTTCTCTCTCTCTCTCTCTCTCTCTTCTCTCTCTCTCTCTCTCTCTCTCTCTCTCTCTCTCTTTCTTCCCTCTCTTTTTCCCTCTCTCCCTTCTCCTTCCTTCCTTCCTTCCTTCCTTCCTTCCTTCCTTCCTTCCTTCCTTCCTTCCTTCCTTCCTTCCTTCCTTCCTTCCTTCCTTCTTTCCTTCTTTCCTTCCTTCCTTCCTTTCTCCCTCCTTCTCCTTGTAACATAGCTATATGTTATAAATAATGCTCTTGGGAAAAGAAGACAGAATTTCCAGCCCTGAAGAATTTTCAGAGTTTCAGGGTCCCCTCTTCATTAGGACCTTGGTGCAGAAGTTAGTGATGGATGAAGATATCTTCTCTACAAAATTCAGTAAGGAATTCTCCAATTGTTGAGTTTCTAATAAAGAGTCCATGACCAGCTAAGTTGCCCAATGTATAGAGTAGGCCTGGAGTCAGGAAGAATTGAGTTCAAGTCCTGATTCAGACACTTACTAGCTGTGTGACCAGTGAATGAAGAATCAATAAACATTTATTAAGCGCCTATTATGTACCAGGCACTATGCTAAGCTCTGAGAGTACAAAAGGAGGGAAAAGATAGTACCTGCACTCACGGAGGGTGATACAATCTAATGAGAGGTAACATGCTACATAAAATGAGATGTTATTTCCTTAATGAATGTTACAAGCACTAATTAGCTAATTGGCTTATTTTGTTTTAAATCTGGAACAAGATCCAGAAGAATCCTTAGTTCCATTATTGGCTCTGAATTCTGTAATCAGCCAATGTTTTATTTATTTATTAAGTGCCTTCTGTATATTAGGCAGTATGCTAAGTGTTAGGGATACCAAAAAAAAAAGATAGTCTCTGTCCTCAAGGAGCTTATAGTCTAATGGAGGAGACAACATACAAATAAATCATTTTGGTTGTTGTTTCACTCATATATGAGTCTTTGTGACCTTGTTTGGTGGTTGTTGTTGTTGTTGTTGTTTTTGGCAAAGATATTGGAGGAGTTTTTATTTTCTTCTCCAGCTCAATCTACAGATGAGAAAACTGAGGCAAACAGGGCAAAGTGACTAGTCCAGGGTCACACAGCTAGTAAGTATCTGAGACTGGATTTGAACGCAAGAAGGTGAGTCTTCCTGATTCCAAGCCTAATTCTCTATCCATTGCATCACCTAACTGCCCCAAAGCAAGCTCTATATAAGATAAATAGAACATAATCAAGAAAATTAATAGGTAAGGAAAAGCTTCCTATAGAAAGTTGGATTTTAACTAGGTCTTGAAGGAGTCCAGAGAAGCCAAAAGATGAGGAAGGAGAACATTGCAGGTGAGGGGGGAATAGACAGAGAAAATATCCAGACATGAGAGATGGAAATCTTGTATGTGGAGCCATCAGGAGGCCAGTATCACTGGATCTTGGAATAGTTGGAATGGGAAGGCATAAAGTATAAGAAGGCTGGAAAGAAAGAAGGGGTCAGGATTTTATATTTGACTGGGAATGTAAGGAAGGGGTTGATATGGTCATATTTGCACTTTAGGAAGATTATTTTGTCAGAGGAATGGAGGATGGACTGAAGTAGGGAGAAATCTAAGGCAGGGAGACTAACCAAAAAACTATTGTGATAGACTAGTCATGAGATGGTGAAGGGTGGAGAGAAGGGGAACTCTAGGAGGCATATCCCATACCAAGATGGTAGCCTTGTTAGAGAACCAAGATGTAGAGAAGGGGATCTCTAAGAGACATGTCCCATACCAAGATGGTAGCCTTGTCAAAGGACCAGGATGTAGAGAAGAGGAACTCTAGGAGACATGTCCCATACCAAGATGGTAGCCTTGTCAAAGGACCAGGATGTAGAGAAGAGGAACTCTAGGAGACATGTCCCATACCAAGATGGTAGCCTTGTCAAAGGATCCGGATGTAGAGAAGAGGAATTCTAGGAGACATGTCCCATACCAAGATGGTAGCCTTGTTAGAGAACCAGGATGTGGAGAAGGGGATCTCTAGGAGACATGTCCCATACCAAGATGGTAGCCTTGTCAAAGGACTAGGATGTAGAGAAGAGGAATTCTAGGAGACATGTCCCATACCAAGATGGTAGCCTTGTCAAAGGACCAGGATGTAGAGAAGAGGAACTCTAGGAGACATGTCCCATACCAAGATGGTAGCCTTGTCAAAGGATCCGGATGTAGAGAAGAGGAATTCTAGGAGACATGTCCCATACCAAGATGGTAGCCTTGTTAGAGAACCAGGATGTGGAGAAGGGGATCTCTAGGAGACATGTCCCATACCAAGATGGTAGCCTTGTCAAAGGACTAGGATGTAGAGAAGAGGAATTCTAGGAGACATGTCCCATACCAAGATGGTAGCCTTGTCAAAGGACCAGGATGTAGAGAAGAGGAACTCTAGGAGACATGTCCCATACCAAGATGGTAGCCTTGTCAAAGGATCCGGATGTAGAGAAGAGGAATTCTAGGAGACATGTCCCATACCAAGATGGTAGCCTTGTTAGAGAACCAGGATGTGGAGAAAGGGATCTCTAGGAGACATGTCCCATACCAAGATGGTAGCCTTGTTAGAGAACCAGGATGTAGAGAAGGGGATCTCTAAGAGACATGTCCCATACCAAGATGGTAGCCTTGCCAAAGGATCAGGATGTAGAGAAGAGGAACTCTAGGAGACATGTCCCATACCAAGATGGTAGCCTTGTCAAAGGACCAGGATGTAGAGAAGAGGAACTCTAGGAGACATGTCCCATACCAAGATGGTAGCCTTGTCAAAGGATCCGGATGTAGAGAAGAGGAATTCTAGGAGACATGTCCCATACCAAGATGGTAGCCTTGTTAGAGAACCAGGATGTAGAGAAGGGGATCTCTAAGAGACATGTCCCATACCAAGATGGTAGCCTTGTCAAAGGACCAGGATGTAGAGAAGAGGAACTCTAGGAGACATGTCCCATACTAAGATGGTAACCTTGTCAAAGGATCCGGATGTAGAGAAGAGGAATTCTAGGAGACATGTCCCATACCAAGATGGTAGCCTTGTCAAAGGACCAGGATGTAGAGAAAAGGAACTCTAGGAGACATGTCCCATACCAAGATGGTAGCTTGTCAGAGGAGAGGAGGTACATATAGGTAGAAGGATGTAGAGACTTCTAGGAGAGATATTGTAAAGATGGAGTCAAAAGGAATTGGCAAGAAATAAGCTGTGGAGGTGAATGTAAGAGAAGAGTAGAGGAGACCCGATGTTATGGCTGCCTGGAAGGATGGTATCATCTACAGTAGAAGTTTAAAACATGGGAGCCTTTGGCAGGAAACATAATGAGTTGTGTTCCATACATATTGAGTTTGAGATGTCCAATAAACAGTCAGTAGTGTGAGAGAGCCCTAAAGGAAAGTCATGCTTAGGAGGTAGAAAACAACCAGCTAGGGCTCACTAAAAAGACCTGGTTGGATAGATAGGAGACCCAGGGGAGAGCAGTGTCCCAGAAGCCAAGGGATGTCCAGAAGTAGGACACAGTGATTAATAGGCACAGTATCCAACACTGAAAGGAAATAGAGAACGACGTGGACCGAGAAAAGGCATTAAGTTCTTTGCTCTGGTGCTTGTTATTGCACATGGGCAGGTCCAGGTTATTGATGGCCAAGGGCATCTGGAATCATGGCCATAAAATTCAACTGGATCAGGAGATGACGGGGATTTTGGTTTTATTTTTACTATGAAAGTGTCAACATCTCAGGAAACCTCTTTTCTTTTTTCTCTTTTACATAGTCTTTAGTTTCTCTAATTACATGTAAAGACAATTTTTAACATTCTTTTTAAAATTTTTGAGTTCTATATTTCTCTTTTCCCCTATGCTTCTTCCTAAAATAGTAAGCAATAAATTATATGTATACATACATATATAATCATGTAAAAACATTGCTATATTAGTCAATTTGTAAAAGAAGAAACAGAACAAAAGGAAAAAACTACAATGTTTAAAAAGTGAAAAATAGTATGTTTCAATCTGCATTCATACTCTTATCAGTTCTTTCTCTGGAGTTATCTACCTGCTATCTAGCATTTTTCCTGTGTTCTTTGAATTATCTTGGATTATTTTGCTGTGAAATGCTAAATCAAATGTTAAATGCTGTGAAATACCCCAAATCAATGGGGCAGCTAGGTGGTGCAATGGATAGAGCACCAGCCCTAAGTTCAAATCTGACCTCAGACACTTAATACTTCCTAGCTGTGTGACCCTGGGCAAGTCACTTAACCCCAATTGCCTCAGGGGGAAAAAAGAAAGCTAACTCAATCATAACTAATCATTGAACAGTGTTACTGTTACTTTATACTGTGGTCTCTTGGCCACTTCATTTTGCCTCGGCTCACATAGTTTTGGGGGGAAAACTTGAAGAGAAACAAGCTGGCACACTTGGCACTTCCAAAAGGGCCTGAAAACCAACTCCTCAAGAGGCCATTCTGACAAGGTATCCGTGGATGCTTAACAACAAGCTCTCTGAAAAAGAGAATGTACGCACCATACTTTTTAAAATTCAATCCGAACGAACGTTTTCTCCCTCAGACAATCAACAAAGCGATCATCTTGGTTTGCAGCGTTGGCCATTTCTCTGAGGTGCGAACCCGTCCCATAAAAATTAAACCATCTTTTCTCCTGAGCTCTTTAGAGCTACCCCAGCACACCCTTGGTCCTCTTGCTTCTGAACTCTGACTCACAGCTTCTGAACCACAGTGCCGGGGATGCTTCTTTGCAGGACCAAGAGGGTCAGGCTGCCTTGGACAAGCTCAGAGGGTTTGATAATATCTCCCTCCTTGGGACAAGCAGAATTACACGGTTCTCCCAGCTGCCCTCGGGGCAACACAGCCAAAGCCAGTTGGCAAAGCTGGAGCACCTGGCACCCGGCTCTGTCTGATGGTATCAGGCTGTGACCATCTCCTGGAAGAGCAAGCGGAGGGAGGGGAGATGGGAGATGTACCATAGAGAGAAGAAGCTTCTAAACCTTGGCAAGGAAGCCGAAAAGAACATGGAAAGTAAAATTCACAAGTACGCAGGGAAGCCAAAAAAAACTTGGACCCTGATGCCAGGTCAATCGAGCCCGTCCGTACTCTTTGGAGGAGGGAAAACAAAGGCATTGCGTTTATAGTTACCGTATGACCGACAGTGACACGGCCTTTGACAGCGGACCGAAACCGGGTCTCGGGGCTTGAGCTGTGAGCAGGTGGTGAGTAAACAGAGACTTGAATAAAAACCAGGTAATAATAAGCACAGCTCCCATTTCCCCCAGTACTTCTTCCTCCCAACAACCTGCTGAGAGATCATGCCAGTGGGATTATCCCCATTTCACAGATGTCATAAAGAGCCCCAGGAGATGGAAAGCTCATTCGCTCTCCAAATATTTATTGACTTCCCCCCCATTACTGTCTCCATGGAGATGATCAAAATCAATCAGCCGGTTAGTAAATCAGAAGGAGGGCTGGGATTAAAGGCTCCAACACCTGGTTGCCAAAGTTTTGTTGTCCCTTGTGGACCAGCTGCTCTCTCCCTCCTCCTCCCACCCTCCAGAAAAGGAATAAAACATTTAGGAAGTATCAACATTCCTTAGTTTGCACCCAGAAAATAAAAGAGAATGGAAAAAAAAAAAACCAAACAGAGAGCTTTTGCCAGACATTAGTAATATCTCCCTGGTCTTCTTAGACTATACACTCTGAAAAAGAGTTTAGTAGCCCTCCTTCTCATTTTGCAGATGTGTAAACTGAGTCACAGAGTGGTGGAATGAGATTTTGCAGATGGGTAAACTGAGTCACAGAGACAGTCACAAGTAAATATTTGAGGCAGAATTTGAATCAAGGTCTCTCTGACTGAAGCCAAGTGTCCCATTTATTAGGAGGTTACATTCTTTTTTTCATTCAGCAAACATTTATGAAGTACTTTCTGTGTACCAGGCACTGTGCTAGGCAAAGCCCCCCAAATAGTCTGGGTCCCCCAAGAACTCTCTTTCTACCTGGAGAAACACATTAAATTTTGGGGGAAGGGGCTGAGATTGAGGGACCTTCGAAGGTCATTCGTCCGGGCCCAGCGAGATGACCGTGTCCGGTGCCAGTCGCCCAGGTGGCGAGCCTCGGTTTTCCCTGCACACCCCCCGCCTCCTAAGCAGGCCCGGGCCGTGGGCCGCTGCCAGCTGAGCGAGTTCCGAGGCGGGGAGAAGGCAGGGAAGGAATTCATCACTTCTCACACTCGCTGGCGGGGAAAATGCAGAGCTCTGTTGGAAGAGGTCCCTGCTGGCTCATGAGGCTGGTCATGTGTGTGTGCTGCTAGGAGACCCGCTCCCAAACACACACTCTGGCCTCCAACCTCCCAACTTGTGCCCCGGGGGCTCGTGGGGAGGGTTTGAAACTGCATCAGGGCCTCTGGTTTGAGGGGGGAATGACACCTGGGGAGCGGGGGCAGGGCAGGAACAGGCCCCATTCCACCCCCATCTCCATTTGGGGATTCCATTTGAGTAAAACTGGAAAGCCCCCTCCCCTCTGCAGCCCCCTCGCCTTGGCTGGCCAGAGCTCAGGTGGGAGCCTGTGTAGAAGGCGCTGCCCATCCTCATCCCCAGCTGGGGGCCTGGATCCAGTAGGTGTCCCTGCTGCGGGGTCCTGCCCCAAGAAGCGGGGCAGGGGTGAGTGAGCTGCCCCAGAAAGCCCCAGAAATGCAGGAGAACATAAGCTCCTCGAAGGACAGTGGATAAAGCTCAGCACATGGCTTAGGAAGATGTTCTCATCTGTGAAATGGGGATAATAATTCCCGTATTGTTGTATCTCTTCTCTAGACTAAGTCAGGCAGACAAAATGATGAACTTGGAGCCAGCATGCTGTTTGGAGTCGGAGAGAGCTGGATTCGAATCTCGTCTCTCGTACTTATCTTCAAGTGGCTAGAGTGCTAGGCTTGGAATCGGGAAAACCTGGTCCAGATACCACCTCGGCAGCTCATGAGCTGTTTGGCCATGGCGGATTGCTTTGCCTTCTGGCTCAGTGTTCTCATCTGTAAAATGGGGAGAAGGTCACGCTCATACTATTTTTTATGCATCAGATTATATATAGTTATGTTATACAGATTACATGGAGACAGGAAGACCTGAATTCAAGTCCGGATCCTAATGCTTGCCAGCTATATAACAACGATGAGTCCCTGTCAGCTCCTCTGGGTCTCAGTTTTTTAATCTGCAAATAGGGCTGATGATAAATATCTCTGGAACGTCGCAGGATTGTTCTGAGGGTCAGATGAAGTAATGTACATAAAACACTTCGCAAATTTTGAGGAGAGAGAGAAATAGCAGTTACTGTTATTATTGTTGTATCCTCAGCATCCTGCCCAGTACCTGGTTTGATAAATGATTGTCAAAAATCTACTAAAGCTCAAACACTAAGAGATGAAAAAAGCGCTCGTGACTTATTTTCCTGTTTCTCCATCCTTTCTTTCTTCACCTGCCTCCCTCCATCGATGCTTGGGGCAGTTGATTTGTCCTGAGCTTGATTAAGGCCCTTTGTCTCATTTCCTGCTCGGTCCACTCCTGGACCCAAGTCTGGGTTTTTTCCCAGTCATGTCTAACTCGTTGAGACCCCATGAGTTGCTATCTCCTTCTCCAGCTCATTTTACATATGAGGAAACTGAGGCAAACAGAATTAAGTGACTTGCCCAGAGTCACACGGCTAGTAAGTGTCTGCGCCCAGAAGTAAACTCAAGAAGATAATCTTGCTGATTTTAAGTTCTTTGGATAGAACACTGTACCATCTAACTGCCTCGTCCCAAGAGCGGGCCATCTCCTTGGCCAGTCAGGAACCCTATGATAATTCAGCCAAACGGTGGTCCCCATCTCTTAGAACTCTGCTTAGTCACCATTAAGGATGGTTCCTGAGGGCAGCTAGGTGGCGGTGAATAGAGCATCAGCCCTGAAGTCAGGAGGGCCTGAGTTCAAATCTGACCTCAGACACTTAACACTTCCTAGCTGTGTGACCCTGGGCAAGCAAACCATGGTTCTTGGGTCAACAAGAATCATCTGTTGGATCCATATAGCTAATGGCTTAGTGGGGGACCTCGCTTCCTGACAATATCCTCTCTTCAGGACTGAGGCTACTTCTCTTTTTACCCCAGGAGGAGAATAGGACATGTCTAATAGGTAACTACGGAGGGATGTGAGTCTGGAGCCCAGGAGAGAGACTAGGGCTGGATGTTTACGTTAGGAATGGTAGAATCTACCACAGAAACTTCACCCCTGAGTAAATATGTGTGAGTCACTGACTACTGGCCAGACCCCAAACTATAGATCAATCAATTTGTTTAACACCTATTATGTGTCAGCACTGCTGTTGGGAAGTCATATGCAAAGATTGAAACAATCCCTGATCCATATTCTAAGGGATCATGGCTCTGGACTTTAGAAACCAGCTCTAAACATTTATTAAGCGCCTACTAGATGCCAGGTACTGGTATTGGGAAGTCATGTGCGAAAACTGAAACAATCCACATTCTAAGGGATCATGGCTCTGGACTTTAGAGACCAGCTCTAAATATTTATTAAGCGCCTACTAGATGCCAAGCACTGAGTTGATGCTGAAGATACATATACAAAGAATGTATCAATCTAATTCCTAATCTAAGACATTGTGGCTTTCAAACAGGAAGTTTCCTTAGAGATCAAATAGTCCAACTTTCTGATATTATTGAGAAAGCATCGAGCCCCAGATATGTAAAAGTACTTGCTCAAGGTCACTTGGATCACAATTAACAGAGTCCATATTTGAACCCAGGACCTCTGATGCGAGGTCCAGAGTTTTTTCTTGACCGTGTTGACAGGCCTTTCTCTCAAGAACTTTAGAATTTAATCAGGTCTACGAGCATGGAGAGCGAGAAGGAGATAAACAAATGTGGGAGGGAGGTGGAAGGAAGGATGGGATTTCAGCAGATGCAGGAATTGCAGGGGAAGGAACAGCATGAAGAAAGGCACGGCAGAGTAGAGAATGAGAAACACGGTGAGACCAAAGCGAGTTGGAACCAGATGGTGAAGGTTACTTAAGGCTGGACCCGATCCCTGTGGGATGGCAAAGGTTCCCAGAGCCCCCAGCAAATGTCCTGGATTCGGAATGACACAGGGACAGCTATCTATTCTCCCCAGGCAGGAGAACGCTGGCTTTGGGCAATCCCAGGCCCAGCAATCTGGTCCAGCTTCTTCATCTTACAAATGAGGATGCGAAGACCCGGGCTCTCCTCGGACTTCTTCTCTCTCTCCCCTCTCAGATCCACTGAGGATTCCACGGTCTGCACTTACCACTCCTAATCTGTACATCCCGTCTGAGCTGTCTCCTGGACTCCGACCCTCATCCCTCGATAGTTACCTACTGGACATTCGTGATCTCTGCCCCCACTTGCCCCCAAACCCAGTTCTGTTGAGGGCACCGGCCTCCTTCTTGCCATCCATGTCCATGACGCTGGAGTTATTCTTGGCCCCTTCCTCCCTTTGACTCCTCCAGAGATCTAATTGATTATCGAGGCTTGTGCACCATCTCCTGCTTCCATCCCTACTTCCATTCACAGAGCCCTCCGTGCCGTTCACTAGGATTGCTTCAGTAGCTTTCTAATTGATCTCCTTTCCCTGAAATTTCTTCCTTCTCTAATCTCTTCTTCTGCATGATTGTTAAAATCTTGCCTAAAACACGGGTCTGATTTTATCTAGCTCTTTTGCTCAAGGAGCTTCAATGACTCCCTCTCGCCTCTAGGATCAGATACAACTCCGTCTGTTTGATGTGCAAAGCTTTCTCCAATTTACCTTTCCAAGTTTGTTACACATGACGTCGCTCTTCAACCTCTGTGATCCAGCCAGATGGAACTGCTTTCCATCCTTCACACATGATGCCCCGCATCCAGCTGCTGGACCCTGGTACAGGCTGCCCTCTGTGCCCAAAAGGGTGTCCTTCTGTCTTCCTTCAAAGCTCACATCAAGTATCATCTCCTGCCTGGAGGTTTTTCCTGATCCCTCCTTCCCCTAGCTACACCAAATGATCTCGTGTTTACTGTGTATCTATTTTTGTGTGTATTTATTTCACAGAATTTGAGAACTGGAAGGAAACTCAAGAGACTCCGTGTCTATCCCATTTCTGAAAGGAATTCCTCCCCTATTTATACAAAAACGTGGCACTTTCTGCTTATTAGAATATGAACTCTTGACTGTGGGAACTGAATATGGATCACAACATAATATTCTCACTCCTTTTGTTTTTGTTTACTTGCATTTTGTTTTCTTACTTATTTACTTTCTTTTTAAAATCTGATTTCTCTTTGCAGCCAGAGAATTGTATAAATATGTTTACACATATTGGATTTAACATCTATTTTAACATGTTTAACATATATTGGACTACCTGCCGGGGAAGAAAGGGAAAATCTGAAACACAAAGCTATGCAAGGGTCAAATTATCTGTGCATATGTTTTGAAAATAAAAATCTTTATATTAAAAAAAAGAACATAAACTCTTTGAGGGCAGGATGGTGTCGTGTTTTGTCTCGGCACATAGCAGACACTTAATAATGCTTATTGATCGGGTGATCGGCCGTCCTAGGGCAGTTATCGGCAAGGCTGAGATTTATGCCTAGAGCCTTGGCTCTGGTTCCCAAACTCTACCCACTTAATGATGCTGCCTCTCAGGTGAGCGTGCCAGAGTCCTCCTCCAAAGCTGAACTCTGGCTGAACTTGGGCTGAGGTGTTCCAGTGTGTGAGATGACCGCCAAGCATTTATTAAGCACCTAACTCACCAGAGAATTTTGCTACTTACTTCTGGGCCCGGCGAGCAGTTCCCAGCTCTTAAATCTTGGAGTAATCCCAGCCCGGGATTACAGAATCAGCTCCGGGTCTGGTGGCGGAGGACCACTCTGGCCTCTTGCTACCTACGTGTTCACGGGCAAATCCCTTTCCCTCTCCAGGCCTTCCTTTCCTCATCTGCAAACTGAGAGGACTGGACGAGGTGACCTCTAAAGCTCTTTCCAAATATGCTTTTCATGGACTCATCTCCCTGGGCACCAGGAGTACGTGTGCTGGAGTGTGTACATAGGGCCGGCCAGACGTGGGATCTGTACTTGGTTTCCCACGCCCTGCAATTTCTCCTGCCTTCCCACCTTTGCCTGAAGGTAGGTAGCGCCGGCTTGCCCGCTGTTCGCCCTAAGGACCTCCTGGAGTGGGGCATGGGTGGGTAGGGTTGGGCTGCGTTTTCCTTGAGAAGCTTGCAGCACATTCCTTCCAGCTCTGCCCAGAACAATGCCCGCTGCTTGCCCCAAGGACTTCCTGGAGTGGGGCATGGGTGGGTAGGGTTGGGCTGGATTTTCCCTGAGAAGCTTGCTGCACATTCCTTCTGGCTCTGTGGGGGCTTGTCTGTGCACAGGAGAGGCTGGGCCCAGCACATCCCAGGCCCCAGGATGCCCTGGGAGAGGGCAGGCAGCTGTGGCAAGGCTCCACGGACTGGAAACCAGCTGCAGGAGGGGGGAGTGTTGCCAGAATGGGCAGCTGGCTAAACAATGCTCCCCTCACTCTTTATCCAAAGCTTGGAGTAAGGAAAACTTCCAGATGGCTCCACACTTGCTTGGGTGAGGGGGGACAGCTGGGATGACTTGAAGCTTGAGCAGAGTATTTTTTTTTGGACTGGGGTGGGGTGGGGGCAGTGGTGAAGGGGCAACCTTCTCCAAGAAGTCAGGAAGGGCATTAGGCTCTGGCTCTCTTTGGGGATGACTAGGGCGGGGGGAGAATTACTTCTAGTTTGATGGGCATGAGCTGACACGTGTAACCATGGACAACTCCCTGGACCCCAGTTTCCTCATTTTCAAAATGATGGGGACTGGACAAGATTAGGAACTCTTGACCTTATAATTACTCTTGGTTTTTATCAAAACTGCTCCATAATAATTTTGATTATATTAAATTAAAAAGTTTTTGTACAAACAAAACTAATGCAGACAAGATTAGAAGGAAAATAGTAAACTGGGAAAAAAGTTTTACATCCAAAGGTTCTGATAAAGGCCTCATTTTAAAAATATAGAGAGAATTGAGTTAAATTTATAAGAATATAAATCATTCTTCAATTGCTAAAACATCAAAAGACAATTTTCAGTTGAAATTAAAATCATTTCTAGTCATATGGAAAAACAATACTCTGTCACTCTTTATCAGGGAAATGCAAATTAAGACAGTTCTGAGGTACCACTATATATCTCTCAGATTGGCCAAGATGACAGAAAAAGATAATGATGAATGTTGGGGGGAGGGCAGAATTAGTGGGACCCTAATACATTGTTGGTGGAGCTGCGAACAGATCCAATCATTCTAGAGAACAATATGGAACTATGCCTAAAGGACTATCAAACTGTGCATATCCTTTGTTCCTATTGTGCCTGTGTCTCAACGAGATGATTGAAAAGGAAAAAAGACCCAGATTTGAAAAAATGTTTGTGGCAGCCCTTTTTGTACTGGCAAGGAACTGGAAACTGAGTGGATGACCATCATTGGGGAATGGCTGAATAAATTAAGGTATATGAACATTATGGAATATTATTGTTCTGTAAGAAACGACCAGCAGGAGGATTTCAGAAAGGCCTGGAGAGACTTACATGAACTGATGCTGAGTGAAATGAGCAGAGTCAGGAGATCATTGTACATGGCAACAGCAAGATTATACAACAATCAATTCTGATGGACATGACTCTTTCCAACAATGAGATGATTCAGACCAGTTCCAATGATCTTGTGATGAAGAGAACCACCTACACCCAGAGAGAGGACTGTGGGAACTGAGTGTGGATCATAACATAGCATTTTCACTCCTTTTGATGTTGTTTTCTTGCATTTTATTTTCTTTCTCATTTTTCCCTTTTTGATTTGATTTTTCTTGTACAGCAAGATAATTGTATAAATATGTATGCATATATTGGATTTAATATATATATTTACCATGTTTGAAATATATTGGACTACTCGCCATCTAGGGGAGGGGGGAGAGAAGGGGAGAGGAGGGATTGGAACACAAGATTTTGCAAAGGTTAATGTTGAAAAATTATCCATGCATCTCTTTTGAAAGTTTCCTTTAATAAAAAAAAGTTTTAAAAAAAGATGTTCCAATGAATCCATCCCCCCAAAAAAACTACTACTTCTTGGGGATATTTCAAAAAGGACAATAACAGAGTATTTTACCAAATATTCTCCCATTCCCAAAATGAGCTTCCACCAGCCCCAGGTGTATGTATAGCTCACATGAAGAACTTTGGGAAAGGCGATCTTTGAAGTCTGTTCCAGTCCTAGATTCTAGGAGATGTGAGGGACCCTATGCTAGAAGAGGGTCCCCATTGTGTCCTTATGTCAACATATCCCTAGTCATTCAGGCCAGAAAACTCAGAGCAATCAACAGGTATTTTTTAAAGCATCTATTATATGCCAAGTATGAAGATGCTGAATAAAAGAACAAAAGAAAAGCAGTTCTTCTCCTAAAGGAGTTTATAATCTTTGAAGACAGAGAATATATATATAAATGAGTATATGAGATGACCCAAAAGTCTTTGGGAGCTTTTTAAGCTCTACTAACTTAAAACTATATTGAATTTTTTTTTAAAAAATCATTCTAATTTATTATTTATTTTAAACATTCTTTTCTTTTAAAATTTTGAGTTTCTAATTTTCTCCCTCCCTCCTACCTCTCTCCCACTCACTGAGAAAGCAAACAATATGCTATCAACTATACATGTGAAATCAGGTAAAACATTTCTATATTAGCTATATTTACCAAAAAAGCAATAAAAATAAAGTGAAAAAACTATATTTAAGTTTGCACCCAGAGTTCACTAGTTCTTTCTCTGAAAGTGGATACTATTATTTCATCAGGAGTATTTTGATATTGTTTTGAATCATTTTATTGATTAAATTGTCAAATCTTTCTTTCATGGTTGGCCATCATTACAACATGATTGTTATTGGCTACAAAGATCCCCTGGTTCTTCTCACTTCACTTTGCATCAATTCATGTAATTTTTCTGAAACCACTCCTCTTCATCATTTCTTATAGCACAATAGTATTTCATCACAATCATATGCCACAACTTGTTCAGCCATTTCCCAATTGATGGGCATCCCTTTAATTTCCAACTCTTTGCTACCACAAAAAGAGCTGCCATAATTATTTATGTACATAAAGATTCTTTTCCTTTTCTAGGTACAGACCTAGTAGTGACATTGTTGGGTCAAAAGATATGTATAGTTTTATAGCCTTTATAGGGCCTAGATTCAAATTGTCTAAGACAATTGGACCAGTTCACTACTCCACCAGCAACTCATTAGAGTATCTATTTTTCCTTCATCCCTTCCAGCATTTGTAATTTTTGATAAGTATGATGTGGTACCTCAGAGTTGTTTTAATTTGGTTTTCTCTACTCAGTAGTGATTTAGAGCATTTTTTTACATGACCATAGAAAATCTTGATTTTTCTTCTGGAAACTTCTTGTTTACATCTTTTAACCATTTATCAATTGGGAAATGATTCTTATTTTTAGAAATTTGATTAAGTTCTATACATAGAATATATTTGAGAAATGAAACATTTATCAGAGAAATTTGCTATAAAATTGTTTTATATTACTTCATTATCTTGGCATCTTTTAATATAATATAGTTTCCCTATTTCTTTCAATTTGGTCTATTTTTGCTTTTGCTTTGTCTGAGATAATGAATGCTACCCTGGCGCTTTTTCCCCCCACTTCAGCTGAAGCATATCAAATTTTGTTCCAGCTCACACACTCTGTGTATATCTTTCTGTTTCAAGTGTATTTCTTATAAACAACAGATTGCTGGATTCTGGTTTCTAATTCTTTCTGCTATCTGCTTCCATTTCGTGGGTAAGTTCATACCATTCACATTCATAGTTATGATTACTGGGTATTTTTCTTCATCCCATTTTCTTCTGTTTCTTCCTCTCTCTTTCTCTTTTATCTTGTCTCTCCTTAAAAGTCTACTTTGCTTCTAGCTACTACCTCCCTTAATCTACTTTCCTATCATAGTCTCTACCCCCTTTATGTCTTTTTCCTCCTATTTCCCATTTCTATATACAGACGAGTGTGTGTGTGTGTGTGTGTGTGTGTGTGTGTGCATGTATTATCCCTCTTCGAATTAATTCTGATGAAAGTGAGGTTCAAGCTTTGCCCACTACCCCTCTTCACCATTTTCCTTCCATTGTAAAACATTTTTTCTTGTGCCCATCTTTTAGGTAAGAAAATGTTCATCATTATTCTTCTGCCTTCCTTCTTCCAAATGTATTTCTCTTTCTCACCCCATCATTTGTTTTGAAGCTCCAACATAAAAATGACTTACATCCATTCCTTCTGTCTATGTAAACTACTTTTAACTGCCCTGATAATGAAAAAGTTCTTAGGTATTACATGTGCCATCTTCCCATACAGGAATGTAAATAATTTAACTTTATTGAATCCCTTATGATTAAAGAATAATTAGTTTTTTAAATCATATTTCAATTTTACCTATCTATGTTCTCTTGAGTCTTGTGTTTGAATGTTAAATTTTGTATTCAGCTCTGTTTTTTTCCTCAGGAATGCTTGAAAGTCCTCTATTTCATTAAAGATCTATTTCCTCCACAAATGATTACATTCTGTTTTGTTGGGTAGATTATTTTTGATAGCCTTACAAATTATTATATTCCAAGCCCTCTGTTCTTTTAATGTGGAAGTCACTAAATCTTATGTGATCCTGACTATATTGGATGGCTTCTTTTTATCTGCTTGAAGTATTTTCTTTTTCACCTGGGAGGTCTGGAACTTGGCCATAATATTCCTGGGAATTTTCATCTTGGGATATTTTTCAGGAGGTGACAAGTGAATTTTTTCAATTTCAGTTTTACCCTTTAGAGCCACAATATCAGGATAGCTTTCCTTGATAATTTTTTGAAGTATAATGACTAGGTATACTGCAACATATTTAACATATATAGATAGAACTACTTGCCATCTAGAGGAGGGGGTGAAGGGAGGGAGGGGAAAAATTGGAACAGAAGTGAATGCAAGGGATAATGTTGTAAAAAAATTACCCTGGCATGGGTTCTGTCAATAAAAAGTTATTATAAAAATTTTTAAAAAGTATAATGCCTAGGCTCTTTTTAAAAAAATTATCTCTCTTCAATCTTTTTTCTAAGTCAGTTGTTTTTCCAATAAGATATTTCACACTTCTATTTTTTGATTTTTGATTTTGTTTTATTGTTTCTTGATGTTTAATGAAGTTATTAACTTCTACTTGCTCAATTCAAATTTTGAAGTAATTATTTTCTTCAGTAAGATTTTGCACTTCCTTTCCCATTGGGCTAGCTCTGCTTTTAAATAAGTTCTTCTTTTGGGTGGATTTTTATGTCTCCTTTACCAGAAGGTAAACTATTCTGTTTTTTAAGGTATTATTTTCTTCAGTATTTTTCCCCTACATCTTTTACAAAGCTATTAATTTCTTTTCATAATTTTCTTATCTTACTCTCTTTTCTTTTCCAAATTTTTCCTCTACTACTCTTACCTCTTTAACTTTTTCGGAAATTCTTGTTGGATTTGGATCCAATTAGTACTTTTCTTTGAGGCATTTTTTTGGGGTAGTTATTTTCATATTGTGGTTTCTTATGAGTTTATGGCTTGGTCTTCCCTGCTACCATAGGATTTTCTTATGGCCAAGTGCTTTTTTTATTGTTTTCCCAGGCCTCCCCCCCCTTTTAAACTTTAAACTTTATGGTTAAAACTTCTGCAAGTTTCAAGATTTTTTTTTGTGTGTGTGTGTTGCTGTTTTCAGAGCTAGTTGTTTTAGGGGTCTGCAAGATTTTGGTGCTTCCAAGGTGGTGTTATCCTGAAAGACATGTGGTTACTGCTCCCCTGATCCACACTTTTTACCCAGAAAGGCCTTCTGATCCCTTGCAATTGCAAGCACAAGCACTTTTCTTGGTCCTAGAACTGTGACCAGGGCCCTGCTCCCTTGTGACTGATTATCTGTACTCTGTCCCAACTTGGAGTAGCAACCCAGAGCTACTTATAAGAAATAGAGTCATTAATCAGTGCCTGATGTGTCCAGTGCCAGCAAAAGATCACCTTTAATATATTTCAAACTTGGTGCTGATCCCCTTATCACCTCTGGGCTGAGGGCTCCCAAGTTGCTGCTGCAGGAGCATTAGCTATTACCATGGCCACATGTATTGGAGATTTAGACAGGCCCCTCCTCTGACCTCTTACATTTTCTTAGGTCAGAAAGTGTCTCATTTTGACCTTTTTTTGGGTCAATATTTTATTTGAGGAGTTATTTTAAAGTTGTTTGGAGGAGGATGTTGGGAGAGTTCAGTTGATTGGGTGCCCTGGTCTACCATTTTAGCTCTATTACCACACTAAGGCTTTTGGGATATCCTATATATATATTAGCACTTTCTCTAAATATTAGCACCTTTTATATTGCTATATATATATATATATATATTTATATAAATATAAAATATATTCAGAATTAATACAAGATAAAAAATATTGGGGAGGAAGGACATTACTATTGGAGAAGGGAATTGAGAAAGGCTTCTTGTAGGAAATATTGCTTGAGCAAAGATTTAAAATGCAACAAACTATTTAGACACTATTTTAGGCTCTGAGAATACAAAAGCGAACATAAGACAATCCTTTTTTTTTACCCCCTGAGGCAATTGGGGTTAAGTGACTTGCCCAGGGTCACACAGCTAAGAAGAGTTAAGTCTCTGAGGCCAGATTTTAACCCAAGTTCTCCTGAATTCAGGGCTGGCGCTCTATCCACTGTACCACCTAGTTGCCCTACATGAAACAATTCTTGACCTCAAGGGGCTTCCATTCTAATGGGGGGGAACCACTTCAGACTGAGGAGTTTTGGTCTGAGAAATCAGTGGATGGAGCCAAAAGGTAAAGAATTATGATGCTTCCTCCAAAAACAGCCTTGCTTTCTTTACTGTTCTCAGAGCAAGAGGTGGAAAGTCTAGGTGTGACAGGGAGAGGTGTATGTACAAAGCGGCAGGCCAGAGGGCAAGATGCGCTAACTAGATAGGGATTCACCTGGTTGGCAGCTGGGTGGGGCTGTGGAAAAGTGGCAGCTGTGTGAGTGGAGAGAAATGTTGGGGAAGGCAGAATTGATGAGACAAGGCAGCTGATAGATAGAAGGGGTGAGGGAGCGGGTCGGACTAGGTGCTGCTGAGGGATGGGCCTGGGAAGGCGCGGCAGTGGAGGGAAGGCCCGCTCCCCTCGGGGAGCCCGGTCAGCGGTGGGTTGGGGAGTGACGCCAGCATCCAGATATGGGCTCCTTGGACATTCCCACCCTTTGAAAAGTTTCATCATTGCTTCATAGAGTCACAGGACGGACACCCCATCCGCTTCTCGCCTTCAGTACCTCAGTGACTCATGGAGGGCCTCCAAATCCATATCAATCACAGGAGAAAGAACCTGAATTACCAGAGTGATTATGGGCAGGGCACAGGCCAGGAGGGCACCAGGCCCCTTGAGGAGCATCCAAAGGGCTGAGCCGAGAAACAGAAGGGAGTTGGGTGGGGCAATTTCCCTGGAAGAAGCTCCCTGGGTGGTGCCTTGGAAATAGGCCTCAATCTGGAGCCTAGAAGACCCTGGGTTCCAGGTCCACTTCTTACCTGTGGCCTCTCGGAGGGAGTTGGACCAGGTAACCTTTAAGTCCTCACCCAGCTGTAAATCTTGCTCCCATGTTCCTTTAATCTCCCCGGCCTCGATGTCCCCATCTGTTCTTATTTAATTCTAATCTATAACCCTATGTCCTTTCCTCCGGAGCCTCAGATCGCCCACCTGCAAAAAGATGTCTAACATCTTTTTTTGATTCTTTTGTTTTGTTTTGACTTAAGTTAAGGGGTAAGTGACTTGCCCGAAATCACACAGCTGGAAAGTATTAAGTGTCTGAGGTTGGATTTGGAACTCAGGTCTTTCTGACCAGATTTATCTACTATTTCCTATGTCTGCCTAAGGGCAAATCTGAACTCAGATCCTCCTGACTCCAAGGCTGGTTCACAACCTAGCTGGCCCCCCGTAATATGCTTTTCAACTATCAATCTCAAGCTGCTGTAAATAGAGTGCTAGATTAGGAGACAGGAAGGCCTGGCTTCAAATCCTGCCTCCAAAACTTAGTCTTGTGACCCTGAGCTAGACAGTTAAATTATCTTGACTTTAGTTTTTTCTTCTGTAAAATGGGGATAATAATAGTTCCCATCTGCCAGAGTTGTTGTGAGGTCCAAATGAGGTTTCATATGTATGATGCTTTGCAAAACATATAAATGCTAGTTATGAACATCATTCCAGGATTCTTTGCCTTTCTAGCCTCAGTTTCCTCCTTTGTAAAATGCAGTCTCTGAACTGAGATCCTCTAATTCGTTTCCTTTTCACATGTGGGTGGCCGCTGCCCAGCTTTCCAGCAGGTCAGAATGGGGACTGGGGTTCAGGGATGGGAACCGGGGAGACAGAAGCTGCATTCGTGAGCGAGAGCCTCCAGATAAGGAAGCCCTGGGCCCTCTGTCCGGGTGGGTGGCACCCCATCAAGGCTTCCAGAGGACACGGTCTTCTGCCCAGGAGGAATCTCTGGGAGAGATGAAGGGAAAGAGGAAGCCGTGTCTGGTGCAGAGGATGCAGCTGTATCCTCCATCCCAGCCTCCCCATTCCAATTTTCCTCTGCTGCCTTTACAGCCATTCCCCCCCCCCCCTTCTTCCTTGTAATCTGAGCCTAGGCTGGGAACCGGCCCCCACCTCTGGCTGCTTCCTCTCCACACCTGCCTCCTGTTCTCTAAGTTCCCGTGGGATTGAGCCTGACTCAGGAGGTCCGGGAGGAGGAGCGGGGCTGGCTGGTCGCTTCTCCGCTGCCTTTCTCTCTCCTCCCTTTGGAGCGGACGGCCAGAGCTCAGAGTGAACTTTGGAGACAGAGGGAGTTGCCGCGTCGGCTCCGTGAGATCTGAACCCAGGCCTAACCCAGGCAGCAAGCACGGGCTAGGGAAACTGACAGTGCAAAGTGTAAAGTGAAAGACTGAGTTTAAATCACTGCCTGTGTGACCTTGGAGAAGTCACTGTATTTCATTTCAAAGCTTCTAGAATGGTGAAGAATCTTAGTAGCCCTCTAGTCCAAGGCTCTCATTTTACAGGTTATCACTTGCCTAAGGTCACGTCTGTAGCAAGTAAGGATCAGAGGCTGGATTTGAATCTGGGACCCTCGGGCTCCAGAGACAGGTCTGGATCACTAAAATGAGGGGAGTAGACAAGATGTCTCAATGAGCCTGAATTGAGCTTCTGTTATTTTGTGATCATTGCTTTGTTTTAGGGGAGACAATCTGCAGTGATGGGTAGAAGGCTTGGCTTGGGCTTCTCCACCTTGCCTCACATACTCTCTGGCTGTATGACTCTGGATAAGTCGTACCACTTATTTTGCCCATGGTTTCTTCATCTGTGAAATGGGGATAATAAAAGCACCCATTTTCACAGAGTTGTCATGAGATACGGGTGAGACACTACCTGTGGATGATTTGAAAATTAAATGCCCCCATTTCACAGAGACGTCATGAGACACAGTTGAGATAATACCTGTCAATGACTTGAAAATTAAATGTACTCATTTCACAGAGACGTCATGAGACCCAGTTGAGATAATTCCTGTCAATGACTTGAAAATTAAATGTACCCATTTCACAGAGATGTCATGAGACACAGTTGAGATAATTCCTGTCAATGACTTGAAAATTAAATGTACCCATTTCACAGAGATGTCATGAGACCCAGTTGAGATAATACCTGCAGATGATTTGAAAATTAAATGTACCCATTTCACAGAGATGTCATGAGACCCAGTTGAGATAATTCCTGTCAATGACTTGAAAATTAAATGTACCCATTTCACAGAGATGTCATGAGACCCAGTTGAGATAATACCTGCAGATGATTTGAAAATCTTGATCCATTTGAGCCGTTGTTGCTGTCTATGTGGACTTAACTAGTTACAATAACAGTGGCCATTTCTACGGGGCAGTATTGCATCTAAATTAAAGTTTCCGGTTTTCTGGCACAGAGGCGTGTTCCGTGGAATGATTGTCCGATCCTCCCAATAGATCCTACCATTCCCCCCACTTTCTGATGGGGAAACTGAGGTTCAGTCACACCTACCCAGGGTCTGAAGCAGGATTCAGGCCTGGCTTCTGCCTCCAGGAACAGTTCATCCCCTCCCTTCCTTCCCTCGGAGGAGACAAGTTTCCCAGCCTGGAAATCTCAGGAACCTCATAAAGAGTCCAAGCCGTGTCTAAGGTGTGAGCTCATAGCCAGCACTAAGTGCAGGGTGGGAGGCCTGCCCACAGGCCTGGAGGCTTTTAAAGGCCAGGCCAAGATTGCTTCTGAACCTGCATCCTTTAATTGAAAAGTATTTTTAAACACCCCCTGTGGAAGGAGGCTGGAAGCTAAAGATCAAAGATTTGAGACCCGGGAATTGGAGGTGGGGGGGAGGAGGAGGCAGCCGTGAGCTAATTAGGAGGCTTGTTATGCTCCCGGCCCCCTCCTGCTGGCTTGGGGGTGCTCTTCACCTCGGGAGGACTGGAACCCGGGCGCCCGCCCCACCCTCTCCCCACTGCTTACCCCAGCCGGCTAATTACTTGGAGGCAGATCTCTGCCCTTCCCAGAGGGCATTGCCAAGCTCATAAAATGACACCTCAGCCTTCTTGGACTGGCCCGGAAAGGCAGGAGCTGTCCATAGCGGGAATCAAGGGTCGGAGCCTGGACACTCCATATGGGTGGAGAGTGTTGTATATGTGGGTGGAGTCAGTCAATTTTGCTGAATCGATAGGGTTTTTAAGAATTATCTTTGTTATAAGGGATATATAGGCAGGAGACATCTCCCTTCCTTTCCTTTGATTTTACTTGTCTTTTTTTTTTTAAATAATATTTTAGATACTATTTAATAATAATTTATGGGGGCAGCTAGATGGTGCAATGGATAGAACACTGACTCTGGATTCAGGAGGATCAGAATTCAAATCCATTCTCACACACTTAACACTTACTAGCTGTGTGACCCTGGACAAGTCACTTAACTCCAATTGCCTTCTGAAAATTTTTCTCATGATATTTTATTTCCCCCAATTATACATAAAAAGAATTTTTATCATTCATTTAAAGAAAATTGAGTTCCAAATTCTCTCCTTCCCTCCTTCCCCACCCCCTTCCCTGAAGGTTATACATGTGCAATTATGCAAAACATTATTTCCATGACCTCTAATCTAGTGGTACAAGAATTCATAGATAGTATTTGATTTTCTTGCTTTCAAGACAATTGGAGTTAAGTGATGTACCCAGGAACACATAGCTAGTATCCAGTCTGAGACTGGATTTGAACTCAGGTCCTCCTCACTCCAGGGTTAATGCTTTCACCACTGTGCATCTAGCTGCCCTGACATCAGTTCTTACATTATGATTTGCACTAAATTTGGTACCAAAGAACATTTGAGAAAATGCACCAAAACAAATGTTCATTTTTTTTACATGTAATTGGGAAATATTTAACAAATTAAATATATTAATATGTATATCTATCTATATATTCTATGTATATATACTCTGTATATATGTGTGTTTATGTATATATATACATATATGTATGAATATATACACACATACATAATAAACAGATATAGACATAGACATAGATCTAGATCTAGACATAGACATAGACATAGATCTAGATCTAGACATAGACCTAGATCTAGATCTAGACATAGACCTAGATCTAGACATAGACATAGACATAGACCTAAATCTAGATCTAGATCTAGACCTAGACCTAGACCTAGACATAGATCTAGATCTAGACATAGACATAGACATAGACATAGATCTAGACAGAGACATAAACATAGACATAGACAGACATAGATCTAGACATAGACATAGACATAGACATAGATCTAGACATAGACATAAACCTAAATCTAGATCTAGACCTAGACCTAGACCTAGACCTAGACCTAGACCTAGATCTAGATCTAGACATAGATCTAGACAGAGACATAGACATAGACATAGACATAGACATAGACATAGACATAGATATAGATATAGATATAGATATAAGAAAGAAAATGCATCTCCCTCCTTTTTTGGGCAGAGATGGGGGGATATGGGTGTGCAATGTTGTATATATGGTTGGAGTCAATCAATTTTGCTGAATCGATAGGGTTTTAAAAAATCATCTTTGTTATAAGGGATGTATTCGGAAATGAATGTGATATTAAAAACAAAAAGTATCCACTAAAGAGAAATGTAAAACTATCATCTCTTTTCTTGTGCGGCATGATAAACGTGGAAATGTGCTTAGAAGAATTGCACACGTTTAACCTGTATTGGATCGCTTGCTGTCCAAGGGGGAGGGGAAGTGGTGAGGAAGGGAGAAAAATTTGGAACAAAATTCTGCAAGGGTGAATGTGGAAAACTATCTTTGCATGTATTTGGAAAAAATAAAATTAAAAAAATCATCTAGCTGCAACTTCTAACCCAATTTTCTGTCATCCACCCCCCATCCCTCCCACTTCCCCTCTCGTCCCTCCCCACCCCTTCACACACACTCTATATTATGCTCTGGGCTGCCAGCTATTCTTGCTTCTGCTTGTCAAAATTCTCGCCCTTCAGCGCTCAGCTTAGGAGCTTTCTCCTTAGTGAAGCCTTCCAGGATCTCACCTTAGTTTAAAATGATCATTTCTCCCTCATCTCCCTCCCCCGAGCTCTGCTGGCTTCTCGCTTTTGCCCCATCATACACTATCTGACATCGCACTCCTAGGGGTCAATATTCTCTCTACTGAGTGGATTGCAGACATCTTGAGGGCAAGATCTCTGTTTTTTGCCTTCGTGTCTTTCATATCTAGAGAGCCTCTTCCAGTCAATCAGTTCATTTATGAGCCACCTACTGAGTGTCGCACACTGAGCCTGCAAGGGGAAAAAGCTAAGTAGTCCTCGCTTCCTAGAACTTACACATAATTATTTATTAATTCAATAATTTACTAAGTGCTTACTGCATGCTAGTTTCTAGATGTTTGCAGATACAAGGACAAAAGGGAGATAATCTCTGTCCTTAAAGAGATTATATTTTTCTGAGGAAAGGGGCGGGGGATACAATCTAGACATAGATGAATAGAAAATATATAGGGAGTAATTTGGAGAGAACACTAAAATTTGGGAGACTCAGGAAAGGTGTCTTAAAGGAGCAGCTTTTGAGTTGATTAAGGGGTTCCAAGAGGCAGAGATGAGAAATGAATCCATTATATCCTGGGGGATGCGGGAGCAGAAACAGAACCTGGAAGGCCATGTATGCTGCCTTCAACAGAAATGGAGAAATAATAACTTTTTGTGGGGAAAGAGGGAAACTATAATGAGTTTTGTTTAGGACAATTTAAGTTGTCATTGGGACATCCAGGTGGAGCTATCAGGCTGGTTGTTGGCAAAAATAGGACTGGAGCTTAAGAAAGGTATACAGCAAGTGCCTAATAAATGTTTGTTGAGTTGAAATTAACCAACTTTTTACTCTTTACTGGACTGTTATCAGGAACAACTTGGAATACGCAGTTGTAAACCATCCAAGGTAGGAAGTTCCTTGGTGAAATTGTTATGTTAATACGATTTGACCAGTGATGACAGAACCGAAGCCATGTGATGGTGATTTTGTCACAATAAAACATTTGAATTTGTTCACTAAACAAACATTAATTAAGCGTCTGCTGTGTAGGGGGGGGAGTGGATAGAGAACTGAGTTTAGAGTCAGGAAGACTCATCTTCATGAATTCAATCTGGCCTCCTGAGTTGATTAATCTGTTTGCCTCAGTTTCCTCATTTGTAAAATGAGCTGGAGAAGGAAAAAGCAAAGACTCCAGTATGTTTGCCAAAAAAAACTCCAATGGAGTCACAAAGAATAGGACCCGACTGAACAACAAAAACAATTGCAGCAGTCACTATGCTTGGCCAGAAGATACCAAAGCGAGGACAGAACAGTGCCTGTGCTCAGGGAAGACCCTCCTCCCACACACACACACACACACATTTGTGCCCTGATAATGCATACTGTGAGTGCCGCTGCTGCTGCTCCTCCTCCTCCTCCTTTTGTTCCTCCTCCTCCTCTTCTTTCTCCTCTTTCTTCTCCTCTTCTTCCTCTTCCTCTCTTTCCTCCTCCTCTTCTTCCTCCTCCTCCTCCTCTTTCTCCTCTTTCTCCTCTTCCTCCCCCTTTTCCTCGTCCTCTTTCTCCTTCCTCTCTTCCTCCTCCTCCTTCTCCTCCTCTTTTTCCTTCTCCTTCTCCTCCTCCTTTTTCTTCTCCTTCTCTTTCTTCTTTCTTTTCCTCTTCCCTTTGTTCTTCCCCTTCCTCATCCTTTTTCTACCTGGGTGGGCAGAAGGGTTAACATTCCATCTTTGACACTCTGTAATCTTGGCCAAGTCATCACTTCGTTGGATCTCGGTTTCCTCACCTGTAACAACGATGGGGCCAGACTGGACGGGCCCCTTCCCGCTCTGGACGTCCCTGGCTTGCCTCTCCATTTCCCTTCCCGTCTGCCTCCCCTCCTGACACCCCACTCCTTCCTCCCCATTCCTGGTCAGGTTTCATCCAGATGAGAGGCTGGGTCAGCATCTTGTGGCTTTCCCACTTTCCAGCAGTCAGATTTCCCAGGCTCTCCAGGATGACACACTCGGGTCCTTGGAGCTTTCCAAAGCGGCCTTTCCCAAGATCGGATTTCTGGTTCTGTTCTGGTTCCTTCCCAGCCTGGGGGAGCAGGTGTGGATGAGGGTAGGACGGCTCCTCGGCGATGCCGTGGGTGACCAAAGAATCCGAGCCTGACCCTGACTTCACCGTTCCCTGCGCTCTTCCCAGACAAGCCCCAGATGCATGTGCTTCTGCCAACAAAGTACTTCCAATCTCCCGTTCCCAGTTCATTGGCCAGACTCTTTCCCTTCTCCTCCCCACCCTCACCCCGTGTAACATGTGAAAGTTCTCCTTTGGACCAGGCTGAAATGGTGGGGAAGAGGGGAAGACAAAAGAGAAGAGGAGGTGAGAAGGGAGGCCCTGAGTGACCACATGCTCAGAGGGTGGCCCTGGCCCAACCAGAAGCACAAATCAGTGATAAGGGACCTTTCAGGTCATTTAATCCCACTTTTATGAATGAATAATTAAATCATTTTTAAGCAATATTAAATAGAAAATAAAGCCAGTCTTTACTCCAAAAGAGCTCACTTTCTAGTGAGAAAGTAAGCTTGAAAAAAGTCAGTGGCAAATTGGGTGATCCTTCGGGGCAGTCAGTCACAAAGCAGACCAGAATACCCATTTCATGCCATTTCTGCTGAAGAAGCAGGAAAGCATGTTCTTGTCACTAAGATGATCAGTTTTTAATGTTGGACCAAGCACCAATGACCTTCGGGGCAAGAATGGGCTTTTCGGGGTCTCCAGGAGGTGGGGCTGCAGTACCCGCAGGTGCAGTTTTGATGGTGAGGGTCTGCATGGAAGCATTACTATTCCCAAGACTCCTGGGCTCAGGACCCTGGGCTGTCTCCAGCAGGGTCAGAGGGGAAATGTTCATCTCTTGCCGCTTCCCATCTCTCCTCCGTGAGACTCCCTCAGACCTAAATGGGGTTGTAAGAGTTGTCTTCAGGTATATTTGAAAGAAAGATTCTAAAAGGGAGATTGAGAAGGATGGAGATGATTTCCAGGTGTCTGCAAGGAGGGAGAGGAGCACCCCTTATTAGCCTGAGTTTTAACCATTTGGAATGGAAAATAGGAATAAGAAGAGTAATAAGGAAATAGAAGAGATTTTTGAGACTTACGTGAGCTCCTCCTGGATAAGCTCGCACATTTAACTTACATAAAGCATGGGATTATAAAGATTACAAGTCAAAATCTAGACCTCAGAGTTCATCTAGTCCAATGCCCCCATTTTATGGATGAAGAAACTGAGGGTCAGAAAGGGACAGAATACATTGTGGGGTCTGGTAGGGAGAGCTAGGATTTAAGCCCAGATTCAACATCACTTCCTCAGTACCTTGCTGCCTCTTGTACCCTTTGGCTGGTGGTTCTTGAAATAGCCTTGATTTCTAATGCTCCAAATGGACTCCAAGACTGACTCCATCCTGGGGCAGACTAGCAAGAAATCCTGTTGCCCCAAGGAAGGCAGGAAAGGTCACTAAATCCTAGGGAAGAGATCCTTTGGGCAGAGATAAGGCTCTTGATAATAACGAAAAAACCATTTTCAAAAGGCCAGAGGAATAGGGCCTCGGAGATCAGAAAGAGCTGTAACACTGTCGGAAGGACCGTGGGCCCGTGGAACGCAGCATCCTGCCGGGGAAGCCTCCCTGGCCAGTCACAGGAGCCAGAGTCCTGATCTCAGAGAAAACGGGAATTTCTAGGGTGGTTGAATTTTCCTGGGACACAGATTTGGGAAGATGGAAATAAGCTGGGCCTGCAGCTAGAAACCGCCTGGTTTAGGCACAAGGAGGTACCTCTCAGCCTAGGAATAATCCTGAACTTTTATGTGTTGGATAAAGAAGAAACCACAAATAGCCGTCATGTGGCATTATGAGACTTAGTTCCCACGGACTTGCTGAAACCTTATGATGGAGCAGATGAATTAGACCGTCTTGGAAAGCTTTGTAGTTGCTTCAACTCTCCCTCCTCCCTCCCTCCACTCCAGACAGCTCCTTTCCATACACTCTCCATCACGCCATAGGAATTCCCCTATTTATATCAGTCTTGTGTTATTCACATATTATTCACATATCAGTTTTAGCTGTTAGTGTTATCTCCCCAACCAATTGAATAAGTGTTTTATTAAGCATGTATTATTTTTATTATATATTATTATAAATATTATAATATAAATTATATTATATATTTAAATTATATTATATAGTATAATAATTTATAATATTTATTTATTTATATTGTTATTAACTATTTATTACCATGTGCAAGACATTGCGCTGGGTATTGAGCAAACAAAGGTAAAAATAAAACAATTCTTGCCGTCTAGGAGTTTATGTTTTAATAGGAATATTTAGAAGAATTCCGGATTAGGGAGGAAAGTTTTAGTCCAATCAGTCATAGGGATCGTAACTGGAGCCCACAGATTCCACATCCTTCCCAGAAGGAATGAGACTGATGATTTGATGATTGTTCCCAATTGGACTGGAAGCTCCTCGAGAGCAGGAAGGACATTTCATACTTCCTTTCTGTGTCTCACAATCTCTCACAAGGCGTTAAGTACTAGGTACTTAGTAATTTCTCACCAGTTGTTGACTAATTTCTGGAAGAAGCTTCTCTGTCTTCCCTTCTCAATGATTGAGCTAAAGGCATTAGGGGTCATGAATTTGGGGTATGTATGGGAGGCAGGGCTCCCATTCTCTTGGGAGCCTTGAGGGACTTCTTGCTGATGGATTTTGTCCAAAGCAAACATTTCCTTTCCTTTAATTTCCTTTGGTGTATGTAATACAAAAGGAATTTTCACAGAATCGATGTTAGCACTGAAAAAGACTTTAGAGGTCACTTAATTCAGCTCCATCGCAACAATAATAATAATTATTTTTATAGCGCTCTGTAGCTTGCAAAGTTCCTCGTGTATATTATTATGTCCTTTGATCTTCACTAATACTCTGGGAAATTAAGGTCTCGTCCTTTGTACAAATAAGAAAAATGAGTCTAAGTGACTGGGTCAAAGTCACATAACTAGTAAGTTATTGAGACAGGCTGAGGATTTGAACCCAAGTCTTCCTGGCTCCAAGCCCCCAACTCTAACTACCAGCTGCTATTTTTTTTTTTTTTTTTGCAAATGAGTATATTAAAGTCCAGAAAAATGAAGCGACTTGCCTAAAATCAATGATCCCAAGTAGCAGGCCTGGGATTTCAACAAGACTTTCTGATGCTAACTTTAGTGCTCTTACCACTAGATAGATGGATGTATGGATAGGTAGATAGATGGATGAATACACAGACAGATGAAAGATAGAATTAGAGGATAGATAAATGAAGGAATAGATTGATGTAGAAGGATATTTGAAAGAGTTAGATGCTAGATGGATGAAGGATAGAATTAGATATTAACTGATTAATAGATGAAAAATAGAGTTAGATACAGATAGATGGATGAATAAATAGATGAAGAATTGTTAGATATAGATAAAACGATGAAGGATAGAGTTAGATGACAGATAAATGAAGGATATAGATAAATAAATGAAAGAGTTAGATGATAGATGGATGAAGGATAGAGCCAGATGACAAATAGATTGATCCATAAAAATAATTAGATATAAATAGATAGATGAAGAATAGTTAGAAATACATAGATGGATAAAAGATAGACTTAGATGGATGGATAAATAGATAGATGAAGGATAATCGGTTGATGGATGGAGCATTTATTAAGTACTTAGCATGTGTCAGGCACTGTGCTAATTGTTGCTTAAGCAAATACAAGCAAAAAATAATTAATATCTTTTGGGAACTTGGACTCATATGAGGAAAGACAAGATATAAAAGTGAGCTGGAAGCAGGTAGGGTGGAGTATACCCATTTGAAGATAAACGTGGAGAAGTTTGGTGAGTCAGGAGTAGAATCAGGAGACAAGTGAGGAAGGATGGATGACTTGGGCACTTCTTTAAATGATGGTCCCAGACAAACTTACCAATCAGAAGAGGGGGACCTAGAGTGAAGGGACCTTCAGTGTGAGAAAAGGTCCAAAAATCTAGAGAATTATTGGATCAAGACAGTTTTTCCTGACTTTGGGGCAGCTAAATTGTCCAATGGATAGAGCACCAGCCCTGAAGTCAGGAGGATCTGGTTCAAATCTGGTCTCAGACACTTAATACTGGCTGTGTGACCCTGGGCAAATTACTTAACCTCAATTGCCTCAGCAAACAAACAAACAAACAACCCAGTTTTTTCTGACTTTGAGAGACACTGCCATAGTTATTGGGGACAGGTGCTGAGTATCCTTCAAATAGGACACAGCTGCCTCCTGTACAGGGACGGGGAGATAAGCAGGAAGATTTTGGATTTTGTTTCTTGGGAAACTCTGAGCCTCTTAACTGCTATTCTCCTTCCTCAGTCACAGTTACTGCCTATATATGTGGCTTGGTGGATATACACAAGTAATTTCCTGCCTGAGCCCTCCACCTTTTCATTTAAAGTCTTCTTGATTAGATTTGCAAGATATCAGATAAATCCATTCTTATCCAGCCCTCCTTCTATCCACTCCATCCCTGGCCAGAAGACTGTTGTTCCTTTATTTTAGTGTGTGGCTCAAAAATCCATATCCCAGTTTCAGAGACTATTTTTAAATAGCTGTTTACTCTCTAAATCTGCTTTTCTCTTCTGAAACCCTTGCTTTAATGGTCAGCAGTAATGAAAACAACACCTGTGCCTCTGAAGCTCTCAGTTCTTGCCCAAGATCCTGCCATCTTTAGCAATACTTTCTAGGTTCCTTCGGACAGCATCATCTGTGCCCAGGGAACAGTCACCCACTTCTTGGACACATGCCCCTAGACTTTTCTCTTGCAGTTACCAGATTGACAAATGGAGGCCTCAGGTGCTCTTAGCAGGGAGTCACCAATCAGTGGGGCAGTAGAAAGAACACTGGGTTCAGTCAGACATCTTGGGTTCAACTGCCAGCTCTGTCACTTAGCTACCATGTATTGGGCAAGTGCTTAAACTCTTTGTATCTGCAAATGAAGGAGTTAGACCAGATGGCTTCTAAGGTCCCTTCCAGCCCCATATCCAGGATCCCATCAGCCCCTTCTGAGAAGTCATCTAGTCCAATCCCACATTTTACAGAAGAGAAAACTGAGGCCCAAAGTTACATTACTTGCCCAAGGTCACATGACTAATCAATGGCAGAACCAAAATTAGAATTCCAGACTCCTATTTCAGTATAATTTACACTAATAATCACTAGATCTTGGTGAGATGATGCTCTCACCTGATCACACCTGTGGATTTACATCATCATTGCTAAGAGGACAAGTACTTAATTCTTCCTCAGAACATTCAGTTCCCTCTCAGTATGAGAAATTATTTTTTCCAATTTGAGAAGATTTTTTTTAAACCTTGTAACCTCTCAACATAAATCAGTATGCTCCTTTCCCTTCCCTCTTCACAATTTTTTTCTCCCCTCCCTCTTTTTATTTTGTTTTCTATCATATAGGAAAAAATATTTCATGTTTTTTCTTATTTTCCACATTCCTTATTTCCCAGAAATATTTTTCTGGGCATTTTGGTTATTCTGATAGTGGTTCAGGATATATCTTTTCCCTCTAATAACCTAGAGAATAGAAAGATGCTCCTGGATTGGTTTCTCCCCCTTTCCCCATCCCCTCGCCTAGATGGCAAGTAGTTCAATATATGTTAAACATGGTAGAAATAGATGGCAAATCCAATATATGTATATATATATTTATACAATGATCTTGCTGCACAAGAAAAATCAAATCAAAAAGGAAAAAAAATGAGAAAGAAAACAAAATGCAAGCAAACAACAAAAAAGAGTGAGAATGACATGTTGTGACCCTCACTCAGTCCCCATTGTCCTCTCTCTGGGTACAGATGGCTCTCTCCATCACAAGACCATTGGAATTGGCCTGGATCATCTCATTGTTGGAAAGAACCATGTCCATCAGAACTGATCATCGTATAGTCTTGTTGCCATGGAGTACCCTGCTTCTTAAGTTCAAGGGTACCTAAAAGGAGGCAACCAAGATGGTGAACAGCTTGAGTCCCTGACATATGGACTCTGGTTACAAGTCCTGGGCGTGTTTATAGCCCAGAGAAGAGAACATTCAGGCCGTGAAGGGCCATCCTGTGGAAGAGTACGCTTTCCCTGCTGGACAAGAAGAGGCTCTTTTAGGGTTGAGGTCAAGAAAGTCTTCCTAGCAATTAAGTGGAATGGATCGTTTAGAGAGGGGGTGAGTTCCCCATTCTTGGAGGCCTTCAAGCAGAGGCTGTATGACCACTGATAAATGGTAATATTGCACAGGTTGTAATGGGGATTCATTTTTCATTTCATTTATTTTGGTGTAGGGATTGGATTTGGTGGGCAGCGAGGTTCAATTCTGTGATTCTATGATTCTAGAGATGGATTGTCACTTGTGGAGGGAGAAAGCTCCCTTTTCCCTTCCCCCTTCCTTCCTCTCTCCTTTCTTCCCCTTCTTTTTTCTTTTCCTTTCCAGATTTCTCCTTCAAAGCTGTTGTTTGGAACCCTCGAGTGAGAGCTGCTCCTGGAGAGAGCCATGCTGGGATAACATTTATATAACATGTTCTTCACTGGGCTAGCCTCGTGCCAGGTCCAGCCCTTGGCTCCTGGCAGCCCTCCTGTTGACTATCAACACTGAGCTCTCACATCCTGAAAACTTGGGCTTCAGGAAACTGGCTACGATCCCCCTGGAGCAACCCCGCAGAACTTGCTCCCCCAGAGCCCTCTCGGGCAGCCTGGGAAGACAGCGGGCTAGGAATTCCATGTACATGGTAAGGGAGTTCCTGAGGCCATCTTGGGTCTGGTGGTGGTTAGTCTGGTACTCACTTTCGAAAGAGAACAGTGAGATTGAAAACCCAATGACACATACAGAGAGAAAGGGGGGAGAGAGAGAAGGAGAGAGAGAGAATCAGAGAGAGAGAGAGAGAAAAGGAGAGAGACAGAGAGAGACAGAGAGACAGAGAGAGAGAGAGAGCGAGAAGGAGAGAGAGAGAGAGAGAGAGAGAGAGAGAGAGAGAGAGAGAGAGAGAGAGAGAGAAGGAGAGAGACAGAGAGAGACAGAGAGACAGAGAGAGAGAGAGAGAGAGAGAGAAGAGAGAGAGAGAGAGAGAGAGAGAGAGAGAGAGAGAGAGAGAGAGAGAGAGAGAAGGAGAGAGAGAAAGGAAAAGGAGGGAGGGAGGGCGAGAGAGAGACAGAAACAGAGAAAAAAGGAAAATGAGAGACAGAAAGAAAGAGAGAGGGGAAAGAAAGAGACAAAGACAGAGAGAAGGAGAGAAAAAAAAGAAAAAGAAAGGCAGATACAGAAAGATAGAGATAGAGACACACAGAGAGAAAAAGAGAGGAAAGACAACCAGGCAGAGACAGAGAAAGAAAGAGGCAAAGAGACAAAGACAGAAAGGAAAAGAAAGGGAGAGACACAGAGAGACAGAGACAGAAATAGAGACACGAGAGGCAGAGATAGAAATAGAGACCGAGCTAGAAAGAGAGGGAGAAACTTAGGAACAGGAGCGTTGGGTAGAAGCAGGTTTGCCAGTGGTTGTGACCTGGCTGTGTCCAGAGGGGGACACAAAGCCTTTCTGCTTCTGGTCTCCCAGGGTTCCTGCCACACAAGGGCTGAGGTGTGGGGACACGCCTAGACTTTTAGGACAAGGAAACACAAAGCGGAAGCATTCTCCTCCGTTGGCTTTTCTCCCAGTCTGCCTTGGGGTTAGAAAGAAATCAGAGTGAATAAAAAAGCAAGATGAAGAGAGGGAAAGAGCATTGCAGTCAAGAATCTTGGGTTTAATCCTGGCTTTGCCACTCAGAGCTTGAAAAGATCACTTCATTCCTCTGGGGTCTCAGTTTCCTCCTCTGTTAAAAAGACTGTATTAGCCCCTGAGGTCTCTCCCAGTTCTAAATGCAGGATCTTAAGGTGCTGATGATTCACCTACTTCTAATCTTGGAGCATAGAAAGACAGACGTAGGTCTCCAGGGGTTCTTTATTTAGGAGTCCATGAACTTATTTTTAAAAACATAATAAAAACTGTGTTTCAAGCAAATTCTTTCCTTTGTAATCCAATGTAATTTATTTTATATTAAAACCATTATTCAGGGCAATTAGGTGGCTCAGTGGATAAAGCACCAGCTCTGCAGCCAGGAGGACCCAAGCTCATATCTGGTCTCAGACACTTATCACTTCTTGGCTCTGTGACCCTGGGCAAGTCACTTAACCCCGATTGCCTCAGCCAAATACATATGTATTATTCTATGAAGGGGCCGTGGGTTTTACCAGAGTAGCAAAGGGTGCACATAAAAGGTTAAGAACCCCCAAACCTTGATGAAGAGTAAATTTAACTAGGGGTCACTACCAGTCAAATTCCTGGCCTTGTTCATTGGGGGGCGGGGGCAGGCGGGTAAATGGTCCCCTTAAGGGTCATTTGCTCCACCTGAAACTGCTGTGGGAGCCACTTTGACGTTCTCTGTAACTCTCAGAGAGCTGGTCCCCTGCAGCCCCAGCCCCACTCCTTAATGGGTCACAGGCCTTCTCTTGTTATTGTCTGGGTGTGGTCCATGCTGCTCTGTCCGGTTCTATTCTCATGGCTCGGCCCCCACACAAAGGGAGACTGTGTCTTGTCGCTTCTGCTGCCAGTGTCAGTGGAGTTCAGTCACAGCCACATAAGAATCCCTTCATTGTATACGGTGTCTTACACTCCCAGGAGCAAAGAGGGAGAGGAAAAAGGCCCAGTTATAGGAAATCAGCTGTGACGGCATCTCTCAAACTCAGGTAGCTCCAAACTGGCCAAGCAAGCCCCCCAATCCAGAAGGTTGAAAAGACAGACTTTTCTTGGGAAGTTCAAAAGTCCATGCATATTTTGTAAATAAAAATAAATAATTTATGTATATATTATGTATATAAAAATAAAAAATAAAAAAAGCTATAATAAAAAAGTCCCCCTCTTGCTGCACAATCCCCCACAATCCCCCCCCCAGTCTGCTCTCCACTCTCTGGGAGCTCAAGGCCATTAACAGCTCCCGGAATGGGGGTTTTCCTCTATCCCAGCAAGTACAGAGTATGCAGGTCTCCACAAGCACAAATGGCTCATCGTTCAGTCCGGGGGGGAAACGGGCACACCTGTTCTGCTCTGGTTCCTTCTCTAATTTGCACGGTGACTGCATCACAGATCACTTTCATCCCAGTGTGGCCACGTCCCAGGTCACTTCCTTCATGCTAGGTAAGCTGACTCTTGTGTGCATAGACACAGACTCACACCTAATAGTGACAGTCAAGGCACAGGGGGAAGGGGTTTTACTATAAATAATAAAGGAACTTGGATTATTAAGAACTCTCAACTCTGGGGGGAATTCACACTGATTAAAATAATCCTGACCTCTTCATCTAGAATTCCAGTTTCTCTGACAATCTTAGTCCTCGCCATAATTATTATTAGTGAGAATTAATAATGGCAATCAAATAATTAATAATCAATAGTAGCTATGGATAATTATTAATAATATAGTGATATTAATAATGATACTATTAACAATTTTATTACTAACTATATCTCAACAAATTCATAGTGATTATTATTAATGATATCTCAATTATTAATTATTGTTAATAATAGTTTAATAAATTTATTATTGAGATAGCCCTTTAAGGTCTCCAAAATGTTACCCCTTTTGATCAAAGATTTGAAGGATCATTGCAGAAGGAGAGTGTGCCCACCAGATGCCGGTTCCCTAGGGCAGAGTCCCGATTGCCTCACCCAAGTTACATCTCTATTCAGAAAAAAAAATCTGACTCAGATGCCCTGGAAATGAACGAGGGGCATGTCAGCTCCTTAGCTACCTCACTTTCTTGGAAAAGACAGAACCCTCTTCTCCTTTCATGGACTTTTGTGGTTCGACCCAAGCCTCCCATCTTTAGGAAAGGCCAGCAAACACTCCCTGTCCAATCAGCCCCTTCTCCTTCTTGATCTTTCCTATCCTGGGGTTCTGGCAGGAGCCTAGAAACAGCAAGCTATTTTTATTTATGATAGTGTCAGTGGGCTGGCCTCCGTCTAGACAGCTGGTATTATCATTCGAAGCCGTCCTGGAATTTGAAAGAGCGTTTATTTCGGGAGAAGTCCGGGCTGGGAGATTACACAGCTCATAAAAACAAGATGGGGGCTGACACCGGAGCCTGGCGAGAGCAAGGTAACGGCGTGGAGGTCAGTCGGCCTCACTGGTGTGGGACGGCTGGCTTGTTTTCATAGAAAACAAAGACCGACTTGAGTTCAGGGAAGTTGACTGAGCGGGGGCCCTCCCCACCTCCACCCTTGGTCGGGCAGAGAGGATCTCACACAATGGGGCCTTAGAGGAGATGCTCGACCGGACAAAGCAGGAGTGGTGCTCCCTGGCCGGATCCCATGATCCCAGGCCTGGGAAAGTTCAATGGGGCTGTCTCGGCCTTTCACGGGCAGCGGGCCTGGGAGTCGCTCCCTCTGCACATGGACAAACTTTCCCGGACGCAGTCATGGAGGGAGGCAGGGGAATCGATGCTGGCTTTGGAGATGGAGTTAAAGACCGGCGTGATATCGTCTCTTCGGGCCTCAGATGACTCATTTGTACAATTAGAGTGTGGGACAAGATGACCTGCGGTCATTCTCAGCTCCCCGCGTCGGTCCGAGGGCAAAGGCAAGAGCCACCCCTGCAAGGTTCAGAGAGGGGATGGAGAGGTTTACAGCTTTGGAGAGAGGAGCAATCTTAAAGGGGATCTCCTCCAAACCCCTAATTTAACTTCTTTTATTAATTCCCCCCTGCTTCAAGCCCCTTTGTTTAGAAAGAAGATACCATGGGGTGATGATCCTAGAACAGGACCTTGGAGAGCATCAGGGACCATAGTTGGAAAGGGCTTTAGAGGTCATAGAGTCCAAAGCCCTAATTGTACAAATAAAGAAACTGAGGCACAAGCAAGATAATTGCACAAATACGTATGTCTATATTGGATTTACATTTATTTTAAACCATGTTTAACATATATGTGCCATCTAGGAGAGGAGATGGGGAAAGGGGGGGCTAGAACATAAGGCAAGGGTCAGTGGTAAAAAATTATCCTTGCATATATTTCAAAAATAAAAATCTTCAATAAAAAAATCTAAAAAAAGAAAAAAAGGAACAGGGAAGTAATGTAAAAGAGCTGGTCTCAAGTTTCTTCAACTCCAAGTTCACCCAAAATCCCACCTTCTACAGAAAGTCTTTCCCATTTGCTTTAATCTTAGTGGACTGAGACTAACTCCAATTTATTTTGTACAAAGTTCTTTGGACATTATGTGCTCTCTTAGACTGTAAGCTTAAGAACAGGAAATGACTTTTGCCTTTCTGTATATCCTCAGAGTTGAGCAGTCTGGCACATAGTAGGTGCTTAATAAATGCTGGTTGACCACATAGCCTCCTTCACTTGATAAGTTCAGAGACACTCACCACCCTTCTCTGCAGGATTTGAACTCAGTTCTTTGTGACTCTAGGCCCAAGTGTTCTCTCTGCCCAATATACCCCATAGATCCAGAGGTGACGAGCAAGACGGCAAAACAGGTAGGGGAAGAGGAGCCAGACCATGGCCGGCTACCGACTCCAGTCTGGTTTCCTCATTGTGGGGATGTAACTTGACATAAAGCTCCTTTCATGCCGCCTCCTGTTTTTTTAATTTTTCCCATCTGACATCCCAAGTCCTCGGGACCAAGAGAGGATGGAACCACAAAATATTAACCCGTTGCCTTCCTAGAGCTCTTTTAAGTATAGGAAACACTTAAAATGCATTGGAACCTCCCAGCCTCCCTATGAGGCAGCTACTGAAGAAGGTATTATTATCCTCATTATACGCTGGAGAAAAATGGGACTCCAAGCAATTTAATTCAAGAAGCAGCATTTATACACCCTCATGGCCTAAAACACCCTTTCCTGGCCAAACCCAAGAGGTAGCTGCTGTTATTCATAGCACTTTACAACTGAGGCAGGGACGAAGTGACTTGTCCAAGGTCAGTCATACGGCTCGGAAGTATGTGAGCCTGGATTTCAATCCTTGATGGACAAGTCACTTAACTTTTGTGTTGCTTCTCTGTAGAGTAAGGGAGTTGGATTAAATGTTTCCTGAGGTCTCTACCATCTCCAGAGCTAAATGTCTAGTTCCCCCCCCCAAAAAAAAAAAAAAATCAGTACTTCCTTGATGTGAGTCTTTATTAAATCTCCATTCAACCGCAAGCTCCTCGAGGGCAGGTCTTTTGGCTCTTTGTGTATCTTCAGCACTTAGCCCAATGTCTGACAACAGTGGAGGTTTATTCAATGTTCCCTGATTGGTTGATTACTTAGGATCAGGTGATGGACTAAGCTCTTGGGATACCAAAAGGGAACAAAAACCGGTCCCTATTCTCCTTTAGAAGATAAGGAGCTTTAGAATTTACATTCTTTATTATCATTTTACAAGAAACAATTGGCAGGATGATTTCAGAAAGATCTGGAGAGATTGATAGGAAGTGATGCTGAGTGAAATGAGCAGGACCAAGAGAACATTGTACATGGCAACAAGACTATATGATGATTAATTCTGACAGACATGGCTCTTTTTAACAGTGATTCAGGCCAGTTCCAATGCTATTGTGATGGAGAGAACCATCTGCATCCACTGAGAGGGACTGAATATGGATCCCAACATAGTCTTTTCATTTTGTTGTTGTTGTTTACTTGCATTTTGTTTTCTTTCTCATTTTTATTCCTTTTTTGATTTGATTTTTCTTGTGCATCATGATGACTGTGGAAATGTGTATGGAAGAATTGCACATGTTTAACATATATTGGATTGCTTGGCATCTAGGGGAAGGAGGGGAAAGGAGGGAGAAAAAAAATGGAACATGGGGTTTTGCAAGGGTGAATACTGAAAATAAAGTTTTGAAAATAAAAAGCTTTGAATAAAAAAAAATTATATTCTAAAATGGAGAGTGCCTCTTTACCTTTCCAAATAGGGAGCTAGCCCATCCATAAGAGATACATACAAGATACAAAGCAGGACCCCAGGGTGAAGACTTTCACCAGAAAATGGAGTTTGAGTTGAGCCAAGGGCACATAGTGGGGGTTTTATCATGGCTTGTTACTTCCTTTGACTGAGGGCTAGACTTAAGGTTTGAGCTCAAATGTCACTTCTGCTACTTGTGACCCGTGGGACCTTGTGAGCCTTCACCTCTAAAAGGGGAAAGCTGAGTTAGATTACCTCCAGGTGTATTCCAGCTCTAAAAGGCCTGGATTCAAATCCTACATCTAAGGGAATTTGTTATTAGAGATATTCTTAGCTGGGTGCCCCTAGGTTCTTTCACCTCTGCTCCTCTATAAAATGAGGCTAATCACACCTGCAAGGCCTTCTGTAAAGGGCTTCTGGGCTGTTATTGCAGAATAATTTGACCCGAGAACGTGGGAGAGGGCCCTGGGAAAGCAGGTGGCTCCCCGAGGCTTCCTTGGACCGGCCCTCCTTGTCTGAGAGAACCAAGCACAAGAGCCAAGTGGCTCCAAGAACAACAAAAAGCAGCAGTGTCCAAGGACGGTCAGGGCCGCCGTCAGATCTGAACTGGCCTGGGGAAACCAGGCAGCCGGTCAGCAGTGTCTCTCCACACGTAGAAACCCGGGCTCGGATGGCACACGTCCCACAGGGAGCGGTCTGGGGGGCATCCTGTGTCTGGGGGCCAGCCTGGGGGGAAACGGGGCTCACGGGTCTGATGGAGCAAAAGCTGTCCCTCGGGTTTCTCATCTGCACAATGGAGTCCAGTAAAGGTCAGTACTCTGAGCACTCTGGTGGACCTCTGACTTCATTCCTTCCAGGACACAGGCCCCAAGCCATCTGTGTCTGCCCATCCTGTGTGGCCCTGGGCAGCATCCTGCAAGTCCTCCAGTCTGGCTAGAGTCTATATAAAGACAGTGTAGTGTAATACATAGGGTCCTGGATATGGATATTTACTCAGATACTTACTGGTTTTATGATCCTAGTGGAATTCCTAAAATCACTGTTTACTCAGTTTCCTTCGTCAGTAAAATGGCAATAATAATAATAATAGCACTTATGCTATGTGACTCTTAAATGAGAGAATAATTTCCCTTAAGTCACTGTTTGCTCAGTTTCCTCATCTGTAAAATGGCAATAATAATAATAATGATAATAATAGCACTTATGCTATGTGAGTCTTAAATGAGAGAATAATGTCCCTTAAGTTGCTGTTTGTTTAGTTTCCTCATCTGTAAAATGGCAATAATAATAATAATAATAATAGCACTTAGCTTCCAGGTTTGTTGTAAGTTTCAAATGAAAGGACAATGTATGGAGAGCCCTGGACAAGTATGACTTATCATCCTCCTCCTCCTCCTCACTGACTCTCTTGATGCTGCATTGATATTGGCGAAGGACCCGTGCTGTCCCATGCTCATCCCTTCTTATCTCTGGGTGGTATAGTAGATAGTAGATAGTGGATAAACCTGGAGGCAGGAAGGCCTGAATTCAAAATGTGACCTCAGATACTTATTAGCTGTGTGACTCTGGATAAGTCACTTCACTCTGTTTGCCTCAGTTTCCCTGACTTGGAGAAGTAAATGGCAAACCACGCCAGTATCTCTACCAAGAAGAGCCCAAATGGGGTCATGGATATGACGGAAACAACTGAACAACAATACTGGAAAGACTTCTGGCCTCTGAGAGAACTGGATTCAAATTCTAGCCCCTTCTCTGTAAACCGGGGATTCAATTAAGGTCCTTCCTCCAGTGGGTGTGTTGAGGGTCCATCAGAGAAATTCAACAAGCAGGCGTTAGGGGTCTCCTCTGTGCTAGCTGCTGGGTATAGAAAGAAAAAGCCAAAACAAGTCCTGCCCTCAAGGGGCTTCCATTCTACTGAGGGATCAGAAAGGCTGCACTGCGGAACTCTTAGCAGCTCCCGTGACTCAGTCAGAGCCTGATCTGGACCCCTTCCAAGACAGGAACCGTCACTGTCAACAAGCATTAAGTGCCCACTGTATGTCAAGCACCGTGTCACGGGCCGAAAGGGCCCTGCCCTCAGGTACCTCACAGGCTAGTGGAGGAGACAGTTTGTGACTAGCTCTGTGCCAGCAAGCGGGACGTCCTGGTTTCCATTTGAGAGCCGTAACCCGGAAGTCTGGGCTCTGGATGCTGGGCGTGGGGTCCAGGAGCACCCAGCTCTCCAGTCTGAGCATCTTAGCGATCTCCTCCTACGGTGAAAAGCCCCTCTGCCTGTTCCATCCCGCTGTTCCTCTGTGGCTCTCAGCATCTCCGAGCAGGGGAGGGTCTTGCATCCGAGCAAGTGTCCCGGCTCGGACAGCCTGATACGGGGCCATCCAGTCTCTGCTTGAAAAAATCCCAGACGTGGGGAGCTCATCACTACCCCAAGGCAGCCGAGATGAAGGATGGGAGGGGCCCACATCCTATATTTCTCCCTGGCCCCTCTAGACAAAATAGGATTTAGCTGCTGCGGGAGCATCAAAAGCAGGGAGGATTCTGTTTCATCCCATCGGGGGTGGGGGGGGGTTGGGAGGGCCCCATTCTCCAGAATAGGAGGTGGGGCCTCAGCTTCCCAGACCCTCTGGGGAGACATTTCCCCTCAACCACAGCCTGGCTAAGGACTCAGGGGAAAATAAATAAAGAGGTCCCGCAGTTTCCCAGGACAGCTGGAAGAGACCCATAAAGGGAACCGTGGGGGAGGTTCCCCTGCGGGAGGAGGAGGGTCCGTCCAGGAAGCAGCCATTTCCCTTCGGTGGGGCTGAGGCGGCTCTCCCAGGGGTGCCCGTGCACTCAGGGGGAGGGCTGGGAACCAAACCCGGGCCATCTTCACCGAGAGCCCTGCCAGTCTGCCTCTTACAGAGGCTCTTGGTGAGGGAATGGCTTCTGGTGGTTCTGAGGCAAGGAGACTGGATTTCTCCAGCAGATCCAGGAGAAGGGTCCGCATTTGGGCTAGTGGGAAAAATTCTGCTGTTCACTCGCCATGTGGCTCATGGCTAATCATGTCCCCTTTCTGGCCTCAGTTTCCCCGTCTGTAAAATGAAAGGGTTGGAGCAGATGACGCCGAAGGTCCCTTCTGACCTGTGATGGATATCTTGACGCTGGTGCCCCTCAGAAAAACGTAACCCGGGATTAGTGAAGGGCAGAGTTCGATCATCCCAGCCTCCGAACCTCAGTTTCCCACCATGAGGGATGTGGATTCTCAGGTCCCTTTTAGGTCTAACTCTGGAGTCCCAGGATTCTTTGACGAGTTGACCCCTAAGCTTCCCAGCTCTCCAGCTCTAACTCTATCTTCTTTTTTCTTTTTCTGCAGGACAGTTGGGGATAAGTGACTTGTTCAGGCTCACACAGATAGGAAATGGTAAGTGTCTGAGGCAGGATTTGAACTTCAGGACTGGTGCTCTAACCCCTGCCCCGTCCAGCTGTCCCTGACTCTGGAACCCTAGACTGAAGGGACCTCAAAGCTAGGGACCAGTCTAAGCCCCTCGGTTATAGGCGAGGAGTCCAAGGTAATAGAGGTATTTGGCCAATGTCATAGAGGTAATAAAGTCAGAGGCAGGATTTGCATCCATGTCCTCGAGACCCCGGAGACTTGGAAAGCAAGGGAGGATCTTTAAGTAGCTGGCGCGGCAGGGAAGGGAGAGGGAGGTCCTCGCCTGCTGCCCCCGTGGCAAAGCCCCCAGCGTCCCAAGGCCTCCGCGTGGGACCTCCCCGGGAGGCGGGCTCCTTGGCCCCTGGAGGCCGCGGGGGCCCCAGCATCCCGGAGGAGCTCCCAGCTCCCGGGGAAGCGGCAGACGGAGGCGTTCTCAGCCCAGGGCCAGTCAAATTCCAGGGCCCCAGGAAAGGATGCGTTCCTTTCCGAGCGGACAAAACATTTCTGGCGCTTTCCGAAGGGGACTGAACACTCTGTCCACTTTGGCAGTGGCCGCCAGGATTCCTGGACGGACACAAGTGCGCTTTCACATGCAACAAGATTAATTACACAACCTCGCTCTCCTCTCCCGTCCCCACCCAGCCTTCCCTCCGGGTCCCACGGGCAGCTCCAGGGGAAGTTGTAGAGAAGGATTTCCAAGAGGATTCAGGAAGAACGCTCTTAAGCACCTCTCTCCACACCCTGGCTGGATCCCCTCCTGGCTTCCAGTGATTGCAAAACATGGTGGGAGGATCTGTGCTCACACACACACACACACACACACACACACACACACACACAATTACACAACCACACACACCATCACAAGCTGTGGTACACACAAACACACATACAGTTATCACACAGTCACACATACACCATACACAACCACACACAATTACCCATCCCCCTACACATAATCACAGAACCACACACAATCCTACACACATAATCCTAACAACGCAACCACACACACAATTACAACACAACCACATACACAACCATACACATAATCATACCTACCTCACACACAATTACACATCCTACTACACATAATTACAGAATGACACACAATCACATGCATAATTATACACATATAATCCTAACAACACAACCACACATAATTACAACACAACCACACACACAATTATACACACAACCACATATACAACTATGCACATAATCATACATATCTCACACACAATTACCCACAACTACAGATACCACTAGACATATCACTTTTACAACCACACAGACAATTATTCACACAATCACACACGACAACAAACATCATTAGACACACAGTCACTCACAACCATACACACACAGCCCAAGAAATAGAGGAAGGCTTCCCTCAAAATTGCTCCCCCTTCTCGCCTCTAACACTGTCCCCGCCCTGCTGTAGACCTTCATCATCTCACACCTGGACTCTTGCAATAGCCACTGGCTGGTCTGTCTGCCCCAAGCCCCTCCCCTGTCGGATTCATTCTCCATTCAGCTAATACAACACCCCACCACAGGGATTAAATACAAAGTGCTCTGTTTGGCATTCAATGCCCCCTCCTCCTTTTTCAGTATTCTCACAGCCGACTGCCCAATGTAGATTCTTTGATTCAGGGACCCTGAATTCTTGGCTTTTCCCAATACAAGGTACTCTTGTCTCCTGGCTCTGGACGTTCTTTACGGTTTTTCCCTATACCTGAAATGCTCTCCTTCCTTGGCTTTGATAACTGACCACCCTGGTTTCTTTTAAGTCCCAGCCTTCTACAGGAAGCCTTCCCCTTCAATGCCTTCCGTCTGTTAATTATTTTAATTATTTCCTCTTTATCCTGTAAATCTTACTTTATACTTTTTTTTTTTTTTTGCATGTTGCTTCTGTGTTCGATTGGAAGCTCCTTGGGGGCAGGGATTGTCTTTTAGCTCTTTTTGTATCTCCAGTGCTTAACACAGTACCTGACATATAGTAGGTGCTTAATAAATGCACATTGATTGCTCAAGAAGTAACCTCATATCTCAAGTGAATCATGGACCCACTCTGGGTCCCCATCTTACTTCATGTCAAATGAGGGGGTTTGCATTAGAGGTTCTCAAAGTTCCTGATGCCGTGTGGAACACAGGAGTCCTTCCAGTCCATTCCAAGGAACTTCCAAAGAGTTCCCAAAGTGAGCTTTCAGAGTCTATCATGGGGATGTAAAACACAGGAGGCACAGAAACGTGCATACCACAAAACTTAATAAACTTGCTTTGTATATAATAAACACAGAAAATGTGCTTTGTATACAATAGACACATAACCAATGGGCTTTGTATACAATAGGCATAGAAGGACTATGTATACAATACGCATGAAGGCATGAGGGCAACCAGTGGTGACAGGATGGCCACTGGGTCTGGTGTCAGAAAGATCTGAGTTCAAATTCAACCTCAGATACTAACTAGCAGCTGTGGGACCCCGGGCAAATCACCTAACCTTCAGAACCTTTGCCTCAGTTCCCTCATCTCTAAAATGAGCTGGAGAAGGAAATGGCAAACCACTCTACTCTCTAAGAAACCACTGTAAGAAAGCATTTGAGGTCACATGACTGAAATGACAACAGAAATACAATAAAAACAGAAAAATGTGCTTTGTATACAATAGAAAAAAGTACTTCGGCTGCAATAGATATATATAGAGAGAGATGTGTTTTGCATATAGTAGGCATGTACTATGCATATAAAAGAGATTTAAATGTCTTTTACACAGTAGGTACTTAAGGAACTTATTGTGCATATAGTAGGCATTTAAGCCTTGTATCAATAGATACTTAAGGAATGTATTTTGCATATAGTAGACATTTAAATGCCTTGTATAAAGTAGGCACAGAAGAAATGTACTTTGCATACAGTAGGCACCGAATGCATTTATAGTATTCTGTATACAAAGTTATAAACATGTGCTTACATGGTAGGCCCATGAACGATTTGTATACAGTTGGCACTTAATGAGTGCTGCATTCAGTGAAAGAGAGAAGTTTGGCTCATTTAAATTTGAGCTATCTTTCCCAAGGTCCAGGTGGAGCTAAGGGAGACCGCTTTATTTAGCTTATTCAAGGGCACAGTCCCTCACCATAGCATTGTCCACCAGGGCAGTGGGGAGTTCCCAGGCCCAAGGAAAGGGGATATATTTGGGTGACCTACCAAGGGGCTGAAAGCACGGGGTTTTTCGTCTGGGGGAGGACAGGCTCCCTGTGAGCGGGAGGGGATGGGAAGGCGGCCCATCCAAGGCATGAGCTGCAAAGGCCTGAACCCACTGGGGCAAGCTGAACTCTGGCAGGAAGAACATTGCTAAACAGTAAGCAAGTTGTAAAAGAGAATTCAGACACAACATCTGGCAGCTGTTTCAAATAGTTCTCTGTCTGGAGGCTGGACGAGCCTGCAGTCGATTAGTAAAACAACATGTGCGGGAGCAGCTTTCTGCAAGGGCCCCCTAGCCTTCTCCAGAGCGGGGATGAGCCCCATCCAGTTCTGCGTGAGGAAGTGTCGACTGTATACGGGCCGTGTTTAACACCGGGGATGCAAAGATGACAAAGGACAGTCCCTGCCCTCGAGGAGCTTACAGATGACAAGGAGGCTCTTAAGGTCAGAGACCCTGACGAGTTCAGACCTTGCCACTAAGTCCCCGGTTTACTCTGGGCAAGTCACTTCCCCACTCTGCGCCTCAGTTTCCTCATTTGTAAAGTGAAGGAGATGGAGGAAATGATCTCGATGGAATTTTACTCAAAAATCTTTGATTCAGGGACAAGTTCAGTCTGGGACATGTTGAGTTTGAGATAGCAGCAGGATGTTCAGTCCCGGCCAATAGCTCCCATTCTTTCCCTCAGAATTAAAAAACAAAACAAACAAAAAAAAAATCACGCACTCATCATTTTCCTCTGAGATCAACTTATGGAATTCTTGGTCAGAAAAAACACTTTGAGGATTCAAACCAATGTCCCTTCACCCTCACTAAGAAAGCGGAGAATGTATTACTTCTGAGGTCAGCTAGCCTAATCCCTTTCTTTTTTACAGATGAGAAAACTGAGTCTCAGAGGGGAAGTCATTTTCTTTTCTTTTTTTTTTTTTTTGGTTCACATTTCTACAGAGCTTCAAATTGCAAATGGTCTTCCCCGTGTCATTTTATTTGATCCTTGAGGTAGGTGCTATTATTATCCCATTTTACAGATAGGCAAAGTTAGGAAAGATTGAGGGAATTATTGGGGAAGTCATGAGTCCGGTTGCAAGATAGAATTTTAACTCTGGTCTTTGGGATTCCAAAGCTAGTCTCCCTTTCCTTGCACCACAATGACCTAGGAAAGAAGTGAATCCCAGTCCATAGGAAGGGAGGGAATAAGTATTTAGATGATGCCATGTGCCAGGCGCTGTGCTAAATGCTTTACAAAGATTTTCTCATTTGATCCTTGCACAATGTTGGGAGGTCCTTGCTGCTACTGTGATCTTCATTTCACAGTTCAGGACACAACCAGAGGTTAAGTGACTTGCCCAGGATCATACTGTTAGCAAAGGTCTGAGACTGGATTTGGATTCAGGTCTTACTAGCTCTAGGCTTAGGGCTCTAGTTTTTATGTAGAACTACCCCCCAACCCTGTTATCTCTAGTACCAAGGATATTTGGGTACATGGCACCATCTGAGTCACTGGTTCGAATGTTCACAGAAAACCATCTTCTCTCCGTCTCTACAAGTGGGTTCAGGTTTGTGCTGGGTCATCCCTGACCTTAATTATTTAAGGGCATCTCAGTATAAACAGTGCCTGGTATTCAGTAAGCATCTAATAAATGCTCATTGGTTTCCTGTTGTTGACAAGCCACCATAAATGGGTGGAGATCAGCACCGCTGAAGGGAATGCCATCCCATTTTAGTATTTATTAAAACTTGTACTTGGGGGATAATTTCATAATCTCCTCCTGAAAGAGCTAATGGGGCAGAAAGTTGGCAGGAATCCTAGACAAACTGCTCCTAGTCTCAGATCGTTAGAGCTGGGAGAGAATTCAGAGGTGTCTCGTCCAAGTCTATTTTGCAGATGAAGAAACTGAGGTCCGGCTACTCGTCCATGTAGTAAGTATAAGGAGTAAGCAAGATTCGAATCCAGGACCTCTGGCTCAATCTAATGTTTCCCATTGTTCTACAGTAGATAGGGACCCCAGAGACCACCTAGTCCAATCTGTTTTATAGAAGAGGAAGTAGTAGCATGTATTAAGCACCTACTATATGCAGGGCAACGAGGTGGTGCCATAGTGCACAGAGCATGGGATCTGGAGTCCGAATGATTCATCTTCCCGAGTTCAAATCCAGCCTCAGACACTTTCTAGCCATTTCCTTGCCTGTAAAATGAATCGGAGGGAAATAAACTACTTGGGCATCCCTGCTAAGAAGACACCAGAAGGGGATCACGGAGAGTCAGACATGACTGAACGACGACAGAACTTGCTGGCCAAGTGGACAGTGAAGCTTAGTGGTTTGCTCAATGAGAGGCGTGATCAGAGCCAGGGCCTTGAGTTCTGAATCCAGCCCTCCTTCCCTCTCCCTGACCATGCGACGGCGGATCCCCAGAGATAGGGGAAGACTGACGGTCACCATTCCACCCGGCCAGCGGCCCTCCACCTAGGACGCCCCCCAAGGACATTTCCCAGAAACCGGCTCATCCAAGCTCCCCCAAGGAGGAGGAAAGTCTCCAGCTAAGAGTTTGAATTCTCATCTCCCCCAGCCGTTTAAAAGAAAAAAAAAAACCAAAAAACGGTACATTCGGAAATCTCCCGGGCAGGGAAACGGCAATTCTGTGAGCGTGCCCAGTGGAGGAGAGGGCCCGTTTCGGAGGCCGAGTGCTCCATCTCTGGCTGCCGAGCAGCCGAGTCCATGAGAAAGCCCCGGGAAGAGAGAGGGAGCTGATTCATGAGGGCTGGTTAACGCAGGACATCATTTGTTGATTGTACGGCCCAATCCCCATCTCCCGACTTCCTCTCCAGTTGCCATGGTGCCATCCGTAAAACAGAGCACAACGCCGGGCCCCTCGGCAGGTCATTTATTTCAGATATTCCCCACGGCTAGAACCCGACCATGTTTGGGTGTCTGGGCCCGAGCGGGGCCTAATGGCTGTCTCCGGCCCCCTCCCCAGCATAGTTTATGGTTCGGCCCAGTCCGCATTCCACATCCCAAGAAAGAAAGGGAAGGGCCGGAGATGAAAGGCGAGGACATGTGCGGGAGCAAGATGGACAAGAGACGGGGAATGTTTCCCATCTATGGCCAGACCGAGGGGCCGCTACCTGCAGTGGGGCAGCGGAGGAGGAGGAGGGGGCGGTCTGCCGCTACCCGGGAGTATTCATTCCAGCCCACGTGCCAAGTCTGCTCTGATGCTTTTATTAACACAGCTCCTTTCAAACACAGAGACCCGCTACATAAGAAGCCTCCCAGCTGAACAAAACCCCTTCTTTTCCTTTATGCCAGCACCCCCCACAACCTCCTGCTTCCCCCCTCCCTCCCACCCCTCCCTTTCCTTCTCCTTTAAAATGAGCTCCTGTTCTACGGCAACCCAGACATGAACTCCAACCTAAAAATAATTCGAGACCACCCTTTTCCCCGCTCCCTCCCCTGAAATGTCTGGAACAGGCAATATTTGAATTTTCAGCCTCACAGACAGAACTCTGCCCTCCTCCCTCAGCCCCATGTTTCCCAATCTCCAACTCACTGAAGAGCAAACTTTTGGGGGGTACGGAGTCTTCTGTGCTCCGGAGCAGCCATCAGTTCAGAAAATGCTTATTAAGCGCCTACTAAGTACCTGATGTCATACTGGGTGCCTGGGATATAAGAATTACAAAACAAACAAACAAAAACCAGTCCCTGCTTTTGAGGAGTCCACAGTCTATGGAGGGGATCAAACATACACAGGGAGACACAAAAGAAATACTAATTTTAAATATTAAGTGCCTACTATGTGCCGGGCACTATGCTAAGCACCTGTGAAGTAGGTGCTGTTATTATCCCCATTTTACAGTTCAGGAAACTGAGGCAGAGAAAAATTAATGCAAGGTCATACAGCTAATCGGTGTCTGAGGTTGCATTTGAACAGGAAGACTTCCTGACTGCACCAAAGCAACTGAGTAGAGCAGGAAAGGGCCTGTGTAAAAGGTGGTCGATGGAAGGAAGGCCAGGAACCAAAATGTGCAAATGAAGGAAGGGAGAAATGGGGGCCCAGCAAGCACAAGCAACCCAGCTGGACCAAGATCGTGTTGATCATCACTGAGCGCATAAAGGGGAGGAACGGAGTCAAAGGTCAAGTTGGCAGAAGCCCCTCTCCCGGCCCCAATGCCCAAAAAGACACTAGCAGAGTGAATTCAAATTTAATAAACTTTTTTTTTATTAGGTTACTGAGTATTCTCTACAGCCATAAAATAGAAAGGAGTTTTAAAACCAAACAAAGCAATTATGTACTGGGATGGCAAGACAGGGGGAGGGGGCTGAACCTGAAACGAAAGGAGAAGTGGAGGAAATGGGGGGGGGGGGACGGTGACATTGCATTTCCAGCATTGGTGGAAGACCACAGGGGCCAGGCAATCGAGTGGCGGACTCTACAAGGTGAATTCTCTCTTGTGCAACAATAAGAGTGTGTGTGTGTCCCACCCTGTAACAGAAAGGAGGAAAAGACCTATCCTTTGACTAGGGACGTGTGTTATATTTTTCTCTTCCTTAAAAAAATAACAACAGCAACAAACAATAACAGTTTGGGGGGAGGCAACTTCGACTCCCCATGCGGGCTTGGCACCAATTCTATGCTTTGAAAAATATACTCTCCAAGTAGATTTTTTTTTTTTAAAAAAAGGTATCCAACAGCAGCTGTTCAAAACATCTCTTACATAGACAAATATATATATATATTAAACATTTTAAACAAATAAAGTCATCTATTGTACCTGTACAGAACTGAACCAAAAGTTGGATTCCAAAACTGATTTCAAAGTTAACAAAATGTGCAAAATAAAGGGGTGGGGGGGCCGTATCTAGGCCTGCACCTTGGAGGAATCATCAGGAAAGGGGGGCTCTTGACACATTTTTCCTTAGCCCAGGAAGCAGCAACCGGGGACTTATCTAGATGCTGGGTCTGCTCTCTGAGGCAGGACCAATATTCCAGAGACCTAATTCTGGCTTGGGGGGAGATGGTAAAGAACTTGACTGACACACTCACTCTCTCATCTCTCTTTTTTCTCTCTCTCAATCTCTCTCTCTTTCCAATGGACAAAGTACTGAAAACATGCTTTTTCTCAGATTACCAAAGCTGGGAAGGATGATAACGGCAGCTTAGCTCAGACATCTGAGCGACCTGAGGAAGAAAAACCGATCACAACCGTACCCTGGGCAAGGATGTCCAGCCAGTAAGAGGCGATGGACAAAGAGGGTGGCAGGCTGTTAGGGCTGCTTCAGAAGACCCCTGAAGGCTTCACTATTGCACATGAAAGCTGTAGCCCGAGAAAAGGGCCGTCCTGGCAAGCTTCTAGCCCGGCCCGAACTTCCCCTTGGAGCTACAAGCCAAGGTAACAAAAACCACCCACCAAAGAAGCCCCGCTAGCTCTACCTACATCACTTGGCCAACGGCAGGTGACACAGCACGTGGAGGGTGGGGTGGTATGGGAGAGCAACAAGACACACATCGGAGAGAAAGGAATACATTTTCTTTCTATGTGGAATAAATAAATTGGGTTTTGTTGGTGAAAGAATAAATACAGAGTACAGGGTGAGACAACATCTTAGGGAATGACACTAGTTGCTTTCCGGCCTTTTTCCAGGGTCCCATTTTCTTTTCTTTTCTTTTTTTTTAAGTGTCCAGAATGAGTTTTTTTGGCATCGTCAGCTTTATGAACGGCGGCATTTTCTGCACAGGAGTGACCCGCGAAGTCCCGTGCTTGCCACCCAAAGGAAGTCATCGGTCAGTTTCCAAGCACCCTCGATGCTTCCTGGCCTCCTTATTGTCAGTATGGCCACTCTCTCCCTACTGGTCATCATCGGGCCCTGGAATCCTCTGGAGACATCTTGACCCGTTTGGGCAGAAGCCGTGGGCTCCGAACTTCCATCCTTGGAGCTGACCAGGACACACCTTATTACTTCTGTAGAAATAAAGTCTCTCTTAAGAGGAGAAAATAAAATCCAAAAACACAAAGGAAACTCGTCTGTCCACACTCCAAGAGGCCATTTCCAAGGATAAAGACTAGATGAGCCTGTTTTTAGGGTCTGTCTTTATCTGGCAGAAGATTGGGGTGCGAGAAAGGATGAGAAAATCTTGGCTCGTGAGGTTGGAACAGCCAGATGAAGGAAGAGGGTAGCTGGGTAGGGCAGAGGCGGGGGAGAGAGGGGCTGTGGTCCCCAGTGGCGGCTCAGTGGGTTCGCTTAGTTGGATTTCCTGATTCCGCTTCCAGATGGTGGTGGGTCTTGAGCTGGTGCATCACTGGTAGAGAAGATAGCCCTTAAGGGATGCTGGCAGGGGTAGGGCATGGATCTCACTCAGGCGTTCCTTCCCTAGGGCGAGGCGGACGGACCGGCGGCAGAGGTCCATCAGAGGCAGTGGTTCAGCTGGAGAGAGGAAAAGAGACAGAGAGAGGAAGAGAGAGAACGCGGTTACTGCACCATCATTGTAATGCCCACATTTCTGATAGACTACCCCATTTCAAGAGTCGACATCTTTTGAGAGAGACCGAGCTATAGAGCCTGAAAGAGAAACTTGCTCTCTAGAACACTTTGGGTAGGCAGGCTCATCCCTACACTGGTGCCAGGTGATCTCTTGTCAAAGACACTGCAGAGGGAATTCCAGGTGCAGGTCAACTAAACCAGGTGCTATGGAAATCTGCTGAGCTCTATGGACCCCTTTCTCAGATTTGAAATACATAAATAAAAATACAGATGATTATAAAGGAAACCAGTTATGTGGAAATAAAAGTGTCCTTTTCCCCTGCTCAAGTTCAGGTTCCTGCCTGAAATCTATCCACAGATAAAAGTCTTAAGGGCTGTGTGGACCTCAGGTTGTGAACTTCTGTTCTCAATTATACTCCAAGGTTCCCGAACTGTGACACAACTGTCTTATAACACAACTGTCCTGTATGGGAAGAGGAAATAACTAGGCTGGATTAGAATGAACCTGAAATTCCTTTTCATCTTGTATCCCCACTATTCAACTACTTTGAATAAAAAGGAGATACACCTAGGTGGCAGAGTGGATAGAGAGAATAAGCATTTATTAAGCGCCTACTGTGTGCCATGCACTGTGCTAAGTGCTTTACAAATATCTCATTTGATCCTCACAACAACCCTAAAGGGTAGGTTTCACAGGTAAGGAAACTGAGGCAGGTATAATTAACTGTCCAGGATCTCACAGCTAGTAATTAGCTGAAGGCAGACTTCTGGTCTTTCTGACTCCAAGTGCAATACTCTAGATAATGATGATGGCTAATATTTCTTTTTTTTTTTCAATTGAAGCTTTTTATTTTCAAAACCTATACAAGGATAATTTTTCACCATTGACCCTTGCAAAACCTTGTGTTTAATTCCTTCCCCCTCCCGCCCCATGCCAATCTCCTCCCCTTGATGGCAAGTAATCCAATATATCTAACCATTTTTATAGTATCCATTACATGCTAGGCACTGTGCTAAGCACTTTACAATGATACCCCATGTAACTATGAGGTAGATGCTATCCCCATTTTACAGATGAGGACACTGAGGAAAACAGGGTTAAAGTGACTTGCCCAGAGTCACTCAGAGAATAAGCATGAGAGTGAATTTGAACTCGGGTCTTTTTGACGCTAGCTGTCCATACAGCATCAGAATTGAAATCAGGAAGACCCGAGTTCAAATCCACCCTCTGACACTTAACAGCTGCGTGACTCTGGGCAAGTCACTTAACCTGTGACTGCCCAGGATGCTTCATACATAAAACAGGGACGCCAACAACACACCTGATGTCTATAAAGCATTCTGCAGACCTTAAGGCGGAACAGTCTCATTACAAGTAGCCGAGAAGGCACAAGCCAGGATGGCTGCATCCCGCTGACAAGCGGGGACCTCCCCCTCCCCTCTGGGTCACCCACTGACGTTCTCTGAGCCAGGGTACACCCCGCAGAAGCACAGAGCCCCCATTCTGGGAACGTGGCTCCATTTGTTGGCTTGGCCACAGAGGGCAGAAATGGGAACAACAGTGGGAAGCCACAGAAAGATCCACTGACACTTGATGTTCACACGTGGAAACACTTCCTAAGAGAGAAGCTGCTGCATTGGGGGGAAGTGGGGGATCCCTTTAATCAATCAGTCTACATTTATTAAGCGCTTACTCTGTGCCCAGCAATCTTGTTGAGAACACACAGAAAAGATGCTTTTGGAGAGGAAACGCCAACTGAGGACTCTCCCTTCTCCAGATCTGAGATTAGCCAGACTACAGGAAATCTCCGTTCTAGTTCTGAGCATCCCTTTCAAGGGCATCTCAATCAATCAGCAAGCATTTATTAAACACCAACTGTGTGCTAAGCACCGTGCTAGGGATACAGGGAGAGAAACGAAACATTTCCTGTCTACAAAGCGCTTACCATTTACGAGTTTCATGGCAGATCACCACAAGTCCACCAGCCCAGGAGGCTTGAGCCAGCACAGAAGCCCTGAACACTGCAGACAACCTGCTTTAGCAACGGCCTTCCCACCCTGCAGGGCCTAGCTCAGGTCTCAGGCCCCGTGGGGTCAGCCTGCTCTGGGTCGCTCACATGGGAACAATGTTCCTTGATTTCCATCTCAGCACAGATATGTATGAATAGGGCCGTCCCCAAGGACTCCTGCCAATTCTCGTGGGGCATGTGTGTGTTTGTGTATGTGTTTTGTTTTGCTTGGGGGGGCTGGGGTGGGGACGCCCAGCTGGTGTTCCTGAGGCTAGTTCTCACTAAATGGGGTGGGCTGCCTCTCCCATCAAGGAACACCCTGTCCTGAATCCTCCCAGTAGCCGAATCCACAGATGTTTCCTTTCCAATGAGTGAGGTAGCCAGGGACAGGAGGGAGCAGGGAACAAGAACACATTTTGGGGAAGAACAGAGGAAGGCTGCCTGAATGACCCCACAGCTGTCTGCATCGAGGACAGAAAGAAGCTCTAGACAGTGCTGTGAAAGTCAGGCTGGACTAGGGGGAAGGGAGGCGGACCTGGGTTCAACTCTCCTCCCATTCCCTACTACCTCTGAGATCTTAAGCAAACTATGGTTCTGTGAAAAGAAGACAGATTTAGAACAGCAGAGAGATGGAGAGAGAAAAAAGGAAAAAAGCAGAGAAAAAGAAGGGAGGGAAGGAGCTAGAGAGGGAGAAGGAAAGAGAGAAAGAGACAAAGAAAGGAGGGGGAAAGGAGAGAGGGAAAGAGGAAAAGGAGAGAAAAAGGAGGGAGAGAGAAAGAGGAGACAGAAACAGAGAGAGGGAGGGAGAAAAGAGAAAGCAGAGAGCAGAGAAAAAGAAGAAAAAGAGGAAGAAAGACAGATACAAAGAGAGAAAAAAAGAAGAAACAAGGGAGAGAGGGAGACAGAAAGGGGAGGAAAGGAGAGAGAGAAAGAGGAAAAGGAGAGAAAAAGGAGGGAGACAGAGAAAGAAGGAAGGAAGGAGACAGAAACAGAGAGAGAAAAGAGAAAAATGAGAGCAGAGAAAAAGAAGAAAGGAGGGAGACAAACAGATACAAAAAGAGAAAAGAGGAGAGAAAAAAGAAGAAAGGGAGAAACAGAGACAGAAAAACAGATTCTGGCCAAGTCATTTGACCACTGTCTGCCTTAGTTTCCTTACCTGTAAAATGCGGAAATGGCACCTCCCTCCCAGGGTTGTTACGAAGCTCAAATGAGATATTAATTGTAAAATGGTTTGTCAGTACACACTAAGCACTATATAAATCTAAACTAGTATTATTATAGCGATTGTTCCAAGATTCTTCCAGTTCCAAATCCTGTGGTCCTTCCTTCTTGAAGAGCTCCAATGACATCACAAGAGGGGGCTGGAAGCACTCACTTTACACCCAGGGATTTGGGGACTAAAGGATTGAGCAATCGCAGAGTTTTTACTGCAAGTACCTCAGAGATAACCTCATCCAACCTGTACCCAAACACAACAAACCAGATAAATGTTCAGTCGGTCAACTTTACTGATACGAGGGATACCGAGAAGGCAAAAATAGCCCTTACCCTCTGGAACTCACAATCTAAAGTACAATACAACCAACGAGCATTTATTAAACGCCTACGTTATACACATAGAGCTAAGCAAGGTGAGGACTGCCTGTTTCATCAGGGTATCTCCAATGCCTTTTCACATTTTGTTGGTCCTCTGGGATTTGGGGTCACGGGGTGACCAGGTTATCTATGACCTCTTCCAACACTCCCAGACTTAACAAAGCAAGGTGAGGCAAAGGTGAGGCAAAGGTGAGGCAAAGGTGTGGCTCGTCTGGGGCTCCACCACCCACAGGATGAGACTGAACAAGCCAGGTGTAGTTGTGGAGGAGGTTAAAAACTCGCTCTTTCCCTAAGGCCATCTTCCTGACTCCCAAGGGGGGTAAGGAACGTGGGAAACCTAACAGCCGAAATTCTATGTGAACAAGGATCTATTCTGTAACGTACCCAGCGAGTGTCCATCCGGGTTTACAGATTTTCAGTGACAAGGAACTCACTACCTCTTGTGGCTGCACACTCTGCCCATGTTCTCCTTTAGTTCCAACTTCAATTTATCTCTTTCTGACTTCCACCCCCTAATCCTAAACCAGGGACAGGGAGAGATGTGTGAGAGGGGTAGGGAGGGAGGAGGGGACAAACATTCGTGAAGTGCCTGCTATTAAGTGGTTTACAAATATCTCATTGGATAACAAATCAAATAGTATAACACAAGTCCATTCCCTCTTCTATACCATTCAAACTGGAAGACAATTAACGTGTCCCACCTTGAGACTTTCCTTAGACATTTATTAAGAGTCCCTTTGTCTTTTCTTGTTGGGACATGATTGTTTGTATATTATCTCTCTTAGATTGAGAGCTCCTCAAGGGCAGGAACCATTTTTTTCTTTGAATTGCCTTGCTTAGTACACTTAGCACACAGAAGGTGCTTAATAAATGCTTCCTGACTTGTCAATTTCCAACAAACATGCTCCCTCCGTTTATTTCCCTGTCTTAGGGATTGATGGGAGATGTTCAGAGAAAGCCAACCAAAATCATTCTAACCAAGAGCCTTCGGGATCCAAAGGAAGTGGAATCCTCCTGGGACTACCCAAAAGATTCCCTCCTGAAGCAGCCAATTCCACTTGGGACCCCTCAAATTTTGGGGAAATTGTTTTTTACACCCTGAGCCTAATCTGCCTCTTCACAGCCTGCTGGGGCCAAAGAGATTGGGACCATTATCTCTTCTACAGAACAGGCTTTCAAATTCTTGAAGGTTGCTGTCATCACACCCACCTCCTCCCTCCTCTTCTCTAGACTAAACACCTCTAGTTCCTTTTATTGGTCTTTATAAAAAATAAACTCAAGACCTATCACCATTGGTTCCCTGCATGTTTTGAAGATAGGCTATTAAAAATGAGAAGGCACATAGTACAATACAAAAAGAGCCGAAATGGGATGTTCCAAATTTGAATTCCCAGATGATTATTCTTATCTCTTTTAAAAAGAAATATATAGGTCAATGACTTTAGTTCTGCTTCCTGACAAAATTTTATCATGCATTATTGTTAATTTAATCATATAATTTTTTATTAATATTTTTTGTTTTCAAATTGTATTCTTTTTGTTAAATGTATCCCTCTCAGGCACACTCTCTCACAACAAAGATTTTCTAAAATATATGTTATTATATATGCAACAATGTTATATTATAATATACATTATATATGATATTATATAGAATATCATGTTATATAGTATTAAATTACATGTATTATTATGTGTATATATATATAAAATGTGTATATGTCTATATAACAAATTAAGATAGAGGTAGGGAATAGCTAGAAAAAGAAATTATTGCTAAGAGAGAGAAAGGCTCCATGAACAGGACTTGCCAAAGTAATCTCTTCTCTTTGTCTGATATAATCATTAACTAGTATTGATGCAGCAAATATATATATATTTATTTTATTTATATAACATATATATGTAGGTTATCTTGCCATCAACAAAGCATCTGAGACAATCTCTCACGGTATCCTTGTGGATGAGATGGAGTGACCAGGTGCTGACAACTACATCCCACAGGCCAAATCTGTCTTGCTGCTGCTTCTTGCTCAACCCCAGAACAATGGTATCCACCTTTTGACAGCAGGCTTGGGTGAATTTAGAACCCAACCCAAAGAATAGTCCACTAGTGTCTCAATGTCATCATGACATGAAGCCTCTAGGAGAGGGTCTCAGGAGTGTGCACCTGGCTCTGAGTTTTAAAGAAAAACAAACACGAAACTATTAAAGGTGCATATGGCAAGTGCATCAAATTCCACAAAACTAGGAGAGGAGGGCAGCGTCAGGATCCAGAAAAATCTGAGTGTCGGGAGGATGAGCTGAATCGAGCTCATGGTATATGACTATTAATTAAGGTCATTGGGCATATTTAGCCTGGGAAGGAATATATAGTTGGATTCACATATATGAAAGGCTGTTAAGTGGAAGAAGAATCCCATTTGTTCTGTTTGGCTCAAATAAGTTAATATTTGTAAAGTGCTTAGCATAACCTGGGCACTATATAAGTGCTCGTTCCCTCTCAGACTTCCTTAGATCTGACCTGAGAATGGTGGGGTTTGTGCCTTAGCTGGTAGTGGGCTCCCCTCCATGAGAGGTCTTCGAGTGGTGGTTGGGGGACCTTTAACAAGGGGGTGATTCCTTTTAGGTATGGATTGGAGTTTTTAACTTGGGGGTCCATGATCTTGGCTGAAAAATAAAATTCCATCTTTATTTTCACTAACTCTAATGGAGCATTTCCTCCAATTAGCTAAAAAAGCGATTCTGCAAAAGGATCTCTATCTAGATTTTACCAGTTTGCCAAAGGGCTCCACAAGTTAGGAACCTGAATCCAAGATGCTTGTGATTCTGGGACCTAAGAAATTAGTCTCCTGGCCCGGCCTCAAAGTCAATCATGGGAGACTAAATAGTAGGGTTAGAAGGGGCTGCTCCGGGCCCCCCTCAAGGACAAGGAGACAATACAAGGCTACCATATAAAAAACAAAACCCATAAATCCTAATTTGGAGCAACGGACTCGGTGGCGGCGCCATTGTCCAGGAAGCCAAGGCTTCCATCCATTTAATGAGATCGATCAACATGCATTTATTATTGCCTATAACGTTCCAGGCACTGTGATTTCCATGAATGACACGAGCAGCAGAGGTTCTGGTGGGTTTGGGGGTGCAGGGAGAGGGTGGTTAGGAAGCACGATAACGGAGGATGCCGAGAAACTAGGAAATGAACCAGTTGGCCGCTATTTATTTAGGGAACAGGAAGAGAGTATGAATAGACTTCCTCATTTCAGCAAGAAAGTTACCTGGAGACCTATTTTTAAAAATCCCCCAAATGATCTTATGAGATCTCTGTCTGTCTGTCTGTGTTTGTCTCTTTCTGTCTCCTTTTCTCTGTACTTCTATTTTTCTCTCCCCCTCCCTCTTTCTGTTTCTCTTGCCATCTGTTTTTCTGTCTCTGTGTGTTTGTCTCTCTGTATTTCTGTCTCTCTGTCTCCCCTGTTTCTATATCTTCCTCCCTCTCCATCTCTCTTACTGTCTGTTTCTCTCTCCACCTCTCTTGCTGTCTGTCTCTCTCTCTCTTATCTGTCTCTATCCTTCCTTCTCCATCTCTCTTGCTGTCTCTGTCTGTCTCTTTCCCCTCTTCTCTCTCCCCCTCTCTTGCTGTCTGTCTCTATCCTTCCCTCTCTGTCTCTCTTGCTGTCTCTGTTTCTCCTGCTCTTCTCTGACCAACTAGAAACATGATCATGTTTTATAAGCACGCGTGATATAGTAGAGTAAGATCATCAGACTGACAGATTAATTCTGGTCCAGCTGCTAACAAGCCAGCAGCCATGTACTTACTAGGTAGCATTTTTGACCACCTACTCTGCGCTAGGCCCTGGAGTACAAAGACAAAAACCTCAAGGTGCTTACATTCTCCTGGGGCATAAAATATACACACGAATAAGATGAAATTTAAAGCTTTGGGGGTTTCTTGGGGAGGGGACTGATAAACCAGAGGTTCAAGAATGGCCTCTTGTAGGAGGAGTTTAGAAGGAAAACAAGATATTCTAAGAGGAAGAGGATGAGGGAAAAAGGCATTCCTGGCAGAGGGCACAGCCTATGCAAAGTCAGGGAGGTGGGAGAGGACAGGGAAGAGTTTTCAGAAAAGTCTAAAAGAGTGTTGGAGACCTGGAATCGAACCCCACCTACGGCACTTTCTAGCTTTGTGACCCTGGGCACATCCGTAACTCTCTCCGAGGGTCAGTAATTCCCTGCTGTCTCCAGAAAACATTATCAACTCCTGTTTCCTATTTAAAGCCTTTCAGAAACTGGCTCCAATCTCCTTTCCGTAATGGGCTTATTACACATCACGACCATCAGCAGTATTACTGCCATTACAAATAACTCCTAGACGTGTTTGCAGAGTCCTTCACATACATTATTTAACTTCATTCCCACAATCACTCTGTGAGACGGATGCTTTTATTGTCCCCATCTGACCAATGACAGACGGAGCTGTAATGGGGACAAGCCGGGTTAACCGTGAGCATCAAATGAGACAACACCCCCAAAAGTACTCGCTAACCTGAAAGCGCTGTGTAACAGTCCCTGGTTATTTTCAAACATTTCCCCGAAAAGGCAGAAAAAAACCTCTGAACATACACATGCCTCCTTAAAGGGAGACCCCTGTGTGTGTGAGTGTGTGGGGGATGCCCCCTGCCTCTGTCCATGTTAACACATCAATTCTTTCTTTCTGCATTTCTAGGGAGGGCACGGCTACCCAGAACTGCCAAAAACCTACAGTCCGCAGTCCAGTCCCCCCGGGCTGTCCAGAGGCCGGAGCCAACAGCGCTTCCAGGACACGAGTAGCATGGGGACAGACTTCTCCTCCAATCCGACCCCCCTCCGATGCCTGGGGCCAAGCATGAGGACGATCACCAATTAGTCATAACAGCCGCCTCTTCTGTCCAGAGCTGGCTCATCCTCCCGTCAGCTTCCCAGAACAGCAGATGAATCCGGCACGGGATGGCCGTCCAAAGTTCTCCCCCCACCCCTGGGACAGTTTTTCCAAAAGAAATCAGCAGTCATCGCTGGCGCTCGCCAGAGCTACCCTGGAAGGAAGAGCGAGCCTTATCACAGCTTCCCACGCGGGCCTGCCTCGGTCCTGGCACAGGTGGGCAAACAGGAGGCCCCCCAACTGTAGGAACAGGGAGAGCTGCTCCAGCAACAAGCACGGCCCTGGGGGGCTGGGGGAGTCTGCTGTCAGTGACCCCTTTAAAGGAAGAAGCAGGACCTTAGGGTTCAAGTCCTGGGCTAGCCTTAAATTGCTGCGTGATCTTGAACCTTTGGGAGCTATTAAATTAAGAAAGCTCATAGTCTGTGGAAAAGGGAACGGGACAGTTACCTTAAAATAGCTAAAGAGATGTGAGGTCTCTTCCCCCTTTTAGGTATCAAGCTCCAAATGTTAGATGGCAAGAATTCGATTCGGCAAATTTGCCTTTTTCCCAAGGATTATTCCCATTTTGTGAACAAGGAAACTGACAGTAATGACTTGCAGAGCTCCTGAGTGGCAAGAGCAAGTTGTGATAATGATACAGTGTCTGGCATACAGTAAGTGCTTAATAAATGCTTATCCCAGGAAGAATATGGCACAGACTTTGTCTGTCTGCTTTCTCAGAGCCTTAACCTTAATTCCAAGGTGGCAGAGAGGTAGATTGAGGCTGGATAAAAAGAAAACCTTCCTGTGTGCATACCCATGGACCAAGCTACACCACTACTAGGTGTGTATCCCAAAGAGGTAAAAAACAAAAAGGGAAATATATATATATTATATATATAAAGAGGAAAAAAAGCATTTGTAGAAGGTTTTTTTTTGTTTTGTTTTGTTTTGTTTTGTTTTTTTTGTAGTGGCAAAGAATTGAAAATTGAGGGGAAGCCCATCAATTAGGAAATGGCTGAACAAGTTGAGATATAAGATTGTGATGGAATATTATTTAAGAAATGATGAGCAGGATCGTTTCAGAAAAATTCAGACTTATGTGAACTGATGCAAAATGAAGTAAAAGTAGAACCAGGAGAACACTAGCCACATAAATAGCAATTCTGTATGCTGATCAACTGGGAATGACTTAGCTCTTCTCAGCAATACAAAAACCCAAGACAATTCCAAAGGACTCGTGGTGAAAACTGCCAACCCACTTCCAGAGAAAGAAGTGCTCAAGTCTGAATGTAGAGTGAAACATTATTTTTCATGAGGTTTGTTCGGTTTAGTCTGTATTTTCTTTCACAACCAACATGAAATCTGTTTGGAGGACCAATACAGAAATACGTTTTGCATGACTGCATGTGCAATATCAAAATGCTGGCCATCTCAAGGAGGGAGGAGAGAAAATTTTAAAATGAATGTTAAAAATTGTTAGGGGCAACTGGATGGCACAATGGAGGACCCCGCGTTCAAATCTAGCTTCAGAAACTTAACATTTACTAATGTTAATGTGTGACTGTAGGCAAGTCACTTAACCCCAAATGCCTCACTAAACACACACATCCACACACACAAAATTATTTTTACATATAATTAGGAAAAATAAAATATTACTTAAAAAAAAAAAGAAAACTGTTTTAAGTACTGCCCCTAAGTGAAATGGACCTTTGATGGAAGTAGTAAGTTCCCCATTAAAAGAGGCCTTCCAGTAAAGATTTTTGGGGGCTATTAAAAGCTTAGTTGGGCTGACAGATTTCTCCCAGTTTGATATTTCAGTGATTAGAGCTGGAATAATAATCATAACAACAAAAACAAGAACCTGCATTTATGTCATACTTTAAGCCTTTTAGGTATAAATATCCTTATTTAATCATCAGTTCTCTCTATACAATAAATATCTGAGGCAGGATATGGGCTTTATCCCATAGTCCAGAACTTTATCATACATTGTACCACCAAAGATGCCAAAGGAAAGCATCTGATCTAACCTCCTCATTTCGCAGAGGGAGAATGGACCCAAACCTGGTTTGTCCTGCAGTCCAACATTATCTCATTTCATCCTCACAACCACCCTGAGAATAAGGTGCCCTTCTCACCCTTTCCTATCAGAAGGGATTTGGCCAAGGTCACCCCACTGGAAAGTTCTCTGAAACTGCATTTGAACTCAGATCTTCCTAACCCCAGGCCCATGGTTCTACCCACTGCTCCACCCAGCTGCCATAGACCATTGGCACCTGCCCAGAGGGTCACAGACCTCAGTCGCTTGGTCCCACTCTCTCATTTTAGAGGTAATAGTTCTAAAGTCTCGATACTTCCCATAGGGAAATAAAAGCCAGTAGCGACAGAATTCAAACTCAGGGCCTCCGACCTCAGATCACAGAGATGTGAGGTCTCTTCCCCCTTCTAGTGTCAAGCTCCAAGGGCTAGATGGCAAATATACTATTCAAGTGGTGCTTTCAAGTTTGCCTTTTTTCCAAGGATTATTTCCATTTTATAAACAAGGAAACTTGCAAGTTATGATAACAATATAGCGCCTGGCATACAGTAGGTGCTTAATACATGCTTATTGGATTGATTAAAATTTATAGCTGGAAGGAGCCTTGGATCTGGTTCAGTCCTTATTATGAAATACAGACAAGAGTGACTGGACCAAGATCACGTCAATCCTTTTCCCTTTGCACTCCACTGTTCCACCACACCTAGACCCAAGAGACATTCCAGCCACTTTCTGGAAGGTGTCACCGGGCTAAGAAAACTTAAATCAGCACCAAACCTCCCGGGTCCAAGCTGGGGGATGACTGCATTCACCAGATATGCAGCAGCAGAAACAAGAGGGGGCAGCTGCTGGAGAGGCTTCTCTGACACAGCCCGGGCCCTGCTCCTCTCCCTGCCCTCGGAGCACATCCTAGCCATCGGGAGGGAAATAATGGATGCTGAGAAGCAACTGCTCCTCCTCTGAGCTGCTCACGGGAGGGCTCCAAGGCCTTGCCCGTCCCTCTGCAGATCCCTCTTCTGCCCTAGCTAGCATTCATCTGCCTGTAAATTGGGATCAGGGATTCAGCATGGAAAGGGAACTTTTATTAATAAAATTGTGATTTGCCCAAAAGTCACCCCCAAAATGGAGAGATTCAGGGCTGAAGGGCTTATGAGATTGAGGACCCAGTTTGTTTTGTTTTTACTTTCTCCAATCCAAGGGCATAAAAGGGGAAAATCAGATTTGGGGGGGGGGACAGGAATCTTAGAGATCACTTCTAATCCAATGCTTTCATTTTACAGGAGGATTTGCGAGATTCACTAGAATTTATTATTCCCTAGATTTATTGGTTGATGGTTGACCTTGGTTCCCGAAAAGGACCTAAATGGCATCCGTATGTTCATGTCGAGTTAGTGTGTCTGACTGTGGCCGCTCAGACCCGTACAAGCTCGGCGTGCTCTGCCACAGGTGGGACACAAAAAGTCCCTAGGAACTTAGAACTTACTAGAGCGATCTGCCTCGAGCTGCAGCAAGCTCATTCCCTCTGACTTCCAATCCAGCATCCTCCTTTAGGGTCCCAGGACCAGATACAGGACCAGAGTCAGAGCTGGGAGGGTCTGAGATCACCTTGTCCAAGGTTACAAGACAAGATGGCAAGATTCAAACCCGTCTCCCTTCTCCCTCTGCCCCCCTTCCCCAAGGGTGTGAAAGACACTGGCTACAGCCCATTTATTCGGCTCCCCAGCCGGTGGTTGCTGGATATGCGAGTGACCGCCTCTGCCCAGAAGAGCGTCTCATGATCGGGGGTACTGGGGCTGTTTCAGGTCAAGCCCGAGCTGCTCTGGAAGCCGCAGACACAGCAGTAGGGCTTGTTTTCATTATCCCAGCCAAGGCTGAGACGGGGTGGGAGGGGTGGGAGTGGGGGGTGGTGGGGGAGAGAGAAGGTTTCCACAGAAAAATTAACAGCATCAACAGCAACACAACAACACCCCGTTCAGCCCGCAGCCAATCATGCGGTTGTTTTCCCCTCTCGTCGCCTCTTGAAGGCTGTAGTTTGGGGGTGGGATGGAAGGGGAAGAGCAGAACATGATGATAAGGGAGCTGGGACACCCAAGGCAAGGGCAAATATTTGGATTCAGCCTCCAAAATTCTGGCTGGGGCTGGGGAGGGGGGGCAGAGAGACCACATGCACCGCGGTGTCTGGTCTGAAGAGCAAGGCTAGAACTCGGAGGCGCCAGCCCAGACCTGCTCCCAGCCCACCAAGGTCAGCTGCAGAGGAAGGGCTGAACCGCCGGCCATTGCCCGTTGTTGGGGGTAGGGGTAGGGGGAGGGGATTCACCACTCATGAGCCCAGGTCCGTGTCCCGAGAAAGTCAGGTGGCAGCTTTGCCTATCACCGGCCAAGAACACCTTAACGTGTTTACACGTACGGCTCCTTCCATAAATGAGAACGTATATAAAGCGTCCTTCCCATATTACATCAATGCAAAGAAGGCGGCAAGGCTTAAGGGGTCTTTGACGCCAAGGAGATCCAGATTTAGTCCCACCTGGGACGCATTAGTGACTGCATGAACCTGGCCGACCTTTCTCGATAGTCTAAGCCCCAGCTTTTTAAACTGTGGTTCTCAACCCCAAAGAGGCTCTCATAACTGAACAGGGGGGTTGAGAAATCACAATTTATTATCAGTAACTGTTTAATTTGTATACCTATTTTATATACCTATATAACTGGGATTGGGTTAAATTTTTCAGGTAAAAAGGGGGGCAAAATGGAAAAAAATTTAAGAAATCCTGATCTAGGCAATTCTACATAAGATGCAGAGAAAATGGAGAATTGCATAGAAAAATTTTATTTTATATACTATATAACCAGGGTTGGGTTAAAATTTCTTGGGTGAAAAGAGGGAACAAAATGGAAAAAGTTTAAGAAATCCTGATCTAGGCATTTCTACATAAGATGCAGAGAAAATGGCTATTTGAATAGGAAGAGAGAATAGTGTCTGATTTGCATACCTATTTTATATACCTATACAACTAGGGTTAGGTTAATATTTCTCAGGTCAAAAGGGGGAGCAAAATGGAAAAAGCCCTGGTCTAGGCAATTCTACATAAGATGCAGAGAAAATGGAGAATTGCACAGGAAGAGAGTAGTGTTTGATTTGTATACTTATTTTATATACCTATGTAAAATTTCTCGGGTAAAAAGGAGGCACAAATGGGAAAAAAACTTAAGAAGCCCTGATCTAGGCAATTCTACCAAAAAATGCAGAGAAAATGGCTACTTGCCTAGGAAGAGAGTATTTCCTCATAAACTGGGAGTTCCTTGCACTCATGAAATCACATCTCTAGTCCCGATGGTTATATCAGTGCTATTTTGGGGAGGAGGTGTTAGCCCATCTTAGAAAGCCCATTTGTCCAAAGATATTTCACAAGTCTTCAGAATCTTTACGATTCTGCATTTAAATGCATTAAATTGCCTTTAAATGAGGGGAATCAGAAAACTAACCCAGTCCCTCTCACAGGTGAGAGTCAGCCCTTCAAATACACAGACAGCTAGCGTATCTTCCTCTAGAGAGTCCTCTAGAGTGTCCACTGTCAATTTCTAACACATGTGGTTCCTTTTCTGCATTTCTCTATCAAATACAGATGAGATGCTCAGCAAGTCAGCCAGAGCAGAAGGAGGGCCTCTCAGCTGGCTCCACCCCAATGACTAATTTGTCTGCACCTCAGTGAAAACCACGCAAATTATGAGTTAAGAAGGCACTTTAAGGAAGAACACCAACTGGGACGGGTTATTAGGTGAGATACAGATGCAACCTTATGGAGCTACTAAGATGCAAGAAAGAAATTGATCGATGGTTTGAAAATATTATATTGGCTCTGCCCAACCATGAACAATGATGAATATTCTCTCCAATTATTTAAGCCTTCCTATCTTTCTTTTCTTTTTGAAATGGACAGGAAGTCCCATCACCAGCACAATTACTTACTAGCTGTGGGGCGATCTATTCTGCAATTAGTAGAGTTTAAGCACAGTGCCTGGAACATAGATGATTAATAAATGATTATTTATTAATTGATTGAAAGATGGAAGAGAGTTGTCTGAGGCACAGATAAGTTAAGTAATTTACCCAGATTCATAAAATGACTCAAACCCAGGTCTTCTTGGTCAATTAGAGTGTTTTGGAGTTGCCTTTAAATAAATACCACATGTGCCTTGGTAGGCTGACTCCCAGATAGTTTGTGCATTTTGCAATTTTCATCATGGAATTTCTTGATTTTCTTGCCTTTTGGTTAGTAGTGCAGAGAAATGCTGATGATTTTGTGCATTCTTTTTGTATCCTGCTTCTTTTAGTGAAGTTAAAAATCGTCTCAATTAGCTTCTCTGCCAATTCTCTGGAACTTTTAAAGTTAAACCACCATATCCATCTGCTGATAGGGATAATTTTATTTCTTCTTTTGCTCATGCTTCTAATATGTCATATTATTCTGGAATTTTGAGAATCCTAGGGAGAAGAGGAACTATCCAATTAGCAGGAGAACTCTATCCAGTCAAACTCCATCATTTCACAGAGGAGGAAACCAAGGTACAGGAATCAAGTGACTTTCTCAGAGCCACACAGCTAACAGAAATCTGATTTTCAGCAATGTCTACTACACCATTCTGCAAAGTAGGATGGGGCCTGATGGGAACAAGGGAAGAATTTCATCTTCCCTTTTCACATACTCCCTTCTATATGGATTCTCTCTAGCCACCTGGTCCAATCCCCTCATTTCAGAGAGGCCTGGTAAGTGAAATGACCTGCCCACTGGTCCTATAGGTAGTCATGGGAAGCAGTAAGAGGTGGAATATGGAGTTGTTTAACCCGGGGAGCTTGGACACCAGCTTTTGGGGAGCTACAAATTTGGCCCGCCCCAAAGAGAAAAATTTCCCCCACAAACACAGAGACAGTATATGGTTTCAAGAGTCAAGGCAATACTTACGATCAAGTCCATTCAAGTAACGCATTCGTATTTCACAGTGGCCCCAGACAGCACTTACTACTGGGTAAAGTTTTTTGCCCTTGAGTCCCCGAAAGGCCACTCCCATGTACTGCCCATCGACAATGAAGCTCAGCGTCCCATCGTCCATATCTAGGGCCACCAGGAAAGAATCTGGCACTATGAAAGTCTCGTCCGGTTCTAGGAAGGCAGGGTAGGTTTTACTTGGCTGGTTCTTCCCATCGTGGTAGAGTCTGTTCCGCCCCAGGTCCCAGCCCCAGGACTCATGGTTGTTACCCACCAGGGTTGTGTACCCGACCGAGTGCAAGGGGGCATCTGCCGTGGCCACCCCCACGACCGCGTGAGTGCCGCGCTGGCGCATGGCCCACGTGATCTGCCACACGTGCAGCCCGCGCGTGTACCCCACTTTCCCCCTGATGGCGTCTGTGCTCTGGGCCACCGGATGCCGGTGAAAGATAAGTTTGTCGTCTTCCTTCACAAACACATTGAGCGAGCGGTCGTCATTATTCCAGGAGTGGAGCAGCTGGACGTCGTAGGACACGGGGGGCATGTCCAGCAGCAAGTCCAGCCGCGTGGGCTTACAGTAATCCAGGCCCTGGAGCTCTTGTTTCAGGGGCCTGTACGTAGGGTCCCTCATGTCCACAGTCTTTATTCCCCCAGTGACCTTCTGCCCCATGCTAACGTCTGACTTCACCTTTCTCGTCCTCCCAAGGCAAACTCATCAATTGCAGGCCTTTCTGTCCTGTTTTCCAATCAAATACCGGCAAGATTCCTAAAGAAGGTTGCTAGGAGACGCAGTCAACTTGTATAGCATTTGGGATTGCCTAAAGGATGGAAAGAAAAACAGATGAGGAGGGGGAAGAGGAGGGGGGAAAGTTAAATATTACTACGGGGTCATAGTAACTGGATAAATGAACAACACATTCCATCTGCTGTTTTTAGAAACCAAAGCTCATTTCACACCTGTTAGCAGAACACAGTCAAGTCTCCGAGCACAACTGCTGGGTTGGGGCAGGAGCCAAATACGTGCCCCCCCAACCCCCCTCCCCAAGTCCTAGTCATGGGTCTTTGTAAAAGGAAATAGCAGGTGTCCGTAGTACTGGCCAAGGGACTGACTGTGCTCCCGAAGGCCAGAATGCCAGGGTTTCAAAGTCTGTCTAAGGGGCCCCATGAGAGGGAAGGAAAAGGGATGAATGAGGACAGAGTTCCTGCTCTCAGAAAGCTTAGAGCCCAGAAGAGGAGGTAAGGTATTTACACAGACAAGCAAAGAGATCTGTGTGTCTTATTTGAGCCTCACAATTCCACAAAATATTACTGTTTCATTTTACCATTGAGTTAATTGAGCTTAAGAGACACAGAAGCTAAGAAACTGTCCAGAGACCAACAAAGGAAGGAAATAGGCATTTATTAAGCGCTGACTGTGTGCCAGGTCCTGTGCTATGTGTGTTTTACACATATCTTATTTGAACAGTTCAACAAACCTGGGAGATTGGTAGTGTTCTTTATTCTCATTTTACAATTCAGGAAACTGAGGCAGATTAAGTGCTTTGCCTCATGTCACACAAAGCCCAATGCAAGAGTCAAGATTAAATCTTTCTGACTCAAATCACAGTGCTATGAACACTAAGGTGGGCTACCTCTCCACTTCAGAGGAATCACAGCAAAAATAGTAGCTACATTTATTACTTCTGTGACTTTGGGCAAGCTCCCTAAGATACTGCCCTTTCACACATGCCCTTGTATTCAAATCCTGCCATGGGCACCATGTGTGTGAACTTGGCAAATTTCCTAAGGGGACACTCTCTCATGAGTCAAAGGCTTTGGGTTCAAATCCCATCATGGATGTTTACTGCCTACATAACCTCAACTTCCCTGAGGATAGCTCTCTATTTTGTCTGGCTGCCATCATCTTGGCCTCCAACCAATGCACTTAGTATTACATTTACATCCCTCAGTTTCCTCATCTGGAAAACGGAAGGGCTGATGCAGATGGCCTCTGAGCTAAGAGCCCAGCATCCCCTTTATTCAGGGGCTGACTACGCAAAACTGAATGTCTCCTGAGTCCACTTTACTTCAGAACCTTCGAAAGAAGGTGAGCAGAAGAGACAAAACATAATCAAACTTGGTTCTCTTACTAGTTTAGCTTTGAGGAGTCTCGGTTAGTGCTTTGGGGGGCTGGTTGACCAAACTGGGATACTTAGAGAAGATTTGGGGAATTGTGCAAACTCATTGCTACTTATCTTCCAGCAATTCCTGGGGCAGAAGGATTATTACACTTGTTCTGCCTGGCTCCGGAAAACAGAATCAACAACAAGAGGAGGCAGCTGAGGGTCTCAGTGGATAGAATCTGAACCTGGACAGGAATTTGAATCTTGCTTCAGACACCTACTCTCTGTGTAACCTTTAGAGTCCCCTTTAAAGGCCATTAGGCAAAGGCTGATAGACCCCCTTGTTAGGGGTCTAAATGAGCTTCTTCAGACTCAGGTTGGATTTGGTAGTCTATGAAACCCCAAGGACTGCTGGGGAGGTGGAGATGAGTCGGAAGGCTAGAACCACCAAGAACAAGAGATGGAACTGGTACATACATGATGAGTTATTATAATCCCTTGGGTCAATTCATGGACAAACATCAATGGAGCTGTATTATGTGCAGAGAGAGGAAAATGCCAGATACTGCTAGAGATGCTCTCAAAGGGGGTGGGGATGAGGGGCACCAAGCCCAAGATCACTCAATCAACTGATCAATCATTCTAATGATCAATAAAACAAAACATTAAGCATAGACTATGTGCCAGGTATATGCACTAAGTTCATTCTTGTGAATATGAGGTCTAGGCATCCCTTAGGTGACCATGAAATCAAAACTATTTTCATAATAACACTAAGAAATTTTTTCACCTCTAACAGGGTAAATAATCTTGAGAGATAGGACCCAAATAAACAAGTTTTCTTATTTAGAGAAAGAGGGGGGTTGCGTAAGATGGCCTTATTCCATAAAAGAAGCTACTATTTGGACAAACAGCATTTTTCCTCTGGGCCTCGGTTTCCCCATCTGTAAAAGGAGGGGATTGGGCTTCTGAGGTTCCTTCTCATTCAGGAAGCAGACGGAGAAGAGAAGGGGAGAGTCACTGGTAGCTCAGAAGCTAAAAAGTGTTTCCCCTCTGCTTGTTTTATTGATTTTCCACTTTGAAAAGCAATCTGTGGTCACATCAGTCAGGACACTGTGTCTGTGGGGAGGTCAGAAGGGCAGGCTCAGCCAAATGCCCATCCATAGTGCAGAGGAGAAATCTGGGAGCTCAGAACATTGGCTCTCCTCCATTCTTGGACCCATGGGGTACTAGAAGAAGGGGGAAACAAAAGCTTGCCCGGCTCCAGTGGCCTTGGGATTCTCATGGAGCCCTTCAGAGCACAGTGGCTTCAAGAATAAATCCCGGCTTTCTTTGCTTTCCTTCATATACCCAGTGGTTAGCACAACGTTGATCAGATCCTTAATAGTCAAATGATCCTAGGCAAGTGACTCAACCTCAACTTCTATTTCCTTACCTGAAAACAAGGGGATTGGAGGATCTGACCTTTGGGCATCTTCCTAAGCACTGAAATATCCAGTCCAGAGGAACAATATTACTCCCGTTTCTTGTTCTCACAACTCCCAGAAGGAAGAGGGAGCTCTGAGGACCCGCTCCTTAAGAGTGAACCTGGCTACAACCTCTTCCACTACCCACCTCATCCCATAGAGCTGGTGTTCACAAGGCACGACCAAGGAGCTTGACATGAGGTACTACTAAATGCCAGGATAATTTTTTGAATCTTAAATTTCCTAAAACTCCTTTTTTTTTTTTTGGTTTTGTGACCCCAAATCTCAGCCTGAATCATGGAGAGTGCCTACCAAGTGCCTGAACTGAACTCAGCTTGGGAACCTAGGAGGATAAAAGTGGGGAGAAATAAGCAGGAAGGAGTGAACCCATCTCTGAAGACCAGGCCCCCTCCCACTTGCTAATCATGGACCTCAGTTTCCTTTTCCATTAAATATGGGGACACTGGATCTCTAAGATCTCATTCTAATCATAAGTCTATGATCCTGTGAAAATTAAACTTCATGCTTGGCCTGTTTAATATAAGGAAGAGAAGAGAGGGGAGATGGGGAAGAGAGAAGAAAGTGCTATAGGAGTTAGACCTCAAAGGAAGCTAGAGTTTTCTGAGATTGTTTCCTCTCCTCTCCTGTGTCACACACTACTTTCCTGTTCCTCCCCCTTACACAATTGGAAGAATGATGGGAATAAGCATTTATGTATCATCTACTGTATGCTAAACAATTTCACAAATATCACTTCATGTGATTCTCACAACAACCCTAAGGGATAAGTACTATTATTATCAACATTTTACAGTTGAGGAAAATTAGGCTGAAAAAGGTGAAATGGTACTTAATAACTAACTGAACCAGGGAAGTAAGTATCGCTATCATCCCCATTATGCATGAATCAATTGATGTGAAGGGAATTTAGCTGACTCACCCAATCAGTTTCCAAGGCAGGATTTGAACTCCTGTCACACCATGCATACTTTTCATGACAGATACAAGAGTTCGACTACTTTTCTTACTTTTTTCTTTAACAATTTCGGATGGATATTTTTCATTTGCCCAGTAACAATGGGGCACTGGCCTGCCCTGGAGGCTGAGGAGCACCAAGGAGAGCACCTGGACCCTTCTTAGAGCTGTACAATCCACAGAACAGAGATAAGGCTAGCAGCCTACCTGTCTAACACCGCTCCAGTCTGTTCCAGGATCCAGCACCAGTCCCCTCAGTCGCCGGCTCTGACCAAGATATGGACAAACCTGAAGGAATAAAGAAAAAGCCAAATCTGACTGGGTGCCTTGAGATGTTGACTAAAGCAACAGGTAGAAATCTTGTCCCTAAAATCCCAGGCTCCCCTTTCAAAAGAGGGTCCTGGACTTAGAAATTAAGGAGATCTGGATTCTAATTCACCTTGTGATTGGCAGTATATATAGTATACCGCTATATTTAGTGGCAGTGTTGGGGATCAATGTGCTCCCCTTTCAAAAGAAGGTCATTGACTTGGAAAATAAGGAGACTTGGATTCTAATTCTATCTTATATACCGAAAAGCTGTGTAACCCTGGGCAAATCATGTTTACCTCTCTCAGTTCTCAATTTCTTTATCTGTAAAATGGGGATATCTGCAGTCTATATAGTGATAGTGTTGGGGATATCAAAGTGCTCCCTTTTCAGAAGAGGATCCTTCCCTTGACTTGGAAATTAAGGAGACCTGGATTCTAATTCTACCTTATGTACTGAGAAGCTGTGAAATCCTGAGTAAATCATGCTTACCTCACTGTCAATTGCTTCATCTGTAAAATGGGGATAATATCTGCAGCCTATCTAGCAGTAGTGCTGGGAATCGAGGCCAAGTGAAATAAGTCATTTTTAATATATCTGACCACCTAGGATTGAAGTGACCAATCCCAACTCCCCCCAGACTCCAGTCCTCGAACCCTGGTCACCTAATCATACCAGAGCTAAGACTGCTCCTGCTCCACAACCTTTATTCACTTCTATAGCTCTCCAGATCAGATGGCCCTTCCCCCTAGAATCCTGTCTCTCCCATTCAAATTAAAGCTCCTTCAGCTTAGTACTGGGCCTGGATCCGAAGTCAAATCCATCCTCCAACAGTAGCTGTGGGATGTTGATATGGGCTATGTAAATGCTAACTATTTTATGTCGTAATAATATCATTATTATATGTTATTTCTATTATAAGAATACTATTATTGTCATTGGCGCCTAATGCCTGGTGTTTTATGTAAATGTTATTAGCTATTTATTATTACTATTATTATCAACATTATCTCGTGTATAGATAGCAAGGTGAGAAGGGAAGGGTATGAGGGAATGGCAGAGGACTTTGTAGCCAGGTATCTGTCCATTCTACCTCGATTCTTATTGTTGAACCTTTGCTTAATGCTTAGACATGAATCTTCACCAGGGGACAAAGCCAGAACCAGAACTGAGGCCCAGAGAAGTTCAGGGATTTTATAGGATCGGACCTAAAGCTATGAGGGGCTTTTGAATTCAATTCTCTGGTTTCATAGACGAGAAGACTGAGGTTCAGAGGTGACGTGATTGGCTCGGGTGACCCATCTAGTATCTGAATCTGAAAGGATCTGAAAAGAGTGAACTGGACTCAGACCTTTCTACAACACTCATTCCAGTGTAGACCTGTGACTTTCAGAGATCTCTATCTCCAGAGTCACTAAAAAAAAAAAAAAAAATCCCAACAACTCTCTCCCCCAAACCAAAACAAACCAAAAATCCCACTTATTCTTGGGGTACAATAGTTGAAAATAGGCAAGGTGGTTTGCCATGTTCCCCCCTGCCCCCACCTCCAGGTTCCCAAGGGATTATTGGCAAATGGTTGAGGTTCTCTGAAGGGGCGGTGCTCCCACAGGGGTGCTTGGGGCAGGGGACCATCCAGCCTGGCAAGCCGGCTCCCCTCCCAGTGATTTGCAGTGACCCTAGAACAGTTAAGCTATTGTTTACCCCACAAAGGCTGGGAAAGGATAAAATTCAAGATGCGGAACAAGGTGACCTATTTATAAAACCTCCTTTCACCTGAAGATCAAATAACATCCTCCCACCCCCAGCCTTCCTTTCAGCCCCTACCTCCAGAGCTCCTCCCTCCTCCCTCACCCCAACTTGGCTGATTGCAGTCTGGGATTTTGCAAGGGAAGCTCTGGTGGTCACATTCCCTCATTACTGCAGTTCTCCCCTCCTAGACAAGGTAGGGAGCTGGTCAGCTTCTGCTTGAGCTCAAGGAACTAGGGAGCTCTTAAACCCTAAAGGTTATGGGAGAATAAGATCAATACAAGTCTCTAGAGCATAAAAAAGCTTCTCAACCTATGTTATGTCCCAGACTCCTCTTGACAGTCTGCTGAGGACCGCCCCACTCCCTTGTCAAAATCAAGATTTTAAATGTATAAAGTAAAATGCATCAGATTACGAAAGTTCACATGGTGACTAGAACCAGAAAAACACCATCCACAGTAACAAAACTGTGTGATGATCAACTATGATAGCTCTAGTGCTGCAAGACAATTCCAATAGACTTGGGATGGAAAACAGCATCTACATTCAGAGAAAGAACCATGGAGACTGGATGCAGATTGATGTATGCTACATTCACCTTTTATTTTATTTTATTCATTTTGTTTTGTTTTTTCTTTCTCGTGGTTCTTCCCTTTTGTTCTCATTTTTCTTTCCCAGCATGACTCATATGGAATATTTTTTAAATGATGGTACATGTATAACTTAAATCAAATCGCTTGCTGTCTTGGGAGGAGGGAAGGAGGGGAAAATATTTGGAACTCAAAATCTTACAAAAATGAATGCTGAAAACCATATTGACATGTAACTAGAAAAGTAATAGGCTATTAAAATAAAATTTTTTTAAATAAATTCACAGACTCTGGGTAAAGGACATCTTCCCAAGAAAAAAATGACAGGATGGGAAAATAAATAATTTTAGAGGAAGTGGCAGGGTGCTAGATTTGAGAGCCCAGAGGGATCTTGGAAGTCCTTTCATTCCACCTTTTCTTACAAAAAAGGAAAACTAAAGCCCAAGATAATCGCAGCAATAATCATAATAGCATTTTTATAGAGCAACAACAAGAGCTTTACAAATATTATTTCATTTGATTCCTACTACCACCCTGGGAAAGAGATATTACCATCTCCATTTCACAAATGAAGAAACTGGGCTGAAAGGCTAATTGCCCAGGGTCCCTTGGGCGGAAGACAAGTATCAGGGCTGGAATACTCCTGCTCAGGAAAAGGCTCAGCATGTCACGATGACAACCCATCCCCTTCCCCCTTACACAAGTTATCCAATTAGGAAAAAGACCCTCCTTTCCCCTCTCTTTCTTTCTCTGTCTCCTTGTCTGTCTCTGCCTGTCTCTGTCTCTCTTTCCCTTCGTCTCTCTTCATCCAACCACCCAGCTGTCAAAATAAGCTTTCTAAAGCACAGGCTTTAATTTTAGGGGCTCTAGTTTTAGGGATGGAAAGTTACATGGTTCAACCCCTTCCATGGGAAATTGAGGTTCATAAAGGTGAAGTGACTTGTTCCCAAATCCAGGCAGACAGTAAAAATGGCAAAGCTGGGAAGCTGACCCTATCACTTTCCTACTCAAAAGTCCTCAATGGCTCCCTATTACCTCTGGACTAAAATACAGTAACAAAGATACACATTCCTCAGGCTGGCATTTAAGGCTCCCTCAATCCGGTTCCTATCTTTCTGACTTCTTTCACATTATTCCTCTCTATGAACTCCAGAGCCTTAAAGCCTCTTCCCTCTGCATTCATAACTCTAATACCATGCTAACCTTCCCATCTTCTCAGCTCTGCTTCTCAGAATGACAGCATAGTGGAGAGAAGCTAGGGGCTGGGAGTCAGAAAGACCCGAGTTCAAATCCAGCCTCAGATAATTACTAACTAGGATTCTTGACAGGTCATTTTTATCTCTGAACAACAGGGTTGTTGGATCAAATGAAATTATAGTTGGAAACTGCTTTGGGAACCGTAAAGAGCTAAAGAAATCCAGGTTGTAATGAAGTGCCATGAAGAGCGACAGTTCTGGTTTGTGTCCCTGAATTACTGGTACCTAGCCCATACCCAAAGCTCCCCAGATGCTTGGCTGACAGAACCAAAAGGTCATTTCCAATCACCCCGCGGTAGGCAACTTCTTAATTTCCCCACTGTCCAATGTACAACTGAAGCTGCTTAAGAGCAGGGGTTGCTTTTCCTGGTACATAAGAGACACTTGTCGTGGAAAGGAACAAATGTCAATGGGAGGGAAGACTCCCTCCTAGGTTTTAGTCCCTCAATGAAGTATCTTTACAGCGAATATTTAGCAATGGCAAGTCTTTGGGAACACCTTCTGCCCATGAGTCAAGGAAATGATCCTTCAGCTCTGACCTCTAGGAAGTTCAGTTCCATTAAGCATTTGTTGAAATGGGTTCCGAAAACTTCTCTTGAGAGGGAGGGGGGCAATAAAAGCACTAACAGTCCCTAAGTCATCCCCTTTGACCTTAAAGGGCACAAACACACCTGCCTTCCACCTCCAGAAGGCTCCAAATGACTCATCAACGGCGCTTAGAAAACCACACAATCAGTTAAAGCCGTTGTCCCCTGGGAAATCAGGTCTGTATTCATTTAGATACGAAAAATTAAAAGTGAAAAAATAAAAGTTACTGGCTGTACTAATCATCAAGGTCACGGGTACATCATTCTATCTTTGCTGCCAAATGTTCCTCTCCATGAGAAGGTCCAGTTCTTAGAAGCTGGATAGACAGTGAGTCAATAAACATTTATTAAGCACCTATTGTCAGGTTCAGCACTAAATACTGGATAGGGAGCAGATGCTGACCTCAAAGGTCCTCAAATATTAACTTTACAACTTCACAAATGAGACAAAATATACTGAATGGCTACTGGATACCCCTAAGAGATTCTACTTCAGAAGACTATGGAAAAAAAGTACTGGGTTCAAATCCTGCCTCTTTCTCTGACCTTGGACAAATAATTTCATGCCTTTCAGTTTTCCTCATTCAAAAAATGAGGACTTTGGACCAGAAGATACTATCTATCTATGAGCCCATGAAGTCACAACCTCTTCATGCCAGTTTTCCTTTGTTAAGATCAGAGTGAGATTATTTGAATTATTTGGCCTTGGGCAGTTCATCTATGTGGACTTGCAACTTTTTACTCAGAAAAATGAAGGGATCGGATTGAGTGACTTCTGCTGTCCATTTCTTATGGATTGAGTGTTCTCAGAGTTTAAAGGAGTTTCCAGAATTGTGTGCCCGGTGGAGCATCTACTCACAGAGATCCAATTAATACTTCTTCTTGCCTCTTCCTCCCTGAAGCAGAAATATTTCTATATTATATCTTTGCCTAGAAAAAGCTCCCAATGGAACCAACCCTCTGAGGAAGAAAGTACTTCTCGCTATTAAGTATAGAGATAACTATTCTCACCCTGGGGCAGCTAGGTGCTGCAGTGGATAGAGCACTGGCCTTGGAGTCAGGAGAACCCGAGTTCAAATCGTGCCTCAGATTTATTAGTTGTATGACCCTAGCTAAACCACTTAACCCAGAATGCCAGGGGGAAAAAAGTAAAAGATTTGTTAAACATTAAATGACAATGTGATGGATAGAATTCTGGAAGATCCAGGTTCAAGGTCAATTACTGTAAAAGCTTCCTAACTGGTGTCCCTCTCTCAAGTCTGTCTTATACAATGACGCCAAAATTATTTTCCTTAAGTGCAGATGTGACCTTGTCGCTTCCATTCTCACCCAACTGAACAAATATAAACCAACTTCCCTCTTTAGCTTTTCAAGCCCTTCACGAGCTGGCCCCAGCCTATCTTCCCAGCCTCAGTGGATGTCATCCCTCCTTCTCCTCTCACACCTTGCAATCCAACAAAATTGGCCGTCTGTTTCTCATGTGAGCAAGACCTGCACCTCTCACCTCTGTACTTGCAAAGGCCGTGACAGAGATCCCACTTTGCCTCTGCTTTATGGAGTCCTTCCCTACCCTTAAGATGCATTTCACTCATCAGAAATCCTTGGGATCTCTGCTCCCCTTTCCCTCCTCCACCCCACTGCTGACATCTCCCTCCAAAAAGGACTACCAGGGACTTAATAACTCGGTCTGTGGTTATTCACGTTAGATTTAAGCCGTACATATTTTTAGATGTGCTGACTGCCTCCCTCTATTAGAAGGTAACCTGTACCAAAGCAGAAATGGTGTTCTTCTTTGTGTCTGTATTCCGAGCACACAACGGCTCCTTCCTTAATGAACCGATGGATTGGTTAACGCTCATTGATCACTGATGGATCAATCCTGCTTTGACCCTCACTCCCTGGATAATCTTGGTCCTATGATCCATCAAGACCTTTCTTATTTCTCTTTTCCACTTTATCTCTGATCATTTCACCTGGAAGTCTCCCAAGGCTAAAGTGCTAGTGACTCTCGGCTGTCCCCACAAGCGCCACTGAGCCCAGACTTCTATTAGTTTCCATTATCCCCCAAGTTCCTTGTGTCCTTGGCAGATTCACAGGCGAGGGTGCTGAAAGTATTATAGGATTAGGGATAAATCAATCTAAAGCCCTTTGGGGAGAGTGTGTGTGTGTGTGTGTGTGACTGTAGTCCACTTGCGGCGACCATCAAAAAGGCACCAACTGGAGAGCAGAACCTCTTTAAAAGAAAATGCTCCTGGTCAGACATGACAATAAAAATCCTTTTATTAAAGAGTATTTAAATGGATATTGATGCAGGAGGAAAGGATCTAGGGCCAGCAGATCTGGGTCCTGTGCCTGCTCTGCATGCTAAGAACTGTGACCGTGGGCAGGTCATTTCTCACTCCCGGAGGCCAGGATATCTTAGCTGTCAGGGTAGACTCCATGATTTCCAAGGTCAAGCTCTTTCCCGATCCAAAAATTTGTTCAAGCATTTTTTTAGTCATGTCTAACTCTTCTGACTCATTTTAGGGTTTTTTTTTTTTTTTGGCAGAGATAGTAGAATGGTTTGCCATTTCCTTCTCTAGCTCATTTTATAGATGGGGAAACTAAGGCAGACAGGTTTTCTGAGTTGCCTAGAGTTACACAGCTATGAAGTGTCAACTCAGGAAGGTGAGTCTTCCTAATTCCAGGCCTGGTACTTTCAAACAGCTAGCACTCTCACAGAGAGGTGAGGGCTCTCACCTTTGCCAACAGGTACTTAAATGAGTCCTTACTTCTTGGGTGCCACAGGAACCTGCCTCCGAGCTTCCCCTCCTCCCCTCGGCTTTACCAGCCTGGCGAGGGTTGATGGCCCCCCAAGTTCCTTTGTCTGCTAGGGGATACCTCAGGAGACCTTGCTGGGCAAGTCACTTAACCTTGTTCTTCTGTCTCACTTTCCCCCTCTGTTGGACGACATGACCTCTTTGGGTTCCAAATCTATGATCATCCGGCACCGAGAACCAGGGGATGTTGCCGGGCGGGAAGGGAGAGCTTAATCATAAAGGGGGGGGTTTTATCTGCCCAGAACTTGATCCATTTATCAACTCCAATCATGACAACCCTGTGAGAGAGGAGACATTATCCCCTATTTATGGATGGAAAAACTGAGGCAAAGAGAGATGAAGAGGGATGGCCACAATCAGCCAGCTAGTGAAGCATCCGAGCTGCAGTTAGAATCCTGGGGCTCTACTTTCTAAGCTCTGCTACCTAAGCGTGGACACGCAGACACTCGGCGTTTATACCTTCCCATGAAACGGACTGAATTTGGATGGACGTCCATAGCCACCCAGTCGCCGTTATCCCCAGGGCCCTCCTCTACCGTCTTTCTCAGGCACGGGTTGGGAGGGTGTGTACAACGCACCCCAAGGAAGGGCCCTTCTGGGCTGAAGAACAAACCCAGACCAGAAGCTTCCCAAGAACTGTCACATTTCAGGGCAACCTTGCAGGCTCGAGAGCCCAAGACAAGGGGAGCCCGCGCCGTCCAAGAATGCTCAAGGGCCAAGCGTTTCACGGTGCTGGGGGGTGGGTGTGTCACATGTGCCCCCGATACAGCCCAGCCCAGGAGGAGCCCGAGGAGAGCCGGGAGCCTGAGGCGTAGGGACGGAGGAGGGACGGACTCGGGCCGCAGGCAGCTGGCAGGTGGCCCCCTCGTTCCTGAAGTCCCGCCTAACGCCACGGGTACTCAGTCAATGGCATTCCCGCGGGGTAACCTGAGAGCCTTTGAGAGCCCAGTTAGTGTGCTCATGGCATGAGCAAAGGGAAAGTCCGAGGTACCTCTCTAACCTCTCTGGGGTATGGCCCTTGTCATCCCCTCGCCAGGGCCGGGGGAGGAAAAGAGCCCAAAGCCCGGCGGCAAGGAGCAGAGATCGGGGAGATGGCGAGAGCCGGGGGGACAATGGACCCTTCATCGATCCATGAATGCCATCCTTGTGGAACGGAGCCGGCATTGGCGGAGACATACACTGCTTTCTCGACGCCCCGGCTCCCTACCAAAAAAATCAACATTCCAAACAAGTCCAACTTCCAGAGGGCAGCTGGAAGGGCAGATTTCAAACGCAAACACCCCGACTTCTTGCCAACATAGCCATCGTGGTATGAAGAGCCCCGGTTTGCCACAGCTTCAACTCCTGCAAACCAGTCGGCATCCCTAAACCTCAGGTTCCTCCTCTGCAAACTGACAGGGTCGGTCCTCTCCAGGGTCAGGTTTATCGTCTACCACAACCTTGGGCCTCAGTTTCCCTCTCTGTAAAATGGCAGAGTGGTTCTCTTTGTCTCTGGGTGTATGAGCACTCAAGCAGAGGCGAGTAGAGACAGAACTTGCGACAAGAAGAGATTCATACACCATTTGGTCAAAAATCTCTAGATAAAAAACCGACCACTGATTTTCCAGAAAAATCACAATATGGAAACAATTCGGCCATGGCCGCATTTATGACCTGGGTGACCTAAATAAGTCCCCTCCCTCCCCTCCCAGCTCCAGACAACTGCTTCCGACTTCTCCCCCCGGGCAGTCCTCACATTGGGACAATCCCTGCTGGCCGGTGCCTGGCAGAGCGAGATGCTCTGCGTCCGCACGCAGGGACACAGGCCCACACAAAAGAGCCATTCAGGACGTCGGCCCGTCACCTGCTGGGAGCCCTCCTCGGCTCTGAGAGAGGAGATCAGCGCCCAGCGGGGTGGGCCGCAGACCGACGAGCTGCCCCCCCCCAGCCACGCCAGCTCGCCCCCCGGCCCCGGAAAAGCAATTAAAAAATACTTCTTCTTAAAAGAGCGGCCTTCCAGCTGAATGACCTCTGCTGGTGCTGGGCCCTGCTCTCAAACCGAGAAGGGCTGCCGGGGCAGGCGGGAGGCGGGAGCCGAGTCCCATAGGGCCCCCGGCTTCCCCAAATGGCCAAAGGGTAGTGAGGACCAGCAGCACCAAGCAATTCCTTCTCCCTCGCCTTCTTTTGTATCCTCAGCACAGTATCTGTAGGTGCTTAATACGTGCTAGCTGACTGCCTGATCAGAACCCAGGTCAGCTAAACGTTAATTAAGAGTTAAACAAAAATTAAGAGCCCATTGGCACTATGCTGGGAGTAGCGAATGCGGGCATCCCCGCCCCCAAGGATCCGTGGCAGGGCTGCTGGTGAAAAGGACCACACAGATGTGCGTACAAAAGAGAGAGGGACAATAAAGTCCAAATAAACACAGGACGTTTCGTTCTAAGGTGGTTTTGGGGAGCGGATTACTAACAGGAAGGGGGGAGCAGGATCATAAAGGTGGTGTTTGAGGGAAAAGGCAGAAGGATGATGCTAAACTTCGGAATCAGATGTCCTGAGTTCAAATCCCACTTTAGACATTTGCACTGGGAAAGTTACTTAACTTTTCTAAACCCCTGAGAAATCTAATAATAAAATAAATCCCTTAAAATTACTTAATAAAAATAAGTCATTAGTAATAATTCTCCCTTCCAGGGCTATCGTGCAGATCAAGGGAGACAGGTGGAGTGTGCAAAGTCACTTTGCAGCCCTAAAAGGAGAAGTTATTCTATTATTTCCCAGCAGCCTTATCGAGGAGCCCTTTCTGATGACCAGGGAGGACGTGGATGGGAGGGACCGAGGACCAAGGGACCGAGGATGGGAGGGACCGAGGACAGGAGGACGGCTGCTCTTAATGGGAAGAGACAAACTGATGGGAGCATTAGGACTCGAGTGCTTTAGAAAACCTCATGCACTTTGGAAAATGGGAGCCTTACGGCACAGGGCTGCAAGGCCCGGTTTTGCCTCTGTATACCTAGCCCAGCGCTGGGCGCACAAATGCTTGTTAAACTCAGTGCAGAGGAGGGACCTCCCCTCAAACCCCTTCCCACCACTCTGCCCTCACCCCGCCGTTCTCCTTTATGGACCCTGGGAACTGAGCCATGAGGGAGAGCGGGCAGGGGGCTGCCACATCTGGAAATGATCATTTCATACACGGCTAGTTCTCTGATGCCAGGGGGGCAATGGGGCAGATGGGAGAGGAGGCTTAGAGACGGGAGAGGAAGCCGCACGTGCTACTTGAAGGTGATGGGGTCATGGGGATCTCAGAGGCCACCTGATCCTATCCCCTCCCATTTTACAGGTGAACAAACTGAGGCCCAGGGGAGGAAAGTGATTGAAGACTATGGATTGACCTTAAAGGTCCTCTGGCCCATATTTAAAGATGAGAGAACTGGGAGTTAAGGACCTTGCCCGCAGCCATCCAGGTGGTAAGCAGGAGAGCCAGTGTGCCCTCTAAGGTTTCGTGTACCCCATCACGAAGGTCAACCTGAGCAGGTCAGCGTCCAGAGGCACGGCCCCTGTAAGCTGGAACGGACCAGGAAGGGAAACCCAGGTAGCCGAGGGCCCGAGGGAAGAGGCAAAGTTGGGGGCTGGCGCCCCAATCTCAGGCCAAGCCGGGTCGGGCCGGTCACGGACACAAATCAGGGTGAGCAATCTCCATCCACCCAGCACGCGCCTCCGCATAGCTGGCCTGTGACATCACAGGGCCACATTTAGAAAGGTATTTCCTCCGCAAGCTTAACTTTCCATAAAATTAAAAACAGCAAAATGTTTACCTTTTCAGTAAAAAAGTGTTTAAAAAGGCAGCGCAGGCCATTTGAATCCACGGCCCCTTCCCGGGCCAGCCTGGCCCCAGATCCTGGCCCCGGGTCCTCGCCACTCCAGGTACAGCCCAGTGAAAGCTCTCCCCAGGACGGATCTCGTCTCGGGGTCCCCCGAACGGCCGGACAAAGTGGGGTCCCCAGGCCGAGCGGCCTGGCTCGCCTTTCTCCCATCACTGGGCGCACCGCACAGCTCCGAGCCTGCCCAGTTTCCGTTCCCATATCAAAAGGGGCTTTTCTGCTGAGGCGGTGAGATCTGCCAGCAAAAGGAGCCGTGGGGACTGAGGTTTGGAGCACCGAAAACCCTTCCCCTCCAAACGTGCTGACAATGAATCACTGGAGTTTAATGGGAGCAGCAGCTGCGGACCCGGGAAGGCTTCTGGGGGAGAGATGTGGGCACCTCACGGGCCGCGGCCTTCTCTCCTCCGTCCCCAAGCAATCTGACCCGGCCTTCCAGAAGAGATGGAGATGGGAGGGAAAGGAAGGAGGGAGGAAGGAAAGAAGAGAGGAAGGAAGGAGGGAAGGAAAAAAGGGAAGAAGGAAGGAGGGAAGGAAGGGAGGAAGGGAGGAAGGAAGGAAGGAAGGAAAGGAGAGAAGGAAGGAAGGAAGGAAGGGAGGAAGGGAGGAAGGAAGGAAAGAAGGAGAGAAGGGAGGAAGGAAGGAAAGAAGGAGAGAAGGAAGGAAGGAAGGAAGGAAGGAAGGAAGGAAGGAAGGAAGGAAGGAAGGAAGGAAGGAAGGAAGGAAGGAAGGAAGGAAGGAAGGAGGAAAAAAGGAGAGAAGGAAGGAAAGAAGGAAAGAAGGGAGGAAGGGAAGGAAAGGGGGAGGAAGGAAGGAAGGAAGAAAGGAGGAAAGAGGGAGGGAGGGAGGGAGGAAGGATTTATTAAGTACCCACTATGTGACAGACTCTGTGCTTTACCCATATTATCTCAACCCTGTAATAATGACAATGATAAGGGCACCTTTGGAAGGGAAGCTCTTCCTAGCAGGAGAGTAGATGATTATTAACAATAAATAATTATTATTAAGTAGTAAAACACAGCATCAAATTTAAAGCTTAGATTCCCAAGAAGTTAAGCGACAGAATCATAGTCAGAAGGGACCAGTACTTAATCTAAATGTTTCATTTCCCAGACAGAAAAGTCACTTGTTCCAGGCCCCAGTTATTAGGAGGAGGATGGAGATTTGACACTACTTGTCAGACTCTCTCCCTGATCCTGGACAAATCACTTCATCCTGTTTACTTCAGTTTCCTCATCTATAAAATGACCTAGAGAAGGAATGGTGAACTACTCCACTGTTTTTGTCAAGAAAACCCTAGTAGGTAGGGGTCATGGAGAGTTGGACATGACCAAACAAGTGTCTGGATTTAGTTTCTATCACTCAATCTATTGAGCCATCCATCCACCCATCCATCATCCCTTGGCATATTTCACCAGCACTATACTATGTGTGACCTTGTCACTACCCTGCTCAAGAACCTTCAATGAGTCCCCATGTTCCTACCTAGAGCACAACTCCAAGCCCATCTCTCTTCATCATAAGCTCCCTCTTCTCTCCTGCCACCTCATCGCACCATGCCGTGTACCCCCTTCCCCGCCCCGCCTACCCCCTTCCCCACTTTAAACTCGCCCTGAAGAACAAAGATCCTGCGCAGTTAGACAATTCCATAAGCAAATCCCAGGGAGGAACAAATGGGGCAGAGCAGAAACAATGCTTCAATTGGAATCAGAGACCTGGGTGCGAATCTTGCCTGCGTGACCCAGAATAAGCTAGACAGTCCCTGGCACGTAGTGGGCATTTAACAATGTTTTGGGCCTCGGGTTTTGTTTTAACATTTAAAGGAAAAGGGGGGGGGGAAAGGGTGGCAGGCCAGTAAGGCTGGGGAGCAGAGTCTGGAGGAAACCCAAGTGCTCAGGAGGGGGACTGCAGCCGGCTAGTTCCCAGAAAGGGTCGGGGCCGTCCTTGGCTCAACCCTGGCCTCGGCCTGGAGCACCCCGCCGTCACCGAGGCAAAAGGGCCTTGGTTACCACAGAAAGGAAAACAAATAACAGGCTTGCCCCACCTCGGAGTGTGGCCATCTCTGAGCTGCTGGTAACAATTACAAGGTAATTTTCTTTTTTTTAAATAAAGCCCTTGCGACAGCGTCCAGATTACAGTCCACCCCCCCCCGCCCTTGCCACCATATCCGCAGCCCCCCCTCAGGGTTTGGGAAACCACACTCCAGCCCCATTAAAGAAAGACTGGTCCCCCCAAAAGCAGCCAGAGCAAACAGACGCCGGAGCAGCGACATTATCGTAAAGTCTGTTAGCCGCCGAATCCACAGCGAAGCAGAAATGCTCCTTCCTCCGCAGGGCCGGACGCCTGAGGGTGGCACTCTGACCGGACGGGCACCTTCCAGGCTCCCGAAAGGGGCTCTTCCTGTACTTGGTACCTGTAGAAGTCGGGGAGACCTACCCCAAACCCATCTGCAGCCTCCTCCTTCTCAACTCCGTGAAAGGAATGAAAGCTCACCCCGGGGGCAAATTAGCATGCGGAAACTCATTAACACACTCCAGTTATGAAACATTTTGTGATGACCAACCTGGCTGGGGGCCAGTGGAGACAAGCCAGAGCCGGGTCCCTCTCTCCCCTTCTGTTGCCAAGTCCTATAAACTACGGAATGACTCCAAGCCAAGAAGGAAAGAAAAAGAGAAACTGCAGAGCAATACTGTGTTTGTCAATCAGTCAAGAAGCATTTATGAAGCACCTACTGTATATCCACAGTGCCAAAAAAAGCTGCAGAACAGTACTGTGTTAGTCAATCACCATTTATGAAGCACCTTACTATATACCCATCACTGTGCCAAAAAAAAGCTGCAGAACAGTACTCTGTGTTAGTCAAGGACATTTATGAAGCACCTACTATAATACCCATCACTGTGCCAAAAGAAGCCGCAGAACAACACTCTGTTAGTCAATCAATCAAGAAGCATTTATGAAGCACCTACTATATAACCACGACTGTGCCAAAAGAAGCTGCAGAACAATACTCTGTTAGTCAATCGATCAAGAAGCATTTATGAAGCACCTACTATATACCTGTCAGCGTGCTAAGACAGTTGGAGATCCAAAGAGAGCCAAATGCAGAACTCACGATCTAATGAATTAATTCTCTAAGCTCTATTAATGAGTTCTCCCATTGTGACCTCCTCCCCTTACAAAGTCCAAACATCTGGATTTATCAGGAGACTACTGCATGTTCATCCCCCGGGGGGACACGAGGATGCTCAAGCAGGGTCCCCTTCTGTTCACGGCCAAAGCTTGGCCAGAGAAAGATGGCGCCTCCCATGCAGACAAGGGGAGTCACTTGCGAATGAATTACTATTTCCCCCACCTCGTGCATCAGGTTTCACTGAAATCCGACTGGTCCCCACAGACAAAGGTGGGGAAAGGTAGACCGGAGCAAGAAGAATTCTCCCCTTCCCTTGAACATCTGGGTTGACAATCAGCAGCTCCCCTCCCTCCAAAATAATTTTTACAGAAGGGGTGTTGATAGGGAACCGTCTCCTGAGACTGAAGAGGTTAAACAAGGTCTGGTCTCCCTCCTACAGGAAGGTACCCGCCACCTCCTCTGGGTCACCCACACGATTAGTCATTCATTCATTTATTTGGGGGCCAGTCTCCCCAGCCCCCTGCTACGGGGCCAGAGCCGCCCACCTAATTTCCTCTTACCTTGAGGGGTCCATTTTACTTCACACAAATTTGCCAGCCAGCAGAAACGTCTCAAGTTACCCCTTGTTTCCTAAGCCTTCCCCTTCCCCCCATCTCTACCTAAACAAGCCCCAAGAGGATGAAAGACATTCCTCCTACCCAGAGAGAAATGAATGAACGAATGAATCCTTCTTTCCCAGGCAGGGGGTTGCAGATGGCTGTTTTAGGGGGAGCCCCAATTCCCCTCAAAGGCACCTGTGAGAACAGGCCCTGCAGCCCAGGCTCCTAGAACGTGCCCTTCTGATCTCTGAGGCAGGGGTCACGGTCCCCAAAGAACCGGCACAAGGGCCCAGAGCCCACTCCCTCCCTGCCAAGGAGAGGCAGGCCGGACAGGATGAGATGCCCCAACAAAATTAAGTTAGCTCAGGAGGCAGAAAACAATATTCCCCACAAGTGAAGGGGAGCAGCTTCTCCCTCCATCTTTTCTCTCAACAATGATGGTTTTCCTTGGCAGAGAGGTCCCTGGAAGCTTGGGGGTCAGGGTGGCCATCTAAAGTAAAGTGAGAAGCAGTTTGGGGAAAGGGAAGGCCGGGGAGGGGTGGGGCTGCTAGAGACACAGGTGCAGCGGGCTGCTGGTGATGCTACAGGGCTCTGGCAGGAGGTCAGGGGTGGGAAGGGGGATGGAGAAAAAATAAACCCATGACCTAACCATGGAGGGAAGGCCTCTTGGTCCAAATAGCACCCAGAGGGAAGAGCAGCATCCTTCTGGAGGCCTGGCAAGTACCCCCAGCCATCGGCAGGCTGACTCACCCTTTGGGCCACAATTAGGACAAGAAGGCCCTTTGGTGGAAAAAGCTCCAGAGAGGAGAACTTAAAACCTTGTATGAGCCTCTAAGCTAAGACCTTCATTCTGCCTTCCCCAATTTTTTTCTATTTTTGTTGAAACCTCTTTTTAAAATCATAATATGTGATCACACAATAAATAAATATTTATTAAACACCAATAATTAGGGAAACAAACAAACAAACAAACAAAAAAAGGCCCCTGCCCTTAAGGAGTTTTAATCTAAAGAGATTCATTCAAACAAAGCAAGCCTTATATTGAGGAGGAAATAACAGAAGGAAAGCACTAGAATTAAGGCATGTCATACATTAAAATTGGGGATGCAGAAACTGGAGTTCGAAGGACCTGAGATCGAATCCAGTCTCAGACTAGCTGTGTGATCCTGGGCAAGTCACTTAAATCTCTGCCTGCCTCAGTTTCCTCATCTGTAAAATGGGGATAAATACCAGCATCCATCTTTTAGGGTTGCTATGAGGATATAAAGTGAGATAATAATTTGTAAAGCACTTAGCATAGTGCCTGGCGTTAGCTATTCCAATTAGCTATTCAATCTATTATATAACTTCACAACCAGCATTCTGTCCACACTATCATTCTTTTTTCTTCTCATTCTCCCTCAGTTTTTTTTTTTTTTTTAATATAAAATGGACCAGCCCCAGTTCAGGGGTGTGGGAGTACACTTCAAATGGAGAAATTTCTTTAAATCTGAGCTCAAAGTTGAATTTTATTCAAATCGCTTCAAGATACTTCCCACAGCCTCCTCCCCAGACCCTGACATTCTCTAATTCTCAGGAGGATATCAGAGGTGCTCTTCAACCGCCATGCAAATTGGGGTCCCCCTTCTCTTCATGGAGAAAAAAAAATCTTCTTGCTATCAGCCAAGCCACTGAACAAGTTTCTCACCAGGTTATTCATTTTTTCAGTGAACACAAAACTTTCTGAGCCTTTGGAGCTTTGAGAAAAAGGCAAAGGACGCCTGGGACGCTGTAGCCCAAGAACAGCGAAGCGTCTTCAAGCGCAGATCAGTCAGCATCTCTCCTCAATCTGACAAACACAGGACTAGGGAATATAAAAGAGTGGGCCTTCAAGGTCACTCTGACTTTGTTGCTAAATTGAATTTCTGTGACCCTATTTGGGGTTTTCTCGGCAGAGGTACAGGAGTGGTTTAATATTTTTCTCCAGCTCATTTTACAGATAAGAAAACTGAGGCACATAGGGTGAAGTAACTAGTGTATAAGTGTCTGAAGCTAGATTTGAACTCAGATCTTCCTCATTCTAGATCTGGCACTCTATCCCTGCCATTCTGTCTAACCCCATTTTTCTACAGACAAGGACTATAAGAAAGAAGGAGGGACACATCCATGATCTCAAAGATTTGCAAGTAGCAGAACCAGCATTTGAACCCAAGTCCTGGGCCTCCAAATCCATTACTCTTTCTATCATATCTCACCCATTTATTAAGAGCATATGAGGACAAGCATAAAAACAGGATTTGCCCTTTCTACCACCCTGCTCTGTCCAAGGAAGACAAGTCCCTGACACAGAGGGAGAGGAAAGAAACTGAACAACCCTTGTGTGATGTCCACTTCTCATCACCACGCGCTCCCTCAGTTTTCCATATAATCACTCAAGTGAGACACGGAGCCAAAAGTCAGCAAATTTGTTACTGCCGAAGACAAGTGGATAAACAAAGGAGCAAAAGATGGACGATCCCTCAGATTAAATTGTGAATGACACTTTTTCTAGAAACCAAAAAAAGAAAAGAGAAACAAGACAAAACCAAAATTAAATGAAGATCCCCTAACTAAGGGCAAGCTTAGATATACTATGGTCAATGACTACTACTACTACTACTACTACTACTACTACTACTACCACCACCACCACCACCACCACCACCATTTCCATTATTACTACACTACTACTATTATAATACTACTACTACCATTATTATTGTTATCACTACTACTACTACTACTTTTATTACTACCATCACTGCTACTATCACTATTATATTATCACTACTACTATACTACTACACTATTACAACACCACTATTTCTACTACTATTATCACAATAACACTACTACTACTACCACCACCACTACTACTACAATAACACTACTACTACTAATAATAATATAACTATAATTTATGTAGCATTTTATAAAAGTCTGTAAAGTGCCTTACAAATATCTCATTTAATCCTCAACAACCTATTACTACTACTACTAGCATTATTATCATTATCACTACTACTACGACTACATTATCACTATCATAATGGAACATTATTATTTTGCCTTCTGAAATAAAGAATATGAAGGATTGAGGGAAACATGAGGAGATACAGCTGGGCACTGAGCAGAGAGGGAAGAATCAAATGAAGACGGCCAGATTCTGAGGAGCTAAAATGTCTCCCTGTGAGAAGAAAGGATAAAGCATGTTTTCTTTTTCTCTGCAGAAAAGTGGTGGACTACAGGTAAGAAGTGTTGTGTACATTCAGACTTAATTGTTAACATGGGTTTTGTTTGTTTATTTGTTTTTATTTTTTGGGGGGGAAAGGGGAGAGTGGTAAGGAAGAGTATATGGGGAGGAGGCTGAATTATGAAAACAAAAGGCAGCAACCAATCCTGCCCACAAGAGGCTTCTAATCTAAAAGGGGAGGGGAAAAGCTCTCCTCCACCTGTCCCTTAGGCATCTGACCCATGGGAGGCCCTAGGTATATGTGTGGGAACGGGGAGGGGGGCAGCAGGATCATGGGACGCTCCAGCTCCCCTGGTGGACATGTATTTTCTGTTTGTCTCCCAAGTTGGGGAGGTATGATACACTGGTGAAGGGCCTCCATGAGAAAACACAAGGCTTATTCAGGAAGGACAGCGAGCAGTCTCTCTTCTCCACTCACTCACCACCTCAGCTCAGGCCTTCTATGACCTCCCACCTGGACTCCTGCAATGGCCTCCTAACTGGTCCTCCTGGCCTCCAGTCCCCCCCCCCCCCCAGGGGTAATCAATCCTCTTCTACTCAGCTGCCAAAATGCGAGGTCTAAAACACAGATCTGATTATATTATGCCATTGGAAACAGCACTAGATTTCGAGTCAGGAAGAAGTTAGGAAGGTTCAAATTCAGCCTCTAAAACTTTCCTGGGCAAGCTGCCTCAGTTCTCCATCTGAAAACTGGGAATAGTAACAGCAGCCACCTCCTACAATTGTTATAAGGATTCAAATGAATTAAAATTTGTAAAAAGTCTATAGCACAGTATCTAGAATGCAGTAGGAGCTTAATAAATGCTGATTTTCTTCCCTTCCCTTCCCCCAGAGGGCAAGAACTGTTCTGGCTTTGGATCTGAATCCTTCAAGGGGGAGTAGAGACGACCAAGGTGAGACTTTCCTGCTGACTCATGAGGCGCCCGCTAACTGGGAGCAGAAAGCGAGGGCCAGGGATGTGGCTGTCGCCAACTTCTGGTTTCCAGACAGGAACTGGAGATGCTTATAAATGGCCAGCTAATGGATTTCTATCGACATTGTGTGGATGCATTTCTTACAGCTTGGGAGAAAGTGGGAGAAATGAAAGAAGGAAGAGGCTCTGGAAACCCGCAGAGCCCCCAATGCAGCACCTTTAGGCCTTTCACAGCGAGACCCCCTTCCCATCACCCCAATGGGCACTCAGCAGGGGAGACCTGCCCTTTCCAGGAAAGAAAAGGGGGGACAAGATACTACTTAAAAAATGCATGCACACAATAAAGGCAGGCCAGGAGAAAGGGCAGTAGGCTTAGGAAAGAGATAAAATTAAACGACAATAAAACAGAATCCCAGTTAATAACCCAATCCAAGGAGCATTTATTAAGCATCTACGGATACTTAATGGGGGAAGGGGAGAGAAGAGGAGAAAGGGACAGGGAAAGGAAGGTGGAGTAGGAAACTACAATAAAACAGAATCCTAGTTAATAATCCAATCCAAGGAGCATTTATTAAGCACCTACAGCTACCTAATAAGGGGAAAGGGGAGAGAAGAGGAGAAAGAGATAGGGGGAGGAAGGGAGAGGAAAGAAGGTAAGAGGGGGAGGAGCAGCAGCAGTATTTATATAGTTCTTCAAGGTTGGCTAAGCACAGTGCAGATGTTATCTCCCAACTTGTGGCCTTGCAAAGGCCATTTCCTGGAACACGTTCCTTTTCTACTTCTGCCTCTCAGATTCTCTCCCTTCCTTCAGTCTGGACTCAAGTGTCTCCTCCTACATGAAGCCTTCCCTCAGCAGAAAACGCCCCTGACAGAAATATAAGGAGATAACCTGAGAGAGTCAATGGGGAATGATGGGCCTGGAGATAGAAGGCCTGATTGGGAGTTCAGTCTGTGACACAAACCTCGGTGAGTCACTTAACGTTTTAGCGCCTTGGGCAGCATTGGGAGACTTGCCGAAAAGGTGCCAATCTGTACCTCTGGGAGCAAATAAAGGAAATTCTCCCTGGAGGTCCATGCAATCATAGACTTTGCAGCCAGAATCCCGAGCACCAAAAGTGTGTAACAGTCACCAACCTCCGGCTTCCGGACACAAACTACCAGATGCCCATAAATGGCCAGCTAATGGACTTTTAGATCTAGAGTCTGTTTTCATCTTGCTTTAGACACTGATGACCCAGGACAAATCACTTAGTCCCTCTCTCCCTCAGTTTCTGTAGCTGTAAAATGAGGATAATAACGATGGCACCTTCCTCCCAGGGGAGCCAAAGGTGAGGAGATAGTTAAAGAGTTTTGAAAACCTTAAAGTCGTTATGCAAATGTTAGCCATGATTATGATGATGTGTTTTCCTTTTTTCTATCCATGTACAAGTTGTTTCACCCAGTAGAATGTCAGCTTCTGGAGGACAGATGCTATTTCATTCCTCATCTTGTTATCTCTGGGGCACAGCCAAGTGCCCAGCACATAGAGGGCATTAATTAAATGTTTACTGTTAAGATTCTGTATATCAGGGGATAGGAAAGGAGGAGTGAAAATACCCATACACACAGAGAGATAACATGACCAAGAACAACCAGGGGAAATGAAGCATGATAAACAATACAATTACAACAAATAATAATGCTAATCTTACAGTCAGAGAAGCAGATCAGGATCTAGATCATCCTTCTGGAGGCAGAAGGGATGCTAAAAGGCATCTCATGCCTGTATTTTATAGATGAGAAAACAAGTTCAGGAAATTTAAGTGACTTGCTGGCAATCATACGAGGAATAACTTTGACAGAATTTGAACTCAGGTCCTCTGATTCCAGAGCAATGACTTTCACTGAACCATAAGTTCTTAGAAAGAACCAGGTTTGAATCCTACTCCCTTTATGAAATGTATACCTGTAAGTACCCCTGACAATCTCAATTTTATACCTGCAAAATGGAGGTTGTAGCTGTGCTTGGGAGGCTCAAACAAGAATATCTCTAGAATTCCCCCAATCCTAAGCTTTGGAGCAACTTAGAAATATCAGTCTCACTTCTGACACATCTCAACTCACCCTCTCTCAGTGGCCCTCAAAAACTCTCTAAGGCTAAGATGCAAAACAGATGCTGATGGCTATCAGCATAGGGAATTTCCTCAATGGCCATGCTCAGTAATGAAGAAATCATAAACAGGAACCAACTCCCCATCTCTCAGTGGCCAATGTCCTCTCCCCAAAAGTAACACTTAAAATTAAAACAATTGTCTAAGTGATCAAAAACTTATTTTTTCCTTCCTTCCTAATGCTTTTTCACTCCACCAAGGTTCTCTTAACCATTTTACCATGAAATTTTAAAATCTGAATTGTCTAAATGATCAAAAACGTATTTTTTCCTTCCTTCCTAGTGCTCTCTCTAACAGGGCTTTCTTAACCACTTTGCTATGCTGTTATTCTTCTTAGATAAAGAGATAAGACTCTAAGAGAAGCATGTTCATCATATCTAACATCATCGTCCTCAGCTCCAGTTACTCCTTCCAAGAAAACCTCCACCAGCGATCTGTTTAGAGAGAGGAGGGACGATCCTGACTGAAGTAATTCCAAGAACCAAGTCAACACCGGTAGTCTGAGTGACACAGTATCACCCATCATCTTTATGAAGAAGCCAGGTAAAACCCTAGGTTCCTCATCTTGCTATTCTGGTACCCAGGAAAGGTGCAAGGTGAGCTTTGTGGAGGACAAGAAGGACCCTGTTGCTTGTGGACCCACCGTCATGTCTCTAAATTTGGAACTAATAAAAAAAAATCTTAAAATGTCATAGCAGGAAGGATCCATGGAAATGCTAGGTTCCAACCCCTTCCTTACCAAAACAAAGAAATGACACCTCTTTTCCTTAGCGGGGTGGGTGAAGGGATACGGGGGCCAAAAGGTTATATACATAGTGTCAGGTTCCACAGTTAGACTGCTTTTGGCTCCACTATCTTTCATTACCAAGGAAAGTTCATCTCAAGGCAAGAGTGTTATATTCATAAAGGCCTTAGATCTAAGCACAAAAGGCCAAGAAAAGAAAAAGAAAATGAGCTTGTGAGAGGTCAACTGGCTACTTAGTTGGCAATGGAAGCCCAGAATTTAAGTCAAGTGTTTCACAAAGTGAAGTGGGAAGAGGCTACTCAGAGAAGTTGGAGAAAATCCAGATGTTCACAGAGCTAGACTTGGAAGCTGGAGGTTAACTCTGCTCATCCACCTAGCAGGAAAACTGGCCAAACCCTCCTGTGGGTCACCTAGGTTTATCAGTGCTGTGAGCAGAGACCTTGATCCTCATTCCAGACAATTGTCTTTAAGTATCATTGCAAAGTCATTTTCAGTCCTGTCCAACTTTTCACGATTCCATTTGGGATCTTCCTGACAAAGATACTAGAGGGGTTTGCTATTTCCTCCCCCAGCTCATTTTACAGATAAGGAAACTGAGGAAAATCAGATTAAGTGATTTGTTAAGAAAAAACAGAAAGAAGTGATTTGTCCAGTGTCACACAGCTACGAAATGTCAGAGGAACTCAGAATTTCCTGACATCAGGTCTGGTGCTCTATCTCCATCTTGCAAATGTGGACCATGTTAGTCTAAGTAAGGTTATATCAGAGCTGATCCATCTATCCTTGCTATAATTCCTCTAATCTGGTTGATTCATCTATATGAATCTTGCATATAGATTGTGTGTAGGCCCTTAAAAAAAAAAAGTTGTTGTTGTTTTTGCCTTTTGTCTTTATATAACAATCATTTCACTCCCCAAACTGAACTTTTCCTCTTGTGCCAAAGAAAAATAATTAAACACAAAATTTCTAATAAAAAAATAATATATACTCCCTCCCTCCCCCCAACAAACCCCCATTTCTCTGCTATAAGCAAAGCTAGAAGCAAGTTTCACTAACTGGTCTCTAGGACCTTCACTGATTTTTTTTTTTTCAATTTCTCTGACTCCCATTTCTTTTTAACAATCTTTTCATGAACTTTGTTAAGAACTGTTGGGTAGAGTATTCTCTTGATTTTACTTTTTTGCTCTGCATCAGTTCATACAAATCTTCCATGTTTGTCTTGGAAATAATATTGGCTCTGGAACCCGGGCTCAAATTCCTGGGCAAATTCCCCAATTTGGCCCTGTTTTTTCAACTATAAAATAAAAGAATTGTAGATGGTCCCTGAAGTTTCCTCTAGTTTTAGAACCTAGGGGGAACCCATGTTCCTTCAATATTTCTTTCTTACTTACTGTACAGTGGGGACATTTTTAAGAAGACGGATGAAATACAGCAAAGGGAAGATTCCATATTTCCTTGCTGTGCTCTACACAAACCCATTCTGCATCTTTGCCAAGAGTACCCTTAGATTTAATCAAAGGCTAGAACATAATGTAACCTTTGAAGTTCATATATAGAATATACTTTCTTTCTCAGCCCTACCTCTTCTAATATTCTGAAATGCTTTCAAAGCATGATTCAATTCTATGTAAGACCTTGATCTTTTCCCTCACTCCCAATTGGATTTACACTGTATAAAACCTCACATTCATTTATTTATGTTAATAGCTTTTTTTCCCCAAAATACATGCTAAGATAGTTTTCAACATTCACCATTGCAAAACCCTGTATTCCAAATTTTTCTCCTTCCTTTTCCCTACTCCTTCCCCTAGACAGCAAGTAATCCAATATATGTTAAACACGTGCAATTCTTCTATATCTATTTCCACATGTATCATGCTACACAAGAAAAATCAGATAAAAAAATGAAAAAAAAATGAACTTCATATTTATTTATCTGGGTCTATTTTATATCCTATCACTGCCGGCGACACAGAATGTAAGCTTCTATTGGGCAGGACCTGTTTCAGTTTGAGCTCTGTATCCCCAGCATGGAACACAAAAACACAGAGCTTGGTCTTTAGTCAAATTTGAATTAAATTAAGTTTTGGTCTATGTTAATTCTCCACCCCGTCCCCCCAAACTCCAAAGCCTGCCCCATCAAATGTGGGAAAAGACAAGAACGTCTTCTTCTCCCCTTCCAACTCAAGAAAGAAGCCCAACGGCTTCTGATACGTCGGACAAAATTATACATCCAGGGGGATTTTTGTGTTTTGATTTGGTGCCAATAGGTCTTTCAAAGTCAACCAAACCAGACTAAACTTTTAAATGAAGGAAAGCCCCTCCATGCTCAAGTTTTCAGTTGCAGCCAAGGAGCATCGGAGAGAAAGCAGACAGGAAGACTTGCTGAGGGAGGCAGCGGCTGGTTAGGTTAGGGGAGGTCAGTTAGAAGTTATTTCAACATCACTCAAGGAAATCTTTACCTTTCAGCAATTTTCCTTCTGGGAAAGCAACCATGATGTTGCAATCACACCATCTGAGCAGGCAACGTTGTCTGGACACAAACTCCTCACCGTGAACATTTAAGTCTGCTTTCCTACCCTTAAGCCTCCAAACCAGGACCCTGCTTTCTAGAAGACTCAGAGACCAGCTAATCAGAACTTGCTTCCCCAAACTCAGCAGAAACCAGAAGGGGCTAAGACATCCACCTGTCATCAGCCACCTTCCCTGATTGTTTGGGCTCAAGTCTGCTTTAAATGAAAGAGAAAGGTGGGGGAAAGAGAAAGGGAGAAGGAAAGGAGAGCAGCCAAGACAGGAATAGGGTAGTCAAATGGTTAGAATATTGGAATCATGGAAGTCTGGGTTCAAATCCATCTGGTGACACACTGTGTGACTTTAGGCATGTAACCTAACTTCAATCTTAGATTTATCTACCTGTAGAACCTTGGGCCCTGAAACTCCCTGGGTTTCCATTTTCTCAACAGTAAAATGAGAGGAGGGCCATCCTCAATGGTCTTGGAAGTCCTTTCCAGCTCTCAAGTTCTGGTCCCATCTCCGAAGAGGGTCGCCATCATTACGGAGACTATTGATAGGAACACTCCACCATAGGCCCTCTCAGAGTGGAGAAACAATGACAGAAATGTCTCAGAGTGGAAAAGAGCAAGGCTGCTGTTACTCAGGGTGAACCAGAGGAACCAGAAAATCAGGGGCAGCTCTCTGCAAAGCCAAGAAGAAAGGGCCACCCAAGCCGAGCTTCTGAAGAGATAGTGGCTCATCTCTCCTATCAGCCGTCATCCACAGAATCCCGTCTGTCCAGGAGAGATGTACACTCGACAAGGGGCAGCCAGCAGGGAGCTGATGGCTAGATTCTATTTTCTGTTCCAATGGCTTAGTCTTCTAATTTAGGAAAACTAAACAAAAATATTCTTTTTCTCGGGCTGCTCCTTATGTCTGGAATGTCCTCCCCTATCATCTTCACCTGATTAAATTCTACTTGCCTTTTGGGGTCTCAAAGAAATGCAACCCACTCTCCCAAAACAGCTTGTACTTTCTTGACAGATCTTACTGGTCTTCTCCAATAGATAGTAAGCTCCTTGCTACTTTGTCTTTGAATCCCAAGACTAGCTCAGTGCTTGGTACGCAGTAGGCACTGGATAAATGCTTGTGGGATAATTAAAACCCAACTTGAACAATAAAGAATCCTGAGGGCAGAGAAGGGGAGGGGAAGGGAGGAAGTGGACCATCCTGCCTCCAAGGCAGGTCATTCCACTGTGGGACAGCTCTACTTCTTAAAAAGTTTACTTTCACATTAAATCAAAGTCTGCCTCTCTTGGATTGTAAGCTCTTTGAGGGCAGGGGCTGTCTTTTGCCTTTCTTTGTATCCTGGGCACTTAGCACAGTGCCTGGCACATCATTGCTATCCTCCTCCTCCTCCTCACACCACCACCAACATTTATATAGCACTTCAAAAGAGCCATAAGATAAGGAAGGGGAGAGGTGGACTAGGATTATACCCATTTTACAGATGAGGAAAAGGTCACATTCAATTTAATTCAGTAAATATTTATTAAGCATCTTCTGTGTGTCAGACACTATGCTAAGTACCGAGGATACAAAAAGAGCTTATGGTCCAACGGGGAAACAACATACGAACAAAGATGTACAGAGCTAAATATCTAGTGGACAAACAGGAAATAATTAAGAGAAGGAAGAAGCCCTGGCTGAACAAAGGGCCTATGGCAGGAGATCCAAGTCCAAGATTTTATCCTCTGCGGCACCCATTCATTCTTCTAGTCCTACCCCATATTAACTGTACCCCCAACTCTTCTCGGCTTTCAGAACTCTCTGGACGGTCCTAGTCACGACTCCATACCTAGTCCACTCTATTTCTCACTGCAGTCAGTCCTCAGCTAGGCAATACAATGCAAAGAATGAGATGGAGCTACAGTCGGGAAGGCCTGGGTTTGGATATTGCCTCAGACACTAGCTGTATAATCCTAGCGTCACTTTAGTGGTTTTGGGCCTCAGTGTCCCCACCTGTAAAATCAGGATAATAACAACAGCTAGTTCACAGGAGGGTTATAAGGACTATATAACATAAAATACGTAAATAATATATTTATGAAATATAAGGACCACATGACATAAAATACATTTATAAAGTATATAAATGATATATTTATAAAATATAAAGACCATATGACACAAAATATATTTATAAAATCTATAAAGTGCAATATAAATGCTAGCCATTACTATCATTATTGAAAGCAGATGTCTATTTCGGATGGATAATTCTGAGAATAGGGGGGGAGGGGGCAAGGTGAGAAAGAGAAAGCAGACAAGGGATGGCCCCTTAAGAAGCTCCCGTAATATAGTCCAGGCAGGTGGTAATGACAGCCTGTGCTGGGGGAGGAAGGGAAGGGCAGCCCCGCTTGGCTGGAAGGCACCAGGATTCGGGTCACTTCCACTCAGCCGTCTAAAGTTAGTGGAGAGAGGAGGGAAGCAGGGGAGGAACCAGTCTGACCACTGGAGGGTCAGGGCCAAGAGGTCAAATGCTCTGGCAGTCCTGCAAGCCCAGGAAGGGGGTGGGGGGAGTGGCTGCTGAGAGAGGTGGGTAGCCCAGATGATGAGTCAGCAGCCTTCCGAGAAACTCCAGTTCTCGCTAAGGGAGCATCTGCTCTCCAGGAGTGCCCGGCTGGTGCCTCCCTGAGAAGGTGATGGAGGGGCATTCTGAAGCTGGGAGGTCCATCTCTCAGTCTGTCTACCCCATTCCTCTAGCTTAAGGAGAAGTGGGGCATAAAGGGAGCAGAAATGGACAGGGAGTCGGACCAAACCAGCTTCAAATCCTTTTCTTTAGCAACTGTGTGACTGTGGGCAAACAGGCAAATCTGAGCCTCAGTCAAAATGAGGCAGTTGGACTTAAGGACCTTTGGGTTTTCTTCCAGTCCTGTCACTGTGATCCTCCTTCCCTCTTTCCCTCCTTCTCACTCTCTGTCTCTGTCCTTCTCTGTGTGTCTCTGTCTTCCTCTGCGTCTCTCCCTCTATCTCTATCTCTCTCTCCTATGATTTTTGTCATTGTACAGAGCACCCATAAAGGAATTAAATCCCTTTACCAACCAGTGTCGAGATACTTTTCAGCACCTACTCCCAAAAATCAGTGTATTCTTTAAAAATCCTATATACACCAAATATGCTTAATTTTCACAGGGGTAACATTCAAAGAAAACAGCACAAATGTCAAAAAATGTGAATGTTGCTATATTGAGCCTAGGGGAACTAGGCTTTGACAACCACCAAAACCTGTAATCTTTCAGAGGGTATGTTTTTCTGCATATGATTCTTTATAACAAAACATTAATTCTGATAATATGTACTTTGCTCACACAGTAACCATAAACCCATAAAATGCAGTACATAAAAACTGGTTAACATGCGAAACATTTTTTCTTTCTAGTAATTCCCTAGAATTCTGTAACCTTTTGTGCTAACATCTCAAATTCTTAAAAAAACACCAATTTCAGACAATATTCACTTTTCACAACACATGAAATCTATAGTACCATAAATATTTTCCTCCTCTGCAGATAAAATGAATCGTCAATTCATTAACACCAAAGCCATGGCCAATAGTGGCTACAGAAATTGTGGCCCAAAGTTTATCTAACACCTTTTTTTCCTCACTAAGCCACATCACTGATTTTGGTTACTTGGGTTTAGAGCCCTAAAGGACTTGTATTATACTTCGATTGCCTAACTACAACCTAAACCTTGAGTTTGAAAGGTAAACCACAAACTATGCAACAAATGCACAAGTTCTTTACAAAGTAGAATGAACAAGATCAGTGAAGTGCCTAGAAAGACATTAGCCCCTTCACAAACTTGTGTGCAACATGCCTCCTTCACTGACAATTCAATTAAAATGAAGAAAAGGGAAGGGAAGGGAAAAAGGAAGGGAAGGGAAGGGAAAAGAGAAGGGAAGGGAAGGGAAAAAGGAAAGGAAGAGAAGGGAAAAAGGAAGGGAAGGGAAGGGAAAAAGGAAGGAAGGGAAGGGAAAAAGGAAGGGAAGGGAAGGGAAAAAGGAAGGGAAGGGAAGGGAAAAGGGAAGGGAAGGAAAGGGAAAAGGGAAGGGAAGGAAAGGGAAAAAGGAAGGGAAGGGAGGGAAAAGAGAAAGGAAGGGAAGGGAAAAAGGAAGGAAGGGAAGGGAAAAAGGAAGGGAAGGGAAGGGAAAAAGGAAGGAAGGAAGGGAAAAAGGAAGGGAAGGGAAGGGAAAAAGAAAGGGAAAAGGGAAGGGAAAAAGAAAGGGAAAAGGGAAGGGAAGGGAAGGGAAGGGAAGGGAAGGGAAAAGGGAAAAGGGAAGGGAGAAGGGAAAAGGGAAGGGAAGGGAGAAGGGAAAAGGGAAGGGAAAAGGGAAGGGAAGGGAAAAGGGAAGGGAAGGGAAGGAGAGAGGAAGGGGGGAAGGAAGGGAGAAGGGAGGGGAGAAGGAAAGAAGGAAGGAAGGAAGGAAGGAAGGAAGGAAGGAAGGAAGGAAGGAAGGAAGGAAGGGAGGAAGGAAGGAGAGGAGGGAAAAAGGGAAGGAAAAAATGACAACTGATAAAAGCTACCTAAATGCTTGAAATCACAAAAGCCAAACCTGCAAATGTTGAGGACTGATTACAGCAGCCTTTCGAAAGTATCAAACAACAAGAAACAAAGTATATTCAAAGAATCGCTAAACAATTTGTGGTTCACAATGGCAACGAACACTACTGAGTAATATCCAATATAATAAACATTGACAGTGATGATGGGAGAATACAGAAAAGCAAGAAAATTAAACTTTTACTGATGCAAAGTGAAGGAGAAAACATAGGTGAAGAGCAACAACAGCATAGCCCAAAAGTTTTGCAATCAAGAAGAAATATGAGAAGCTACTTCTGACTTTGCTATGGGTGTGGAATGGAATACCACACAAAAATGAATATTAAATGGGTAGCATTCTCCCCTTCCTACAGATGGGGCAAACTAATAAGTGACTGATCCAAGGCCAAAAGTGTCAAAGATGGTATTCAAACTCAGGTCTCATTGACCCAAAGCTAGTGTTTTTTTCTTCTACCCCAAGCTGCCTCTGCTAAGAGTCTCCCTGCCTGCTCTGTCATGTTTAAATCCCCTGCCAGCAATCAAAAGTCTCCTTGATCAGATTGCAAAGTCCCTTATTTCAGGGCTTTTAGCATCCTACCAGCTCGAAACATGCAACTCAGGGGGGATGGGTCTCCCATCAGCAACTCCTGGCTCTTAGCTCTAACAACGATCAATAGCAGCATTCACGCAGAGCCTGCTCTATGCCCTCTTGAGGATTCTGAATTCCCCTCAGCACCCCCTTTTTCTATTTTCAAGCCTGAAACTTCCTGCCCCCCCCAAAAGAGAGAAACACACCAATAATAGAACAAGGAATGTGATGATCACAAAGTGAGTCAATGAAACTTGAAGCATCCAGGTGCATCTACTCGCTCAGCTGGGACGCCTCTGCAGACTAAAATACCACGAGGAGGACGGCCTTTTTTTGTTTATTTGTTTCCTCTCTTTTTATTTGAGGAGTGGGGGAGGGGGAAGGTGGCTATATTCTGGTAGCTGTAATTAGATGGCTGCTTTTCTCAGTCAGCATTCCAGACAAGAGATCTCCTCGGAGTTTCTGTTTGGGCTTTTGCAGACAGAGCATCCGTCAGAGCTAAATGTCACATTAGAAGATCTAGGTTCAAATTCTACTTAGTAGATATATGACTGTGGACAAGTTCCCTTTTCCCCTCTATGGACCAAGGAAGAGATATCCTGTTTCTCAGACCCATTCTGGCTTTAAATCTTAAGTCCAAATTTAGAGATCACATCAAATTCTCTCTTCTCTCTGCTCCCACTTCATTTTATAGATGAGGAAATTGAGAACCAGAGAAGTTAAATGGCCTTAAATAAATGTATATTCAGAAAGAGCCTTTTATATATATATAGAAAAGGAAAGTGGGGACCAGGGAAATTAAATGAAATTGACATTAAATGGCAGAGCTCACATTCAAACTCGAGTCCTCTGACTATATGTTGCTTCCATTGTGACACTAGGGATTGACAATAAAAGAACAAGAAATGGGAAAGGAAGGCAGAAAGGTGGCACTTATGTGGCACGGGGATCAGGAAGACCTGTGTGAAAATCTGGCCCTGGATACTTACAAGTCAGCTTCTCAGCTGCAGTTTCTATAAAATGAGACAATAATAGCAAGGTTGTTGTAAGAATCAAAATAGCTATTTGTAAAGTGCTTTACAAAATTTAAGTCCTCGTTATTGTTGTTATTTTAGCAAACGGGAGGGGAAGCCTCTAAAATGAGAAAAGAGAACATCAGGGAATAAAAATTGTTGATCTAGTGTGGCTCTGGCTACTAGATTCTCTTGGTCTTTTCATTAGGAATGCCTGAAAGTCCGCTATTTCAATAAACATCCACCTTCTCCTTGAAGGATTAAACTCAACTTTTGCAAGGTAAATTATTCTTTTTTTATTATCCTAACTCATTTGACTTCCAGGATATCACACTCAAACTCTTCCCTCCTTTATGGTGATAGCTGCTAAATCTTGTGTAAACCCAACTGTGGCTCTCTGGTAGTAGAATCATTTCTTTCTGGTTGCTTTCACCGTTTCCTCCTTGACCAGGGAATTCTAGAATTTGCTAGTATTTTTATTTGGAATCTCTTTCAGAAGGTGATTGGTGGACTCTTCCAATTTCTACTTTGCTCTCTGTTTCTAAAACATCTGAGCAGCTTTCCTTTATAATTTCTTGAAATATGATATTTAGGCTCATTTTTTTGATCATGGCTTTCAGGTAGATCAATGATTCTTAAAATCCCTTTTCTGGATGCCCTCTTTTCCAAGTCAGTTGTTTTTCCTATGAGATAGTTTACATTTTCTTCTTTTTTTCCCCCTAGTCTTAACTTTGTTTTATTGTTTCTTGATGTCTCAAAGAGGCATTAGCTTTCACTTGACTCATTCTGATGTTTAAGGAGTTGTTTTCTTCCTTGAGTGCAAGAGCTGTTTTATTTCTGTCTTAGCATCCCCAGCACATCTCAAAATGTCTGATGTATTGTAGAGGCAGATAATATAAATGGCTTATTGAATGATCTTTTCAGACTAGAGACAATCATGAAAGCATCTATGTGCTGGTATGTACAGATTCACAGGAGAGAAAACATAAGTATTAAAGAAAGGAAAAGCTTCTTGCAGAAAGTGAAACTTTAGCTGAAACCAGAAAGAAGCCAAGTGTTAAAGGTGAGGCAAAGAATCTATCAGGCATGAACAACCAGTGAAATATATACAGCTGGGAGACTCCAGGAAGCTCAGGACTAAAAAAAAAAAAAACAAAATTTGGCACCTCCTGATCATTGGGGACCTGGACGAGAACAGATCCAGAAAGCACCTTCATCATCAGCAAGCAGCCTTAGAGGTCTCTCTGGAACCCAGAACTAAAAGCTGGTCTCTCAGAGGTCATCAAGCCTGACCCATTTATTTTATGGAAAGAAGTCAAGATCACAGGAGTAAGTGACAGCAACAAGATTCAGACCCCAGGCCTGAGACTTCAGGCCCAGCACTCTTTTGGTCTTTTTCAGGCCCTAAGTTAGTTTGCTTTAAGCTTCAGGGTTTGGCCACTTGTCCACAGACAAAAGAATATTTGGAATCCCAGCCCAAAAAAAGGTGAGGGGAAGGAGCCAATTCCTCCTTTTACTCTGAGAAGAAAGTCTGAAAATAAGAATAAGCTTTCCTCCCAAAGACAAGGAGAGAAGGTTGTGCAAGGCAAGAGCAATTTATTAGTCTAGAATATATGGGGGAGTGGGGAGAAGAAAAGGAGAGGGAAAGGGGTAGGGAAAGACAGACACATTTGAGCACACAGGGGGAGGAAGGAGGAAGGGAGGGGAGAAAGGAGGAAGAGGGGAAGGAGAAAGGGAGGGAAAGGGTGGAAAAGGGAAGGAGACTGAGGACATTTCCCAGGGGCTGCTTCACTGCATCCATGCTCTCCACAATTCCCAGAGCACCCTCACAAAGGCAATTGTTCTGAGGGTTGGATCAGCAGCAGGGGGGATAAGTGGGAGAGGCTCAGTCTCACAGACATCCCTGCCCACCCCACCCCAGACAGTCCTCGAGACACTTCCTCCCCCTCAACAAAGGACAGCAGCCACCAGGCTGAGAACTCCAAGAATCCCATAAAAACCAACTGGAAGGAGGCTAAGACCTCCAAGGCCTCCGCCTTAGTCCTCCCCTTCCCTTGAGCCTCTGCAACAACCAGGGACTACAAATGGAGGAGAAAGTCTGGAGTAAACTGGCTCTCCAACTTCTCACTCATTCAGTTTGTAGGATTCGGAGCTGCTGCCGCCCAATCCATCACTGAGCCACTTTTTATTACTCCCTGAGCTCCAAACTTTGTATCTGAGACCAGAGAGACAAAGCCAGAAATTAAGCCACCTGTCCTCAAGACATTACATTCTATCAGCTCTTGGGACTCCAGTCCCCTTATTTAACAGCTGAGGAAACTGAGGCTCAAAGGATTGCTCTATAAAGCAATCACCCAATAAGTATTGATTAAAGACCATACAGTATGGATACAAGTAGAAAGGATGACTCCATTACTACTACATTGCACTTGTGTTCTATTGGGGGAGACACTAAGGACATATATAAACGAACATCTCTGTGCTGATAGTTCTCAGATCTATTTATCCAACTCTGACCTCTGTCTCTTCTGGCCTCTCATCTCTATTTCCAACTGCCTACTGGACATCTCAAACACGTCCTGAAGACATCTTAGACAACAATATGTTCAAAATGGAACTCACTGTCTTCACTCCCTCCCTACCTCTCCCTTCTTCTTAACTTTCCCATTACTGTCAAGGCTTCCACCTTCCTCCTAGGTTCACTACTTGAGTATCATCCTTCCCTCCTTCCTCTGTGTCCAATCTGACCCCCAGCCCTACGGATTCTGACATTACCATCTCTCCTATACACTCCTTTCTCTTTCTCTCTTTCTTTCTCTTTTTTTGCTGAGGCAATCAGGGTTAAGTGACCTGTCCAGGGTCACAAAGCTAGGACATGTTAAGTGTCTGACACCAGATTTGAACTCAGGTCCTCCTGAATTCAGGGCTGATGCTCTATCCACTGTGCCATCTAGCTGCCCAACCCTTCTCTTTTCTAACACTGCTTGTGCTCTCTTTCTTTGCATATGTGTGTGTATGTCTATGTTGGTACATTTGTGTCCATGTGTTCATATTTATATTCTCACACATATACATATGTGTGCACATAAATAGAAATTGCACGTATCTATATATACTACATAACATATAGTATGCTATTATAGTTGCTGATAACCACATACATATATAAATATTTATAATATATATAATATCTGTGCCTGTGTGTGTATATATATCCACACAATTGTTTGCCCAGTGCCTCTTCTCATTAGATTGTTAGCTCCTTGGGGAAGGGGCTATCTTGGTATTACTTTTAGTGCTTACTACACAGTAGGTGCTTAATAAAATGCACATTGTCACATAAAGTGAATAAATACAAAGAGAAGGGGGATACTAGTCAGCTCAACATTTATTAAACACTTACCAATAACAGTTCAGGAGGAGGGGAAGTGCTGACATACTAGATGGTGGTGATGGAGATGGTCTCTAGGAAGCTAAGGTATAGAGGGAAGGTTTTACAGGTGTGATGAGGGCAAAGGCAAAGTGAAGGGAAATGAGAGTGGGAAATTAAAAGGGGAAAGGGAGGGGGGAGTGGAGGAAGAAAGGAGGAACAAGAGGAAGACAAGGCGAGAAAGAAATGACAATCTCAGTGTTGGAGAGGGGTAAAGCTCCGCAGGGGAACTATTTCTGGGGTCTGGAGAGCGCCACGTCTTGATAGGCATCCCCCACTTTCCATTAGCTTCCTGGCTCCAAAAAGGAAATATTTTAAAATGTCTTTTCCTCATTCAGAAGCAGAGCTAGTCAGGAGTACAGAGATATGAGAAAGCCTAACCTTTGCAGATGATTATAAGGCCTTTAGAGAGTCTAATCCAATCTCTCTCAATTTACAAAATGGGAAAGTTGGGATCCAAACAGGGATTTCCCTTGAACTCAGAGCATCTAAGCCCGAGACTTTTCCCCTCCACAGAGAATCAACTTGTAGCCTTGACCTCCCGTTTCCCATTTTAAGCCTGGGCCACAAACCAGTAGAGGAGGGGAGAGAGAATTGAATGGCCCACTCATTCCTTGCCATCCTAGGGACTCTGAAAGTACTCGCCACGCCACCGAGGCAAGCTTCCCAGAACAAGCCCCGCATTTCCCCCAACCTGCCGGGAAAGGGGGAAGTGAGTCCCACTGTGTCTCCTGCTGGACACCTGGCTAGTCAGGGAACACCCGATCTCATTAGCAGAGCATGTGGTCACTGTCTGGCCAGCCTGGCTTCCTGTCATGCTGTGTGAGCGGTCAATGATGAATCCCCCTTGATGATGGCATCGGGCCAGGATGTGCTGTTCCAGTAACTTTGGGTGATTCCTAGAAACTTATCAAAAAAAGATGATTCCCCCAAACAATGACCTCAATCAAAATCATTCTCACAAGGCCTGGTTGAGACTTGCTGGGATTATATCCCTTGGGCACTCGTGAATCTAACCAGAAAGAATAAATCCTAAAACTGAATATTAATAACAATACATAATAATATAAATCACTCCCTTTTCCCCTAGGGCTTTCTCCCCCATATTTGTAAAGTTCTTTCTCCCTGATTCTCATATTGCAGACTCGGCTACCTCTTAAGCAATGTCCTTCTTGTGTTTTCCTTAGTAGTTAAATTCTTTCTCACTTGAAATTTACATTTTATATTTATATTACTTTATGTTCACCTGGTCTGGATGCAGTCTCTTCTTCCTTCAAATGTAAGCTCTCCAAAAGTAAGGAATTAAAGCTTAGATTTTTGGTTGGTTTGTGTATTTTTTTTTAAATCAACACCTGGTATGCAGTAGGTGCTTAATGTATGTTGAATTGAAATATAATAATTATGAAAGGCAGCATAAAATGGGCAGTGTTGTTCTTAGGAGTCAGATTCAAATCCTAAAACAGTTTCTAGCTATATGACCCTGGGCAAATCCCTTAATCTTCTGGACCTCAGTCTTCTCATCTGTAAAGTGGGGAAAGAGGGATGGATTAGATAACCATTAAAGTTATTTAATGTGAGGCAAGTAAGTGGCTCAGTGGATAGAACACCAACCCTGAAGTTAGGAGTTCAAATCTCATCTCAGACACTTAATACCTCCTAGCTGTGTGATCCTAACCAAGTCACTTAACCCCAATTGCCTCAACAAAAAACAAGCAAAAAAACAAAAAAAGTTATCTAATCTTCCACTTCTCACTTTGCAATCCTACCAAAATGTTCCCCAACAATTATTCTACAAAATAGGGAATGTTTTGTTCTTCCCCTTACAATAGATGGAAAGACTGAGAACCACAAAGAGGTGAAAGTGACTTATCCAGTTACTAGACACGTGACTTTGTCAGAGCCAGGATTCTAATCTGGATCTCTCCTGACTCCAACTATGCGGCTCTTGCTGAACTATGTGTTTTTCCTTAATTCTTCAGGGAGGAAAAAAAGGTGTCAACATAACGTAACTTTGGAGCCCCGGGAGGTCAGGGGAACAGTACTTGGCTGGGTAGTTTTCAAAGGATTGCAGGAAAATTAAGGAAAAAGTTGGAGCCTCTCAGTGGCTTTGCTCTGGACTGAAATCCAGCACCTGACAAATGAATCCCCGGGGCAGTAGGCAAGGCCAGCTGGGCTGAGGAGCTGTTTGGACAAGAACCCAGAGGCCTCTGAGGTCAGTTAAGGTTCCTGCTTTCAACTCCCTGGTAGAGCTGAGAAAAAGAACAGAGTGGTCCCACTGAAGTCATCACCCAGGGCCAGGGTGGGGTGGGTTTGATTTCTGAGCAATGAACCACTAGCCAAACTGAGCAAATGACCAGGCCAGCAGGCCCGGAGGGTCAGGATACCTGTGTTCCCTGCCAGTTCTGGCCACTGATGATGTCCCTGGAGAGGGCAAAGGAAAGGGGAAGAAGGGGCAGGGCTCCTCTATCTGGTTTCTCTGCAACCTCACCTTTAAACCAGGTGGAGGCAGAGGAAGCTTTCTGCCTTCCCAAGTTAACTTGTATAAGAAACAGATTCTCTGGTCCAATGGGCAGCCAGGTTTTTTTCTAGCAAATTAATAAGCATTTATTAGGCACTGACTCTGTACCGAGCATTGTGCCTGAATATAGAATACAAGGCAAAAGGCAGTCCCTGCTCTTGGACAGGGATGCACAGTGCCTTCACTCTAAGTGCAAAGAGCACCTGGAGGTGCCAGGAGGTATCTGGGAGTAGCCCCAGTCTCAATCATGGTCAAGTGATGCTGAGGCCCATGGACCACTCTCTGGCCCATGTGAGCCCCCCTACTACTGGCCCAGCTACCGGGGCTGTAGGGAGATCAAGGCCCTAAGAGACTGATTGTACCAGGGATGGGGTAAGAGCTGACAGTTACCACAAGAAATTCCTGGATGAGTAAACCAGTGCCGGTTACTATCCTCTCTGTGACTCAGTTTCACTTGAGCTTTCCAAGAGTCCTACAGCCTATCAGAAACAGGATCTGCAAAGCTCACTAGCCATTAAGCCAAACCAACTTTCTAATATGTTGTATTTTAATATAGAAATAGCATATAAATTGTATTGAAGTGTTTAATAATAATCATTTCAAAATGGGGGGAGGGGTTATCAACGAGGGGAGAGAAGTCAGGGAAAGACCTCATGTGGGAGCCTCCAAAAGGTGTAGCTGTGAAGGAGGAACAGGAACATCCTGTAAACCTTCAATCAATATCAAAACCAATCAATAAACATTAAAAGCACCTACTATGTACTAGGCACTGTCATATGAGACAGACTCTACTCTAAAGCAGCCTAAATTCTCTCTGCCTGCATTACATCACTGCCATTAACCAATCCACAAACATTTATTAAAAGCACTTACTATGTGCTAGGCACTGTCACATGATACAAAGAATGGGACAGAACACTACCCTCCAGCAGCCTATATTCTATTTGCCTGCATTATATTACTCCCATTAATCAATCCTCAAACACTTATTAAAAGCACCTACTATGTGCTAGGTACACAAACACTCTATAGTCTATTTGCTTGCATTACACTACTACCATTAACATTATGTTGTGGGTGGGGGACAGCAGATTTCTGATTGTCCAAGATCCCGGGAGGAACCCAGAAGGCTCTTGAAGGGTTCCAGCCCCATGTTCCTGGTCAACAATGGAGCAGACTAAATGCCTGCTCAGACATAATACCAATTAATAAAAACTTCACAATAAGAACTTTTTACTAGATGTCACCAAACCGAGAACTCGTTTCCAAGCTACCGGGAACCCAAGAGCTTTCAAAAGCAGAGATGGAACAGCAGGCTCAGCAACATGAGACAATAGGAGGCATCCCTCCTGCTCTGTCTGTTACTGGAGCTGTAATGAGGATGGGCCCCAGGTGGACAAGTTTGGAGCCTAATATTTGTATTTATTTATAGGCGCTGGATATGGACTTGAGGCTTGGAAGACCTGAATTCAAATCCTATTTAGTGACCTTGGACACGTCAAGCCTAAGTTTGCTCATGTATTAAAATGGGACTGATTTTTTTTTTTCCTCTTAAAGCAATCAGGGTTAAATGATGAGCCCAGGTCAGAGTCTGGTTTTCCTGTCTCCAGGGCTGCAGCACTATCCACTGCACTGTAGCTGCTCCCATGATGGGGATGATTAACGGCATCTACCGCCCAGGTGATTCTGAGGAGCAAATGAAGCAGTTCTAGTAAAGGGCTTAGCAGATCTTAAAGTGGTGCACAAATCCTAGCTATTATTTATTATTACTATTCAATTACAATTTTATCCCAAAAGGGGTCCCGAGAGTAGGATTCCACTGAACAACTTCACCCAGCATGGCTGAGGGTCCTTCCTCTATGAGGACTTGGGGACGAAAGGGGGGGAAGGGGGAGAACTGCTCCTCTGCCCCCCTGCTGAGTCACCCTCCTCCATCTGGGCTCTCTCACAAGTGATTCAGCAAGGCTACTGGCCAAGCCAGCCTTGCTGCCCGGCCCACAAATGAGGGGAGCCAAATCTGGCCCAGAGAACAAAAAGTCACATTATTGGGGGGGGGGGAGAGGGCACGGCAGCACTATGGATGTAGAAAGATGGACCAAGGTGTGGAGGGGGAGGAAGCTGACTAAAACATCCATCAGACCCAGAGGATGAGTCAGCACAGGACAAGGGGGGGGGAGGGTCTCACACCCCAGCTGTTACTTCCTATTTATGTAACCTTCCTTCAACAAGCCATCCCCCTCCCATCCCCTCTGAGAACCTGTTTCCCCTCCTTCTAGAGAAGCATGGGGGCTTACTCTGAAAATAGCTAGGGGGTCAGTGGGAAGTTTCCCCTTTCTATAAAGGGGGGATTCAGTGGGAAGTCTTCCCCCTACAAAGTAGGGTTCAGTGAAGTCTCCCCTCTATAAAGGAGGTTCACTGAGAAATTCTCACTCTACAAAATGAGGTTCAGTGAAGTCTCTTCCCTCTATAAAGGGGTTCATCGAGAAGACTCCCCTCTAAAAAAGGAGGTTCAATGAGAAGTTCCCCCCTCTACAAAGTGAGCTTCAATAAGAAATCTCCCCCTCTTTGTAGACCTCCAATAAAGATCAGGGCTGGCTGTGAAGTCTCTCCCTCTGTAAGTCAGCCTCCCTTCCTCTAAAAGATTGGACAAGAAAGGCTCCCAGTCTCTGGGTCAGTAACCCCCTTCTAGAAATGGGAGGGTTTATACCTTTGAGGTCCTTTCCACTCCTGCTGTTAGTAACAAACCCTAAATTTGGGCACTGTTCACAAGGGACTTGTTTTAAAAGTTTAAGGGGGACTCAAGCAAAGAAAAAAAGAACAGCACATTTTAAAAATACCCCCCAAATCTTCTCGGTACCTGGTCTGTCTTTCCCCAGGAGACGCCCACAGAGTGTTTCATTTTCACTTTAAGGATTTCAGATTTCCGAGGCAGAAACGTTACCATCATGAGATGGGGGCAGTTCTCCAGCCTCCCCTGTCCTCATCTACCCCCACCCCCCTTTCCTTCTGGAGGGAAGCTAAGGACGGCACATAGCTGGGATAGTTTTCCCTCTGGACATTGAGAAAGCAGGGAGTCTGTGCCCAGGAAGAGAGAGAGCAGCCCCAACTGGCCCCAGCCCACTTAAGAGGGGAATTCCAGCACCCATTGGGCCTGGCTGGGGTGGAGGGGGAGGGGAAGGACAGACTGGGTGGGGGAGGAGAGCAAGGGGCCCTCCAAGGCTCCTCCAGGCCCTTGAACTGTTTTGAGAGGGCCTAGAACAGGGGGAGCTCCCCCACAACCCAAAGTAGACTCCACGAGAAATGTCAAGTGGATCTCCCAGCATTAAGTGGGCCAGATCCTCCTTCTCTTCTCCCAGTTGACCACTTTTGACCACTTCCCTTCTTACTCCAGATGCACTTAATTTCATCTGTGCTGAAGCTTTTAAATAAATTTCATCATATACCCTTGTCACTGTATGGGGCACTTACTGAGACAAGTCAACTCAAGGAGCATTTATTAAACACCTACTGTGTGCTGAGCATTAGGAAGGCAAAGAAAGCCAAAAACAGCCCCTGCTCTCACGGAGCTTACGATCTAAGTGTAAAGAGCTAGGTCCAAGGAAGATATAGGCAGGGTAAACTGGAGCAACCTCTGAGGTTATTAGGGGTGACTTTGCCCCTCACATTCATGATGAAATGAGAGAGAAGGTACTACAGAAGAAGGGGACAAGCACTAGACCAGAAGGCCCCCTAATATCTGATGTAATTCTGTGGCAAGTCTCAGCTGTAATGATGAGGATGTTTGTATCCTTAGCCCAGAGCTTGGCACTGAGCAGGCACTTATTTACATGTTTATTAACTGACTTTCCAGTTTTAAATCTAGGATCCAAAGGCAATCTCCACAGAATTCAAAAACATCTTCCATCTCACCACCCAAAATATGTGGGGAGTAGGGATGAAGGTCTCTTCTCATCCTCTGCCTTTTACAAGGAAAAAGAAAGAGGAGGGAGGGGAAAATAGAAATGAAAAGAATGAGTTAACATTAAGATTTTTTAAAGTTATAATTCCATGAGACATCACACAAAGACCACTGGATGCAAAGGATTAGTCACCAGCTTAATGAGAGGAAACCAGTGACTTTTCAGGGAAAAATTATTTATAATCACAGTTATTTTATCTGGCTTGTGAATTTTCTAGCATGACTTAGTACCAGAGAGAAAATTCATCTTTCCCACCGGATGCTGGTATCGACTCCCCCTTCCCCTGGGCAGGAAGCGAGGAGACGCCAATTGGCCCAAATCCTGTGGGGATGCCCTGGGTCACCCAGGACAGTCATGGGACCTGCCCAGCCGGGCACGTCAGCCTTCCTCTTACCTAATCAACTCACCAGATTTATGAGGCTGTTTGTTTTTTATTGTCACTATTTTACAAGCGCCCTGGCCTAAATGAAGCATAAATACAGAAACAATGACAGACTTTCTATGGGGATTTTGTGTAACTTGGAGAAGCTGCTCATTGTTCTGAGCTGGCTCACACATTGTGGATCTCACACCCCTCACCTGACTCACATCTTTTACCTTTCTTTGTTATCTCCCTGTGCCAGACATACAGCAGACACTTAATAAATGCTTACTGACTTATTGATTCATTAGCTGTCTCCATGGCAGTCTCACCTGTACCTTAAAGGGTTTCTGTCTTAAAGATCCTGCATTATTCAGGGAACATTTTTCTATCCCCCGCCCTCAAAGAGCCTCCCCTTCTCAAATAATAAACATTTTGTCTCCATCATGACGATAGAAGCTCCTTGAGGGGAGTGGTTTGTGCCTTTCTTTGTATTTCCAGCTCTTGGCACAGTGCCTGGCACACAGTAGGTAAGTGCTCAATAAAAACATGTTAACTCCCTGCCTGTGTTTCACAAGAAATTTAATGTATCTTCTTATAATTATTTGTGGAAACTGAGAAAAGATTTTTAGAAAGATAAAGAGACAGAGGAAGAGAAGGAGAGATGGGGGAGGGGGAGAGGGAAAGAGAGGAGAAAGGAAGGAAGGAAGAAGGAAAAGACAGGGAGAGATGGAGAGAGAAGGAGGGAAGGGAGAGGAAGAAAAAAGGACAGAAGGAAGGGAGAGAGGGAGGGAGGGAAGGAAGTTTTTGTAATTTTCAGTGTTATTCTCAGAGTATAGTTTCCACTGCTCAAACTTCTAAAAGCAACATTGCTACAGTGTGTCCACTGCAAGAAGCAATGTTATTTCAGGAGAATGGAAGCTCCTTGAGGGCAGATATAGTTTCTTTGTTTTTAAAATTGTAGCAGAACTAGCTTTCAGTAGGCACTTCATTAATGTTCAAGCTGAAAAACTCCTTGAGTAGCTCTTAGAAATAAAGGAAAGATCCAAATAATAGATGCAAAGTAAAGTATGAAGAACCAGGAAAAACTAAGCCCATGCCTACATAGTGTCCCCAAAGTCTCAGTGACGTCTTAAGGCATTAACTCTTTAGGGACAACAGGTATAAGTTGATGGTGTTCCGCTTCATGGTGTTAAGAAATTCTTTCCATCGGCAGTGTTGCAGTCATTGGTTTCTGTATATGTGTATTATGTGTTCATGTATCTTTCCATCCATGTATATGCACACATATGCACACATTCTTAAAGGCAAAACTGAACATTAACATCTATTTTTCCAAATACATGTAAAGATAGTTTTCAATATTTGTTTCTGTAAGATTTTGTTCCAATTTTTTTTCTCCCTCTTTTACCTCCATCCTCCTCCAAGTCAGTGAGTAATCTGGTCAAGGTTATATATGTACAATCCTTTTAAAAATATTTCTGTATTTGTCAACATGACATAATGTTAACGATTGAGTGCAGCCCTGGGAAAGGTAAGCGTATACCTTTCCTTGCTCTGCAGAGGTGGGGGGCTAGGAAAGAACATCCCACTCGCTGCTACATTTGGTAACTGTGTCGATTAATTCTGGGGAACTGCTCTTCTTTCCCTCTAACCCCTTTTATTTAGTCTGTTTTACAGGGGAAGGCTCAGGGAGGAATATAATTGGAAAGAAGCCCCAGGAGGGGCATAAGAATCAAGCCCCTCCCACAAAGCCCAGGAAGAATGCTTCCAACCCTCCTATCTCCAGCAGGGTTAACGGTCAGGACCTTGGGGTCTCCATTTGCCAGCTCATTCTTTCTCAGAAACACATCGATGCTCTGTGAATACACGCTATGTAAATCCATGTTATGCAAAACTAAAATTATAATTTTTTTTTTAATAACAAAGAGCACACACACACACACACACACACATACCACCGCCACCCACTACATTCTTCGCCTCTTGGACTATGACTGAGTTTAGCAAGAGGCAGTACAGGACCTGGCTAAAAATAGGCAATTTCCCACCAAACCCCGGCAAGCTGAGCGGATCACATTATTTCCACTTCCCAGCGGGGAAGGAGGCTGTGCTGCTCCGAGCCACCGAGCCCCGGAGGAGACCTTGTCATAAGCACATAACAGCATCCCCTTTCTCCTCCCAGGTATCCAGGTTATTAGCATCAGCAGCAGGAAACACTATGAGTCTTCCCAAGCCACATTGGCCAGCTGAGGCTGATCCCCAGTCTCTGAAAAAGGGTGGGGGGGTCTGACCGATCGCAGGATGGGAGGACGGGCCAATCCTGGGGCTTGTCCCCAATACAAACACACTTGGCCCTTCATCCCCCTTGCCGTTTGGTCATACCTGACACTCTGTGATTCTGTTTGGGCTCGGAATAGTTTGCCATTGTTTTCTCTGGCCCATTTCGCTCTATCCTGACCTTATTCTAAGCTTAGACCTCTCAGGACATTCATAACCCAAACACATATTTAGGACACCCAAAGAGACAAGTCACTGGGAAAATTCTACACACTCTCAACCCCTTTTTGTTTTGGGGTGGGACAGAACGGGTTCTCCCAAGATGGACAGCTATGGATGGCTTGTGGATCTCATTACCTTTCTTCCTCCTACTTCGTCTCTGGTCATCCAGACTGGAAATCACTATGTGGGCCATCTTCACAGGAAAGGTCAGAAGCCCTGGGTTCAAATCCTGCATCTAATCTGGGAACGCCACTTAAACTCTCATAGCTCATCTGCAGAATGGGGAGAAATACCCCCTGTGTAAGTAGTTCCTAAGGAGTGGAGAAGGGGGGCTTACTTTCTGTTTTCTGATTCTGGCTAGCAGGCTTTTAAACTCAAGATCCCCAAAGAGAAAGCAATACACCAGTGATGAGACCAAAAATAGTTTGTACCTTTCAAAGCTCTGTTACAGGAAAATCATGCAAGGCTCTCTCTTTCTCTGAAGGGAATTTCCATACTGGGGAGTTCCCCAATAATTTAAAAAAAAAGTCACAGGTCAGATCAAATCTTAATAAGAAATGATAAAAAAACCATTTATATAAAAGTATTTTTCAACTTTGTAAGGCACTCACCCTCTCCGTCCTGGGAACCACCACACCACTTCCCCTCTCCAAACCAGGCAAGCCAGACTCAAAACTATGACATGGGACCTCTCTAAGGTCACACAGCCAGGACTGGGAGCCAGGTCCTCCTGCCTATACTACAACACTCTGCTTCTCACTATGTCCAGTCTTCCCCTGGACAAATGACCAATCACTAACATAACAGCTAACATTTATGTAGCACCTACTGTATACTAAACATTGTACACTGAGCACTTTAAAAATATTTCATTTGATTCTCTCACAACTACGGGAGGTTAAGTATTATTATGATTCCCTTTTTACAGATGAGGAAACTGAGGCAGGTAGTGTGTCTGAAACCAGATTTAAACTCAGTTTCTCCTACCCGGAAGTCTAGTGTTCTAGTCACTTTAACACCCTCTAAAGTGGCCTTATTTCATTCAAGGCATCCCCAGTTGTCAGGTTTCACATTCCTCCCGCGTTGGGATTGGACTACATGGCTCCCGGGGGTCCCTTCCGGCCGGGACCTGGGAGGGCCAGGCCCTCTGGATAGAAATCGCCCCTCTCCGTGCCGCAGGCAGCCCCATTCGGCCTCCCTCCTTGTCCTCCACACCCCCAGGCAAGCTCTGCGGAGCCCTGCTCTCGGGATGCCAGGCACCAGCCATTCAAGGGCAGATGGCAGAACTAATGGGGCTCTTGTCCCTTCGCTCCAGTCAAGGCAATTAAATCACGCCACTGATGGAACATTAGCAGGGAGCCATTGTCCAAGATCATCAGACCAGACAAAGACGGCTTCCCTTTTCCAGGGCCTTAAGAAACCACGAGAGGAAGGGGTGGTCCAGGAGGACACGGTTCATCATGGTCCTGGGACCTGTCCTAACTACTGTCCTACTGGTGCCCGTGCTGGCCACGTCAATCCAAGTGGGGGGCTCTGGGGGCGTGTTTGATGACCTTTCCTAAAGGGGCTCAAAAGAAGTACAGCCCCAAGACTCTGCCGCCCAGCCCAGGGCTCAGACTGTAGCAGGGGAGTGATGTGGGAACAGAAATAGAGGGAAGACAGATACAAAAGCAGAAAAATGAGAAGGGGATAAAGTGCACCAACTAGACAGATCTCCAGATTAGAACCGGTGACTCGGCTCGAGGGCAAATCTCAGCTCTGCCGCTCACCAGCTGAACAACTTTGGGGAAATAATTTCTATTAGCCAGGTCTCTGTTCCCTCATTCTTTAAAAAATGGAAGCTGGATTGAGGGGTCTTCAAGGATATCCCTGGATCACATGATACATGCAGGATGGGGGAGTAGTCAAATATAATAATACTGGGAAGGTTAAGAAAGGCTTTAAAAGCCAAAACATTTTAAAGTTCCCTTCTCACTTTCTCTCCAAATGCTTCCTATTCTTCAAAAATCCAGCTCTAGCCCCTACCTCTTTAATAAACCCTCCCCCCAGAATTCTTCCCTTCTCTGAAATATTTTAATTAAAATTTTGTTATACCCAGGTAATATATATTTTATATTTAATTCATATTTTCATTTGTTTTATATTATTTAACCCCTTTTTTTCCAATTGCTCATTGTATGTTAGCTCTGACTAGATAATCAAGTTATAAGCTTCCTCCCATCTGCTCTCGATCTCTGCAGTCACTTAACATCTATGGACTATACTGCTGCTTCTTCATCTTTTTCTACTCTCAACTCCTTTTTGCCTAAGAAATTTTTACATATATCGGTATATAAAATAGGAGTGCAAATAAAATATTTATGAATAGTAAATCATAATTTCTAGACTCCCACATTCAGTCATGAGATCCTATATGGGTTGAAAACCAGAGTTTTAGAAGCTGGGGGCTAGAAATCCCCCCCAAGGTATCTTACTTAGAAGAGCCTACATTAGTTCTCCTCTTGGTTTCAAAGGTGATCAATTCTTTGTGCAGCCCTTTCTGAATAACAGTTATTATTAGATGGAGACAATACTATCTGCTAATCCATTCAGGAACTAGCAAAGTAGGCAGTAGGGAAATAAAGGGTTAAGTATCCCCTGTTAAATTTTCGTGGGAAATTTAACAAAAGGATAGAAAAGACAGACCTCTGACAAGAAATAGCCACCAACACCATCCATTAGGGCAATACTGAGCTGGCTGCCCAGTCCAGCCACCTGCAAGGCAAATTATTTATAGCAAGAGAGAATTAGAGGGAGTGGGGGTGGAGAATTAGCCATTAAAGGGGAAGCCAGTTATCTACCCAGACATCCAGCTGCTGACCCCAGATAAGGTTAACAGCAGCCAATAATGAATAAGTAATTATCACCAGAGGCTTTCAAAGGTAACCTTCAAGAAACCCAATCTTATCTCTCTGAACCCCTGCTTAGAACCCGCATCATTGACTGGGTCTTGAGAATAAAAGGAACTTGCAACACTGACATCCCATAATCTCGTCCGATTCAGGGTCTGATTGTGAAGAGGCTCACAAAGGTACTGGGCTCATTTATCACAGACAGCCCACCCGGGGGCCCTGCTCCTACCCCATCCTCCTTCCTTCCATCCATCCATCCTCATGTTACTGAGATCTAAAGCCAGGAGGCGGTGAGAGCAGACAAGCATGGAGCCTTCCATTTTTAAGGAAAGGTAACACTCCCCTTATCAAAGCTACAGTCAGAAAGGCTGGTGGATCAGCCTTTTCCAATAGCACAAGGAAGTAGATGGAAGAACTGTTAAGCATCCATCAGCTTCCCCTTCCCCAAGGAAAACAATTCACTCCAGGAAAGAGGAGCAAGATCCTTTATCAATTACTGACTCCTTGGAAGGCAACCAAGACCGTGTCTGAATTTCCCAGTCACCTCATTCACCTCCTTAAACACTGAACTCTGGAGGAGACACATAGCCTGCTGGGGGATAAGGGGCCAACCTGTGATTTCACTGGTCTGGAGGGAAAAGACTCCTTTCATCAAAGTTGACTAGGGTTTTGGCAATGAAGAGCTAACAGGACTGGGGGACGTGGCCTCCACCATCCAGACAATATTATCAAAGGCCAGTCTTATTTACCGGTAAACTCCCCAGTATCTCTAATGAGCCTGCCTAATTAAAGGGTGGATTTTTGTTTTTGCTTTTAATTTCTTCTGAATGGTTCTAAAGTACCTTGAGATATCCCATTCTGCAGCCCCGGTGAATCTCCCTTTGACCAAAAACCTGGGCTCCCAAAGTTCTGCTGCTTAGGCCTTGCCAGAGGGGGCATTTCACAAAGCTGGAGTGTTAGGTATATGTCTGCTCTTATTACTACTATAATTATGATGTCACAGCCTCCCGGGAGCCTTCCTGTCTTAAAGCTTTAAATGAGGCTGGACTAAGCCAGCCTCTAAAAGGTCCTTTCCAGCTCTAAACAAAACAAACACAAACAACAACAACTCAAAAAACTCTGATCCTGTAATTAAGGGATTCAACTAAAGTTAGACAGAATCAGCAGTAGATTGTAGAATCAGAGATTTAGAGAAGGGAGGGAGGAAGGAAGGAGAGAGAAAAGGGAGGAAGGAAAGAAGGAAGGGAGGGAAAGAAACTACCATTTTAAAATAGCCTATTTTGTGTTAAGCACTTTACAAATCTCATTTTCACAACAATCCTGAGAGGTAAGCATTTTAATATCCCCACTTTACTGTTGAGGAACCTCAAGCAGATAGAAGTTAACTGATTTGCCCTAAGATGCTAATTATCAACAGACAATCCACAATATTCCCAAATGCAATCTGAACCAGATAAAATATAATTGAAAAATATTAACAATAAATAAAAATATTTTAACATATTTAACATGTAGGGCTCTACCTGCCATCTAGGGGAGGAGGAGGAAGAAGGGGAAAAGTTGGAACAGAAGGTTTTGCAAGGATTAATGATGAAAAATTAGCCATGCATATGTTCTGTCAATAAAAATAAGATAAAACACAGATGGTACAACATTTAGAAACTCATTCATCACGAGGTCCCAGGCATCATTTTGTAACAGGTGGTCATCTGTACTATGGACCTCTCTCCTCATTTCAAAGATGAGGATACTGAAGCTCACACAGGGAGCATGAAGGGGGCAGAGCTGGGATCTGGACCCAGCTTCTCTGCCTTCAAATGTAATATGCCAGAGTCTAGTCCCCATAGCTGCCCCCTCTCAACTCAGAATTCTTCCTTTTACATCCCAAGGCGGTGTGGTCCAGCACAGACAGAAAGGCCTCCTTGGAGGGGAGCTAAGCTGGACGTCTCTAAGGTCTCCCAGGTGGGACTGTTCAATTCCAGCTGGTGACCTCAGCTGGGGAAGCCCAGATTGGAGACCTTTAGCCTGGTCCATGAGATGAATGGGCTGTTCCTACAAAGCCTGGAATCTGCAGCTTCATCTGACACTGGCATCCGCCAGGCCGCGGCCCCTTCCAGCGCGGGCTCACGTGTGAATAGTTTCACCCTCTGTGCCAGCTAATTAGAGAGGGCGGCAGAGCACACAACTGCCCACAAAACAATCCCAGAGCTGTGGGCCATAAACAATAACTAACCGGAGGAAAGGAACCAGCTGGAGACAGGGGAAGGTTAGACTGGGAGTCAGAAGCCAGGGGTTCAAATTCAAGCTCTGTCACATATTACCTAAATACACAACTGTGGCATTCGATTTCCTCATCTGAAAAAAGAAGGTTGGACTCAGAGCCTAGTTCCGAGTCTAACACTAGTACTAGTAATTGAATGACTGACTGATCTAACACATTAAGACGATGACATGCCCTGCTTAGCTTCTGCTTCAAAGAAATCCCTACAGAATTAACCATCCAGTCAACAAGCACTTTTCAAGTATCTGTGAGAGCCCTGGAAATATAAAAGTAGCCCTGATTCCAGTCTTCAAGGTACAAAATAAACCTTCATTGATTAAATGTTCAATGGATGGAATGGATGGCATTTGCCGGGGACACCGGAGTTCAAATCCAGCCTCAGATATTTACTAGCTGATCCCAGACGTGATAAGGGGGTTTTACAGGAGGACGAGGGACATGGTCGGCTTTTTGCCGTTGAGTGGGAAGACCCACCAGCAGCTACTACAGTAATCCAGGGGTGAGGAGGTAAGGTTTGAAAGGAGGCAGGGGAAGCGTCAGGGGCAAAGGCTGAAGCCCACTTGTGTTTTTGCATCTAGCTCATAGCAGGTTCAATTAAATGCTTACTGAATCCAGTCGTTCCAGGGCCCCATCTCGAGGAGGAGGGAGTGTGAGGGGTAAATGGACACCAACAAAGGGGCTAAGGTCAGAACCCCAAATGCTAATGATCTCCTCGCTCACCACCAAGCTCTCCAATAAATAAAAAGACCAGGGCCCTTGGACTAGTTGGTTCAGAAATTTAAAGGTCTGGTTTCATCTTTACAAAAACAAGCTCATCAATAGGGACAGAAAAGAGATCTGTGTCTCTTATTTTAATCTTTCCTTTTTCTGCCTTCTGAGAAACAAGTAAGGGAGCAGGAGTGTGGTCATTCAATTCCAAGAGCGTGGGACCAGGAACCCAGAATATCTTGCAATCCAAGGCTGCCCCGACACCTATTAGCTGCTGTGACTCTGGACAAAATGGGGAAAATACCTATGTGACCCATTTCAAAATTGCTTTGAAATCCTACTACATTCCATTCTGGTAGAAAGAATTCTGGAATGAGAATTTCTTAAGAAATTGTCACATACTTTTTCTCCATCATGCCCAATTGTCCATGATCTCTTGGCAAAAATATTGGAGTAGTTGACCAGGTCATTTTACAGATGAACAAACTGAGGCAAATGGGGTGAAATAGCTTGCCCACAATCACCCAGCTAGTATCAGAGTCTGATTACTCCTCCTTAAAAAATTAAAACTTTTTAATTCAAGCTAAATTCAAGACACTGGTATTTCTGGTATCAAGTAATAAGACTGACTTAAATGACTAATCAGATATTTTAGATAAGTTTTTTAACTAGCTAGTGATTTTGCCAAGTCACTTAATGACCATTTACCTCGATTTCCTCATCTATAAAATGGGGATAATAATAGCACCTACCTCTCAGGGGATAAGGTAGCAAGTATTCCACCAAGATTTAATTTTTTTATGTAAAAATAAACAAACACATACATCCATCTTTTGCCTTTAATAAATGGTTAAATTATATGTATACCAAAGCATTGTTTTAAAATAAATTTGTTTATGATTTATTATCAGTAAATGTTTGCATACCTATTTTATATATCTATATACACAGGGTTATGTAAAAATTTCTCGGACAAAATGGGTCTCAAATAGAAAAAGTTTAAGAAGCCCTGATCTAGTCCAATCTCTTCATTTCAAAGATAAGAAAATTGAGACCCAGGAAAATGAGTTCACTAACCCAAGTTAATATTGAAATACAAAATCAGGATCTAAACAGAGCATCCAGTGCTATTATACCCTTTTGACTAGAGCAAGCTGTCTAACCCCTTTGGGATAATGGGATAATGAAGAAAATAAAGTTCATTCATATTTGGAAAGTTAATTTCAAAATTAATTTCAAAGGTGAGGTGCAAACCCAAGTCTCTCCTGATTTCCCAACCTACAATTCGTTCCACTGCACTACTCAAATTCTTAAGATAGATATTCGAAACGAGTTTGGAGTTTCTTCATCTGTAAAAGAGGATATCAGGGCATCCACATGGTGGGGCAGTCAATGAGATAACAGACAATGTACCATATGACCTTTGAATGCCAAGTATAAGAAGAAGAAAATCAATACCTAGAATATAGCAGTCTCGCTCACACTGCAGGTAATGCCCCTTCCCCTCCCCACCCCATACTTTATAGATGAGTAAACAGAAGCTCTAGGTGGTGAGGGCAGCTGGGTGAACAGTGAATACAGTACCAGATCTAAAGGATAAAAAGTCTAAGTTGATAACTGCTCTAGCCACAAGATGTGTGACCCTGATTAAGTCACTTAACCTGTCTGACTCAGTTTCCTCATCTGTAAAATGAGCTGGAGAAGGAAATGGCAAACCACCCCAGCCTCTCTGCCAAGAAAATGCCAAATAGGGTTACATAGTAAAGCATGAATGAATAACAAATATCCACGTACTTAGCATAACACCCAAAACCTTGTAGGTACTCAGTACTAGTAAAAGAGTGAGACAGGACTGAAGAACAATAACAAGAAGCTCAAAATATAATGCCAAATGCCCATAATTCCTCTTTATTTCCCTCCCACCTTCAAAACCTATATCAAAGAAACAGAGCTAAAAGAGTCGAGATGAGGACATTCGGTAACATGGGATACTATGGTAGGAACTAGATAAATTCTGAAATATCACAAATTGAGAACCTGAACATGCAAGAATTCTATCTCAAAGCATCATGGCTATTTGGATCTTAGGCTCATGATCCCAGCTGATCCACTGATGTTAGAAACTCTCAAACCAAACAAACAACTCACCTAGAATTATTTCCCCATAGTTTTAGGCTTGGATGCATTTGGAGGGGAATTAAAAAAAAAAAAAGTGTTATTCACTTTAAGATGTGTCATGCACTTTGTACAAGGCTTCTTTTAAGGAGAAAGGTTTCCTAGCACATTTAAATTACAACCGGACTTAGGAAAAACTATCTACATAGATACAATCTTTCAGAAGAAACACTTGGGCAGTACACCAGTTTTTGTCCCTTCCAAGTTCAAAGCCACAGTCAATTGTCATTGTTCCAATTCCCAGTAAAAGTATCTTTCCTCTTCCTTCCCCAGCCCTCCCTCCTCCCCTTTTAAGGTGCAACTCTGTAACATTTCTCATTGGAAATCCAGGAGAAATTCCCCAACCAAATTTATGAACATAGCATGGAATTAAGAGCTGAAAGAATGGCCTGGCCATGGTTTCCAGTCAGTTTCCGAATCCTGGGCTCACAGACATTTCAGACTGAACCACTGGGTGCGAGGAGCCTCAGTCTTGGCTATCTGGGGAGTTTCGAAGTGAGCTGGAACGCCCCCCCTCCTGGTTCAACAACAGAAATTAAACATCTGCACTCATTTTACCCAGGAGAATTAAGCTGGATCTGCTGAATGACATTCCCTCTCTTCTGAGAGCCAATCCCATGCCAGCCCAGAGCTGACAGCCTGACCCATTTAGAGTTACCCAGTTTCAAGAAAATAAACATCACCTGAGGTGAGGCTCACTGAATGATTGTGAAAGTGGGGGGGATCTTCAGAACCAGCCATCCAACCATCCTGCCTTATACACGGGGAGAAGAAGGCCCAGAGAGGTGGATAATTTGGGCAGGGTCACAAAAAGGAGTCCTTCCAGGGATTCTTTTGCCTGGCTCCATAGGCTGATTCTGGAGTGATGGGTCATAAATGGGGGGAGGAGGGGACTCTGCCCCACCCTAGCCCTGGGAAAGGAAGCCACCACCCTGTCTGTGGTCTTAAGAAGCAAAAGTAAATCAATAAACAAGTATTTATTAAGACTTGATGTGCCAGGGACGGGATCAAGGCAAAGGGAATGTGCATATATTTAGAACTTGAAGCTTCTATACTATACATAGCAGGGGTGGGGGAGTCAGTGGGCACAGGCCCAGGGGTGGGGATGTGGTACCACAGAAAGAGTTTTTGGACTTAGGTTCAAATACCCAGGTCTGCCAACTTGCTACTTATGTGACCTCAGTCCAGCCCTCAGTACATCTCACTTTCTTTCTGTGTCAAATGAGGAAGTTATATTATGTGACTCCTGAAGTCTCAGTCAATTCTGGATCTAAAATGCTCAGCTGCTGACCTCTGAGGTCCCCTCCAGCTCAAATCTAGGCACCTATGAATCAGACTAGATCGGAGGAGGCTAGTTTTAGCTCTGGAATGGACCTTAAGACCAGGAAGTCCCACCCGCTCATTTTACAAAGGAGGGAACTGAGTCACATTCTGCTTAAATGGTGTACCTGAGGCAACACAATTAAGCATCCACAAAGTCAAAATTGTAAATTTAGTACTAACTAGGCAGCCTAAACTACCTGAGATTTCTCCAAAATTTGAGGGGAAACTCTCAGCCAAACGCAATGGACCATTTCTCTATATAATTTTTTTTTTCCTATTTACTTCTCTGAACACAGGCAATAAAATGGCCAACTCCTCAAGGGAAGAGACTACTCATTTCTCTCTTTGTACTCTCAGTAATTAGGACAGAATCTGGGATGCATCAGGCACTTAAATAAATGTCTGATTACTGACTGATCCCCCTGGCCACCTTTCTATCCTTTTCTCCCAGCAGACTCTCCTTCCCCTCATACTTTTTAAAGTTAAAACTGTCCTTTTTCCCCCTCTGACCATCAAACTTTAGTCATCCAGAAGGATGGTGCTTTTACAATGAACACCTGTTAAAACTCAACTCATGACCAGTCACTGACGCTGGAGGGTTTAATTAAAATTACTCACTCAGGAAGCAGCAAATGCCAACTCAACTGAAAACTATATATTTAATTTGGGGAGAGAAAAAGAGAGAGATTGAGAGAGATGGGGAGGGGTGGAGAAGAAAAAAGGGGAAAGGAAAGAGGGGAGGGAAAAAGGGAAGAGGGGAAGGGTAAGAGGGAAAGGAGTGGAGGGGAGGGGGAAGAATGGAGGAAGGAAAGGGGAAGAGAGGAAAGGAATAGAAGGTTAGAGGGAGGGGGAGGAGAAGAGGGAATAGAGAGGGGGAGGGAGAATGGAGGGGAGAGAGAGAATGGAGGGGAGGGGAGAGGGAGAATGGAGGGGAGGGGAGGGGAGAGGGAGAAAGGGAAAGGGAGGAAAAGGAGGGGAGGGAGAATAGAAAGGAAGGAAAAGGAGGGGAAGGGAAAAGAAGGGAGAGGGAGGGAAGATGATAGGGTGAAAGAAGAAAGGGGGAGAGGAGAAGGAAAGGGGATGGAGAGGCAGAGGGAGGGGAGGGAGGAGGGCAAGGGGGAAATAAAGATGTGAAGTAGGCCTGTGAGGCTCTCAGAGCATCTCCTCCTCCCTGCAATTTTGTGACTTCTGGATAGTCCTCCCTCAATTGGAGCTGGAGAGACAGGAGGCCGCCAAGACTCCAGCAGCTTTCTGTAACTGGCAGCATAGGGTGTCTCCCCAGCAGTTGTTACTACGGGCTGCAACACATACACACACTTCACTTCCTTAGTGAGCTGGAGGAAAATCTGAATTCTCCAGTGCTCAGGCCAAGCAAGCTTTGCAGCTCTCCTGCAGCCCTGCTCGGCCCTACCTCGGCCTCCCCTGCTTCAGCCTCCCTCTCCCCCTCTTCCCCTCTCCCTGGGTTTCTCTGTCAATCTCTCCTGCCCCAAAGGGGCATGGAACTGCCGAGCTCCTCTTCCAAAGAAGCAGAGGCTGGGCGCAGGTTGTAATTTTTAATCAGGTCATGCTTTTTACAAAAAAAAAGGTTGTCTCCTAAGTCTTGGAGTCCTTCCCTCTTTGCCCCCAATTCCCTAAAGCTATTTGGGAAATCTGGGTTCCCCAAGACTGGGCTGAATAAGAGTGGAACCCAACAGCTGCCCAGGGAAGGTGGCCCAACTCTGCCCCCAACAGAGAAGAAATTACATTCCACACCTCCACACCCCCACGCCCCAACTAGGGCCGGGACCCCAGGCTGGTCCCCGGCTGCAGGATTGGCCACTGGCCAAGATTGGGAGGAAGGTGAAACTGAGAATTCCCAGAGAAACTTTTTCAGAGGTGACTGCTGGACCCCTAAAGTTTCTCCTACCGCAGGGAAGGGGAGGAGGTGAGTACTTAGAGATCTCAGCCACCCTGAACATATTTCTTCCCTCCGGAGGTAAAGCCAAGAGGACCAGGAAAAGAAGGGAGAGAGAGAAAAGAGAGATAAATCCCCTCCCTACCCCTTTTCCTTCGGAGGTATAGCCGCAGAAAGTGTGGAAGGAGAGAAAGAGAAAAACGGATAAAGGAAGGAAAGAAATAAAAGGAGGGGAAGAAGGGAGAGGAACAGGAGAGCAGCACGACATCAACTCTCCAGCCTTCTCGCCCAGGAGGTTCAGCCAAGAGAAAGAGGGGAAGAAGAAGAAACAGAAAGGGAAGGGAAAGAGAGAAACGGAGGACATCACCCATCTCCCTTAGGAAAAAGAGGGGGAATTAGAGACTGAAACACAGATAGAAAGAAGGGGGAGAAGAGAGAGAAACGTAAAGAAAGGAAGAAGAGAGGAGGAGAGGGAAAGAAAAGAGGAAGAGAGGGAAAGAGAAGAGAAAGAAGGCGAGAGCAGATGAAGCGAGCCGGAGCCCAGCAGGGCAGGGGGAGTCCGAAACGGGGCGCTGTCCCAGGGGGCTTCCAGGCATTTCGGAGGAGTCGCTGGCCAGCGTGTAGACGGCCACTCCGTCCGCGCGCTGCCGTGCTCCCGACCCGGAGGTCTGGGGGGCAGCTCCCCGGGGGGCGCCCCCCGCCAGCAGCCCAGCGCAACCCTTAGGCGGCTGGGGTCGCGGCGGCGGCAGCAACCACCAGGCGGAGACTGCGGGCCGCCCGGGGAGGTGCCGGAGCCCGCTGGTGCCGCCGCTGCCGCCTCCGCCTCTGCCCCTCGCCCGAGTACCTCCCGTGGTGTCCGCAGCCCACCGCCCCCGGCCCCCGGCCCACCTACCGCTCCGGGGCTCCGCGCGGCCAACCGGCGGCCGCCCCCGCGCTCGGGCTTTCGGGGCTGCAGCAGCCCGGCGGCCGCCCGCGGCTCCTCGTCCCGCCGAGGGGGCCCTGGGCATGAAGCGGGGGCGCTGCTCCCGGTGCAGAGTCCCGAAGAAATGCTGTTGCCGGCGCCCGTCGGTCCGGCCCGTGCCTGCGGGAGCAGTGCGTGTGCGTGCGTGCCCCCGAGGCTCACGAAGCACTTCGGTGCCAATTTATTTTTTGTAACTGCCACCGAGGTGAGGTCTCCGCCGAGGGCACGCAGCTCCCCGCGCGGACTCTTCTCGGGGCGCCCCGGAGCGCGCGGCGCAGAAGGGCGCGAGCTGCTGCTGCTGCTCCCGCTCAGGCTCCTTCTCCTGCTGTTGTTGCTGTTGCAGCTGCTGCTGCTGCCGCCGCCGCCGCCGTCGCCGTGCTGCCCGGGCTGCGCCGGGCTGGGCTTGGGGCTGGGGCTGGGGGCGCGAGACGCTCCCCGGGGCTCCTCCGAGGGGGCGCGAGAGCAGCCGAGAGCCGAGCCCCGGCGCGGTCACGTGCCCGAGAGCGCTCAGCTGGGGCTGGGCACCGCCCCCCGCGGCTCTCTCCGCCCCTTCCTCCGCTCGCGTCCCCGCCTCCGCGGCGGCAGCCGGGGCGGCAGCGGGGCAGTGGCTGCGGCAGTCCGGGGAGTCCGGGCAGCGGCGGCGACGCGGCTGTGAGACTGGAGAGGAAGTCCCCAGCGTTGGCAGCTAAGCCCCGCAGAGGCCTCGACTTCCCCGCTTTGTTTTTCCTTCTGGGAGAGCCTGGGGCTCTCCCCAAATAAATGCGTTATTTTGTTTCTCCGCCCTGCGAGATTGCGAGGGTGGGAGGGAAGATGCTGGATGGAGTGACTTGCCTCTCTGCCTAAAGAGGTTGCTCCTTCTAGCGTGTGTGTGTGTGTTTACAAGTAAAGTTCTTGGAGGAAACCAGAGTTGGGGACTTGGAGCAAAGGACTCGGTTTCCTCTTGTGTCAAAATGGGATGAAGGGACTTTTAGAGGTCAGCCAGTCCGACCTCCAAGAGAGGGAAGCGCTCGCTCAGGGTCATCCAAATGACAGGGTTGTAGACCCTGAAATCAGAACCAGATTCTCCAAATGCTCCTTTCCCAAACCACAAACCCCACAAAAGTCCATTTTAGCTCTAACAAATCAAGTTAAGCCTTTATTAAGCCTTCCTCCAGAACCCACCTTCTACATACAGGAAGACTTTCCCAATCCCCCTTAATTCTGTTGCCCTCCCTCTGTTGATCATCTCCTATTTATATCATCTATAGCTTGTTGGTACATAGCTGATTTGTGTATCGTCTCCATTAGACACTTAAGAAAGCAGGGGTTGCCTTTTGCCTTTCTTTTTTTAGCCTCAGACCTTAGCAGGGCCTGACACATAGTAGGCACTTAATAAATGTTAATATTTATATTTATAAGGAAACTTCCTGCCCACACGTGCCAAGTTGAATCAAAAAAAAAAATCATACAGAAATTCTGAAAGAGGCAGGGACTGACTGAGGGAGGGACAGAAGAATGGGATACACATGACAGATGCCCATTAGGGCTGTTTTGTGCTTAATATTTTTTCTTTTTTATTAGAATTTTCCTCTTCACAAAGAACTTGAAAATCAGCCCTAAAGAGGAAAAAGGTTTCAAGTTCTACTGTTCTAAGGAAGAGAAATGCCAGAACGTAACTGATAGTATTGAATTTAGTGGAAAGAGCAAGAGATTTGAATTGAGAAGAGCTCTGCCTGTGCTATTTTCTAGCTGTATGGCCTTGGACAAGTCATTTGGGTGAAACCCCGGTTTTCCTCATTTGCAAAAGGAGACAGACCAGCTAATTTCTAAAATCTCTTTTCTAATTTAAAAGAGTTGGCAATAAAACCAAAGGCTTCCTGACATCTGGAAAATTTCTCAGACTTTCTTATCGACCTGAAATGTGTGGACTTAGTATTTGCCCCCAGGGGAGAGTGTTTTTTTTTTTTTTTTTAAATTATGATCCGGAGAATTGTACCAAGAGGGTTCTTTGGGATTTACCAGAACTGATGCATGATAAAATGAAAAGAATCCAGAGAACCTTTGTTCACTGTAACTGCAACATTGTTCCATGATCAATTTTGATAGATTTAGCTCTTCTCAGCAATCTGGTGATCCAAGATAATCCCAAAGGATTAATGATGAAACATACTATACACCTCCAGAGAAAGAACTGATGTTGATTGAATACAGACTAAAGCATGCTATTTTTCACTTTCATTTTTTCTTTTACTTGAGTGTGTGTGTGTGTGTGTGTGTGTGTGTGTGTGTGTGCAAAACGACCATTGTGGAAATGTTTTAGATAATTGCAAATATAACTGATTGCTTATATGTCAGGAAGGGGGGAAAGGGAGAGAAACTCAAAACTTTAAATAAAAATGTTTATGTATTGGAAGGAAAAAAAGAGTTCTTTGGAACAAGAGCTCATATCAAGAGGCTGAGGATCAAAGTTCAAATCTCAGCTCCACCACTTACTATATATACATATGTGTGTGTGTGTATGTGTGTATATATATATATATATATATATATATATATATATATATATATATATTAACTATCTATACCTGTTTGGGCCTGGCCATCCTTATCTGTATGATGATCCCAGATGACCCCTGAAGGCCACTTCAAAACCAAAAGCAGAGTTCAGTTTTTTCCTTCCATTACCGTCCATGTAATATCCAATAGAACATTCCCTGCATCTTCTGAGCAATTTAAAATATAGAAGAGCAGCCTAGAATCTCAAAGGGTCAAAAATACAATTCCCCTTCCCCAATTCCTCCCACCACTCTTTGGCTTTCATTTTCCTATCTCCTCCCTTCATTGCTCCCCTCCCCTTAAAAAGCTTGAAGATCTTTTGCAATCATAGATGATAGAAGCCTTGAAAGGATTTTGTAACTGGCTTTCTGGTAATCTTTAAGCGTTGGCAGAAGCAGCTGAGTAGCTCAGTGGATAGAGCAGTTGGAATCATAAGATCTGAATTCAAATTCAGTCATAGATACTCACTATATGACCTGGGAAAGATACTGAATCTTTGCTTAATCCAATGGAGAAAGAAACGGCAAAATATTCCAGTTTCTTTGCCAAGAAAACCCCACAGAGCAGGGGCGGGGAACCTTTTCTCTGCTAAGGGTCATTCAAAATGATCAATTTACAGTACTTGGGCAGTGGGACCTAGTTTTCAGCTCATCATCACCCAAGATTGATTATGCAATGATCCTTGGGCCGGAAGTACCTCACCCCACAGTAGAGGGTCACAAAGAGTCAGACTTAACTAAACCATGAAATCTGGGAAGCTTTTTGCATATATTGTCCCATCTGGTCTTCACAAAATCTCCATGAGCTAGTCACTATTCCTACTCCCATTTTACAAATGAGAAAACTGAGGCAGACAGAGACAAAGTTGTTGATATTGGGAAAGGGGGACCTCAAAAGTTTGGGGTCACAGCTTGTTGTCGTGAAGTGTCTCAAAAGAATTTGCAGGTTTGAATCCAACTCCTAGTCAAGGAGCAAAGTTTATCGTAAGTAACCCCATTACAAAGAGGGCTTGAATTTCTAAAAAGAAATGAGCAGAGAAACAGAAGCAAGGAGAGACATTTATCCAGCTCACAGGTAGGATGGAGGAGTGGTCTCCAAAATTTGGTTATCACTGACCAGCAGATTATCTGACAGTCAGCAATGAACTGAGGCAGTGGAATCCGGAGTCAGGCAGATTGTCAGAATAATAACTTTTTGGGGTGGGGATGGAAAAGCCGAAGGACTTTGGAATCAGAGAGATTGCCAGAACAGAAGCCCCAAGGTCAGGGGACCCCAAAAGCACCGCTATGTTTCCCTAGAAGCTACCCCATCTCAAAGTGACTTGCCCAGGCCCATACAGCTAAGAAGTATCTGAGGTCCAATCTGATCCCAGGAAGATCCCAAGTTTCTGACTTCAGACCCCTGTGCTCTGTGCACTATGGCGCCACCTAGCTGTCTAACAATCCACAAGATGATAAAAACGAAACCCTTACCTAGAGTTTGCTCGTTTCTAATTGTTCACACTGGACATTTGCTCATTTTCCTCAGAGCGCTGGTCTTGGTCACCTCCAGCACCCCTGAACAGGAAGTCCTGACAAGAGATAGGGAAGAGAGGAAGTCAGAAAATGGGCCCTTAGGAACTTTGACCCTTGGACCGAGCTTTGAAGGGAGCTCAAATTTCTGGAAGGGCCAGGTAAGAAAGGAGGACCTTCTGGGAACAGACCCAGAAGCAGAAGTGATGTCATAATTATAAGCAGTATCTCCGGGACATCAAGGGGATACCTAATAAATCCCTTAAAGATAAATCGGAGCCCGATTGTAGGGGCTTTAAATCCAAACAGGACTTTGTATTTTATCCTAAAGTGGAATAATCTCAGAGAAACACTGATAGTGCTAAGGGGGGATAGGAAAAGTCTTCTTGTAGATGGCAGGATTTTCTCTAGGACCTGAGGGAAGTCAGGGAAGCCAAAGGGCAGAGATGGGGAAGGCGAGGAGTCCAGGCTGGGAATTTCACAGCTAGTCAGATGCCCAGTAGTGGGAGTCAGAGGAACAGGAAGGAGAAGATGTAACTGCATGGAAGAGTACATAGGGAGGGGGATTGGGGAGTATGGTGTAATAAGACTGGAAAACCAGCCAGATCATGAAGCCACCGAAACGTCTCCCTTACTCTGTGATCCTTCTGGCAGAATGACTTTGCCTCAGTTTGCCCACCTGTCAGATGGGAAAGACAACCGTAGCACTTACCTAGAAGGGTTATTACAGTGTGTTGGAAGAAGGGGAGAGGAGAGACTCAGTGTACCTACCTAGGCAGGGCAGGAGCTGAGTCAACACTCCTGATGTTCACCAGGATTTCAGCCTGTGGTTCTCATTGTCTAGGAATGCCAAACCCCAGCCCCAGACTCCTTCACCCCCATCATCAGCAACTTGGTGGTTGGGCTTTTAAATAACCAAGTTCTGTTTACCTTCAATCACTACCCACTTCACAATCTGCCCTCAATTTCAAGCTGTTCTTAGCGTGGCGGGGGGTGGGGATGTGTGTATGGGGCGGGGGCAGAGTGTTAGGTAAAGCTAGTTAGCAGACCACTTAAAATACATTCCTCTTGTCCCCGATCTTTCCTGGAAGTCACAAAGGCTAACCTAACTCCCAGCCTCCCCTCTCTGTCCTGTTCCTTGCATGCCGGGTACGGGGGTTGCAAAGAATACCGGAGACCCTGATCCCATTGACAATAGTGGTCTGTCTGAGCCGTGTTTGTTAACTCTGCTACCTGGAGCCGAGATGCTATTGCCTATGACAAACCGAGCCCCACTGAGCATTACATTTGGAAACCAGGTTTGAGCTTATAGGATATTGGGGTTCACCCTTCCAGAGGACAAGCTGGCCAATCTGTTCCTGAAGGATTTACGTCAAAATGAGGTTCAGAAGTAGGATCCTTTCATCGTGGAACTAGAAACAACCTTAGAGATATCAAGTCCGACCCCCTTCCCGTTTTACAAATAAGGAAACTGAGGCAGAGAGAGGCTAAGTAACTTTCCCAGCTAGCAAGTATTTGATGCAAGATTTGAACACCATTCTATGTCTCCCCAAGGAACAAAGGACTCTTTCCGCTTCTCCTAAAAGACACATTTTTGAAATCCAAGCTCATGATCCAATTGGGTAAAAATAGTCCAACCCTAGTGCATCTAGGTGGTAAAGTGGATAGAGCACCAGCCCTGGGGTCTGGAAGAACTGAGTTCAAATGTGATCTCAGGAGATAGACATTTATTAGCTGTGTGACTCTGGGCAAGACACTTACTTTTGATTGCCTGGCCAACAATCATGATAATGATGATGAGGATAATAATAACAATAATAATAATAGTCTAACCTCTTCATTTTACAAAGAAGGCCTAGAAAAATCACACAACTTTCTTATGATCACAAGGTAAATAATAACTCACTGGGGTGCTACCAGCAGCCTACAGAATGCCTCATCATCCCCGAACTAAATTTCCAGAAATGATTGCTTTGAGAAGGATTTTTTGGTATTTTTTTCCTGTGGCAATTGGGGGTAAGTGACTCCCTAGGGTCACACACCTAGGAAGGGTTAAATGTCTGAGGTCAGATTTAAACTAGGATTTTTAATTTTTAACTTTTTCTTTCCATCCTTCCCTCCACCCACCCTCCTGAATGGCTGGCTAGCTATCAGAAAATTTCCCATCCGGGAACGGACTGGCCTCACTGCTGAACAACATGGAGTAAGTAAAGGCTGTATGTGGAACGACCGTGTCCCTCCTAACAGCCTGATACTATTGATTGCTTAAAAAGGGAGGATGGGGAGAGACAGATAAAGAGAGACAGAGAGAGACAGCTCATACATGACATCACCTGATAAACACCCTCCAGGAATTTGAAGACTGACTCAAAACGAACACTGAGTACCTGTCTGCCAGCGGAGGCCGGCAGCCCCTTCTCTCTGCCAGGAGTGGTTTCCTGGTCTTTGGCAATGTCAAAGATGCATTTCATCACCTAAGTCTGCCCGGCCTTCTCCACTCGTTGGTCTCCAGATATATTCCCAAAAATGATGAGTCGAAAGGATTAGTCTTCCCAGAGACAGAAAGCTTGTTTACTGGAAAGCTCATGGAATCTGGGGCCCAGGGTCCTGGGTTCAAAACTTGCCTCTGTCATTTCCTATCTAATCTTAGACAAGTCAGTCACTCAGTTTCCTCATCTGTAAAGTGACCTCCTGAGGTACCGCCATCCTCCCATCCACTTAGGCTTCCAAGCTAGGGTGTCATCTTCCACTCCTTACTCTTCCCACTCCCAAATCCAATCTTGCTAACTCCCGTCGATTTTATTTTCGAAATATCTCTCAATATCCCCCCTTCTGTGTTCTGGGACAAGTACATCTAACTTTACTCCTGGACTTTGTCAGTAGCCTTCTAATCGACTTTTTTTTCCCTCTTTACCTCCCTAATCCAGTCCATCTTCCACCCAGGTTTCAAAGTCATCTCCCGAAAGTTCAACTTTTCTCTCCCACCATATATTGAATGAGGGAAGAGACAATTCCAGGCTTGGAATTTCACAGTTAGTGAAGATGTCCAGAAGTGGGCATTAAAGGAACATAAAATAGACAGTGTAACTGCATCAGAGAGTACGTGGAGAGGAGGATTGGGGAGTAGGGTGTAATAAGCCTGGAAAGCTAGGATGGGGCCGGATTGTGAAGCCACTGAGGCTTCTTTTTCCTTATTCTGTGATCCTTCTTGCATAATCATTTTGTCTCAGTTTCTCTTAGGTGGGAAGGACAACTTACCTCGAAGGATTATCATAGTGTAATGAAAGAAGGGGAGAAGAGAGACTCAGTGTGCCTACCTGGCCAGGGAAGCTGAATTTAATAAACTCCTGGGACTCCCTGTTTCCTTTCAGAAATGAAATGCAAACTCCAGTTGGATTTTTACAGCCTTAATCATCTGGGCCCTTTCTAGTTTTCTTACACCACACTCCCTACATCCCCCTCCCCATGTATTCAGGTACAGCTATGTCAGCCTGCTTCCTGTTCCTCCATCTCCCACTTCTGGGTGTCTTCACCAGTGTAGAATTTCAGGCCTGGATTTCTCTCCTTCTCATCTCTGCTCCCTGGTTTCTCCTGGTTTCAGGTCCTAGAGAAAATCCTACCATCTATAAGAAGTCTTTCCCTATCTCCTTAAATGCTACTGCTGCTTTCTCTCTGAGGTCATCTCCATATATACATTTCCAATTTATCCTGTATTTATCTTTTTTGTTCCTACTGAGGAAATTGGGGTTAAGTGACTTGTCCAGGGTCACACAGCTAAGAAGTGTTAAGTGTCTGAGACCAGATTTGAACTCAGGTTCTCCTGACTTCAGGCTGGTGCTCTATCCACTGCACCACCTAGCTGCCCCTATCCAGTATATATCTTGTTTATATTTAGCTGCTTGTATTAGAATGTGAGCTCCTTGAGACTGAAAATTACTGGGCACAGTGCCAGGCACACAGTAGGATCTTAAAAAGTACTAGTTGACTTCCTCTCAAAAGTCCCTTCTCATAGCTGCATTAGAGTCAGATTTATAACTAGGGGTTTTTGAGCGTGGGGCAGATTCTGTTTTGGGGAAGGAGCGATGGGGAGGCGATAGGCTAAGGAAGGCATGGTGATTCAGAAGACAGTTGCGTGACAGAGACAAGGAGTAATACTGAGAAAGGGGAACCTGTGCCTCTGTGGTCCTTGGAGAGAAAGGTCTTCTGGGACTGGGGCATCATAGTGACATCACCCTATGGGGGTGGCCTGGGGATTGACCACACAATAATGCCATAGCAATTCTCCCAAGCATCTGCAGTTTATGATAAAGCCCCTATCACGCTGGGCTAGTTACAGATCTGATTTGATGCCTTCTCTGGGTATTGTAAAAATGCAGGGATTGGGAAGACTACCTATTTATCTAATCAGCATTCAGTTTTCCAAATGATCCGAAAGTTCTGGCTTGTGACTCAAATATCCCTGAGCTTCACAGATATTAACAGCCTAAATTATCTCCAAGTCTCAGAAAAATGATCACAGTGGTATTTTTTTCCCATGAAAAGCTAAGGCAGGTATTATCACCCGGGGGTCCTTGCATCTAGACAGCGATTAAACTCCTTTGGAAAAAGTCCTGTGGGGAGACAGTAAGATGTGATGGGAAGGGAAACTTTGGTTGGATAATAGGAAGGATGGACATGCAGAAACCAGGGAACGGGACAAAGATGAGAGTGGAGACGCCACAGGGAGAGGCCCGGAGACTTAGACAATATTATCCCCAAGGGAATCAACAGGTATCTTAGAAATGGTCTCTTATGGCCCTTACTAGGTCTCCAAATGTATTTTTAGATGAGTATCTCTTATTTACCATCTGATTAGTTGTTCTCTTATCTATGTGACCTTTGGACAAATGCCTTCTCCTTTCTGAGCCTCCTTTCCCCCTCCCTGCTCGGTAAAATTAGGACAGGCCAGATTAAGGTTTTTTCATCTCCTTTGTGACGTGGACTCCTCTAGCAATCTGATGAAGCCCATGGACCTCTTTCTCAGAATAGTATGTGGGGATTTTTTAAATCATAATTGATGATCTGCTGATGGAGCTATGAATGAGTCCAGTCATTCTGGAAAAACAAAATTTGCTATGTGCAAAAATTTACTATATGGTATATGAGCTTTGACCCAGTTATATGACTGCTCGACCTATACCCAAAAGAGATCAAAGAAAGAGGATAATTGATTGATTATTGATTGATATATTGATAGAAAAATATTTAGAGCAGCTCTTTATGTGGTGGCCAAAAACTGAAAACTAAGGGGGTCCCCATCAGTTAAAGAAGGACTGAACAAATTAGGTTACGTAATTGTAATGGGGTACATTACATAAGAAATGATGAAAGAGAAGGGATAAAAAGCCTGAGAAGATTTGTAGGAATTGTTCTTGAGTGAAGGGAGCAGAACCAGGAAAACAGTTTTTATAAAAAGACGGAAGAACTCCCATCAACTAAATAAGCGACTTTATTCCAGAGGATAAAGAACTCTTCCCTGTGGGCAACCCTACTTTGCACATACAAAGGTGATGGACAAATGGGCAGAATGTATTATGGATCATATGGGAATGTTTTGCATGACTATGTTTAAATTATTTAGAGGTTCTGTGATTTTTTTTCTTTCTCTCCTTCCTTCCCACTACAGGCACAAAAAATAATGCTGGAAAGGAGACCTGTGAGACTGTGGTCTTTGAAGAAGAAGGTTCTCTGAACTGGGACTTTTTTCCTTTCTTTCTTCCTTCCCCCCTCCATCCATCCCTCTTTCTTCCCTCCCTTCTTCCCTTGTTTCCTTCCTTACTTCCTTTATTCTCTCCTTCCTTCCTTTGTTTTTTTTCTTCCTCCCTCCCTCCCTTCTTTCCTCTCCCTTTCTTTCTTCCTTTTTCTTTCCTCTTTCCCTTCCTTCCTCTCTTTCTTTTTGTCTTTCCTTCCTTTTTGTTTGCATGAGAACATTTCTATGGCCTCTTTCCTTTATGGCCTGCATTTCACAAGCAAGTTTCTGTGTGGACCATCCCTCAGAACTCATTCCCAAGGGTTCTCAGACTCAGCTATATCCTTTGCAGACTGCTTTCCCAGTGCTTGAGCCTCCTAAGGCAAGAAATCTGCTAAATTAACTCATGTTGGGACATATTTTTGGTGAGCCACATGACTTTTCTTGCACCATTTTTCTTATCTGTAAAATGGGACTCATAATACCTGTCCAACCTACTCCACAGGATTTTTGGTTAAGGATAAAATGAGAGAATGAATGTGAAAGTTTGAAAAGGTTGATATGTCTTGTAAAAGCAAGATGCCGTTTCTCTTCCTGAGAGTGGAGAGCTGGGAAAGTGGAGAAAGTCTTCAAGATTTCAAGCCCATGCTCCTTCCAGCTTTGTTGCACAAGCACTTCCTGAATAGAGTGGTCTGATTTAATTAATGGATTTATTTAATATCCACCACGTACAAGAGGGGAGGCAGCCTGGTATCATGGGTTGGCCATCAGACATGGATCTGAAAGAGTCCTCAGGAGCCATTGTGTTCAACTCCATTATTTCACAGTTGGAGAAAGTAGAGGGAGATTAAGGGATTTACCAGGAATTAAGCATCAGAAGCAGGATTCTAATCCAGATCCTTTGGTTCTAAAATTAGGGCTCTTTCCTTTAGATCACTTTGCTGCCCAAAAAGAAAGTCCCCAATTTACATCTGGCTTTCTACTTATAGGACCTTGGGCAAGTTATTTAATACTATTAATTCTCATTTGTTAACTGTGGGACCCGGAGCATGTCAACTAACCCTGTTTGCCTCAGTTTCCTTATCTGTTAAATGAGCTGAAGAAGAAAATGACAAATCACTCTATTATCTCTGCAAGAAAATGCCAAACCACCCCAAAAGAGTCAGCCATGACTGAAAACTGAACAACAAAATGTTCCTAGGTCTTCATCTATGAGACTACAGTCCTAAGAAGATATCTTACTGTTTAAAGTGCTTTATAAATCACAAGGTGTTATGTAAGTATTATAATACATCTTACAGAGTTCCAGGCAGAACAATTGGGACAGTAACTAATTTTACTGAATCTAGAACCACAGAATTAAATAATTTTCAGATTGTAGTACATCAAGCATGAAACAGTGCCACCTACTGACCAGAGGTGATAGTAGAGACCATCTCTATTAGACATTATAAATATTGTAAATATCCCCCCAATTAAAGATAAAGAAAAGAGTAAAGTTTTTTTTAATAGTATTTTATTTTTCCATATCCATGCAAAGATAGTTTTCAATATTCACCTTTGCAAAACCTTGTGTTTCAAATTTCTCCCCTCTCTCCTCTCTCCTCACTCCCCAAGATAGTAAGCATATCTTCTAAATTTATTTCCATATTCGTCATGTTGTGCAAGAAAAATCAGACCAAAAGGGAAAAAACACGAGAAACTTAAAAAACGAGCAAACAAATAACAACAACAAAGAAGCTTATGGCTCTCTCCATCACAAGTCTTTGGAATTTCTTTGAATCATCTCACTGTTGAAAAGAGCCAAGTCCATCATGGTGGATCATCACATAATCTTGTTACTATGTACAATGTTCTCTTGTTTCTCTAAGAGTTTCTTAAGTCTCTTAAGATGCAAATATGAAGCCAGACAAATCCTGATGGAAGAAAAATCCATATGGTTACGAAGAAGTCAGAAATGTAGCTTGAAATTCCTCCAAGATAGCATTAATACTATAACTTTGGGTCAGAAGGAGACCTGATTACTAACTGACCCTTTTCTTCACCTAAAATTTGAGCTCAGTTTCTTGGGAGATATTTTCCAACTTTCTTCCGTACTATTACAAAAAACTATGAAAATACACTTGAAAGTCCCAAAGGCAAGAAGAATAAAATCATGGATTTTGAGCTAAAAAGAACTTGTCCAATCTCTCATTTTATCAATAACTGAGGATGAAAGATATCGTTTGACTTACTCAAGCTTCACATAGCATTAGTAACAAGCAGAGTTAATACTTGAACTCAGATTCTCAGAGGAACAAAGTACAGTGGAAAGTATACCTTGAAGTGAGAGTAAATCAAAGGATCTTGGTTCATGTCTTTGATCTTATAAATTGTGTGACTTTGGGCAGGTCACTCACTGCCTCTATTAATTAATCTATAAGTCTCGAAGGCCCATTTCAGCTCTAAATCTATAGTCCCATGACCCCAAGCCCAGAGTTCCTTCCATTAGACTATAATGCTTCTCACCATTTTATAGACATTTACTTTATCACCAACTTTTCTAGAATAAACCTATTCCTGAAAAATAGGGCTATTTGTATATAAATGGAAGAAGTTTACTCTTAAATAAAAACTTCCTGAAGAGATCTAGAACTTAATCAAACAGTGATCCTTCTTCTTTCTTGGCAACTCCATGACCACCCCAGATAATTCTTCCTTAGGTTCCTCCTGCTCACAAAAGGCCTTTCCTGATCTACCATATCGGCCCCACAGTGGTCTCTGCTTCTTGAGATTACTTTGTTTCTTTACCTGGATCAAAGGCCTTGGTTTTTGAACATTGTATGCAAACATCTGTCCTGCTCCTAGAAATTCTCCTGGAATTGTCAGATAGCAAACACCGTATTGACCATTCCTTGGCCCTTTCTGAAGCCAGATTGGTTCTCATCTGACCATCTTCAATCTATTAAGGACTCTTAATGGATGTAATTGTCACAGAGCAACCTATTTTCTTTACCTTTATAGAGATGGACATGGAGGCATCCTTGAACTTCTGGTGGAGAACTTCCTGTTGCTACACAACCCAGAAAATTTCGATCAGTTTTTGTTTGAGCAATGGAGTCCCAACCTTATACATATCAGCTGGAGCAGAATCAGTACCATGTTCTTTGCCACATGAGAGTAACCTAATGACATTCAAAACCTCATCTTCACTTGGAAGTTTGGCTAGAGAGGGATTGATTTTAAACTGAGTATATTTCAGTCAATGATTTCATCATTGATTGATGATGGTCTGTTGACCCATGGATCAATCACCATGGAAGTGTTCAGCCTATTTCTTTAAGATCAAGGCTTTATTACTAATCAATGTGGTTTCATCAGCACTGAGTAGTTGAGATGCTCCGTGGGTCTTTGGCCCATGAATAGCTTTCATGGCATCGTAAAAGCACTCTGGATTATTTCTATCAGCCTAAAACTGAATTCCCTCTACCTTCTTACCAAGCCAAGAATCCTGCATCTCTCTAAGCTTTGTTTGCACTTTACTCTGGATGGAATTAGATGCTGTCTTCTTAGAGATAGATAAATTATAATTTATCCTGTAGAGGTCTTGTTTTTCATTTAGCAGCTTCTGAATTTCTCCCATCATTTATGTCAAACCAGCCTTGATGTTTGCATGCACTCTGGCTCAGATGAGGAAAGGTGGTACTCTATACCAAATCTCTGAAAGCTGCCCACTCCTTTTCTGCTCCACTGTTGCCAAATGTGTGTTGGCTCAGCTTTAGCAAAAAAAAAAAAAAAAAAAAAAAAGTTCATGCTTGGAGAAGTGCTCTAATCTTTTGACATTAAGTTTTCTGGGAGTTATCTTGCCTTGTGACTGCTCCTTTTATTAATTGTAAATGTTTAGCCTAGAGAAGGTCATTCCATGATGGGTTCAGCAATCTGAGCCACATCTAGCTTTGTCACTTTCATATGCTGTCTATTCTCCTTACAAGGACATGGTCTATTAAATGTGAATGTTTGCCATGAGGGTGCATCCATGAAATTTTATTGTTAGGTAAACAGAAGACAGTGTTGGAGAAGAAGGTCAGGAGATGCACAAGTCTTTAGTTGTAAGTGACATTTACTGCTGCTTTTCCTCTTCCTAATTCTATTCCTCTCAATAATTCCCTACTATGTCTGAAAATCTGTACCTTCTCTGGCATTTAAGCCATCTAGAATCATAAACTTGTCTTCTTTTGGCACATTACAAAGGTCTCCAAGTCTTTGTAAAAAAAATTCTTGTTATCTCATCCGGGTGTTTTATGGTTGGAGTATACCCAATGATGGTGATGGCCGGGCACTTTTCCTGCAAGTGGCAATTACTTGTCACAAGCCTGTCATTCACTCCTTTTTGGAGGCATACAAGCTTATTGACTAGATTATTGTTTCAACTGCAAAATCTAAATCATCTTCACAGTGTTCTCCATCACTGTGGCCATTCCAGAAAAACAAGTCTCCAGCTTGGACTTCAAGTCAGCTGGCTTTCATGTGCCGGTCTTCTTCCACCCAGGGCTTCTATCTGGATGTGATAACTGCTGAGTTCTCTCACAAGAGTTGTTTGTCTTTCAGATCTATTGGTTCTCCAGCACCTGAGATCATGAATACACAGAATACCGATGAACTTGGTGCCTTGGTGATCCAAGGCAATTCCAATAGACTTGGGACAGAAAATGCCCTCCGCAACCAGAGAAAGAACTAAGGAGACTGAATGTAAATCAACACATGCTATGTTGACTTTTTTTTTTAATCTCTCCCATGGTTTTTCCCATTTGCTCTGATTTTTCTCTCCAAACATAATTCATAAAACAATGTGTATTAAAAATAAATAGACTAAAAAATGAATGTTTGTATCTAGGAAAAGAGACTTTTCTGGGAAAGAAAAGCCACAGTGGCAAGGAAGCATCTGGAGGCTCTCAATTTTAACCAATGATTTTTGCTAACAAAGGGCTAAGTGGAGTTGTTTGTTCCTACCAGGGACTGCAAGTTATTCAAAGCATCCTAAATTTAGGGTTAAAAGAAACTTTAGGGGTCACATAGTTTCAGCCCCTCACTTCACAGTGAGATTGAAAGGAGGGTGACTTGTCCAATGACACTCAGCTAATAAGTAGCATAATTTGTATTCATCTAAATTTCAATGCCTTGCGAGAAAATCCCAACATCCCACCAGTTTAGCTATTATGTGGCTACAGCCCAAGACCTTGACTTAAGAGGACCCAAGTTCAAATCCAACTTCATATACTTACATGTAACCTTTTCCTGCCTCAGTTTCCTCAAGTGTAAAAATGGGAATAATAATAGTACCTACCTTCCAGGATTGTTATGAGCATTAAATGAGTTATTTGTAAAGTGATTGGCACATAGTAAACACTAAATAAAAGCTAATTGTCTTTATTATTATCAAAATTGTTGAGAGCCCTCATCCTTCAATGTTACATGTTCACAGAATGCATCCAAATGTCACATTCTCCTCCATGGAGAAGTCATAGTCTGGGAGGAAAAAAAACTTCTTCCTTCCCACTCAGTGATGGCAAAAGAATCCAATTTCAGAAGAAAGTGACCATCTATGAGTAAATTTTCTTCAGAAAGGAAAGTTCTGTTATTCACTGGGAGCTCAGAGGGCCAAAGAGAAAACTGCCAACCTCCCTAAGTTGCTGGGAGGGTCAAATAAAATGATATTGGGAAAGAGGTTTGTTGATCTTAAAGCCTATAGAAATTCTATTATTATTATTATTATTATTATTATTATTATTATTATTATTATTTCATCCAGAGGAGACTAAAGGTAATACAGCGTCTCACTTGAAATCTATCTAAGGCCTTGGCAATTAAACCTCTGCTCTGACTGATTATTAATTATGTGACTGTGGACTAATTAAGCCCCATATCTGTATTTCAATTTTCTTCATCTGTAAAATTAGGGTTTTGGACTAGATGGCTGCTGAACTTCTTGGGAGAGTTCCTTCCTCCAGGTCCCCAGTTCCTTCTCATAAAAGGAAGGCACATTGCCTCCTTATAGGAAGCTATTTGGTACAGTGGAAAAGATTACTGGGGCTAGGTCCAGAAACCTGGCTTCCAAGAGATGATGTAGTGAAGTGAAAAGTGTGCTAGATTTGCTTGGAGGATGTGGGTTCAAATCCTAGCTCTGACATTTATCGGTCAATGATCCTGAGTTGTCAATCCCTTCTCTGTGCCTCAGTTTCCCTAGCTGTAAAAAGGGAACAATATTATTTGCAAACCCTCCCTAATGGTGTTGTTGGAAGGAAAGTATGTGCTTGGTTAACCTTAACACGGCATAAGAACTGGTCCTAATTTAGTACTTCTCTCTTGAGCCTTGCAATAGCCCCATGTGGCCTAAGAATGGCAGGTGTTATTCTTCCCATTTTCTAGGTAAAAAAGCTAGGAGTGGGGAAATGACGCATCTAGGTCACAGAGCTAGATAGCTCAAGTTTATGTGGACTAAAAATTTACTGAACATTTCCTGCAGAAGAAATCTGAGGTTGAAGAGTATGAATATTATCCATATTTTACAGGGGAGGAAACTGAGGCACCATGTAGTTATATGACTTGTTCAGAATTACAGGTGGTAGATCTAGGGCTCAAATCCAGGTCTTCTGATTTCAAATTCTTTCCACTGCAATACAATGCTCTGTACCCTCCCCACCAACTCCAATTGGTATTACTCAATCATCAAATTGTGGTGACTACCTATGTTGGGAAATCTCAGCCACAATTGAACTATGGACAAGAAATCCAGATTAGACAAGACAAAGAGCCTAGGGCTGGACTCTGTTCTTTCTGTCCCTACTACTTATATATTCTTTCCCCTAATTCCATGTGCCCTGTTGATGATGCAACATTACCTGGAGCTATTGTCCAACAGGAGCCAATGGTAATCCATTGTGATGGCCAAACCAAACAGAACAGAACAGGCAATTCTTATCTCCACTGGGTGACTTTTTCTCTTCCCTGCCTCCTGGCAGGAAATTGGGGTTTTATCAGGTTCCCAATGACTCCTCTCAGAGACTCTCAATTCAATTTCCTGAATGAAGAAAGGAATAGCCGCAATCATGTGCTACTTTCATGCAGGATATCTTCAAATCAGTCTTTTTATAGCTTAAGGAATAAAAGTTCAAACTCCCAGGCACTGAGCAAAGGGACATCTTTTCTAGGTCAGTCATCTCTAAAGCCTTCAACAGGCTTCTTCACACCCAGACTCCAGTTCCTACCCTTTCTCTTTGGGAGAGTTTAAGTTCTATAGAGTTTTGTAAACTGCAAGATACCATATGAATTTGAAATTATAATCATCATTTTTTATTTTTTTTAAATTTTTTTATTATAGCTTTTTATTTACAAGTTATATTCATGGGTAATTTTTCAGCATTAACAATTGCAAAACCTTTTGTTCCAACTTTTCCCCTACCCCCTTCCCCAGATGACAGGTTGAACAATACAGAAATTATAATTGCCATCATTATTACAGATGCTGCTAACAAATCACCAAAGCATTTAAGTGGTAGCATTTCTTATACTTAGTATTCATATGGATTCTATTTTCCAAGGTTACGTCTGAACTGCTGATATTCATTTGAATTCACTGAGATTCTTTAGTCAACTCAGTTCCTTCTTGATTTCATTTTCATTCAATGATTCAATTTTTGTTATCCAGCCTTTTTTAAGTCATGTCTGATTCTCTATGACTCTGTTTTGGGGTTTTCTTGACAAAGATATTGGATGAGTTGGCCATTTCCCTCTTCAGCTCATTTTACAGATGAGACTTGCCCAGGATCACACAGCTAGTTAGTGGCTGAATTTGAATTCAGGAAGATTAGTCTTCCTGATTCTGAGCCCAGTGCTCTATCCACTGAGCCATCCAGCTGCCTTTCACCAATTCAATAGAATTTAAGTGACTACTACGAATTAGACACCATTAATAAAACAGCATTTATGGAGCATTTAAGATTTGTAAAATGCTTTATATCAGTTCTGAGAAGTAGGTGGGATTGTTATCCCCATTTTACACATAAGAAAATTGAGACAGACAGAAGGAAAATTATTTGGGTCACACAGCTAGGAAATGTCTGGTGTTGGATTTGAACTCATATCTTCCTAATTATGGGGACGGTACTTCTCTAGCTATTATTCTTGGTTGGTTGATTGGTTGTCCTTGATTCTCAAAGAGGACCAAAGTGACATCAAAGTGACAAGTCAGTGTGTCCAATTGTGGCCAATCAGACTAATACAAGGTCCGAATGCTTTGCCACAGGCCAGACACACACAGTCCCTAAGAACATTTGGGGTGGATTCTCTTACTTTGTTCATTTTGTGTTTCTTCTGAGCTGATTCAGTTCTGCTTTGCTCATAGCGCACAGCCCCTTCTCTGATGAGGGCATGCAGTACTGGGAGGTCCTGTGTCATGTCTCCCGTGTCACACAATCCAATCTGAAGTTCTTAAGAGAGATTTGAGAGTGTGTGTGCATTGCTTTTTCTGACCACCTTGTGAGCACTTGCCCCGTGTGAGAGTTTCACAAAATAGTCTTTTTAGCAAGTGTACATTTGGCATTCAAACAATGTGGCCAGCCCAACAGAGTTGAGCTCTCTGCAGTAAATTGTGAATTCTTGGCAGTTTAGTTCAAAAAGAACCTCAGTGTCTGGTATCTTTTTTTTTTTTTTTTTTTTTTTGCTAAATCAATCAGGTTAAGGGACTTGCCACAGCTAGGACTGTTAAGTATCTTAGGCCAGATTTGAACTCAGGTCCTCCCAACTTCAGGACTGGTGCTCTATCCACTGCACCACCTAGTTGGTGGTATCTTACCCTGCCAGTGTCTGGTGTCTTATCCTGCCAGGTGATCTTCAGAATCTCCCTAAGACAATTCAAGTGGAAGCAATTCTCTTTCCTAGCACAGCACTGGTAAACTGTGAGTTTCATAGGCATATAACCATGTAGGCAGCACAACAACTTTCTAGACCTTCAAGTTTGATGATCAATCTAAACCCTCTCCTCTCTCACACTTTCCCTCAGAGCCTCCCAAACACCGAGCTACCTCTGGCAATCCGTGTATCAACCTTATTATCAGTGTGGACGTCCCTGGAAAGTATCCTGTCATAGTAAGAGAACTTCTCCACAGCATTCAGAACTTCGCCATTTACTGTGACTGATGGTTCCACATGTGAACAGTGTGGTTCTGACAGATGGAGGACCTATGTTTTCTTGGTGTGAATTATTAAGCCAAAATTAGAACAAGCAGCAGAGAATCGAGCGTTGTATCTTGGTTTTGGAGGCTGCATTAAGTACACAATCTGCTAGCAAACAAAGCAAAAAAACCATGCAGCAACATTCCCTCCACTTTAGTTTTGGCTTGTAGCCTTTCCTAACTGAACAATTTACAGCAGCTGACCGCCATGTTTGTTCTCACTAAAAGTGTTTGACATCATGATTGAAAACATCATATTAAAAAGCATGGGAGCAAGCACACAGACTTGTTTCACTCCACTGATGATTGGAAAAACTCCAGAGCATTGTCCAGTGCCCAGAATCAGGGCAAGCAGGCCGGCATGAAATGGACATACTCTACTGGTGAACTTTTCTGGACACCAAATTTTGACATAATTTTCTATAAGCCCTCTCGACTGACAGTACCAAAGACCTGACTTCCCCTGGTACAATGGGCAGGTGAGAACAATTTGTTCCAACAGCCAGGAAGGCAGGTAAAACAGGTGCTGTGTTTCACTTAGGGCTTGGTTAAACATCAAAGACACCAAAGTCATCTGTTGGAGTCCAGTCCCAGTGAATACCAAGAGTGTGAATGAATACCTAAGGCCAGGCAGAAGATATGTTTTTCAGTGTCCCTTTATTAGTCTGAGTTTAATATGAGGCTTAATATACCTTTTAGGCCAGTGCAACAACATTACTAGCTACCTTCAGGTGACATCATTATCCCTCCAGGGTTAATGCACATTCCATACTTTGACATTTCAGCATCCACCTTAACTATTAATACCAAGATACTTATCAACACAGAATTGTAAAGAGTCTAGTTGTGGTGCTCCTCAACATCACAGAATTGTAAATAGTGGTGATGTTTTCTCAATACTTAGTGAAACAGTATTAAATAGCAGAAATTATCCTACCAATGTATCTAACTCAAGTACGTCCTTAATTCATTGGTAAGAAGTAAATAGTATAGTTAAAATGTCTTGTTCCTGTTACAGGCATTCTTTATCAAGATTATCCTGATTTTCACCAAATATGTCTTTACAATTATTAGAAAGATGTTGAGCCAGTATGGGCGTGGACTTACTGGCCCTCTACATCTCCCCCCTTTTTAAGACATACCGGAAAGCACAAGAGGCTAAGCCAATGAGTATAAGAATAACACAAGCAAGAGAAACAAAATGCAAAAGCATAAAAGTCAGATTATTAACAGCATTTATCTTTTTTAACCCCTCAGATATTTGGTTTGCTATGCTATCTGCATCGATTCCAGGGATACTAGTTTTTGCTATGTTTTCTGCCAATGCAGCTAATTCATATATATCCCAAGTGAGGCTGGAATTATATATAACTCCATTTATTCTGTTCCTTATTTAAAGCCCTGTCACATTGATGATATTACTATCTCATCTATAGAGTTACATACATATGAAAGTTAGCTATGATCGAGTTTCCAAATTGTTTATATGATCCCCTAATCGTATTAATGATTGTTCCATTAACTTTGGTCCTTGTTTTAACTCATTATCTATATTAATTTGTTTTTTAAGAGCTTTGATACATTATTTTTGCTAATAGATTTGAGAATTGGGCAGTCTGAATAGATTCTGTTAGGAGCTGAAGCTGAAATAGCAAGTAATATAATAATTGCTAAATTTGATAAATATAAAAATTGCTAAATAAAGTTGCTAAAACTTCAGCTGTGAGTAATCCAACAATTCTCTTTTTCCTACTTTTGTTTTCTAATTTTTTGATGTTATCTCAAACCTGTTCACTTGCTGACCTGTACCAATGGACATTCATTTTAGTGGGCACCATCACATAGGATGGCTGTTCAATAATAAGAACCACAGGTAGTGAATCAGAAGATATTTGGATAGAAGTAAGACATTGGGATAAAACACAATTATAACATTTTACGATATATCCTCTTAGCACATTCATGATTTGGATTCCAGTGCCTTCTGTAGTTAGAAACATCTGTGGATATTGGAATCCCATATCTGAGATGTGAAATTCGTGCCATCATAAGTCCCAAATACATTGTAACTGGAGACCCATCCAGACACTGGATAATTTGGGGACCATTCATCAATCAGTTCCAGTTCCTCGCCAAACCAATGGGGCCCAAAGTCCTCTGGGAGCAGGGGCGATGATCTTATCTTCTGAAACTACTTCCTGCTGAGAATGGGCATAGAGCTAAGTCACCTGAAGGGTCCCATCCTTTTATGGAAGCAGGGTAAACTGGAACTGATTGAAGTATCCAAAAGTTGATTTAGTTCCTTGAAGCTGGCCAATACAGCTGTAACTGACCAAAATCTAGAATAAAAAACAAATCTAACAAATAGAGGTTAGGATAATCTGAGATGGGAAGACAAGTCCACAAGGATTGCTATAATGTAGATTGGCCAGAAACTTTTCATGTAACGAAATATATTTGTGTCATGGGACATATAATACATACACATGTGAAAGATGTTTCAGCTTCACTTTCAATAAACAATAAAATAACAGGTCTCAGCATCATGTTAATTATTCTGACTTTATTTTGGAAATCCATAAGGACTTTATTTCACACAAACATCTATATGTATCTATAACAAATGGATGGCCAGGCCAAATACTCACTCATCAAATTATTTAGGATATAATGACTACATATTTTCAGATTGAAAACAACAAGATATTAAGTAATTGAATTTGTGTTGACCATTTGCTCTTACCATAGAAATTTGTTATAGGAAGAAAATACAGGGGGTAAGATAATCCCATCAGAACTGGCTCTTCAGGTTTCAACGTAGGAGCATGCACATGACAAAATAAAGCTTCCTTAGTTTAGATTGATATTTAGATACAATAGTTCTATCTTATCAGACTCAGGAATGATCATGTGGGAAACAAAGAAACAGAACTGGGAAACTGAGTCAGAAGGATCTTACCTTGAGCAAAAGCTCCCAACTCTTGTCCAGATACAGACCCCCAGCCGTTCAGGGTCACATTTCTCTGAGTAGCTTATGATAATTCTCTCAAGTGGTGGGTTACTGACTTAAAGATCATGCAATCAAATTCAAAACTTCATATAGAGAGAGATAGAAGATAGATAGAGATAGAGATAGATAAATATATAGAGATAGAGATAGATATCAATTACAGTCCCAGGAGATTTTATCTCTAATAGCAAATTCTACTAATTGCAGCTTAGAGCTAGATAAATTATTTTTTTAAAGTTTACCAAAATTTAGACACATAAGAGATTGTTTGACTTGTTTTGTATGTTAAAACTCATCCTGGTGCAAAGAATTAATCATTAAATGAGCTTATAGATTTCTAGTAGATACCTAATATATATTACTATATTTTCTAAACAGGCTTATCTCTCAGGGCTGATGACCTTACTCATTCTGAAGGTTAAGAAGAGTGGTAAGTTTACAAATTAAGGGGAGTTGGCAGAGACCCCAGGGAAGGGGCTGAGCTATTTGTTGCCCAACCCCCACTCTTCTTAGTGTTTTTATGGGCTGTGCTATATACAGTAATTATCAGATTTAGGTTTAACCTGATGACAAAAGCTCCAATTAAATTAGTTAACAATTTTAGATTTTTCCCAAGTAATAACCAGATAGTCTTAGTTGTAATTTCCTTTTAATTTTCTAGCAACAGTAAAAATACCCAATTCCCTACATTACATTTACAGAATAATATAAAACAGGATTAGCGAGGCTAAATAAACTTTCTACTTTCTTTTAGTTGACAACTAAACGTCTCAAAACTATTGAGCTGAGAAGTTATCAGGGAGGATTTTCCATTCCCTTAAGTAATTCTCCTTTTTGTTTTTAGGAAGGAAATAAGATAAAAATTTATTTTTTATTGAACTAGAACAGATTTTAAAATTTATTTAACTTTAGTTCATGAGATTTCCTAAATATCAATTAAATGTTCCAGACAAACCAAATTGCCATTAGGGTATTTTCCAATTCACACAAATCATTTCTCTTTTGTAAGCCAGGAAAGAGTTAAGATGTCAATTTTTTATGATTGGGCCCCGAGTAGTCTGACTCTAGAGAACTGAAAAGCAGGCTGGTTTTTTGGCAGTTTTTTAAGTAGCCATGAATTGCTTTTCTGTTTTCCTAAATTTAGTGCAAATGGATTACAATTTATATATTCCTTTAGTATTAAAGCTCCTTTAAAACTGCTTTTACTATCATATCTCAAATAACAAATTTCACTGAATTATGTATATTTTCTTTCTCTCTCTCTTACCCTTTCTCCCAGTCAGGGAAGGAGGAGGAAAGAGATTCTATACACTATCTTCCTAGGCCTTAATTTAGTTAAATTTGCTTAATTTAATTTACACACACCCCAAAATTATTTGTCTCAACATTGGTATGGTAAATTGGTCACATCTAAAAATCCATAAAGTTATCAAATACAAAGCAATTTTATCCAATAAAGCAGTTAACATTCATCTAGCATTGTTTTTTGCTAAGTACTTTTTATAATTGTATGAATTTTCTTCATAACAACAATCATTATATTAGTTATCTCTACAAATCAGAAAACTGGGCAGAGAGAAAATAATTTGCTATAAATTACATCCCTAATACATTTCTGTAACTGAAACAGAGAACGGTGAATTTACCAACGACAGAGACTGAGTGCCTTTTTTGCTTCATGCTGCCATGCTGGGCACTGCCAAGGGTACCCAGATTCTCCCCAGGCGGTTCCTGAACAGAAAGTGCTGAAAGCTGGGTTGACAGGTGCCAGGATTTCCCTTTAATGGTAGTTTCAGGTGCCAGAGCTCAGGAAATGCTGACCATGGAACCTGACTCCCATTCTATCCTGATTCCCCAAAGCTGGGTTGGGGAGGCATTTTGGCCAAGGTTGGGTGGGGTGCCCACGAGCTGCTTTCCCCTATTTCTAAAGGCGAGGCAGAATTTGAGTTTTAAGCTGATCTGAGATGAGAAGGATTAGGAAATAGAGAGATTGGGGTTATATCAATCTTGTCAGCAATCCTTATGAGGATTCACCCTTAATCCTGATGGAGTAAAAGGAGACTCCAGACAAGATAGAAGTCAAGGAAAGGTTAGCAAAAGATTTGCTATTTACCTGGTCTTTTTTTTTTTTTCTTTTCTTTTCTTTAAGAATGGGATAAATACCTGGAATCATCCCCAACATTTCAGGAATTTTTCTTGCAATCTAAAAATGACTAATTGCCAAACTCTTAATCATTGTTTTCAAATTTTTGAGAATTTGCTAAGATGTTTTGCTCTCAAAACTTGAGAATCTGCAAGGATGTTATTTTCATTTTAAATTAGCTAACTTTTTGTGTAGCCCCCAGTTTGGCCAGAGCTGACGTCCAAAGGGGAAAAAAAAGTTAGGCTTTTTAAGAAAATTTTCCAGCATTCTAACTACAGCAAAGTGGTTTTTTCTTGCTGGTTGGCTTTTAAATCTTTCCAGGTAACAAAATCTAGCTCACAGAAAAAACACGACACAGATATTCTGTACAGAAATACAGACACAGACAAAAATGACATGGAAGAAGACTATTCCAGCTTTGCTGAAAGCCATAAACTTGAAAAATAAAAACTACTACTCAGTTATTAATATTATGAAAACATAAACCATTCTGTTAAACAATAGAAATAATATTAAAGGAATATCATTTTAATCAGCAGGCTATTCAGGCTGGGGCTGTTTCATAAACAGCAAATTTGCTACCTGGAAAAAATAATAAGAGGTTCTTGAAAGGTATACAGAGCAGTAATAATTGCATATAATTCATTCTGCGGTGTATATTCAAACAGGGTGTTAAAAACATATTTAGTAGTGGATGGAATATATTTAAAGAGGCTGATTGTTTATTAGTAACATCTGTAAATACCAGCTATTGCTTGCAGCTGATCCTCAGACTTCTTTTTCAATTAGGGTTAGAATCTCCTCTTAAAATTCTGAAATAATTTTGTCAATTCATGTATCTCCAATTTCAGATACAGTTTTATTCAATTAACTATCCTCATCAATTTTTGATAATAATTTAGAGTAACTAAATTATCTCTAATTTCTATTTTTAAATTGGCCTAGGAGCTGTGATAGATTGCATCCAGAATGTCTCTATTTCTGTATCTCTAAGATCTTCACCCTGAATTTTTATTTTAAATTAGTTTTTAAAATTTAATTTAATTTTATGCTTTTCCTATTTTTGTAAGGTATTATTAATAACTGTGCTATCCTCTCTTCCCTTTTTAAAATTTTTTTAAATATCATGGTGAGAAATGATATAGCAAAGAATACATATTTTCCTAAAAAATCAGAACCTACTATTCCAGGTATAATCTTAAACCTTAGAAATGTCTGTGAACTGCATCCTAAAATGAGACCTAGCATATCAGAAGGAAGTGTATCTCTAGTGGAGAAAGAATAAATTTTATATTATCTCAAGGTAGCATGTATTAAATCTTGTAGTGTGATAAAGGGAAGATTTAAGGTATTTTGTTTGCAGTCACAGCTTGATGGGAAAAATAAGTGTAAGTGCCCATTGTCTGACTGGCCCAGAGCCATCGGACCCCCTCCATGGAGCGTAGGACTAGGTCGGAGCTAGTCCTGGGAATGGTTTCATGATATCAAATCACCTTCCCTGTCATTTTGAGAGTGATATTCAGAAGCCCAATGTCTGTCTTTCCTGCATTTTAGACTTAAAGTCAAAGGTTTAGCTGCTAAATTGCAATGAAGTAATACAACTTTTGAGTAATATAATTTTTTCTTCTGTGACCCAATTGTCCATAATTAAAGCATCGATGAGAATTTGAAATTTTTTTAGATAGTAAATTGTGCTGATTTAGTGCAGCAATCATTTCTGCAGCTTAATAAATAAAAGTCCTAATATACTGACGCTTTTGAATCATTTCTACTAGACTTGGTTTTCTCCCAGCTAATGCTTTTTGACAATCAGCGTTAGCACTTTTAAAGGCAAGTTGTTTCAATACCATTTAAGCTGGCTCATCAAAAATCACATTAGGTCCTAGCCAGATTTAAATTGATATCTCCTTCTAATTTGAGCTGGATTATTGGGATCAGGAACTTTGATAGCAGGAAAAGCTAATTGCATTTCTAAAGGGACATCCTCTCCTTTTTCCTTGGCTCTCTTAATTGCCTCCAGAACCAACCCCGGAGGATTCATAACAATTTTGCTTCTCTTCAGATCTATGTTTATTCGAAGGATTTGGACTAGGAACCAGGAGGAGGGCAAGAGAGGAGGGAATCCCAAGTTGTGTTGATTTTCCCTTTTTATTAGCATGGAAACATTCTATAGTTTGGGCCATTTTTTCTTCCTCCAGAATACTGGTAGAAGAATCTACTTTTAAGGATTTTTGTAGTTAAGTGAACTGTCTCTGATGGTTGGAGACATATTTTCAAAATATTCCTAATAGAAAACACAGTAATTGGAAGAGCCCCCGGTCCTTTTTCCTTGAAATATTCCCCTGTTTTCCTACCATGTCCCATTTTTCCAAATCAATCATTCCCTCTTGAGGAAACCAAGGACAGCTTATTTCTACAGACTCCAAAAATTCTTGTAACTGTCCTGTGGCGATTACCAATCCTTTTTCTTTAACTAAAAATTTTTTTTTAATACTTTCAGATAATATTCTCTGTCCCTGGTACCTGATTGATTTTGCCCCGTTCTGATTCAATATGCACACTGTATTGATATCAGCTGGACAAGAATCAATCTTATAAATTTTATCTTTATTTTAATATATATTCTATACCTCATATATTTATAATATTTATATCTTATTCCTCATGTCAGCTTGGTCATAATTTATTTCTAGTGATAAATTATTTTTGGTGATCACCTCTTCCTTACTTTATCTTATTTCTCGTACAAATTCTTACCTGAGTGAGCTCCACGAGGACACTCTTCTGCCAGACATTTAAGTCCCTTGTTCAGGTGCCAACCGTTGGAGTCCAGCTCCACTGAATACTCAGAGTGTGAATGAATATTCAAGACCAGGTGGTATAATGCCAGAGAAACTGAGGCAAGTTAGAGATTAGAGTTTTTAATAATTTATTTATTATATGTTATTATACTTTTATTATATATTATTATATCATATAATATATATCAATATAAATAGATTAAATAAATATGAAATTAAAATTTTAAATTAAAATAAAATTTAAAAAATAAATATAAAATTAAATAAATAAAATATAATAAATAAATATCATTATTTATTTAATAATAATATTTAAAAGGGAGAGATTGTGCTGGGGGCATGCTGCCCCCAGGGCTGATGTCCAAAGCATCCAGCAACCAATGTGAATTCTCAATGACATATATACATGCACATGGATCAGCTACAGGGGTAGACTGAGGCAGAGGTGGAGTCAGAGCACTGAGACCAGACCGGACTATCAATCTGGCTCTGGCAGGATGGGGGAGGCACTGGACATTCTGATAAGTTGGGAAAGGGAGAGGCACCCAACATTCTGATGATGTCTGAGATAGAAGGTCTTTCTCCTTATCTGGATCATCAGGATTAGGAGGGGGGTGGATGTTGCAGGATTGAGCAGAAAAATTAGGAACTGAGACAGAACAATTTAGGGAAACTGAGTCAGGACAATAAAAGGGAACTGTGGCGCAACAGTGAAAGATGTGTTTTGCAGTCTCCCTTTATTAGTCTGAGTGCCAGGCTTAATACACCTTTTAGGCCAGTGCAACAACAGTACTAGCTCCCTTCAGGTGACATCATTATCCCTCCAGCGTTAATGCACATTCCATACTTTGACATTTCAGCATCCACCTTAACTATTAATACCAAGATACTTATCAACACAGAATTGTCTGCTTACCCATTATCCCAGGGATTAGAGAAATAAAGGCAAGAATAGAGTGATCACTGCCCTCAGAAAGCTTGTATTGCACCAGAAGGATTTATACACTTACTCAGGGTAGTTGAAGAGGGAGAAATTGCCCTTTCCCTAGGAAGAATGAAGGAAAACTTGGAACGAGAGGCAGTCCCTGAGCTGACACTTTTGTTCATTTATGCAGCCTAAGTTTGCACTCATGTCACTAGTCAGAGGACCGGTAAGAAATCTAGTCACAGGAACTCCTGGGTCTTAAGTCAGTATAATATTAATGGGGGTCTGCAACCCACTTTATTATTAACAAACTGTCTTCATATTTGATCTCAGCCCTCTAGAAACTGCCTGGTATAGATTTTATAATTAATTTTCTATGTTCATGTTTCCTTTGATAGAATGTAAGTTCCTTGAAGACAGGACCTGTTCCTTTCCTTTCCTTCCTCCCACTCTTTCTCCCTTTCTTCCATCTTCCCATTCTTCCTTCTCAACCTTTTTTCCTTCTTTCTTTCTTTTCTTTTTCTCTTCCTCTTTTTCTTCTTGCTTTTTCTTCCTTTCTCTCTCTTCCTTTGTCTCTTCTTTCTTTCACTTTCTTCCTACCTACTCCCTTTTTTTCTCTCTTTCTTCCTTTCTCTCTTTGTATGTTTTCCTCTGTGTGTGTGTGTGTGTGTGTGTCTGTCTCTCTGTGACTCTTTCTGTCTGTCTCTGTCTCTCCAACTCTCTTTCTTCCTTCCTTCCTTCCTTTTTTCTTTCTTTCTTCCTTCCTTCCTTCCTTTCTTTCTTTCTTTCTTTTTCTTTCTTTCTTTCTTCTCTTTCCCAGCATCTAGGACCATGCCTGACAAAACATTCTCTATGATTCTGTGACTTCGGAAACACTTTGCAGACTTGAAAGCATTCCCTAAGAGGCCCTTCTCACCAACATCACTATTACTCCCCAAGCCACTGCCCTTATTCTCTTTTTGCTAACTAGTTGTTTTATGGGGAAATGCTCTTTGTCCCAGGGAGACTAAAGCAATGCAATTTTGAGACTCAGGAAGGGAATTTAGGTTAAAGTGGATGAAGGTGAGAGATTTTTATCACTCTGCTATTTCAACTTGTTCTCTCTAACCAAGTTATCCCAGGATTAGTGGGCCCTACCTCCTTTTGTTTAAGGGTAGGGTTTAGGTAATCCTGCCTCCCTCACCCTCTAGAATTTTTTTTAAATGTATCAAAGAATCCTTGAGTAATTCTTACATAAGGAAATCCCATTTTTAAGGGATTTAGAGAGTACTTTGAACTATCAGGGCTGCACAGGGTGAGAAAGTTAGCCACTCATCTAGGTCATCCTTCCTTGACATCTGCTGTTTAGTCAAGAGGAGGGCCCATTTGGGAGATCAGCCCTGTCCATTCACCAATCCAGAGAGTAGCAGCAATGGCCTTTCCATGGGATGGAGGCTTCCGGCTTCTACTCTGAGTCTGGCATTCTCTAGGGAGCAGCTCCCCAGATGTTCCTCACTGCTAATGTTACCTTTCACACTTCACAAATAATTGAATAGCTCAGATTGCTATAAAGTTTTAAAGTGTATGAAGCACTTAACATCCATGACTTCGTTCCATATTCACAACAACTTGGGAGGGAGGCGGTATTACCCCTATTTTTTCAAACTGAAATAGAAGTGGAGCATGAAGCAACATGGTTTAGAAGAAGGATCAGCAGCTTTGGAATCTGAGAATCTGCATTCCAATCCAGTCAAAGCTATCCAGGCTATTTGCCTCAGTTTCCCGATTGTAAAATGGGAATCAAAACAGCATCTCCTTCATAAAGTTTGTTGCGAAGATTAAATGAGATGGTATTAATAAAGGCATGAATGGTAATTCATAGACACTAGATAAATGTGGATTCCCTTTGTGGGGAATAGATAAGGTGAAGAACTTACAGGAATGTATGAATTCTTTTTCTGTATTTTATTATTTCTGTGTCTCCCCTATGACCTGTATATGTGCAGGCTCAGATCTACTTGAGCCTTGGCCAGCTAGAAACATATTTACTTAACCTGAACTGATGACATTTATTGGTATTTGACATTTATCAATATTTAGTCTATTAGCTGGACCACTGTCTGCTTGATTAAGCCTGAAGGCCTGACTTTGTTTCCCAGAAATCAGGAGATTTCAGGGAAACAGAAACCTTCCATTCCAATCTCCCCAAATAGCAACAACCAATTAGATGCCTCCCCCTCCCCTTCTCAATGCTCTCTTACTTGTGATGTAATTTCTTGTATAAACGCTATGTATCTTTACTACTTCTTTAGCCCTCCTACCGTGAGCTTATCTTGCAATGGGACGGCTCATCCTCTGGAGGTTTTTCAATAAACAACTTTTCTGCCTTCTACTGAGGGATCTCTGAGTAGTCATTTTGGGTAAGGGTCTTCTACATCCCTCACACCTTCCTCCTTCCTGACCGTGTGACTTGGGTATTATATCTCGCCAGCCTCAGTTTGCTCACCTGTAAAACGAACGGGTTGGACTGGCTGAGCTCTAAGGCCTCTTCTAGCTCCAGTTCACTTTTTGTGGGTTCCCTTGTGAACAAGCCCCCTTTTCCAGGATCTCCTTTGTCTACATGGCCTTGCTGTGCCGTCTGTTCCCATTTGGGTGAGGAGGATGGGGGATGAGGGGAGACAAAGGGGGACTTCTCATCTCCCTAGGCTAGTTTCTGTCAGATGCCAACATCTGGCTTTCAGTAAGGGTTCTGTTTTTATAACCAATGACCAGAGGAGCTGCCTGGAGCACCAGGAGCAACTTCCTGAGAGCAGTTCGGAGAATTGGTGGCAATTTAAAGGTCAGCTGCTGCTGGTCCCGAGTCCTTTGTTCTAACCACCAGACCACCCAGCCAGCCAAGCATCTGAGGATTACCAAAGGAATGAGTTAAGTCTGGAAGCCCCATCTGGGGACCATCCTTCCCACCAGCTGCCTGAAGTCAGCACTTCTCTGTTTTTAACTAGGAAATCTTAGGCTGAATAAGGATTGAGAAAGAGAGCTCTAGCTGGTATTGTCTTCTAGCTAGGGGAAGGGAAGGTGACAGGGAAAGAGAGAAGGAAGGAGCTCCTGAGCCTTGACCCTCTAATGCAGCCAAATAGAACTTTGGCGGCACCTGACCCCGCCCCCTCCTTTATAGATGACAAAGAGAGCCAGGTAAATGCTTCCATGACTTGTCTATGGTCAGAAGCCGCAGAGCCGAGATTCAAATCTAGGTTGTTAAGTCCTCAACTAGGACTCCAAAACCCTCGCAGCAAAGATACAAAAGAATAGTTGCCTACCTGAGATGTAAGCTTCTTGTGTACAAGGACTCGGTTTTTATCTTTTCTTTATATTTCTTATAGAGTCCTGATCCTGCAGTCAAAAGACTCAAATCCAGCCTCAGACACTTCTTAGCTGTGTGACTTTGGGCAAGTAATTTAACTGCTGTCTGCCTCAGTTTCCTTGCCTGTAAAATGAGAATAATAAGTGCAGGATTCTCATGAGATTGAAATGAGATAATATTTGTAAAGTGCTTAACATAGTGCCTGGCACTTAGTAAACATTACATAAAGAATTTAAGAACTGGAGAAAACTTTTTTTTTTAATAATGAAGAGATTTAATTTTTTTTATTCCCATTTCTCAGTTTTCATTGAGAAAAATAAAAACAACTTCTAGTAATCATAGGGAAGTTTAGGATTTGGATTCAGGTGACCTAAATTTAATTCCAAGTTCCTTCTTTTTCCTAGCAAATTTATTTATTTTTAATACACATTACTTTATGAATCATATTGGGAGAGAAAAATGAGAGCAAAAGGGAAAAAACTAGGGGAGAAAAAAAAAACAAAGAAGTGAACATAGCATATGTTGATTTGCACTCAGTCTTCTTATTTCTTTTTCTGGATATAGATGGCCAGTGTCTATTGGGATTGCCTTGGATCGCTGAACCACCAAGAAGAACCAATTATTCTTAGTTGATCATCACACATTCTTGCTGTTATTGTGTACAATGTTTTCCTGGTTCTGCTTGTTTCACTCAGCATCAGTTCATGTACATCTTTCCAGGCCTTTCTATAATCAGCTTGTTCATCATTTTTTAAAATAACAATAATATTCCATTACCTTCATGTACCACAGCTTGTTCAGCCATTCCCCAATTGGTGGGCATTTGCTCACTTTCCAATTCTTTGCTACCACAAAAGCAGCTGCTACAAACACTGGAGGAAACTTTCAGGGTCATCCATTCAAACTTCTTTATTATTTTTATTATTACTCTCTGCTTATTAATAACAAAATAGAGTAATGATCTCCTCTCCCCTACATAATCCCATTGAAGCAGGTATGAAGTGGAACCAAAGCCCATAGGGCTTGGGGGAACCCAGTTCAGAACCACACAAGGACCTGTCAGAAAGGACCCTTCATCATCCTTATTCTAACAGAAATATATTTGCTCAATTTTCAAAGGGCTTTCATTTATATTCTCTCATGTTGGCTGGCTGGTGGATTGTTGCCTTTTGTGCTTGAAGAGGTCCCAAATGATATCACTGTGTTAGAGTTAAGGTACAGTGAGTTTACCTGTGGTTGATTGGATCAATTCGAGCTCGGAATGCTCTGTCACAGGTTGGACAAAATAGACCCTCTATGTCTCTAAATATGATCATCTCACATTTCTTCTGAGCTAATTCAATTCTGCTTTGCTCATAGAGCACAACCTCTTCTCACCCATTCTGGGCGGTCCTGTGCCCTGTGTACGTCGTACAATCTATTCTAAAGTTCTTAAGAGAGACCTTGAGAGTGTCCTTGTATCCTATCTTCTGACCTCTATGTGAGTGCTTGCCTTGCATGAGATAGATCTCCATAAAATCGTATTTTAGGCAAACATACATTTGACCTTCAAACAACGAATGATGGCTTATGCTCTCGGAAGCAGAGGTTGAATGTTTGGAGTTCAGCTCAAGAAAGGACTTTAGTATCTGGCATCTTCTCCTTTCAGGTGATCCTCAGAATATTCCTAAGAGAATTCAAATGGAAGCCTTTCAGTTCCTTTATTATTATTATTATAGCTTTTTATTTACAAGACATATGCATGGTCCTGTTTGTAGTGGCTAGAAACTGGAAAATGAATGGATGCCCATCAATTGGAGAATGGCTGGGTAAATTGTGGTATATGAATGTTATGGAATATTATTGTTCTGTAAGAAATGACCAGCGGGATGAATACAGAGAGGCTTGGAGAGACCTACATGGACTGATGCTAAGTGAAATGAGCAGAACCAGGAGATCATTATATACTTCAACAACGATATTATATGAGGACATATTTTGATGGAAGTGGATTTCTTTGACAAAGAGACTCAGTTTCAATTGATAAATGATGGACAGAAGCAGCTACATCCAAAGAAAGAACACTGGGAAATGAATGTGAGCTATTTACATTGTTATTTTTCTTCCCGAGTTATTTTTACCTTCTGAATCCAATTCTCCCTGTGCAACAAGAGAACTGTTCGGTTCTGCAAACATATATTGTATCTAGGATATACTGCAACATATGTAACATATATAGGACTGCTTGCCATCTGGGGGAGGGGGTGGAGGGAGGGAAGAGAAAAATCAGAACAGAAGCGAGTGCAAGGGATAATGTTGTAAAAAAAAAATACTCTGGCATGGGTTCTGTCAATAAAAAGTTATTATAAAATTAAATTAAATTAAATTAAAAATTTTTAAAAGACATATGCATGGATAATTCTTTCAGTTTTTTAGCATGGTGCTGGTGCGCTGTCCAAGGTTCACAGGTATACAACAACCAGGTCAGCACAATTGTTCTGTAATTTGGTAGTTTGGTAGACAATCTAATTCCTCTTCTTTCTCACCCTTTCCTTTGGAGCCTCCCAAACACTGAGCTAGCTGTGGCAATGTGTGTGTCAATCTCATTATCAATATGGACATCCTTGGAAAATACACTGCCAAGGTAAGTGAACTTATCCACAGCATTCAAAAATCTCTCCATTTGCTTTAACCAGTGGTTCCCACCTATGGATGGTATGATGCTGGCTGGTGGAGCACCCGGGTTTTCTTGGTGTTAATTATTAGGCCAAAATTAGCACAAGCAGCAGAGAATCCATCCCTACTTTCCTGCATCTCAGCTTCAGAGGCTATATTAAGTGCATGTCATCAGCAAACAAAAAGTCACTTACCTCCACTTTAGTTTGGGCTTGTAGCTTTTTCAAGTTAAATAATTTACTTTCTAGGGTAAATGTGTCATGCACTCTATCATGTGAATGTAGACAGATCACCATGGTAGATGAATAAAGAGAGATGGATAGCTACTAATGGATAGTGATATATTATGATGGTGTTATATATATATGGCTTATGGGTAATTAGAGATCGACAGGCAGGTGATAGGTAGATAGAGAGATGGACAAATAAAGATCCTTGGACATATGAAAAGAGATAGCTAGAAGGATAGATAGTTGGGTAGATAGATTGATAATGAATTATGGATAGAGATTGGTAAACAGATGACAGGTGGATAGAGAGATAGATGGAGAGATAAATATATAGAGATAGATTATAATGGATTGACAGAATTTTTTTTTAAATGAAAATATGTAGACAATGAATGTACATGTATTACCTAAGTAATTGTCTATATATTTTCATATAAGTCAGGTGGGGGAGAAAAATCATGAGAAAGAAAAAGAAGAAGAAGAAAGGAGAAAATATTGTGCAATGATCTACACAGGTCTCTGGAGGTGGATGACGTTTTCCATCCAAAGTTTCCTGGAATTGCTTTGGATCACTGAATCGCCGAGGAGAACCGAGTTTATCATAGTTGATCATCACACAATCTTGTGTGTACAACATTTTCCTGGTTGACAGAACAGTTATTATTCAGCTCTTAGCACAATGTCTGATTGATGTATAGTAGCAACAAATGGATATTTACAGGATGGCGTAAGCACTTACTTCACGTCAGGCACAAAGAGTTATGCTAGATAATCCCTGTCCTCGGGGAACTTACAAGCTAACAAAGAGTGACGCCATCGAGAAGGACCCATGAGATGTGAGGGAAAGGTCGGGATATGGCTACAGTGGTCATGGGAGGGCTAGGAAGGCTTGGAACTGAGCAAGATGGAGTCAAAGGCCACAAAGGGTCTAGAGGCAGAGTCCAATCACTAAGGGTTCTTTTGTTAAACCATTTGACAGTGGAAGGATTTTTGTGGCAAGAATTTTCTTGCTCCTGAGTAGCTACTGAAGAGGTGGGCACCCCCAAAGGAAGTCTGGGGTTTGGAATCCTAAAGCTTTTAAGTGGGATTTGGACTCAGGCCTTCCTTATCCCAAGCTCTTCTTTGCCATACCATACCATGCTGCTTTTTATTCCAAAAAAAGATCTTTAATTCATTAACAATTAATGACACAGATTTCAAGTTCGGCCTTGTAGTGGCTTGGCCTATAAAGGCAAGGGACTCACCCTCTGCTCAGTCACACAACTAGAGCTCCCAGCTCTCCCTCTGCATTTGTTGCTGTAGAATACTGCCTTTGGATTACTCAGTCTGAGGTTCAAGAGGACAAGGGCAGTAGAATGACAACCTGGAGCAGAGCACCAAACCACAGGCAGGGCCTGCTGGTGATCCGTTGATAATGACATCTGGGCCTCCGGCCTTTATCTATAAAATGGGCCTGTGCCCTGATGGAGTGATCAGGAGGCCTCCGATTGAGAAGGGAGGATGGCTGCTTTTGTGTTCGAAGGTAAGAAAAGCAGGTATGTCTCTAGCCAAAACCCACTTCTCCTTGTGTGTTCTGCTAGGGTCTGTTCCCAAAATGAATCAAATCCTTGGAACAGACCCTTCCAGAGGCAGGAGCAGTTTGTGTGTGGGTGGGGTGTTTCTCAGAAAGCTTGAGGAGCCTGTCAAAATACCCATGTCAAGGAGTTAAACACAGAAGCATCCTCTGCCACTGATAAATGAGAATCGGGAGGCAATCCCTCCTCTCCTCAGCCCTCTGCCTTGTTACAGCTCCTTTCAGTTGTAAGGCTGCCTGACCTGCTCTCCTGGGCCGGCCTGCCTGGAGACTGGGATTGTGAGGCTCCTCAGCTGCTTCTTTGGAAAAATGAAGAATAGAAACCTCAAATTTCTAAAGTGATTTAAAGGTTGCCAGGATCCATAGAGTAACAGAGTAATGTTACATCTTCCAGGTTTGACATTCAATGTTCTAGCTCTTACATCCTGGGTTCTAAGGGTCCTCCCAGCTCTGACCTCCTGGGTTCTAAGGGCCCTCCCAGCTCTGACCTCCTGGGTTCTAAGGGTGCTCCCAGCTCTGACCTCCTGGGTTCTAAGGGCCCTCCCAGCTCTGACCTCCTGGGTTCTAGAAGTCTTTCCAACTCTGACATTCTGTGTCTGAGAGCCCTCTCAGTTCTGATGCCCCATAATAATCTCATTCCATGACTTCACACCCTCCATCTTCATTACAGGAGTTATTTTTAAACTTTTTTTTTTTTCAGTAGAACAACTGACTTGAAAGAAAATGGGGCTCTTAATTGTCCAAGTTCCCTCCTTGCGTGATCCTGAGCCTGGCCCTTCTTTGGGACTGTGACCTCAGCAGCTACACCCTCCGGTAGTTGTACCCCTAACTTCCGATCAGATTCCTTTCTGCTGTGAGGTTAAGCTGAATAAGGCCGGCTGAGGACAGACACTGTTTGAAAATGAGGCAGAAGAAGCTGGATTCTCTAGGTTACTCCAAGGTCTATAAGCAAGTTTCAGGAGATGGGCGGAGGGATTTTCCAAATTGCTGACAGGTGAAAGGAAGTGAAGGGACCCACCTGTGACCTTCCCTTTCCCCACTTCCTCGTTCCCCCTCTAAAAGAGATCCTGCCCATCTGGCCCGTAGCGGAGTGCCCGGTTTGGGGCCAGCGTGTCCAGCACCCTGCATCGCAGAGGGCTTGTCTGCAGACCTTGGGCAGCGGGCAACCTCAGGGGCTCTAGTCCTCCTCTGGGAGAACACAGTGTCCCGGTCTCGGCACTGGAAGGGAGGAAGAAAAGGGGCAGACCACTGAAGTGCCAGACAGGAACACGGCTTGTCCTGAGAGCCACCCTGAATAAACAAACACTTTGGGGAGGTTTTGGGTGGGGAGGGCAGGGACTACGGCTGGTGGCCTTTTACCTATTAGGAGAGGGTTGGCTGGGTGGGGCTCAGGAGAGAGGTTTGGGGGGCGGGGGAGGTGGGATGAGGAGAAAGGAGAAAATAATGGGGCCCCTTTTAAGGAAAAGCTGAGTCCCTCTCTAGTGCAAGAGTCCCTGGGGCGGTCCTTCCAAAACAGGAGAGTCATCCGTCACGAGGGGCCGGCCCGTCCCCACTCAGGGCACTTGGAATAGAACAGAGCAGGGGAGACTCCAGCCGGACTGGGGCTATTCTGGGACAGTTCTCTCCTGGCTCCCTCCCATAAGCCCCCAGGGCCACGCTCAGTCCACAACAGACTTCTGGAATGATGTAGGGGTCGGAGCACACGTGCATGGGCCTCATGTGCACGTCCCTAGTCCCTGGGGACACACAGGCCCCTAGCCATTTGCCCCATGGAGCCCAAGGAGCAGGGAGCGTCTTCCTGCCTGAGCTAAACTTTGTGGATTTTAGTGAGAACACACACAAACTCATACACACACACACTCACACACAACACTCATATCACAACACATCACACATACACAATCACACACACACACACACACACACACACACACACACACTCACACACACACTCTCTCTCTCCCCCACACACTACATAGTCAAAATATTTGCACGGCCTCCAACCATAGCTAAGAATGGAGACGCTGTGACTCGGGCGGCCTGGAATCTCCGGCCTCTCTGAGGACTTTGGGCCCATTGTGGGGGAGGCCAAACAAGCAGCCCTTGGGTGAGCTGCTTATTTTTGAGACAAAGATGACATTTCTCAGGCGCTCTTCGTCTCCTTTTCTTCCTCCCCTCCTCTCCAGCTTTAGCACACACGGGATGGGGGCGGGGTGGAGGGCAGGGCTTTGGGATGACTGGGTTTTATAAATATACCCCATAAGCTGCTTTTTAAATAGCTTTATTACTAAAAGTCATGTTTGGATTGAAGCTACACTCCCAAGAACGTGACCAGAGACTCGTAGGCTTTGTGTATGAATGAGGAGAGGAAGGAAGGAAAGTAGGAAGGAAGGAAGAAAAGAAGGAAAGAAGGAAAGTAGGAAGGAAGAAAAGAAGGAAAGTGGGAAGGAAGAAAGGAAGAAAAGAAGGAAAGTAGGAAGAAAGGAACGAAGAAAAGAAAGAAGGAAAGTAGGAAGGAAAAAAGGAAGAAAAGGAGGAAAGTAGGAGGGAAGGAAAAAAGGAAAGTAGGAAGGAAGAAAAAAAGGAAAGTAGGAAGGAAGGAAGGAAGAAAAGATGGGAAGGAAGATGGAAGAAAAGGAGGGAGAGAGGGAGGAAGGGATGGAGGGAAGGAGAAGAAGGAAAACAAACTTATTTAGTGCTTGCAATTTGCCAAGCATTATACCAAGGGATGGGGAAACAAATAGAAAAAGAGAAATAGTCCCTGTATTCAAGGAGCTTACACTCTTGGGGAAGACAGTATATTTGTGTCATATTTTGAACAATGGGTGGGGTTTTAATTGAATCCTTGCTGAAAAACCTTCATTGAAGCTGTAACTACGGTGGAATAGATTAAGCTTTGACCTAAAACCCTAAAATTTAAAGGGCATTGACTGCTTTTAGCCCTCCAGTAGGACAGAAATAACTGAACTTAGATCTTACTAATAGTAAGACTAATTACTTCTCCCTTTCCCCACCACAAGTCCAACTTTACAGCTCTAGTCTGGGATTTCTTCCTACATGACCATAAGCTATGGCTTCCTCATTAGCAACCAGTCAGTTTTCTGGAATCTTTCTTCCACCTTCCATTCCTGCTGAATTAATTTTATCTTAAAAAGTTGAGTAAAGGGTATGCCTCATGCTATGTGCTCCAGGAATAGTTTTAATTTTTTCAATTAAGAAGCATTAATTTTCTCTCCCTCCCTCTTCCCTGCCTTAATGGGAGGAAAAACCCAAACCCTTGTAATAAATATGCAAAATAAGCAAAATATATTCCCATTTTGGTCATGTCCAGACATATTTCCAAAAGTTTTAGTGTACCTATGAAAGTTTAAACTGCACCAAGACTTTTGGGATCGTCTGTATCTTATTCTGAATTATGAGCTCCATGCACATTTTATCCTGGTTGTCCCTGACAACCACTTGCTAATTATAGCCCTGCCTTTGTCTGCCCGAGGCCATTCAATTCAACTCAACAAGCTTCTTACAGCTGCTACTACTACCACCACCACTACTACTACTACCTCTATCACTACTACTACTACCATGTTATTACTATGTAGAAGGTACCTAAGGATTAGCTACTATACCATCTACTGGTATAATACCAAAATAAAACAGCCCCACAACTCTATTCTATTGGCAAGGTATTTTTAGTGAAGTGGGAAAAGCCATGTGAGTGAGAAGAGCTTGATCTGTCTAATACCTCCTATTCACTAACCGTTAGCAAGTCATTTCTCCCAAACTCAGTTTCCGCATCTGTATAATGGGTCACTGATACTAGTGTTATATATTTCACAGGGTAATTGGGAAGAAAGTACTTTGTAAACCTTGCAGTGCTACAGAAATGAACGCAACCTAATTAGTCTGAGATTGACCAGAAATTTGGAAGAATAGAAATTTGAACTGTTTCCCTGGAAAACTGGTGCATTGCGAACCTAATACTTAACATAGGAGCTGACATGCAACATGTCCTTAAGTAATCAACCACCATTTGTGAAGCACCTACTATGTGCTAAGGATACAAAAACAGAAGTAAAATAGTTCCTGCCCTCAAAGAGATTATATTCTATAGTCAACTATATGTAAAGATGCACAATGGGAATCTAGAGCATGGCTGGATCCCACTAGCTTCCTTAGTTGATGTATTCTGTCACATGGAAAAGTGGAGAGTGCTGGGGAGAGGGCATCTGAGGAAGTGGCTTAAGATGGCGGAACAAATGGAAGAGATTTGAAAAATCACTGAGTCTTTTACAGAGGGGGCATCTGAATCTTAAGGAGGTTAAAGATCACTCAAATCAACATGGTGGGACAGGTGCTACAGACTTTATTATCACTTGTTGTGGCTTTCGGAATATAGTGAACTATGCAGGGTACAAGCCCAAAGAAATAGATAGAGTTAATATACAAATCACTTTTGGCCAACTAGCAGTTGAAGATCAATATGCATACAATTTAGCACAGATTAATTACCCCATAGCAGCATATAAGCAAATTTCTAAGGCTGCAATAAAAGCATGGGGTTCTCTCCCAGGGAAAGATGAAGGGGAAGCCTTCATGAAAATAGAGCAAGTTCCCAATGAACCTTTTGCGGATTTTGTGGGACGTATGCAAATAGCTGTCACAAGAACCATTGGAAAAAATGCAGCTACAAGAATTATGATAAGACAACTGGCTAAGGAAAATGCTAATGAGATTTGGAGAAGAATTATTTGGGGACTACACAAAGATGCTCCTTTAGAGGAGATCATAAGACACTGTGCCACAGTGGGCACAAATGCTTATTATACCCAGACTATGATGAACATGGGGAGACAGGGTCCCTCTTGGCAAGGGGCTTCTAGAGAGAGTCGTCGATGTTTTCAGTGTGGAAAAATAGGGCATCTGAGAGCCCAATGTAGGTATGGAGATAAAGTGAAAGGACAGGGTGAGAGAAAACGCTATGTCCAAAACCTTAAAACTCTATGTCCAAAATGCAACCATGATTTCCACTGGGCCTCAAACTGTAGATTGACCCAGGGAAATGAGAGGTGAGGCCCAGCCCCAAGACCTCAAATAAAAAACAGGTGGGGCGTAATAGCAGCCGAATTTACACCCAGAGAGTCTTTAGAAGCTCAATATTCTGATATGATCATTAAGCAGAGAAGCAAACTGATAGAAGACTCAGTCAATCAGCCAAAAAGCAATCAGATGGGAGAAAGGGATTATATGATCAATCAGCAGGAAAGCAATCAGATAGGAGAAAGGGATTACAATTGGGGAGAATACAGGCTTTTTAACCCAACAGAAGGGTGTTGTCCAGTGCAAACAACTCCAATGTAATTGCCAGGTGATGAGGAGAGATCTAGAAAGTGGTAAAATAGAAGGGACTAGATAGGTTAACTGCCTGGGAGAAAGGGTTTGCTTGTATCTCTACAGATGGAGAAGGAATCAAATTGGTGCCAACGAGCACCAGGAGAGAGACAGAAAAAAAGAAAAACTTCGAAACAAAGGAGAAGACCTAAAAAACATCTGACACTGAAAGAGAATGGCTGATAATGAGACTATTACATAACTTCAAAACCTTCAGGAATCACTGTATTTCTTGAGATAAAAAATTGTTGATAAGACTGTTGCAGAACTTCAAAACCAGCAGAAATCACTGGATTCTCACAGTCTTATTGCAGGATTTCAAAACTTGCAGGAATTATTGGATTGTTGGCACATAAAATAATGAACAATAAATTCCTTTTGGACTATTTCTAGGACTTATGGACATGTATAATTCCTCATGTTGATACAGGTTGTTTGTTACATTACTACTAGCCTATGTTACAATGTGCTTATGTAATTTATGTAATTGTGTGTAATACCTCCCATGAAGGTATTATATATACCTGTTTCAAATGAGACCCTTCAGAAACCCGCTAATCTGATTTGATTTCCCATTTCTTTTGGTGTTTTCATCTACCTTCCTGAGATGTCAGGGAGGGCATGAACACCTCCTTCTATGGTGTTTTCACCTCCTTTTTTGAGCAGTCAGGGAAGGTGTGATCACCTCCTTTTGGGGAGTTTTCACCTCCTTGAGAAGTCAAGGAGAGTGACCACCCTATGTTCTAAAACAAAAGAAAGTGGGAGATGTTATGGGCCAGAACTCTGAACTTGAAACAAGGATGCTTACAAGGTACTAAGTGGAATTGAGGAGACAATGGCTATCTAGTTTAGCATGATGCTTAATAGTCTCTAAGTTCAGTATGATTGATTTAATCCTTCATTAAATAATGGTTTCCTAGTAATATAATGATTGGTTTATACTCAGTGTAGAGCATATAAACTGGGACCCAGAAAACCCTCAGGGGCAGAGGCAGAGAAGACAAAGGACTGGTGGCAGTTTAAGCTCTCAGAACCAAGGGGAGAAATTCAATTGGATATTTGATGTTCCTGGTGGCTGGCCTGACCTCCTCCACTTCCCCCACTGAGACCAAGGCAGGTCTGAAAGGCTCTCCAGAAAGCTGCCCAGCCCCAGGAAGGAGATAATTAAGGATTTGGACTTTAACCCCAGACTACTCTTGTGGTGATTATTCTGAACTGAAAGGAAGGTTGCTTCCAGAAGCCCCTAAGAAAACCAAACCAGAGAACATTACAGAGGCTCAGACAGGTTGTGATTTTCCTAAAGAGGAGGCTCCGAGGAGCTTTCTTAATTCTGAGTCCATCACTCTATTTCCTGGGTCAGAGATAAGACAAGGACACAAATAAATATAAACCCAGATCCTCTGACTTCGAACTCAGTGTTCTTTCCATTGTGTCCTCTTGCCTCTATAAGAGAGGTGAACCTCAATGCACGGACTCTAATTACCTGGCTCTCTTCTGGGAATAAACAAGAAGGAACTAAGCCAGCTCAACTATTTTTTTTTTTTAAGAATGCTCCCTCTGTATTTCTCTGTGTGTTTATGTCCTTTCTGCCTTAGTACATGAGTTCCCTAGGGGCGGGAGTACTGTTCTCTGGCTCATTTAATGATGAGCCCAACAGGTCTTGAGGGAGACTTTTCCTTGCCTTCTTTCATGACATTCTACTGCCTACTCACTTGGGTGTTTTTGTTCAGTCGTTTTCAATCATGTCTGACTCTTCATGACCCCATTTGGGGATTTCTTGGCAAAGACACTGAAATAGTTTGCCATTTCCTTCTCCAGCTCAATTTTACAGATTAGGAAACTGAGGCACATAGAATTAAGTGACTTGCCCAGAGTCACACAACTGCTAAGTATCTGAAGCCAAATTTGAACTCAGGAAGATGAATCTACATGACTCTATGCCCAGCACTCTGTGGTATCCTTTAGCTTCTCCATTCACTCATTGAGAACTAGATTATAAACCATTTCAGGGAGCTCAATGGCTATGGAGTAGAAGGTGGGGTGAGCCCCAGATCAAAAGTCAGGGGTCAGTGAACCATTGTTAAATCTACAGGCCCAAGAAATGGCCCCCAAGTTTGGGTTAATGAATGGCGAAGGACCATATGGAACTTGCCTAGCTTACTTTATCAATAGCCATTTTGTTGAAGTTCACAGGAAACCCCAAAAGGTTGGGATTGCAGACCAGTGTCACGAGATATCTCAGAAGAATTTGCAGGCTTGAACCCATGTCCAAGTGAAGAGACAAAGTTTATTATAATTGTAACACCAGTTGAAGCAGGCTAATTCTAAAAGGATTTAGCAAAGAACTAAGAACAAGAATATAAATTTCTAGGAAAAAGAGAGAAATCTGGTGCTTCATGTCACGCTGATATCATTTTATGGCTTCAAAATAGAATTGAGAAGTGGTCTGGTATCTACCTCATTATTGTCTCAGAAACTGTTATTACTGACCAGCAGATTGTTATCTGGCAGCCAGCACTGTTTGTGGAACTAATTCCACTATCAAGGGCCTGTATTCCTCATTTTATTTGAATGGGATGGAATTATCCCTAAGGGGAATCATGATCTACCTTGTGGGTCCCTTTGATGGGTAATGCCAGAGGAGATATTGAGAAATAGAAAAGTTTAGAGACTGTTAGAGACCAGATCATTAAATTCAATCTGCCCCATTGGACTATGGGAGGCAACAGACAGAAGCCAGGATTTGGGGTCAGAGGAACTGGGAATCAAATAAAATTCCTTTCTTCCTCTGAACCTTAATTTGCTCATCTGTAAAACTGAGGCTAATAACACTTAAACTACTGAAATCACAGGGTTGGAGTGGAAAAAATAGCTTTTTGTGAGTCTTAAAGCAACATCTGGATGTATTGTTATTACTGTGAACAAACCAGGGTTCAGAGAGACTAGCCTGTCTGGCACCCATCCATCTCTTCTTTCCTTTCCTTCCCCTTTCTCCCCTTCTCCTTTTTTCTTCCCTCTCTCTTTGCTTCCTTCCTCCTTCCTTCCTTTTCCCCTTCCTTTCTCCCTCCTTTCCTTTCTTCCTTCCTTCTTTCTTTCCTCACCCCACCCTCCTTCATTCTTTCCTTCATTCCTTTCCTTCTTCCCCTTCCTTTCTTCCTCTCTTTCCTTCCTAACCTTCCTTCCTTTTTCCTTCCTTCCTTATCCCTCCCTCCTTCATTCTTTCCTTCTTTCCTTCCTTTCTTCCTCTCTTTCCTTCTAACCCTTCCTTCCTTCTGTCCTCCATTTCATTCTTCCTTCCTTTCCTTCCTCCTCTTCCTTCCTTCCTTTCTTTCTTCCTCCTTTTCCTTCTTCCTCTTATTTCTTTTCTTTTTTCCTTCCTTCTTTCCTCCCTCCCTCCTTTTCTCCCTTTCTCCCTTTCTCTCTCTCTCTTCTTTCCTTCCTTCCTCCTTCTCTCAACCTCTTCCTTCCTGTTCTGAATTAGTCCAAGGTAGTTGCTGAGAAGGAGCTAAAAATAAATAAAACATCGTCCTCTTAGGACTTATAATCTAATGTAAGATGGCAAGTACAACAACAGTAATACCAAATGTATTTCAATTATGAAAAATAGATATTTTAATAGTCTACAGGACATTAAATGTGAAAGAACAATAACAACTTGTCCTAGGAGCATTTCTATCTGAACTCCATTGAAAATTTGAAAATGATATGCTATTAACTGACATTTATTTCACTTCAAAATTTGTAGAGTTTTATCTCTATTGTCCCATTGGAGTCTCAAATCAACCTATTGAAAAACTCCTCATTTTATAAAAGAAAAAAATTGAGACTCAGAAATGTCTCACAACCAGGAGGCTTTCTCAATGTCATACACAACCAAGAGGCCTCAGACAGATTTCAAATCCAGGTCTCTTAATTCTGAATCCATCAATCTATTTCCTGGGCTAAAGATAAGTATTGTGTGTGTGTGTGTGTGTGTGTGTGTGTGTGTGTGTGTGTGTGTGTATGTAATCATTTTATTTATCTACCTACCTATTTATATACCTGATCAATTGATTTTTTTTCTTAGTCAAATTGAAGAAACTGGGTAAAGGGCAAATAATAGAGACAATGAGGAGTTAAGTTCTTAGATGAAGTGTAAATGAATATTAGCATCCTGTTACTCTTTTAAAAAGAGGCTCTTCCATTATTCTGGCCAGTTCCAATGATCTTATGATGAGGAGTGCCATCTATGGCACTGTGGGAAAGGAGTGTGGTTCACAACATGGCATTTTCACACTTTTTGTTGTGGTTTGCTTAGGTTTTATTTTCTTTCTCATTTTTTTTTCCTTTTTGATCTGATTTTTCTTGTGCAAGATAATTGTATAAATATGTATGCATATATTGGAATTTAACATATATATATTACCATGTTTAACATATATTGGACTACTTGCCATCTGGGGGGGGAGGGGAAAGGAGGGGAAATTGGGACATGAGGTTTTACAAGGGTCAATGTTGAAAAATTGTCCTTGCATGTGTTTTGAAAATAAAAAACTTCAATAAAAAAGAGACTCTTCATTAAATTTGAAGGAGTTAAGGGCAAAGTTTGTCTTTGGCTAGTCAAAATTTCAACCTTTTGAAAAGCAAGAAATGGTCTTTGAAGTCAGTCAAGAAGAGAGATCAAGAAATCCAGAAAGAAATATAGCTTTGGAGTAAAATTCAGATAAGAAGCACCAACCCAGGGAGATTAACAGAGTGATTATGTTCAGCAGAGACAGTACAATCCCAGAAAATTGAGGACACTGAGAAAGGGGAAAATATCAAGACCCCGTAGTATCAGGGGCAGAGGCTTGCCTTGGTCACTTATATTTCCTATTTGACCCTATTTGAGGGTATTAGATCCCAGTCCAAGCCTTATTTGTCACTATTTGGGCCTGGATGGCTCAGAGTGAGTATAAATAGCAATTGTTTCTCTTTTGGCCAGAAGCCTTGAGGGTTTACTCCTTCCAGACTGATGTTTTTTTGACTAGATAAAAAAAAAAAAGGCCATTTTTGCCTCATTTCTTATCTACTCTTAATCATTTAATAGTCAGTTGCTTCAGTCAAACAGACCTTAGCTTAAAAAGGTCAACATCTCCCGCTGCATCCAGAGTCACCTCCAGTTGTCCTGGTCTATGTCTGTAGGAACCAGATGGATCTGGAGGAGAAGTGGAGGCTGAGGATTTTACACAGCCTTCCTTCACTTAAATCTAATTCACCTACAAATCACGGCATCATCTTTCTGATGTCACGCTCCTCTTCCAGAATGAAACAAATAAGAACAAGAACAACCTCGCTATTACAGTATACTGTGCATGTGTGCCCAGTCTTCCCATTGGGACCGTTTGTGTTTGGGGGAGGAGCTTGGTTTACCTCCCTTTCATGTCCACTCCCCCTCTTCCATGGCATCCCTGGTGTCTAGGATGCTGCTAATGCAACCGATTCAATAAGAAAGCCCTTGAGCTGGCTCTATGCCAGGGCACAGATTAGATCAGATGTTGCCATGGCATCCCACCTCATCTCCCAGTCCCCCAGCCAGGCTGGGGCCCGGGAGGTTTCTGGATTATGTGGACTTCCCTTCCTTCTCCTTCCCAGGGGTGGGGGAGCACCCCTGAAGAAGCTTCGGCCTCCCAAGAATCAGCTTCCTTCCTCTTCCTCTCTCCCATGATGACTTTTGCTCCAGGCCCAAAGGACTGGCTTCTTTCTATCCACTTGCTTTCGAATCCCTCTTTTTGACTCAGTCCAGTATTAAATGTCTCAGCTGAGCAGGTTCCCAAGGTTTCAACAGACAGTACTCACCCACTCAGAGAAACGCCCTTCTGTACCAGTTCCTCTTTGGGGCGATGCTATTTTTTTGGTCTATTCAAACTCCTGAAGATCGCTCTGGTTGGGAGGGGCAGTTCAAAAATCTTTGCTCAAAAATCTTCCATGACTCTTCGTTGCTTCTAGGGGCAGATCGGTGGCGCCATAATGGATTCTAGGCTTGGGATCAAGAAGACCTGAGTTTAAATCCATCTTCAGGACAGGAAACCTGACCCTATTTGCCTCAGTTTCCTCATCTGTAAAATGAGCCGGAGAAGAAAATGGCGAACCACTCCAGTATCTCTGCCAAGAAAACCCCAAATAGGGTCATAGAGACCCCAATGGAAAAATGACTGAATAGCCACATTACTTCTAGGATAAAATGCTTGGGATTTAAAGCCCTTCACAATCTGACTTCCACCTGAAGACTTCCCCAGTCTTATTTAATATTACTTTCCTCCACAAGCTTTGCATCTCATTCAGACTTGTCAGGGAGCTATTCTGTTCCTCACCTCTAGGCCGTCCCATCCCGATCTTTGTATTCATTTGGTAGCCCCTCATGTTTGGACTCTAGATTCCCTCAAAGTACAGCCCATGTGCTCAGGAAATGATTGCCCATTTCCCTTGGGATGTCAGAAAGGGAAAGGATCTCCAAGAACTGCTGGTCCATTCTGTTCCTGGATGAGAATTCCTTCTCCATTACTCTTGACAAATTTCAAGTTTAACCCACATAATCCCTCACCCTCCTCTACCCTCCCGGGAGCTCATTCCCCTTTTGGATAACTCTCATTTTGGAAAAAATGTTTCCTTTTCATCACATCTAAATTCATGGATATACTGGTAAATGTTTAACAACCAGCTCTCTGAAGAGGAGATAATGTACCTATCATGTGCTTACTTTGAATTTTAACATTTTCTCTATCACTTTCTTCATTCTAGACAATCAATAAAACAAATCAAGCCCGGATTTGTAGCATTTGCCAATTTCCAAAATGGAAAAGCTCATGCTAAAAATTTGACGATTGGCTCTCACAAGCCAGCATGAGCTGCCTCCAGTAAACTACGGTGACTTTTGGCAGTGTCTGCCTCCTGCTCCCATTTCTACCCTATGGGGCCAAGTGAAAGAGGCTAGTTCCTTTTCACCATCAATTCCTCCCATGTTAAATCCCCATCCTCAATTCTGTTTTTTTTTTTTTTTCCTAGGTTCACTATCTCCGGGTCCCTCTATCCACTATGCCAGGCTGCCTCTTATAGGATTTGGCTTGTCTTTAAGCTTCATTTTCAGTTAACAACTCTTGTCTCCGTCTTCTATACATACCTTTTAAAAGCCGGATTTGGATGGAGAGTTCCCTGTGCAGCCACAATGGTCTCTTTAGACAACTCCCTCTTTTTTTCTCCATAGAATAACTCCACCATCCTCTTGAGCTCTATGATGTGTGCCAGTTTCCCATCTTTTTTTTTTTTTTGCTTTTTTTGCTGAGGCAATTGGGGTTAAGTGACTTGGCCGGGGTCATACAGCTAGGGAGAAGTATTACGTGTCTGAGCCAGATTTGAACTCAGGTCCTCCTGACTTCAGGACTGGTGCTCTATCCACTGCACTACCTAGCTCCCCGGTTTCCCATCATTTTTAATTCAGCAACTAGTTTCTCCATATCTGTCAGCCCCAGAAAAGCAGACCCTTTTTTGTACAATGAAATTACTCTTTAAAAAATCCCAAATGTAAAAGATGCTCTTTGAGGGACTGAAATCCAGTAGATATCTAGTGGGCTTGAAATTTCCATACTAAAATACCCAGACTTCATGCCAAGTTTGTGGTGTTTCCTAAGCTCATCTCATTCCCTCTTCTGATCAAGTGGTCTGTAGGATACATCATTTAATTTCTTTCTCCTGTTGATCATTATTCAAATGGTCTCCTCCATGCTCTCATTCTTTCTCACGTTTCTCCATCTGCTCACTTGATTATATCTTCTCAATACCTAGTACTATCCTACCATTCCTTGAAGCTATTCTGTTTATTTTGAATGCAGGATGTTTCTATCATTATAATTCCAATCCGAACACAATTCTCCCCAAATCTCTGGCTACCCATAAATTCAAGTTTGTCTTTTGTATTGGGAACTAGGTATTGTACACTGTCTATACTCTTGTGTGCTTCTTTTAAGCCTTTGGGGGCCATGGCATTTAATTGCTGATCTTCTGGGATATGGTCTCCTTTGAATTACTAATCCTCTTCTCCGTTATTTTCTTCTTCTTTGTCTGATATGCCACTCTCAAGGGTATCAAGCTTCAAAAACCCACGTGGAATGGTCTTTCTACCCCTTCCCTTTTCAATTTAAATCTTTCTTTTTAAAAAAGTTTTTTTTAAATTTTCAATTCCAAATTTTCTCCCTTCCCAACCCATTGATAAGGCAAGAAATAAGATACCCAAGTTTAAAATCTCTCTTGATCATATGTGGAAAACTGAGATGATAATCTGTCCTGCCCTTCCCTCCTCCCAAAATACCACAGCAGAAATGAGGAGTTTATGCAATTGTTACCAAATACTTTCCACAGAAGCACAAAACTTTTTGACAAAATAGCTTTATTTTGCTTAAAAAATATACATTTTTACAATGAATATATGAAAATGAAATTTAAAATTTTTTTTCTAGAAAAGTGTCTTACAGCAGATAAGATCTTTGAATTTCCAGTGTTTCCCTAGACCTAACAAACCCCAGTGGTAGTTGCCTTGGCACTTTTCTCTAAATAAGAAAACAAAACTTACACAGGTTACCAGAAGTGTGAACAGATTGCATGTGGGGCCAACCCAAAAGAGGTAGGCCATATGTTGGGAGAAGGAGTGTTGATACAGTGTCCCAAAAGCCTGTGTGCAGATAAATCTTAACTTTGGGGGAACATCCTAGATAGTTTAACCCACTGGGAAAAGTGCCCACGAGTCCTACTTCAGACTTGGGAAGGCACTGGCTTAGCTCCTGCTTTCTATCTCTTCTCACCCTGCAATTTAGTCAAGCCTTTGAATAATTTGGCACCTGATGGGCAGAGTATTGTTAGCATAATACGTTACAGGAGCTACATAGCAGCAGGTGTCGTTTCATGATGTTTTTCTTCAAGAATTAGTACTCAACAACAGTCATGACACTAAAGAAAGGTTTTTTTCTTCCCCCAACCACATTCGATCACAAGCATGATTTCTTCCACACCAATTTCAGAAGTAAATGAACTTTACGCCAGTACCACAGGTCCTTCACGTCTATTCCAGCATCTTTCTTTTTTTAAATCTTGCAGAGAATTGGAGAGGATGGACTCCATCCACAATGGAAATATTATTTTTAACCGGTTCCTTAGTTACAGAACTACATAGTTTGGAGAATTTATACATGAGGCAACTGTTGCTTATAAAGTTAAACACGGCCGGTCTTATAGAGCCATGTGGGGATGGTTAAAGACCAAAGAATTGCAGATTCCTAAATGATTCTGTTTACACTTCTGTTCTCACAGCTCATGGATAATTTATATAAACCTTCTACAGTCAGTAGTTCATGAATGTAGGAGTATACTTTATTTAGTAAGTTCCCATATTTCCTACCCGAGAGTCTGAAGAAATACATGTGCTTTCATGTGTCAAAGCTGTGATCCAAGCAGAAGGCCTTAATTAAAGAATTAACCTTGGAAATATAAGTGTAAAAAGGAGCACAAATAGAAAATTAATTCTATTTTTCTGCTTCCGATTAAAGGAGGTCACACCCACGTATGTACATATATTCACAGATGAGCCTTGCTTTACAAAACAGATGTGTTGCTGAAAATTTCAATGCAGTGACTATTTTCCCATTGGACTTAGTGATAATTTGTTACAATTATAATAAGAGATGTGTTTCCCCTTGTTGACAGTGCTAGCTATTTGCTTCTTGCTGGCCACTCGCCCCAATCCAACAGCAAAGAAAGATGATCAAAGAATAGTGTGTGTGTGTGTGTGTGTGTGTGTGTGTGTAAATATATGTATATATTCATGTTGCAGACATTTGTGCACATATGTATGTATATATATGTATGTTTGCTTAGATAGACATATATTTTGCATGTCTATGTATATATTGTGGTAAAGATAGTTTTTTCAAGAGCCAACCGTAATTCTGTCCCCTAGGTTTCTAATTCCATAATGGCACATTTTCCCAGGATGGTTGGTATAAACGAGGGTGGGAGTGCAGGGAAGGAGAAAACAGAAGTAGTAAGGATGAAGAGGGTTTAAAGATTGTTTGGGTCTTTAAGAATTTTACACATGGAGAAAGTTAAGTGATCAGGAAGGACAGAAAGACCAAATGGGTTGCCCAAGATCTCAGAGCTAATTAGTGCTAGAGAGAATGCTGGGGCATTTCACTATTTCACACAACTACCAGCATCCCTAATCGCACCTACACCTACCTACACAGTCCACGGGATAACAAAATGGTGCAGGGGATAGGGTATTGGCTCTATAGTCAGGAAAACCTTTCTTCAAATCTGGCCTTAAATATTTATTAGCTGTATGACTCTGGGCAAGTCACTTGAGGGAGGGGGACACAGGGCTGGGGGGGAGGGGAGGAGGGAAGAGAAGAAAGAGAAAGAGAGAGACAGAGAGAGACACATAGACAGAGAGAGAGAAAGAGAGAGACAGAAAATGACAGAGAGTGACAGAGAAAGGAAAGAGAGAGAAAGATAAAGAAAGAGAGAGACAGAGAAACAGAGACAGGGAGACAGAGACAGACGAGAGCAACAGAGAAAGGAGAGAGATTGAAAGAGATAAAGAGACAGAGACAGAGAGAGAGAAAGATAAAGAAAGAGACAGAGAGACAGAGACAGAGATAGACGAGAGCAACAGAGAAAGGAGAGAGACTGAAAGAGATAGAGAGAAAGAGAGAGAGAGAGAGAGAGAGAGAGAGAGAAGAAATGAAACTAAATACATGCTGCCCAAGGGTCCATTAACAAACAGCAACCCAGAACCAATGAGGAGCTCCTAAGAACAGGAAGAAAGGATGTCCCTAGAGAAAAGCAAGATACAAAAAAATGGGTTGGTCACATGGTAAGGGTGAAGAATGATGGGAGGGCAGGATGAGTGTTCTTTACATCACAAAGTAAAAAGACAGCTAGCACCTTGGGTGGCCAACCCTACTATGTTAACGAGCTCATAGGAAGAGGGGACTCTTGCAAGATGGTGAATCATGGGTGGGTTTCAATCTGTCTCATTGGAGGGAACCATTAAATTACACATCTATTGAGACACAGAGAAGAGGGATTAAATTTGTCTTGCTTGGCAGGACAGCTTTGAGGGAAACATGTTGGATTTATTATATACTTAAAAAACAAGTAGGCTGGACGGGAACAAAGATTCCCCAGTTTCCTGTAAAAAAACAAAAAAAAAACCAAACCCACAAACAACCAACCCCCCCAAAGCCAAAAAGCTGTCCCACTTAGGACCAGAGGGTCGAATTAGGAGGAGTAGGTGGCAGTTGGGGATAAGGTAATTTAAGTTTGATGTGATGAAGAACTTTCTGCTGCTGATCGCTTCCCCAAAGTGGAATGGCGGCTCCTTCGGGAGGGAGGGGGCGAGTGCCTCCTCCTTGCTTTGGAATTCTCCAAGCAGAGGCTGAATGATCACTGGTTGGCAACATCAGAACAGGGATTCTTTGAGCATCACCTGGATTAGATGGGATCTGAGATTCAGGGACTGGTTATTTTGGGGGAATCTCAATAGCAGAATATTTTCACCTGAAATAAATCACATTTCCTGGAACCATTTTGGTTTTTTATAGACATCTCTTCCAACTGACATTTTCAGGTCCACTACAGGCCTGTCTCTGCCTCCTGAGATGTTTTATCAGGTCACCAAATAAGGCAGAAGGGTTAATCAGGTTCTGATACCCCCTGAAGTCTTTGCCAAGTCCTGAAAAGGCAGGAGGAAATTAGTGACCCCAAAGATGTCACCTGAATGAAAAACCATTCTGTGACTACCTGCATCCATCAGGGGCCAGGTTTAACATGGAAAAGGCATCAAAATGACCCAGGGAGCAGAATCCAGCAGTGGTTTCATTTCTACAAAGGACTGGGGCAATAGGACCTTCCCAAAAAAGTCAAGAAGAAGATGGCCCTTGAATATTACAGGGGCAACAGGGTAACTACTGAAGGTCTCAGACAAAGCCTGATGGTACACTTCTGAAGGTCCCTGAGAGAGAGCCCTGTTGGCTCCTTGGGAATTCCCAGAGGATGGAAGACACTTAGAAAAGACTGAGCACTTATTTGGGCCAAACTCAAGTCTTACCAGGATTTGAAGACATCTATTCTCAAAGTCATCTCTTAGCTCAATTTTTTTTAATGGAATGGTTACGCCTTTCTCATTCTAAACCAGGGACCCTATGAAAAGATACCCACAACTCCCCACTCATTAACAAGCATTTATTAAGTAGTTTAACCATGAACCAGGCACTGTGCCGGGAAAACATAAAGGTAATACTTCCATTATGTACCCTGCTATTTCCATTCCAATGGGTTACCATCTTAAGGTAGCATATGCAATCGTTTTCCCCTTTATATATTTGTCTACTAGTTGGTTTAAACTTACATAGGATCACAGATTTAGAGCAGAAGGGGATGTTAATGTATAAACTATATCAGACTGCGTGCTGTCTCGAGGAGGAGGGAGGCAAGGGAGGGAAGGAGAAAAAAATTGGAACTCAAAACCTTACAAAAATGAATGCTAAAAATTACACGTAATTGGAAAAAATATGACTGATTGGCAACATCAGAACAGGTATTCTTTGAGCATCACCTGGACTAGATGAGATCTGAGATTCAGGGACTGGTTATTTTGGGAGAGCCTCAATAATGGAGAAAAAAAAAAAGAAGGGAATGTTATTCTACCTTCTATAGGAAGTCTTCCCTAATTCCTATTGATTTTCATGCCTTTCCTCTGCTGATTGTTTCTAATATTTCCTGTTTTCATGTTGTTTGTAGGTAGTTGTTTGCATATTATTCCTCTCGTTAACTAGGCCATGAGCTCCTCATAGGTAGGGAAAGTTAGTCCCTTTCCTTAGAAATCCATCACTTATGATCAACTGTGATGGAATTGGTTCTTTTCAGCAATGAGATGATTAAAGGTAATTCTGATAGACTTGGGATGGAAAGTACCATCTGCATCCAGAGAGAGAATTGTGGATACTGAATGTGGATCAAAGCAGAGTATTTTCACCTTTTTTGTTGTTTTGTTTCTTTCTCCTATTTTTTCCCCTTTTGATCTGATTTTTTTTTTGTACAGCATAATGAATATAGAAATATGTTTAGAAGAATTGCACATATTTAACCTATACTGGATGGCTTGCTGTCTTGGGGAGAAGGAAGGGAGGAGAGAGGGAGAAAAAATTGGAACAGAAGGTTTTGCAAAGGTGAATATTGAAAACTATCTTTGCATGTATTTGGAAAAATAAAATATTATTTTTTTTAAAAAAGTGAAAAAAAAAAAAGAAATCCACTATTTAGCATAGTATCTGTCATACAGTAGACACTTAAATGCTAGTTGGCTGACTGCCTCCCTAACTGACCCAGACACTAGGAGTCCATGATTAGTCAATCAACAAGCATTTGAGTAAGTATCTCCTATGTGCCAAGTACAGAGAATTCAAAGACCGAACAGAAAAAGCTGAGTTTTGAAGAGCTTTACCATATCTACCTCCATCTGGCTCCAATGCTATCGCACCCATGTGAGTCTCCATAAATTGCCATTTGTGGTCACTTAGGAATCTACTCCAGACCCAAAATCAGAACGCAGCTTGCAACAGTCTGGAAAGTCCCTCTGTTCTTGCCACATGGCAGCCAATGGTAATCTGGCTCAGCTACAATTACAAGTGCTAATCATTCACCCCAGTCAGGAGGTGGCGGAGGTCTGGAAACAGATTCTCCATTTGTTTTCTGACAGGACATAGATTTGGGCAGAATTCAGATTCAGGAACTCTGCTAGGCACAGGGGGGTGACACAAACCTTGCCCTCAAGGAGCTTCCATTCTATTGGATGGATCCTGGACTTTAACTGGAAGGGATCTCAGAGGTCAACTAATCCACCGTGCCCCCCCCCTCCCCTTCCCTTCCTCTGCTTCCCCTCAGTTTGGATTTTATTTTAACTCAGGAGTGAGAAAGGAAAAGGAGAGAGATGTAAATTGTGAAAATTAAAAGCAAAAACGTAGGATTTCTGGCAAAAAGGGACCTTATTGGTCGTCTAGTTATGGAACCTTAGAGCTAGTCTAATCCAAAACTGTTTTGTTTTTGTTTTTGTTTTTTTTGAGAGGCAATTGGGGTTAAGTGTCTTGCCCAGGGTTACACAGCCAGGAAGTGTTACGTGTCTGAGTCTGGATTTGAACTCAGGTCCTCTGGACTTCAGGACCGGTGCTCTGTCCACTGAACCATCTAGCGGTCTCTCCAAAGCTTCTTAAATTGTGCTTCTCAGTCCCATATAGGTGCATAATTGAATGTGGGGGTCATGAAATTATAATTTATTATAGTAAATGTTTGATTTGATATTATTTTATATATCTATAAACCTGGGATCACATAAACATTTCTTCAGCAAAAAGGGATTTTAAATGGAAAAAATTTAAGAAGTGCTGGTCTAAACCATTCCAGTTTCTCTCACTCTATCTCTCTCAATCTCTGTTGCTGTCTGTTTCTGTGTGTGTGTGTGTGTGTGTGTGTCTTTCTTTGTTTTTCTCTATCACTTTGTCTCTTTATCTGTGTCTCTCTGCCTCTCCCTGTCCCTCTCTCTCTCTCTGTGTCTCTGTCTCTATCTCTTTTTCTCTCTCTCCTTTTCTCTGTCTCTGTGTCTCTGTGTGTCTCTGTCTCTCTGTGATTTCATTAAAGTGAGATGCTCATGGTGAAGTAATTTCCTCTACCAAGACAGGCCCAGAGACACAGTGTTATATACCAGAGGCGGAAACTCTGGGTTCAGATCTATCTGTGTGGCCTTGAGGGGGTCTGCCTTCTTTCCCTGTATCTGTGAAGCCCTACATTTTATTTATTTATTTGCTGAGGCAATTGGGGTTAAGTGACTTGCCCAGGGTCACACAGCTGGGAAGTCTTAAGTATCTGAGGTCAAATTTGAACTCAGCTCCACCTGACTTTAGGGCTGGTGTTCTATCGACTGCACCACCTAGCTGCCCCTCCCTCATTTTACAGATAAGGAAGGAACCCCAGAGAGGGGTTGGGATCCCCCAAGGTCCCAGAAGCAAGATCCCAGGCCCCTTGACTTTCTTGATGAGGAAACGTGCCCAATGTCAAGCCAATCCAATAAGCTTTTATTAAGCACCTACTATATGCCAGGTACCATGCTAAGCACTAGAGATGCAATTAATAAAAACAAAAAGGGTCCTTCCTATGTTAACTCCAACTCCCTCATTTTTATGGATAAGGAAATAGAGGCACAGAGAAGTGGTCACATGTGGCAGAAAGAGTTTCCTTCAAAGAAGTTTCTACTTGGAAGTCTAAAGCTGCTCAGTTCCAGGAAAAAAGCATACAGAGAGTTTGGGTTTTTTTTTATTCTCCCCCTCTCCCCACAGACTTACAATACATAACCTCTGACATCATGAGAAGACAAGAAAGTCTATGGCTGAATGAGAATGGGACAATGAGAGGTTGGGCTCCATTCGTAGTGACTCACGAGCCATTTGACATGCTGACATCAATGGCAAGCTCACCCCTGAGCCTGGGCTCTCTCTCCCGGGCATTTCTCTGGTGTCGCAATGCTCAGAAAGGAATTCTGGACCATACTACGCCTGCTCCAGGCCAAGGGGCCTGAACAAACTGGTTTCCCCCAATGGGGAAAGAAAAAGCAGCCCTGGACAAAGGAACTCTAGATTTGGACCGCTCACTACCTGATCTCACCTCCTAGGGGCCTCAGTTTCTTGATCTGAAAAATGGGCAGATTAGACCCAATGACCCCCGAGTTACTTCTGACCCCAAATAGGTGGTCTCTGGGAATGCACCCACCTGTGCAATGGGACAGAGTGTGAGCCACATTCACAGCCTCAGATTGCAGCTGAAAAATCTGAAAATAAGTTGTGGGGCACTAATGCCACCAAGTGGTCACTACAGAAATTGACATTGAAAAAAAATCCTATTGAGGACTGTCTCAAAGTGGAAGGAAGGGCAGCCTTCAAAGGGTCCTCCTATTCAGCTGTAGGCCTGGAGGGACTTCCAGATCTGAGGGGCTGCGCCTGCAATCCCAGCATCCTAGAACACTGAGGCCCGAAGGAAGTTTTAAGAGTATCTAACCCTCACTGGAAACTGGCTGAATAAAGTGATGGTATATGAAGGCTATGGAATATTATTGCTCTATAAGGAATGATCAGCAGGATTTTAGAGGCCTGGAGAGACTGACATGAACTGATGCTGAGTGAAATGAGCAGGACCAAGAGATCATCGAACACAGAAACAACGAGATTATCTGATGATCAATTTTGTTGGACGTGGCTCCCTTCAACAATGGCCAATTCCAATAGATTGTAATGGAGATATCTTTTTTGATCTGATTTTTCTTGTGCAGCATGACATTTGTGGAAATATGTACAGAAGAATTGTGCATGTTTAACATATATCTGGATGTCTAAGAGAGAGGATGGAGGGAAAGAAGGGAGAAAAATATTGGAACACAAGATTTTGCAAGGGTGAATGTTGAAAACCATTCATGTATCTTGAAAATTAATAAGATTTTTCCTCACTAAGGCTATTTTAAATAAAGTCTATAACAACAACAAAAGATTATCTGATCTCCTTCATATCCCAGCTAGCTAAAACTGAAAAGCACAGAACAGAACAGGGAAGAACAATTAGCAAACTTAGAAGCTGAGATCCCGTGTCAAGGCTATTATTCATCTGTGGATTTGAAATAAGAGAGTCTGATCTAATTGGGTCCACTGGAGAAGGGTGGGTGGGGAATTCCAAAAAGAAGAAGCCATTTATCACACCAGTATACCTGTCTCGGCCAACTCTTTCGTGCCTTAATCAAGGGCCTATGCATAATTAGCCTGGATGGAAGTACAAACATTATCAACTATTAATTTGGCTGTGACATCATCCCCAGGGCTCCTCTCCCCAAAAGGGCTGTATTACGTGTGACTGTGTATAATGAGATTCTCTCCCCCGGCTATTTCAGAGCTTTTCTGGTCTTATAATGCTCAGGAAGGAATGCTAAATGTATGTATATGGAGATGTGCATGTGGATCTGTATATACCCATATGTGTGTGTGTGTGTGTGTATTTACACACACATGCATACAAATAGAAAGCTACATATACCTCTCTCTATAGATGCATGAGTATGTATATACACATAATGTATATATAGATAGATGTATATAGAAATATGTGGGTATAGATGTACACACATGCATATATACATATACGTTCACGTTTGGATGATACGGCAAACAAAACATTTTATAGTTATGATTCACATTTGTGTATATACATAGGATACATTATTATTCCCCTCTCTCTCTTGGTGTGCGTCTATGCTTGTTGACTGAAAATCTACCTATTATGGCACATTCCCTCTATGTGAAGAAAAGAGGATTAAAAAGTTGTTTAAAAAATGTTTAGATTCTCTGGGAGACGACTGGAGACAATCCTGAGATTTTATGAAACCACAGTCCAGAATTTCTGGTCTGTTAGGAGGATCCCGGACCGTCCCCCACACCCACAAATGGACATATTCGCTAGGAGGAGGCACTTAGAGAGTGATATCGCAAGGTTGAGTGAAAGCCGGTGGTCCAGCTGTTGTCCCACAGTCTTCCCCTGCTCCAGGTGATCTAGGTTAAGGCAGAAAGGAACATGGCTGCTCCTTTCAGATCAGAGGGAGACCACCCACGCCAAAAGCTCCTGGCTGCTAGAATGGAGCTACTGGAAAGACATGGCTTATAGCATTAATTACTAGTTTTTGAGCCTGGTGTTCATTTCTCTTGGCCATGGGGTGGAGCTTAAACTGCTTGGACCTAACTAGCTTGAGACACTTACTAGTTACTCAACTAGTAAGTCTCAGTTTCTTTGTCTGTAAAATGGGAATAAAAATAGCACCTATTTCACAAGGCTCCTGTAAAGTACTTTGTAGACATTGAAAGATCTATGGAAACAGAAGATAATGTCTGGCTGACCACCAGCGGCCTCCCATCTTTCTCCATCCCTGTTTCAGCATTTCACAGTAAGAATTCTGCTCTAGTCAAGGCAAAGGACTTAAGTGCCCCCTTCCCAGGGACAAAGAGTTCATTTCTGGGTTCTGATTTTCACCATTTCTTGGTCTTAGCATCTTCCCCTGACTCTTCCCTATCAGTTTTCCCAAGGCCAATGTCAAAAACTCACCTCCTCCAGGAAGCCACCCCTGATTAGCCCATCCCATCTATTCACCACCTTCCTTGGCATCCCGCTGGCTCAGTTGGCACCACATTATCCCGGCACTTCTGGATGTGGCAGTTCATTCTTTTCATATAAGGCATCTTCTCTCCCCAAAGAGAAGAAAAGTTCCTTTGAGGTACAGAAGGAATGGTCCTAGAAGTTCTGGGTACTTTCCTCTTCATAGTAGTCATTGAATTAACCCTTTGAATCACAGTATCACAGAATCTCAGAGTTGGAAGGGACCACAGTAGTTACACATCACAGATTTAAGCTGGAGGGCACTTGAGAGATCAATTAATCCAACCCCCTCATTTACACATGAGGAAACCGAGACCAGAGTAGATTAATGATTTCTTCAAGGTCACACAGTTAGTAGATCAGTGCTGGGATTTGAACTCGGATCCTGACTTTAAATCCAGCTTTTTTTTTTTTTTTTTTTGGATTACTCCTCATCTCATCCAATCCATAGCTATTACCCGCTCCTCTCCCCACCCTTCGGGGGCTGTCGGAATGTATGGCCATTGAGCACCAAGTTCTTTGGTGAGTGGGGACGATGGGAGGGCAGGTGAGCCCATGAGCACCATCAGCCCAGAAAGGCATCGTAGTCCATGTACCAGATGAGCTGGCCAGAGGAAGGGAGGACCCCGGAGATGGGCCACTTCTGGGGCTCGTGGCCCACCCGGCTCACCAGATGGGCGATGTCCCTCTTCCTTTTGCCCATCACGAGGACGGCCACCTTTTTGGCCCGGTTAATGAGGGGGAGGCTGAGGCTCATGCGCTGGTGGGGCTTGGCAGGGCTCTCGGTGAGCACCACCAGCTTGTCCCCTTCCAGGCCAGCGGGCGAGTGAGGGAAGAGCGAGGCCGTGTGCCCGTCGGTGCCGACGCCCAGAAGCACCAGGTCAAAGCTGCTGTTGCTCACAAGGGCCGAGATCTCCTTGGCGTAGAGCTCGGCGCCCTGGTCCTCCTCCACACACAGCCTGCGGTGCAGGTGGACGGGCATGGGGTGGATGTTGCAGTAAGGCACGCGGATGTGCTGGAGCAGGTGGACGTGCAGACCCTGGAAGTTGGACTCGGGGTCGGTCAACGGGACACAGCGCTCATCCACCAGCCACAGGTGAGTGTGGCCCCATGGGAAGCTGTAGTGTCTCGTGGCCAGCCTCTGAAAGAGGGCCACGGGGCTGGCGCCCCCCGAGAGGGCCAGGTGGAACTCCCCGCGATGTCTCACGGCCCGCTCAGCGGCCGCCTCGATGTCGGACGCCAACCGGGCGATCAGCTCCTCGGGCCAGGCTGAGACAAGGGAGCTGTTGCGGTACTTGGACCTGAGGATGCTGAAATCTCCAGGCACTGGGCCCGGGCCGGGGCCGGACACCAGCTGTTCCACCTCCCGCTGCACAAAGACCACCTGGCTGCCCTCCTGCTCAAAATCCAGCAGGTGCTGATTGCCGGCTCCCCCAGGGTACAGCCGGGGCACCTCCTGGGCGATGCTGTCCAGCAGCGGGGTCCACACGTCCCAGGAGGCCAGCAGGTTCTCCGTGGTGATGAAGGAATTCTTCCGCCGGTGGAAGATGTGGGAGATCAGAATGGAGTAGGCGTCCCTCTCCTGGCGGGGGCGGTAGGCATGGAAATCAGCCAGCTGCTGTCCAAAGAGGTGAAGGTCGGGCATCTCCTGGATCTCCTGCCAGCTCCCAGGGGGCAGGGAGGGCTTAAACAGGTTCCTGCTGACCAGCACCGCGGGGCCGCCCAGCACCCCGTGCCCGATATAGAAAACGATCTGTCTGGGCTGGCACTGGCTCTTCCCAGAATCCCGGTGGCTCTCGCTCTGGGTACAGTACACCCGGTTTTTGAATACGATCCGGACGTAGCCCACCCTCTCGTCCAGGGCTTTACCAGACATCAGGATGAAGGGGACGCCCTCCCAGCGCAGGTTGTCGATTTGAAGGAGGACTCCTAAAAAACAAGGGGGAGGCAGGAAACTCAGAGAGGCACCCAGCACAATGCCTCGGGATCGGGTTGGGGTCTTGGGGACCAGTTAGTCCAACCCGCACGGGAAGAGGGAGGGACGCCCTTGACCACATGCCGAATGAGGGGCCACAAGACTGTGCTCAAAGCCTCCAGTGACTGAAAAAGTCTTCCTCCTCACCTCCCACCCCAGGCTCCCTTCAAATCCCAGCTAAACCCGCATCTTCTGCACCCCAACGTTATCTCAGCAGCTTATCCTGTAGATAAGCCTGAGTCTTCTCTAGACTGTAAGCTCTTTGAGGGCAGGGACTTTCTATGCCTTTCTCTGTATCTCAAAACTCAGCCTGACACATAGTAGGTACTATGGATAGAGCACCAGACCTGGAGCGAGAAAAATCAAATACTAGCTGTGTGATTCTGTGCACGTGCCTTTACCCTGTTTACCTCTATTTCCTCATCTGTCAAGTGACCTGGAGAAAGAAATGGCAAACCATTGCAGTATCTTTACCCAAAAATCCTCAAATGGGTCACAAAGAGTAAGGCATGGCAACAATATTGCAGTGAAGAATCCTTTGGTGGACAGCACATTCAACTTGGAAACCTGAAGGCCTGGATTTAAATCTCAATTCTTTTACTAACCGGCTGTATGATCTTTGGTAGCTAATTAACTCCTCTAGAACTTGTTGTCAGCTGTAAAATGGGGAAAATAAAACCTATAATACAGAGAGCTGTGGGATTTTGCATTTGAACCAGACTTGTGGTTTGTGGAGAATTCCTAGTGAGGGAGTTCCTTCAGCCGAGGCAGAGTGGGGTCCCTGAGAGTCTTCTTGGTTCCCTAGAGAAGAAGGTCACATAGCCAGTACGCAGGAAACTGTTATTGTTTGTCCTTTGTTCTCAAAGAGCTCCATGACATTAGGGAGGGGATGCTATGACATGCAAGTAAATTGGATTTAAGTGAAGGAGGGCTGGGCGCTAGGTACCAGGAGAGCGGCCTGGTCTGCCCGGCTGGCTCACTCATCACTGACCAGCCACAGTCTGACCGGACAGGGTGGAGAAGGTTCCACCACCCAGCATCGTCCAGCCACTCCACTCTACTAACATCCTGGGGAGCGAGAAGCTGCCTAACCCTAGATCTAGGCCCAGAAGGATGTGCAGCTGGTCTCAATCCATCTTCGTCGGGCCAGGGTGGGAAGACTGCCACCATGGCTGTTCTCTGCCCAGAAAAAAGCTACTAGTAACCAGGCTTTCCAGGTCAACCCTAAAGGGATCTCAGAGGAATTTCACACATCCCCCAGAGTCCTCCTGGAAATCCCCCCGGGCCGTCACCGGTGGCCATATGGGAATAGCCTCTGGACTGAGACCAGGGCCACAGGAAAACGCCTCCTGGATGAAAGAGGCAGATTCTGAGAAGCCGCAAAGACTGGGATGAACTGGTGCAAGGAGAAAGGAGCAGAACCAAGCAGGCAATTTATACAACACCAGCAGCATTGCAAATAACTTCGAAAGGCTGAATTATAATAATCACATCAGCGCTGGTCTCAATATAGTTCTTTGTCTTTGCATTCTGCCCTCACCACCACCCCGTGGGCGAGGCGTAATTGTTCTCCCATTTTACAGCAGAGAAAACTGACCGATCCAAATGTCAGAGGAACAGTAAGTCTGCTGCCACCTCCTGGCAGAGAGGTCGTGGCTTCAAGATGCAGAATGAGACAGAAGGTTTTTGACGTGGACAATATGAGGATTTGTTTTGCTTGATTATGTATATCTGTTACAGAAGCTTGGTTTTTCTTTTTTTTTTTTTATCAACTGGATGGGGAAAGATGGGAGGGAGAGAAAAATAAATGCTTGTTAATTTTTAAAAATTAGATAAATAAACCTTACCATGCTTTAAAGGGGAAAAAAGGGGGGAAAATAGAAAATATCTTCTTCCTCATCCAGTGAAATCACTGGATATTTTTCAGGTGGAGATCAAAGGTGTCGAGTGAGAGGCAGCAGAATACAACAACAAAAAAAAAGTTTTGGGCTTGGAAGTGGTTGTTAAGTTGGGTTTTTTTTTTTTTTTGTGACCTTATTTGGGGTTTTCTTGGTAAAGATACTAGAGTGATTCGTCATTTGCTTCTCCAGCTCATCTAACAGATGGGGAAACTGAGGTAAACAGGGTGAAATGACCTGACCAGGGTCACACAGTTAGTGTCTGAGGCTCATGAAGGATCTTTCTGACTCTAGGCCCAGCACTTTATCCACTGCGCCAACTAGGTTTAAATTCTTATTCCTACCGATATGGCTTTGAGAAAAATCACCTGGTCCTCTAAAGTCCCTCCAGCTGGACATCAAGGGTACTATTTATGACTTGTCCAGTGACTTACAGTATCAGAGGCAGCATTTGAACTCAGGTCTCTTGACTCTTGCTCAGAGGCAGCCCTGTGTTCCAGGTAAGTTCCTCCCGATCCAGCCCAAGCAGGGAACCTACCTGCGAAGGTCGGTGTCAGGCTCACATAGCCGGCAGGCTTCTGCAGCTCCTTCTGGACCTGCCCACCGTACGCCTGGTACTGGCCCAGGACGGCGCTCCCCTTTTCCAGGCTCCGAAGGGCCCGGAAGGTCTGCAGCTTGTGGCGGAGCAGCTCCTCTGGGTCGCTGAGGTTCCGGGGCAGCTCCATGGCCACGTACATCAGGATCTCCGTCAGGTGGTTCTGGATGACGTCCCGGATCACTCCGTATTCTTCATAAAAGCTGATGCGGCCTGGGAGAAGCAAAAGGGATGGGGAGGGAATCAGTGGGTCTGGGAGGACAGAGGGAAGACTGGGCCGGAGGAGGAAGGGGAGGGAGCTGGTCAAGCCTCCAGCGCCATCAAAGGCCCATTGAGTCAAGTCCCAACTCCTAAATCTGCTACGGAACACTCTCCAAGTCACGTTTCAGCACTGACCCCCATCCCCAAGATCCAAAAATAGTCTGATAGTCTATATTCCAGTCAAACTGAACGCCAGCCAAACTCAGTGCTTCCCCACTCTGAGCTTTTGCTCACTCAGGTCCCTGAGCTTAAAAGCTTAAAAAGCTTAAAAAAGAGCTTAAAAAAAAAGTCCCCTCTTTCACCTGTTTGATTTCTTCCTTTTGCCACCCAAGAACCAGCCCCTCCCCCTGAAACCCCTCCTGAATCACTCCCCCCACAGCAAAGAGGGGGAAGGTTATGATAACCTTCTCCCTTGGATCTTACGTCGATTCCTTCCTGGTTCATGTTATGGCCATCTGTGCTGGGATCTATCCCCTCCTGGACTGCAAGGACAGACTAAATTGTGTGTCTTTTCCAGCCCCTACACAGCACGTTGTAGAGAGTAATGCTGCTCCTCCTGATAATAATAATCGGTAAAAGGTAACATTTACAGAGTGCTCACTACGTGCCAGGTGGCGTCACTAGGATGGCTCAGCGGACAGAGACAAGCCTAGAGCCAGGAAGATCTGAATTCGAATCCAGGCACAAATACTTGCTAGCTGCGTGACTCTGGACAAGCCACTTACCCCTGTCTGCCTCAGTTCTCCCTGGTAAAATTATCTGGAGAAGGAAATGGCCAATCATTCCGGTGAAGAAAGCCCCAAATGGGGTCACAAAGAGTTGGGCTGGACAGAAAACAAGTGAACAACCACAATAACATGTGCTGGCACTGGGCTAATGTACAATAAGAGAAATGAGTAAGATCTGGAATAGGGAGAGACCTGACATAAATCTCTCTTCCAAAACTTACTAGCTCCTCCAGCTGGAGGAGCCTCAGTCTCCACATCTGTAAAGTGGGAATGATAACGATCCTCACAGTCTGCATGAGGCTCAGATGAAATAATATAAACTTTGAAACTATATAGAAACTATTATTATATATAGAACTATTATTGAAGCTGAGAGAAAGCGCCCAAGCAGAGACCCAGAGTTTCAGGTGAACATGACAAGCCTAGGGGATAGCAAGGAGAGGAAAGAGTTAATGTGTGGGAGTACAGAGCTATGAGGTTCAATAGAAAGGACCTCGAATACCAGGCTCAGGACTTTGTACTTCATTCTAGGCAAAGGTCCTCAAACTACAGCCCGCGGGCCAGATGCAGCAGCTGAGGACGTTTATCCCCCTCACCCAGGGCTATGAAGTTTCTTTATTTAAAGGCCCACAAAGCAAAGTTTTTGTTTTTACTATAGTCCGGCCTCCAACAGTCTGGGGGACAGGGAACTGGCCCCCCATTTAAAAAGTTTGAGGACCACCAGGGAGCTATTGAGTCATAGAGTTGCAAAGAGTGCAATGGGAAGACGAATGCAGATGATGAGTGATACTGTTACAGGCAACAGGTGAATTTCACTGCAAGAAATTAGACTGTTGAGTCACGTCTAACACTACACAACTGCAACGTGAGGTCTTTTTGGCAAAGATGTTGGAGGGATGGCCCATTTCCTTCTCCAGCTCACTTCAGGAAACTGAGGCAAGCAGGGATAAGTGACTTCCCAAGGGTCCCACAGCCAGTGAGACTCTGAGAGAACACTGGAACTCAGGAAGATGAGCAGACTCATTCTAGCTCTGGCACTCTGTGCACTGTGGCGCCACCTAGCAACCCCAGAGCTTAATGAACTGGGCTATGAAGGAAGGTGTGTGAACTGTGGCCCCACCAAGCAGCCCCAGGGCTCAATAAACTGGGCTCATCAGGAAAGTCTATGTACTATGGCGCCACCTAGCCGACCCACAGCTTGACTCACTGGGTTATAAAGGTCTAGGCACTGTGGCGACACCTAGCAGGCACAGAGCTTAACTCACAAGGCTATTAAGGAAGGTCTGTGCACTATGGCGCCACCTAACACCTCAGAGCTTTATTAGCTGGGCTATAAAGGAAAATCTGGGCTCTGTGGCGCCACCTAACAGCATCAGGGCTTGATTTACTAGGCTATAAAGGCAGATCTGGACACTGTGGCGCCGCCTAGCAGCCTCAGACCTTAATGAATTCAGCTAAAAAGGAAGGTGTATATATTATGGCGCCATCCAGCAGTCCCAGAGCTTGATTCACTGGGCTACACAGGAAGGTCTGTGCATTGTGGCGCCACCTAGCAGCCTCAGGGCTTTATTCACTGGGCTACACAGGAAGGTCTAGGCACTGTGGCGCCACCTAGCAGCCCCAGAGCTTGATTCACTGGACTATTAAGGAAAGTCTGTGCACTGTGGCACCATCTACCAGCCTCACAATTTGATTCACTGGGCTATACAGGAGGGTGTGTGCACCGTGGCGCCGCCTAGCAGCCCCAGACCTTAATGAATTCGGTTAAAAGGAAGGTGTATATATTATGGTGCCACCTAGCAGCCCCAGAGCTTGATTCACTGGACTATTAAGGAATGTCTGTGCACTGTGGCGCCACCTAGCAGCCCCAGGGCTTGATTTACTGGGCTATAAAGGCAGATCTGGGCACTGTGGCGCTATGTAGGAGCCCCAGAGCTTAATTCACCGGGCTGCATAGAAAGGTCTGTGCATTTTGGCGCCACCTAGCAGCCACAAGGCTTTATTCACTGAGCTATACAGGAAAGTCTGTGCACTGTGGCGCCACCTACCAGCCTCACAATTTGATTCACTGGGCTATACAAGAAGGTATGTGCGCTATGGAACCACCTAGCAGCGCCAGAGCTTAACGAATTGGACTAAAAAGGAAGGTGTATATATTACGGCACCACCTAGCATTCCCAGAGCTTGGTTTACTGGGCTATAAAGGAAGATCTGTGCACTGTGGTGCCATCTCGCAGCCCCAGGGCTTGATTCACTGGACTATTAAGGAAAGTCTGTGCACTGTGGCGCCACTTAGCAGCCCCAGACCTTAATGAATTGGGCTAAAAAGGAAGGTGTATGTATTATGGCGCCACCTAACATTCCCAGAGCTTGATTCGCTGCACTATTAAGGAAGGTCTGTGCACTGTGGCGCCACCTAACAGCATCAGGGCTTGATTTACTAGGCTATAAAGGCAGATCTGGACACTGTGGCGCCGCCTAGCAGCCCCAGACCTTAATGAATTCAGCTAAAAAGGAAGGTGTATATATTATGGCGCCACCCAGCAGTCCCAGAGCTTGATTCACTGGCTATACAGGAAGGTCTGTGCATTGTGGCGCCACCTAGCAGCCTCGGGGCTTTATTCACTGGGCTACACAGGAAGGTCTAGGCACTGTGGCGCCACCTAGCAGCCCCAGAGCTTAATTCACTGGACTATTAAGGAAAGTCTGTGCACTGTGGCACCACCTACCAGCCTCACAATTTGATTCACTGGGCTATACAGGAGGGTGTGTGCACCATGGCGCCGCCTAGCAGCCCCAGACCTTAATGAATTCGGCTAAAAAGGAAGGTGTATATATTATGGCGCCACCCAGCAGTCCCAGAGCTTGCTTCACTGGGCTACACAGGAAGGTCTGTGCATTGTGGCGCCACCTAGCAGCCTCGGGGCTTTATTCACTGGGCTATACAGGAAGGTCTAGGCACTGTGGCGCCACCTAGCAGCCCCAGAGCTTGATTCACTGGACTATTAAGGAAAGTCTGTGCACTGTGGCACCACCTACCAGCCTCACAATTTGATTCACTGGGCTATACAGGAGGGTGTGTGCACCGTGGCGCCGCCTAGCAGCCCCAGACCTTAATGAATTGGGCTAAAAAGGAAGGTGTATGTATTATGGCGCCACCTAACATTCCCAGAGCTTGATTTACTAGGCTATAAAGGAAGATCTGTGCACTGTGGCGCCACTTAGGAGCCCCAGAGCTTAACTCACTGGGCTATACAGGAAGGTCTGTATACTGTGGCACCACCTAGCAGCCCCGGAGCTTAATGAATTGAGCTCAAAAGGAAGTCTATGTGTTATAGCGCCACCTAGCAGCCCCAGAGCTTGATTCACTGGACTATTAAGGAAAGTCTGTGCACTGTGGCGCCAGCTACCAGCCTCACAGTTTGATTCACTGGTCTATACAGGAAGGTGTGTGCCTGTGGTGCCACCTAGCAGCCCCAGATCTTAATGAATTGGGCTAAAAAGGAAGGTGTATGTATTATGGCGCCACCTAGCAATTCCAGAGCTTGATTCACTGGACTATAAAGGAAGGTGTGTGCACTGTGGCGCCACCTAGCAGCCTCACAGTTTGATTCACTGGTCTATACAGGAAGGTGTGTGCACTGTGGCGCCACCTAGCAGCCTCACAGTTTGATTCACTGGGCTATACAGGAAGGTGTGTGCCTGTGGCGCCACCTAGCAGCCTCACAGTTTGATTCACTGGGCTATACAGGAAGGTGTGTGCCTGTGGCGCCACCTAGCAGCCCCAGACCTTAATGAATTGGGCTAAAAAGGAAGCTGTATGTATTATGGCGCCACCTAGCAGCCCAGAGCTTGATTCATTGGGCTATAAAGGATGTTGGGGCCAACTAGCTAATGAGTGAAAAGCTTTTGGTAAGAGTAACCTCACCTTGTCCATCCTCCTGTAAGGCTCCTTATATCACAGAGACATCTGGAAACGAACTGCAAACACTCCCATTTTTCTCAAGAGCCTGTTCTTCCTTTCAGACCCATACTGGAATCACCCTCTCCTTTAACTGCCAATCCAATCAGCTCCTAAATCTGGTAGTGTCTTTCTAGCAGAGAGCTTAATCTGGAACCACAGGTGGAGTTCGAGTCCGTGAACTCGGAGGGATAAATCTATTCCATCTTTATTTTCACTGACCTTTAAACTTGGCATGTCCTTCAAAACACAATTCTGGCTCACCAGATACCAAGAATCCATGCTATCAAAAAGTTAAGAAGCTCTCCTCAACAGCACTCTCCCAATTGGTCCCCTCCTCTCCATTCACACGACCTGGATGCTGATTCAGGATTTCATCCTGGTGTACCAGAATTGCTGTAATAGCCTCCTAATTGGTCCCAATTGGTTTTATTCCTCCCCTCTCTAATCCATCCACCATTCCTAAAACACAGGTGTGTTCTAGTGTGTCCCCCTCCCCCATATCTAATCAAAAATCTTCACTGTTTGCCTATGACTTATAAGATGAAATACAAAATCCTCAGCCTGGCATTGAAATCCCTCTGCATTCTGACTCCCACCTGCCCTTCTAATCTCAGTTCCTATTATCGCACTTCTCTCACTTTCCATTTCCCCAAAACTTTTCACATTCACCTTATGGCTCCCTCTTACTCAAAGCTTCTCCTGATTGCAGTCTCAGGTATTGGTAAATCTTTCCCTATTAAAATTTCTTAGTCTACACATTGTATTCGTGACTGTATATCTTATTTCCCAGATAGATCATAAGCTCCTCAGGTCAGTCACTGTTTGTTTCCTCTTTTGTCTTTGGCTCCCCTTCCTGGTCTACTGCCTGGAACATAGAAGGTGATTAAGAAATACCTTTGAGGTTAATTTGCTGGATTGAATATAAGCAGTCCTATTAAAAACAATTCTGAGGTACCATCTCATGTCCATCAGCTTGGTGAAGATGACAGAAAATAAAAATGACAAAAATAATCCCATTGTGGATGAAATTGTGAACTAGTCCAAACTTTCTAGAAAGTAAGCTATTAAAACAGTGCTTATCCTTTGACCCAGCTAGGTTTCTACCCCAAAATGATCAGAAAAAAAGAAAAAGGATGCATATGTACAAAAGTATTGTTATGCCCTGAATAAAATTATTATAGCCCCTCACTTTTTTCCTTGCCAGTAGGACTGGGAGAATTAAGTCAGGAAAAACCCTGAAGCTTTGGCTATTTTACATCCCCCTGTATCATAAAATCGAGGTGCATTATCGTGATCCTTGCTAAGATAATTCCCCCTCCCTTTGGGTATTGTCCCTTGCCTCACTGTCTCCTGCCTTCCACCTTCTTATCTTAACCCTTATCCTGTCAGGACTAAGCTATGATCCTCAGTCGCTCAGGGCCAGAATGATTTTTGGACATGAGTCCCATCTTAATCAGCTAGCTAAAATCTCCACAATTAAAAACTTAAAAATCAAGTTTTGTCTTGCCTCAGTTTCTCTGGCATTACAGTATTTATAGCTGTTACAAAACCGATCAATGGAGCAATGGCTGAACAAGTTGTGGTATGTGAAAGTAATATTATTATGCCATAAGAAATGATGAAATGAATGGATTTCAAAAACCTGAGAAGCCTTGTATATACTGATGCAAAGTGAAATGGGAAGAAACAAGGAACAATTTATACCCTAGAACCATAAGAAAACAGAATCAACTTTAAAAGACCAAGAAATTCTAGTCAATACAATGACCAACTGTGATTCCAAAGCATTCATCATAAAACATGCTGCTTACCTCCAGGTAGAGAACTAATGGATCTCAGAGTATAAAATAAAGTATGTTTTCTTTGTTTCTTTCTGGATGAAATGGGAGACCTTGACCTTTTTAAGCCGAAGTCTTCAAAAGGTCTCAGTTTGACTGAGGGTACACCCATTCAGTGATTAAGGCTAGGTAGCATTGGAGGCAAAGAGTCTCCTCTTTCACTTAGTCCAAAATAAAAAATCCAAATAAATCTAGGAGGGAAAGACCTTCAGGGTTTCTTGCCAAAGCAGAAATAATTAATATTTACATTCAATCTGAATCAATTGAAACCCAAACAATGACCAAATGGTGTTATGGGCCAGAACTCTGAACTTGAAACAAAGGATTCTTCCAAGGTACTAAGTGGAATTGATAGAGGCAATAATTATCTAATTTAGCATGGTTCAGTATGATTGATCTGATCCTGCAAGGAGATGTTATGGGCCAGAACCTGAAACAAGGTACTAAGTGGAATTGAGGAGATAATGGTTAAATCTAGTTTAGCATTGACTTATTCCTACAACAAATAATGGTTTCCTAGTGATATAATGATTGGTTTGTACTCAGTGTGTAGCATATAAGCAAGAAGCCTCAGCCAGGGAGATTCAGAGACAAGCAGACAGAAGGCTGGAGCACAAGCCCTTGGACTTAGACAGATTCATCCCATCTCACACCACCTTGGTGGCAACCTCCCCTCCTTTGCTTCCCCACTGAAACCAAGACTCCGGAAGGCCTCCAGAAAACTAGCTGAGCCCCAAGTGAAGGAGATAGGACTTTGAAAGAGATAATCAAAGATTTGGACTTTAACACCTGGCTGTACTTGTGGTGATTACTGAACTGAAACGAAGAGAACATTACATTTTAAGGAGAATATTACAAAATGGGGCTTGGCTTGGGACCTACTAGTGGCCAATCAATGAGAATCAGAATGGTTTGGGTTTAAGTCATGGTCCTTAAAAAGAAATCTAGCCCCAAAACCCCAAAGTATTTTGGGGAAGGGTTCAGCAATCCAGAAGGGAAAAAAAGCAGCATTTAAGAGTATCTGTTGGGAAGTCAGTAGTCAGAGATGAGGAGAAAGAGCATTCCAGGCACCGGGGACATCAATCAACAGGCATTTATTAAGTGCTTCCTATGTGCCAGGTACTGTGCTAAGCGTCAGCAGAGAAAATAATCAAGAGCTAAGAGATCAAGCATGAATTTTTATTGTGTTGTTTTTAGTTTTTTTTTTTTTTTTAGTTTAGTTTCATGATGTTGTTGTTGTTTTTAGTATTTTTAGTTTATTTTTTTTAATTGCTGTTTAATTAGGGGGGGTATTTTTGTTTTTTTAATTTTTAGGGGTTTTTTGTTTAGGTTTATTTTGTGACCCTATTTGTGGTTTTAGGTTTTTGGTTTTTTTGGTTTTTTTGACAAAGATACTGGAGTGATTGGTCATGTCCCTCTCTAACTCATTTTCAGATGAGGAAATTGAGGCAAATGATGTTAAGTGGCTTTGTCCAGAATCACACAACTAATAAGGGTCTGAGGCAGGATTTGAACTCAGGAAAATGAGTTTTGATGCACTATAGCACTCCCTAGCTGCCCTGGGGTTTAAATAATAAATGGTACTTCATAAATGTTTTTTGATTGATTTGTTGATTATCCATCATTCTAATCTGGGACCTCACAGCAGGAAAACACCTGTTTTGTAGCTAGGGAATATATGTTCAAACCCCATCTCTACAATCTGCTGTCTTGGTGACTTTGGCAAGTTGCTTAGTCTCTGTATCTGTCTGTCAAATAAGTGGATTGGCCTCCATGGCCTTTTAAGTCCCTTTCAGGTCTAGATTGATAATTCTGTCACTTTCCCTTCTTTTCTGCCTCAGACACGTCTGGTCTTGAATCGAGAAGAGGTTTCTAAACAAGTCCCATCTGCTCTCCCTGCAGTCAGTCACCTGCTGGGATCTTTAAAAATAGAGAAAAGCAAGGCAGAAAGGAGAAAATCCTTCCTGCAGGAAGGGGCTGGGCTCTCCTACTGCCCCACCAGCCATTCAGATCTAGCAGCTGGTCTTGGCTGACTGATGCTCTCTCACCTGCAGGAGGCAGAGCAGATGGGGGTGAGGGTGGAGGGAGCTAGGTCTCCTGACCCCTCCAACTCTGGTACCACCCTATTCACAAATCCATGCTGAGAGCAGATGGCACAGCTGCTCCACATCTGGGATGCTGAGATCATTCAGCACCAGGCCCTCGGACCAATGACCTTCCTGTGTGGACAGTGCAGACCTCCTCCATTCTGGGAAATTCTTCCTCCCTCCCCTTCCTGACTAAAGGAAGGCCTCCAAAAGGGGAGACAAGGGCAAAAGTAACATTAGTCTCCACATACACTTTCCCTGACAGGAGATTGCCAGCCTTTTAAGGAGCGCTGGCAATAATAAAACAAATTTACATTTCTAGAGTGCCTTAAGGATTCTAGAATACCTGAAAGGCTAGACTTCAGAATGACCCTAATAATGAGGTGTCTAAATATCATTATGCTCATTTCATAGATGAGGAAACTGAGGCCCATGGAAATGAGGTCACAGAATCCCAGCCCAACATCCTCATCAACTAAGAGATTTTTGAGTGATTTGTCTAAAGTGAAGATAGTGAGTGTCAAACCCAGAATCTTGGACTTCCAAACTATACCATGCTCTGCAAAGTACTTCACACCAATTAGCTCATGAGACTCTCACAATGATCCTGTGAAGTATGCGTTATCCCATGTGTATTTCTTATCCCTATTTTATGGAGGAAGAAATTGAAAGTTGATGAGGATAATGAATTTATCCATGGCCACGCAAGTTCCAGAATCAGGATTGAGACAGAGAAGCACAATTTCCAGGAGTAAAGAAGTGACAGAACCTCTGTCATCTACCCTGCTCAGATGACAGCTAGAATATTTCAGTCAGGTCTGGGGCTGACATTTTAGGAAGGACAATGATAAGCTTGAGAGGAGGAGGGAGAGCAACCAGAATGTGGAAGGGCCTCAAATCCATGCCATAGGAGGATGGAAGTGGGGAGATTCAGCCCAGAGAGGAGAAGATTGAGCCAAGCTGTCATCATGTGTCTGAAAGTTGAAGGAGGAGTGTTATTCTGTTTGGTCCCAGAAGACAAAGCTCTTAGAGAAAAGGGACAAGAAGTTGCAAAAATTTAAGCATGATGCAAGGAAAAATGTTCCAATTTGAACTGGAATATTCCAAATTGGAAAGGACTGGCTTGGGGGGGCAGAGAGTGAGCTCCTCCTCAGCAGAGAGCCTAAAGTAAAGGCCGGATGGCCACTTGTTGGGTATATTGTAAAGGGGTTTCCAGAGGTCACTAATCCATTGCTCATTAAGTAAACAATTATTAAATATTCACTCACTAGGTTCTAGGTCCTGAAGATACAAAGACAAAAGTAAAACAAGTCCCTGCTCTCCAGAAGCTTACATTCTAATAAGGAAGACAACATGCACCTAAATTGTTTAGTCATTTCAGCCATGTCTGACTCTTTGTGACCTATTTGAAGTAATCTTGGCAAAGGTACTGGAGTGGTTTGCCATTTCTCCCTCCAGCTCATTTTACAGATGAGAAAACAGAAGCAAATAGGGTAACAGTAACGCAGCTAGGAAGTATCTGAGGCTGGATTTGAACTCAGGGACATGAGTCTCCTTGATCTTCAGACCAAATGCTCTGTGCACTATGGTGCCCCCTTGCTGCCTTACATATTTAAGTCAATATTTATAAAACATACAAAGCAGATGAGAGGTAGGGAGTTTTTGGAGAGGAGAAAGAGGTCTAGGAGAACCAGTAATAACCTCATGCAGAAGGTTGTGCTTGAGCTGGGTCTTGAAGGAAACCAGTGACTCCAAGAGGCAGAGATGATGAGGAAGAACAACCAAGAATCAGGGACACCCAATGCAAAGGCAGAGAGGTGGGAGATGAAGAATTTCAAGAAGGCTAATTGGATTGGACCAGAGAACATGTAAGGGAATAAAGCCTAATAAAGCTAGAAAGGAAGGATGGAGTCAGGTGGTGAAGAGTCGATTGATAAATTTTTATTACGCACCTACTATGTGCCACTGTGCACTCTGAGGATACAGAAAGAGGCAAAAGAGAGTTTCTGTCAGTCATCAAAATTATCTGGTAATTGCTAAGAAATAAAATGGTAGATTAGTGGAATAGGTTTAATTCATGAGATACAATGATCAGTGACTATAGTAATCTCGTGTTTGACACCCCAAAATTCCAACTTCTGGGATAAGAACTATTTGACAAAAAATTCTGAGAAAATTGGAAAATAGTGTCACAGAAACTAGGCACTGACCAACATCTAACATCATTGATCAACATCTAACACTCAATACCAAGATAAGGTAGAAATGGGTTCAAGATTTAGACATAAAGAGTGATATTATAAGCAAATTAGGAGAGTAAAGGGATAGTCTGCATGCCAGAGAAGGGAGGAAGTTATGACCAAAGAAGAACTGGATGACATTATGGAAATGCAAAATGGATCATTTTGATTACATAAATTAAAAAAGGTTTTGCACAAACAAAATCAATGCAACCAAGATTAGAAGGGAAGCAGAAAGCTGGGAAACAGTCAGTATTTCTGATAAAGGCCTTATTTCTAAAATACCACATACAAGCTATTCCTCAATTGATAAATGGTCAAACAATATGAACAATTTTAAGATTGATAAATTACAACCATTTCTGGTCATATGAAAAAATGCTCTAAATCACTATTGATCAGAGAAATGCAAATTAAGACAACTCTGAGGTACCACTATATACTTCTCAGGTTGGCTAAGATGACAGGAAAAAAATAACGATAAATGTTGGAGGGGATGTGGGAAATGTGGAACACTAGTGCATTGTTGGTAGAGTTGTAAAATGATCCAACCATTCTGAAGAGCAATTTGAAACTGTGCCTTGGCTACTAAACTGTGCATACTCTTAAATCCAGCAGTCTCAATACTGGATCTGTATCTCAAAGAGATACTGGAAATTTCAGTAGGAGAATAAGTTATGCTATATGAATGTAATGGAATATTATTGTTTTATAAGAAATGATGAGCAGGCTGATTTCAGAAAAACCTGGAAAGAATTACATGAACTAATGCTAGATAAAATAAGCAGAACCAAGAGATTATACACAGTTACAACAAGATGAGGTGATGATCAACTTGATGTATTTGGCTCTTGTTAACAATGTGGTGACACAAGGAAATTCTAACATATTTGGGATGGAAAATGCCATCTACATCCAGAGAGAGAATCATGGAGCCTGAATGAAGATCAAAGCATAGTATTTTCACCTTTTTTGTTTGCTTGCTTATGTTTTTTCTTTCTTGTATTTTTTTCCTTTTTGAACTGATTTTTCTTGCACACTATGACAAATATGGGAATATATTTAAAAGAATGGCATATATTTAATCTATATCAGATGGCTTGCTATCTTGGGGAAGGAGGAGGTAACAGAGGGAGGGAAAAAAATTTGGAGCACTAGTTTTACAAAAATGAATGTTGAAAACTAAAAATAAAAAATAAAACCACAGTCTCTGCCCTCAAAAAGCTTAGAGTCTAATGAGATAACAAACAAACAAATATGTGCAAATAAGCTAAATACAAGATAAATAGGAATTAAGAGAGGGAAGGCACCGGAATTGAGATGGGTTGCATAAAGCTTCCTGTAGAAAATGAGAGTTTGGTTAGGACTTAAAGAAAGCCAGGAAGAGTTTTAAATGCCAAATTGAGGATGGATCCTAGACTGAAGAGGAAGTCACTAAAGTTCTTTGCGGGCATGAGGGGACCTGGTCAAATTGTATTTTAAGATCCCTTAGATATTCATCAATTGGAGAATGGCTGAACAAGTTGTATTATATCAATGTAATGGAATACTATTATGCTATAAGAAATGATAAGTAGGATGTTTAAGCCTAGAAAGACTTACATGAACTGATGCAAATTGAAGTGAGTAGAACTTAGAGAACATCATGCATAGTAACAGCAATATTGTGCAATGATCAACTATGATAAACTTAGCTCTTCTCAGAAATATAACGACCCAAGACAATTTCAAAGGATTCATGATGGAAAATGTTATCCACTTTCAGAGAAAGAACTGATGGAGTCTAAATGTAGATTTAAGTAGACTATTTTCACTTTTTTTCTTAATCTGTATCTTCTTTTACAATATGACTAATATGAAATATGTTTTACATGGATTGCACATATATAAGGTATATCAAATTGCTTACTATCTTAGGAAGGAGGGAAAAGAAACAGAGAAGGATAAAATTTGGAGTTCAAAATTTTTTTAAAAATCAATGTTATAGATATCTTTTCGTGTAATTGGAAAAAACACTGATAAAAACAATCCCTTAAAGAGTTAAGTTTTTGCTTATAGATTGTTTAAAAGCTGCATGATTTTTGGCGTTTGCCCTTAGCTCCTTTCTCTGTAAGTTGGTTATCATGGAAGGAATAGAATGGAAGAGAGTCACTCAGGACACGGGGTTGTTTTATATAATTTTTTTAGATCATCTATAAGCAAGAACTTAACTATCAGAACTGGAAATGTGAGCTCATTGTCCTTTGACCAATATGGTGACAAGATAAGAGTCAGGAAGACTCATCTTCCTGAGCTCAATCTGACCTCAGACACATACTAATTGTAAGGAACTGGGCAAGTCATTTTACCCTGTTTGCCTCAGTTTCCTTATCTGTAAAATGAGTCATAAAAGAAAATGGCAAACCATTTGGTATCTCAGTATGGGATCACAGAGCACTGCACAATGAAAACAACCAGGCTTACAAAAACAAGCAAACAAGACAATCCCTATCCTCAAGGAGATTTCACTCTAATAGGGAAAGAAAACATACAAAGAAAATATTAGAAGTGAGAAGGTTTGGTAATGGCCAGGAAGTGGAAAGAACATTGAATTTGGAGTCAGCTGGGTTGAAATGCCATCTCTGCTACATACTATCTAGTGTGACCTGTAGCAAATGCTGCTTTATTTCTGGGTCTCAATTTGTAAATCGAAAGGGTCAGTCTTCAAGATCATTCTCTTTCAGCTCCAAAATCTAATGATCTCAATCCTGGTGATTTTGTGGGTGAGTGTACTATAAATAAAATTAGAAGACAAAATGTCAGTTCAGGAAAGGAAGTGGGCCAATCCCACAAGAAAAATGAGGGATAAATAAAGGATCAATAATTGTGCATCCATGTAAGGACAAGAGAGCGAGAAGGCCCTGAGCATATTAGGAGGACCCCTGGAAAGGATTTATGGGAGCAAATAGACAAGACCCATCCAAGATAAAAGAGGCACGATTGGGTTTCAATCCATATCATTGGAAGGAATACCCATGTTGTTTAGCTTCATAGAAGTATGGAGTTATTCCGCCATCTTGGCTCAGAAAGGCAGGAACTAACTCTTGCCATCTCTACTTTTCAAACAAGCACAATAGGGCACCGACGGTCACAGAGCAGCAGGGAGAGGGAAAAAAAGAAGTTTGTTACCCAGAAATTCTACCACTGGGCATATGCCCAAAGAGAGCAAAGCCAGGCCCTATATTTGCCAAAATATTCTGCAGCACTTTTTGTGCTAACTAAGCTCTGGAAACAAACTGGGAATCTATTGATTGAACAACAGCTGAACAAAGTGTGATATGTAAATATAATGGAATATTATTATCCCATCGGAAAAATGGAAATAGGGGCCAATTTTGAATCAAAGAACTTGAGTTCAAGCAACTATGGGACCTTCAACAAACTGGGGGTCTCATTTTCCTCCTCTTGTATTCATATCTAGTCTCAGATATTTAATAGTTTTGCAATTTTAAGCAAATTGCTTCGCTACTATCTGCCTCAGTTTCCTAATCTATAAAATGGGGATAATACTAGCAGCTACTTCCCAGAATTGTTGAAAAAATCAATTAAGATCAATTGAGATAGTATCTGTAAGTGTACAGTGCCTAAAACATAAAAGATCCTTAATATTTCCTTCCTTCTTCCCTCTCTCCCTTCCTTTTTTCTTTCCTCCCTCTTTTCTTTTTTCTTCCTTCCTTTCTACATTCCCTACCTCATTTCCTTCTTTCCTTTCTTCCTTCCTCCTTCCCCTCCCTTCCTTCCTTTTATCCTCTCTCCTTCAATCCTTCTTTCTTTCCTCGTTCCTTTCCTTTTTTTCTTTTTCTTTCCTTTCTCTGTTTTCCTTCCTTCCTTTTCTCTTCCCTTCCTCAATTCTTTCTTCTTTCCTTTCATCCATTTGTAAGATGAGGGAGTTAAATCAGATGTATAATGTGATGCAATAACAAATACAAGGAATTCAGAAAAGCATGAGAAGACCTGTATGAACTGATGCAAAGAGAAGTGAGTAGAATCTGTTAAATTACTCCTAAGCAATGACCACCACAATGTAAACAAAGAAAACTCAAAATCAAAGCCAAATGAAGAATTATCTATGGAGTTCAGTCTTGGTCCCTGAGAAGGCACGAAAGGGCACTTCCTTCCTTCCCATAGGGAGTTGGGGAGCCAGGTGAGGAACATTGGAGATTCCTCTATTAAGTTTTGTCTATCACTCTTTGTTACAAAAGATAGTTAATTTGGTCAGGGTGATGTTTGATCACATATATCCAGAAGTGACTATGCTATAAAAACAAAAGGCATAATAAACAAACAAATAAATAAATGGATGGATGGATAGATAGATAGAAAGATAGATAGATGGTGAAACTTTTTGATAAAAAATAATTGAGGTCTCCTGACTTTCAAGCCAGTATTTAAGTCACTAAGACTGCTTTGGAGACAGTTGTAAGGCCAGCTTAAGGCACAAGGCTGGACTCTAGGAGGAAGGATGGCCCTTAGGGAGCATCTGCTAAGGAAAAATCTGTGATTCAGGGACTTTTCCCAAGTGGCTGCCAGCTCTGAGGTCATTAGGAAACATGCTGACCTGAATGGGGCCCACCTGAGACGCTCAAAGTATAACCCATCTGCCAGCTTAATCTCTTAATGAAAAATAACGATATTTTTAGATAAAGTATAGCATAAAAAGAGAAAAAAATCAAACTCGAAGTTATGAAGCCATGAATTCAAATCCCATTTCTGACGCCAACTGGCTATGGGACTCTGGACCATCACCTCTCATTATGCTTTTGGCAATACTAGCATCATGAAGCCTTTTGAGTTTTGGAGAAAGTGCCAACTGTATCGGTAGAGGCAACATGGGGTCAGGGCCCAGAAAAAGTTTGGGGAACTCAGCTAGATGACCTTCTAGCTCTGGACCTATAATAATGTTAATATTGAGATTTATATAGCATTTTAAAGTTTATCTTATTTGATCCTCACAACAACCTGGGAAAGTGGGCCCTATTCCCATTTTACAGATGAGGAAACTGAGGCAAACACAGGGTAAGTGAATTGCTCATTGTCATATAGCTAGTAAGAGTTTGAAAATTCAAACTCAGGTCTTGCTGACTGCAATCTAATGGAGGAGTACAGACAAACAAGTGTATTCAAATAAGAAATAGGAGAAATGGGAAGTTATCAACACAAAGGGAAACCACTAGAATTGAGGGAGATGGGAAAAAGCTTCCTGCAGAATGTAAGGTTTTGCTGGGAAGACAGAGATGTCGAGCCAGGAGGTAGAGATGGGGAGGGAGGAATTCCAAGCCCGTGAGACAGTTGATAAAAATACTTGAAGTCGGGAAATGGAAAAGCCCACACTTAGAATGTGACAAAACAGGACATTCAAGTTTGGACTCTCATTGGTCAGTCAGTCAACATTTATTAAACTTACTTTGAACAGCCATGGGGCTAAGTGCCGGGATAGATTTATGTTTGTTTTTCTAGTCTGGATCTATGATTTCGTAAGGAAGAAGGAGCTTCCTGTATGAAAATTTCCTGTATCAATCGGTTATTCCTCTGTAATTTATAGTTTTCACAAGCTGCCCAAGGCATTGGGAAGTTAAGTGACTTGTCCAGGATTACACAGTCATATTTCGTGGGAGGCAGGCCTGGACCCTGGAACTTCCTGATTCCATGGCCAACAGCCCTCCACCTCAAGTGATACATATTATTATCCCAATTTCTCACAAGGAAATGGGGCTTGTCCCTGGTCACATAGCCATAAAGTATCAGAAGTGGGATGTTTTAGTCCAGGATGTCTTCTCCTCACCTCATGGCTCCCAGAGCCACTCACCCTCATTCTCCGTGCTATCACTATACAGAGAGTTAAGGTTTTCCGAGCGCTCCCCAAATATTGTCTCATTTATAGACCACAGACATCTTCGGTCCAACCCCATCTTTCTATGGATGACAGATGGGGGCAGGAACTTGTGCAAGGTCACTCAGGGTTCCACAGGGATTCGAACCCGGGGCTAGTCTTCAGATTCCCCGTTCCTTCCCCTGAGCCACAATTCTTTCTCTGTGCACTACAGCCAACCATAGACCTCGGCAGAGGGCCGCGGAGGGGAGCAGCCTCCACTCTTTCCCAGACGCCTCCCTGCAGGAGCTCCTGCACAGCATCACCCCCATGCAAGCTCTCCGGAGACACCAGGTGCCAGGGAAAGCCCAGCTCTTCTCCGGAACGCTGGAGAGTTTGCTGGGGTGCAGAACAGCCAAGAGACGTAATTAGGCAGAGGGAGCACAGTAATGAGGATGACTCATTCGCTGAGTGCTCCCAGGGACCACAGGATCCAAGTGGAGAGCTAGAAGAATGCTTGGAGGTCAGCTAGTCTGGTCCCAGATACTTCCTAGGCAAGTCCCGGCCTGCCTCAGTTTCCTCATCCATAAAATGAGCTGGAGAAGAAACTGGCAAATCACTGCAGGATCTTTGCCACAAAAACCCAAAACGGGGTCACGAATCAGACGTGACTGAACAACAAAATAAAAGTCCAACAAATGAGGAATTTTAGGGAAATTATGTAACTTACTCAATAGGAAGTGTCAGAGGCAGCATTTGACTTCCAAGCTCTAAGCTTAATGCAACACTTAACTGCCTACTGCATACAAGGGCCAGGCTGGCGGCTTCCTTCCGTCCCCAGTTGGGCAGTTTTTCTGCCGCTTGCCTCTAACTCCTGGCTCCTAGTTGCCTTTTAAGCACTTTGGGCAGCAGCCCCCTCCGGTCCCATCGTTCCCCGAGTCTCAGTTTGATCATCTTTTCAAATAAGAAGCCTGGCCTTGAAAATGACATCCACCCATCATCGATCAGCTACCAAAAGGATCTCAATAACCGCCTGTGGCTCCCTACTGTCCCCCCACTAAGGCGTGAGCTGCCCAGGGACCTTTTGGGTTTCTCTGCCTTTCTTCGGAGCCAGTTCCTGGCACAAAGTCAGCGCTTAATAAGTGCTTGCAGACTGACTGACTGACATCTGTTCCCAAGCTCAAGGTCTCACCACAATGGACAAATCTTACAATCATGCTCGTGGATCATCATACCTTATGGACCGTAACAGGCACGTGGGGTAATGAATACAGGGCTAACCTCGGAGGCAAGAAGACTGGAGTTCAAGTTTCATTTCTAACACGTGGCCGTGTGACCTTGGACTAACTGCCTTATGTCTCAGGCCCCCAAGCACGTCTCTAAGTTACCGAGAAGGGCTTGATCGGCTGCACTTACTGATGGAGCTGAAAACACCGGCTTAGCTAATAAATAAATACACCGACAGACAAGCAGATAAATAGAGTAATGAGCAAGCAAGTAATGAAAGAATGAGATGAATGAATGACTAAATAGATATATATATATTTGTGTGTACACACACACACACACACACACACACACACACACACGTCCACTGACTTTTACTCTGGCACATGACCCTTAATGCAATAAGAGTTTAGGAGGGAAAAAAAGGAAATTAGGAGAAAAAAAAGGAGGGGGAAAGCACTTTTTGTAAGCCAGAAAACAATCAAAAATTGTCATAGTTATAAAAGTACAAATAAAATATAAAATAGTGTTATAAAGCCTTCAAGTACTATTAAAAGACATGAATTGTTATCCTGATCCCGGAGTCCCCAAACTGGGTCTCCCTGGCTCTCTTCCTCCTTTTCCATGATCCCAAAGCACATTTACAAATGGTCTCTGCAGACAAGAGCTCCCGGGGGTCCTTAGTGAAAGATTACAAAAGTGAGGGAGGGAAGGAGGGAAGGAGGAAAGCAGGGCAGAGAAGAGAGAGGAGGAGGAAGAGAAGGAAGAGGAAAGGGAGGAGGGGGAAGAGGAGGAGGGAGCCAGACAGAGGATGGAGAATGCAGAGCCGACTCCTGAGGGAGGGCAGCGCCGGGGACCCCTGCTCCTCCCCTCCAGCAGAGACCCACGGAGGGAGGCTGAGCCACGAGGGCTTCCTTAGCATGCGGGCCAGGAATACCTCACTGTCTGCTGAGCTCTGCAGACTAAATCTGCAGCATCACTGCAGGGGGAGCAGCCATGCTCACCACTCTGCAGCAGCAGCAGCAGCGCCCACACGCCTGGCACTGGCTCACTCGTCCCTGCTCTCGGTGGAAGGAAGGGGATGGCAGTCCCCGGCCCCCACACCCAGGCCTTTCATGGGCAACCAGACTTGGGAAATGGAGAGCAAGAACTAGACCGGCTAAGGCTATGGCAAGAGACGGGTGAGGGGCTAGGAACAGTAGGGGCTTTCCAGAAATCAAGCAATAACAGCAAGTCCATAGAGGGCTAACTAAGGAACTTAGTGACCTTGGTGATTTCTCTGCTCAAACCTGGGAACTTTCTAAGGCACTGGAAGGTGTCTACTGAGATGAAATTCAAGAGAAATAAATGTAAAGTCTCACATTTAGGTTCAAAAAATCAATTTCCCTAGGGGAGGATGGGGCACGATCGGTTAGCAATTTATCAATCAACATAAATTCATTAAGTACCTGCTAGGTGTCAGTCAGGGGCAGCCATACGGCACAGTGGATAGAACGCTGCACTTGGAGTCGGAAGCCCTGAGTTCAAATCTGACCTCAGAAACTTCCTAGCTGCATGATCCTAGGAAAGTCATGTCACCTTGTTTGCTTTAATCCACTGGAAGGAAATGGCAAAACACTCCAGTATCTTTGACAAGAAAACTCCATGGATAGTACAGCCCACGGGGTCAGCAAAAAATCAGACTAAATAACAAATGTTCCCGACATTATACTAAGCACTGAGGAGACCGAGGAAAACCAAAAGGGACTCCCCCTTTTAAGGATGATCAGTCTAATACAAGAACAGCATGTTAATGACTAGGCACAGGGAAAAGAGGACGTAGATGAAGGTAAATGCACAGGGGGATAGGCCCTGGAGAGCAGGGACCAGGCCTCCTACAGAAGGTGGGACCTGAGCTGAGCTTAGGACAGCTGGGGAAACAGAGGCACAAGCGAGGGGGGGATAACAGGAGTCCAGACCACAGGAGCTTTGGTTAAAAGGAACTGAGGATTCTGAGAACTGACAAAAAGGCTCAGGAGAGATTTGTTAGGTGTCCTTTGCTTGGCTTAGACGCCAAGAACACCATTCCCCATCCCTGCCTCTCCACCCCGGCTGATCACCTCCGATCTCATCACCACCCAGATGGACCGATGCATTCTCCCCTCTGATTAGAGGGCTGGAGGAGAGGGCTTAGAGTCTTCCTGGTGGCTTCATTTTCCAATAAATGCGGGTCCGTTTCTCCCCGCCCCCCTTTTTAGATTTGTTTGATTTTTTTGTTTTTTGTTTTTTGGGGGTTAGGGGTTTTGGAGTTTTGAGGGTTTTTTGATATACTGTCTTCCCCAAGGCAAGCTCCTTGAGGGCAGGGGCTATCTCTTTTTCTTATTTGTATATCGAGCTTTTAGCATAATACATAATAGGTATTTAATGTATATTGAATTGAATTATTTGCCTCTATAGTCCCTGGCACTCTGCCTGGCACATAGTAGGTATTTTATATATATTGAATTGAATTGTTTGCCTCTATAGTTTCTGGCACTCTGCCTGGCATATAGTAGGTATTTTATATATATTGAATTGAATTGTTTGCCTCTATAGTTTCTGGCACTCTGCCTGGCACATAGTAGGCAGTTAATATATATTGAATTGAATTATTTGCCTCTGTAGTTCCTGACACTGTGCCTGGCACATAGTAGGCATTTAATATATATTGAATTGAATTATTTGCCTCTATGTTTCTGGCACTCTGCCTGGCACATAGTAGGCATTTAATAAATGTCTATTGAGCTGAATTTATCTGTTTCCCCAGCACTTAGCACAGTGCCTGGCACATAGAAAGTGATGATAAATGATTGAATTGAGTTGAAAGCAGGACTACAAAAGAGGGAGCAGCCTTGTTCTTTTGCTAACAGGAGAAAGACAAGGGGCAGGGGCAAAGCTGCCAGTGTAGGCTTGGCGTCAGGACAGACTTCCTAACAGTTCCAGCTGTCCCAAAGCAGACAGTCTGTGTGGGGCGATGGGGGCTCCTGCTTTGCTGGGGAGGATTATAGCACACTGGATGACTGCCGAGCCCCCAACAACATCAAATTCAGTGGTTCTTTGGTTCAAACCAGCAAAGGGAGGAGAGGAGATTCAACCTATTTGACTCCAAATCCAGCCAGCTTTCTCCCTATACTTGAGATCTTCCCATAAAGCACTGCTTTGCTCCCCAACTCTCTGGGAGGCCTCCTTCTAGACCTTCAGACAACCACGGATGCCAGCTTCTGGCCACCAGCTTCTGACTGCTGACAGACTGAAAATACAAGAGAAGACTGGAAGGATCTTCCCAGCCTTAGCAAAGTCAGCTCTCCAGGCTCCTGGCACCTCCACCCCAGCCAGTGGGAGCCTCGGGTTAAGGAGGAAGGCCAGAACAGGGAAGGTCCAGCGAAGGCCTCTCCTTCCTCCTCCCTTCTCTCCTTCCATCCCTCACTCACCCTCGGCGTCCACCGTCTCCTTCATGACAATCTCCACCCTGTCCACGTGGTGCCGGCTCCACAGTCGATCCAGGGCTTTCCAGTTCCGGTCTCGGAAGGGCAGGATCTGCGCCACTGTCTGTCAGGAAAGAAGGGGGGCTTGAGCTCGCCGCACCCACGAGGAGGAAGCCAAGGGAAAGCCCCCATCTGGGGATGATCACTGGTCACTGGCACTGGGAGAAGGGCAGGACTAACCCCTCACTAATAATGCTACCTGTTCTTTTGGTCTGGTCCGATCAATGATGGACTCAGTTGAGGAAACTCCCGTGGAAATTCCCTTTACCAATACAGATTAGCCATTAGACATTTATAGATCCTTGGGGGGCAGAGAGTTTATAGATCCTTAGGGGGCAAAGAATGGGGCTGATAAAATAAGGGCTCACACACCCAGTGTTAAACTGTAAGACTCTGCTTCTTAGGAGACTGATAAATTAAGGATTCACACAGCCAGTGTTAAATTATAAGACTTTGCTTCTTAGAGACATAGGACCCCAAATTAACACTTCAAAGGAACCTCAGGGGTCGTCTATCCAACTCTCTCACTTTCCCAGATGTCAGATGGACCCAGATAGTGTCAGAGGCAGGGCACAACTCCAAGGCCTCAGATTCCCAAATCTTTCCTCTGTACCAGCACCTCAAAGTTTGGAAGAGCCCAGGAGCCCAGCCAAACTGACCCCCTCACTGTACAAACGAGAAAGATGAGACCCCAGGAAATTAAGGGATGGATTCAAGATGATCCAGGTACCAAAGAGCTGAGTTTGAACCCGCTCCTCTGCCTCCAGTCAGTCTTTCTCCCACATACCTTCTCCAGGCTAGCCCTTTCCTCTCTGTTATACCTTCCCTTTGATATTTCTCTTTCATTTTCACACACACATATTATATTACATTACATTATATTATACATACAATACATTTTCTTCTTCAGTTGTGTCTGACTATTCATGATCCCATTTCAGATTTTCTGGCAAAGATATCAGAATGGTTTATCATTTCCTATTCTAGATCATTTTACAGATGAGGAAACTGAGGCAAGCAGGGTGAGGTGACTTGCCCAGAATCACACAGCTGGCAAGTATCTGAATCCTATTTGAACTCCCGACTCTCCAGGCTGGGTGCTCTAACACTACACCACCTAGTTGGCCATATAATGCATAATATTTGTACAAATATATAATGTACATAAGTATTATATTACATATGTAATGCACATGTGTTATATAATATATACTATGTATTCAACATAAGTGATATATGTTATATACATATGATAAATCATATCAATAATAAATATGAATATAAATATTAAGTGATAAATTATGTTATATACATATGATAAATCATACAAATAATAAATATGAATATAAATATTAAGTGATAAATTATGTTATATACATATGATAAATCATATAAATAATAAATATGAATATAAATATTAAGTAATAAATTATGTTATATACATATGATAAATATCTCTATCATACTACATGCCCCAGACACGTATGATATATTATATCTATATTATAAATAAATACAAATATTTACATATTTGTACAGTAACTTTTTTAAAATTTTGGACACCAAATTCTCTCCCTGCTTCCCTCTCTCCACCCACGGCGGAGGCAAACAGCAGGTATCATATAATCATCAAGGCTGGAGGCCTGGAAGGGGGAAGAAATTTGTTCAGAGCCACACACGACCCAAGTGGGTACAGAGAGACCGGCTCCGGCCCTTACCTGCTTGCCGAGGTAGTGGTCCACGCGATACATCTCCTCCTCTCGGAAGAAGGTCCCGAGCTCCTTGGAGAGCTCCTGGGCCGAGCGGCGGTCGTGTCCGAAGGGCTTCTCGAGGACCACGCGCAGCCAGGCTCCCGGGCCCGGCCGGCAGCTGCTGTTGATATGCTGGGCGATTTCCGCATAGGCAAAGGCAGGTACGGAAAAGTAGAAGATCCTCCCGGCCTCTCGAAGCCCCTCCTGCCGCAGCCGGGTCTCGATGTCCTCCCTCAGGGCCACGTAGTCCTCCGCCGTCTGCAGCTGCCAGTAGCGGCTCAGCCGCAGGAACTGCTCCCTGAGCTGGGCGCAGCGCTCGGGCTGCACATCGCGGGGGCAGGAGAGACGCTCCAGAGCCTGGGCCATGAGCCGCTGGCCCTGCTCGGGCCGAGTCAGGGCCGCCCCATGGAAGCTAAAGCTGTGGCCGTTGCCGGCCTCGTCCAGGTAGAGCTGGAACAGCCCCTGCCACAGGTACTTCTTGGCCAGGTCCCCCGTGGCTCCCAGGAGGATGATGGAGACGTGGCCCGGGGGCTCCTGGGCTAAGACAGACCCCAGGATGCAGGCGGCGCAGATGACGATGCTCAGCATGGCGAGACCCAGAGCCCTAGGGAGCGAGGGGACACAGGAGGCGGTCAGGAGCTGGGGAGTGGCGAGGAGAAAGCGCCCGAGCCCTTCCCGCCTGGTGAGGAGCTTCCAGGTAACGTTTATAAGCCCTCTGTTACCTAGGAAATCCCTCTAGATTTCGGCCTTCCTCAGCAAGAGGGCTCTGGCTCAGCCTGGGTCCAGGCAGAGAAGGGGACCTTGCAGGGGCCTCAGGCTGGGAGCTGCCCCTGGCAGAGGCTGAGCCAGGCAAGAGGAAGAGGCGGCCAGCAGCCACTGCCGCCGGGGCCTCAGTGCACATGGGACAGAAGCCCAGGGTGGCGGGGGTAGGGGGGGGGAAAGGGGGCAGTTATTCATCCAAGGGCTCCTGGGTAGGGAAAAGGAGAGAGAATGCACCCAGATCCCAGCTCCAAAGTCAGAGCTCGGCTCTGCCCAGCTACTCAGTGACCTGTATCAGCAGACGGTGCAACCCAGACGCCAAGGCAAAAAGAGAGGAATCAGGGCAGGGAAAACGGGGGCTGCTGAGACCCAGCATGATCCTGAGGAAAGGACTCCCAGCTTGGAGAGTTCCTGTTCTGAAAACCCTTCTAGTTCTGACCTTCTAGGCACTTCCCAGCTCGGACATTCTGTTCTAAGGGCCCTCCCAGCTCTGACCTCCTGGGTTCTAAGGGCCCTCCCGGCTCTGACATCCCGGGTTCTAAGGGCCCTCCCGGCTCTGACATCCCGGGTTCTAAGGGCCCTCCCAGCTCTGACATCCTGGGCTCTAAGGGCCCTCCCGGCTCTGACATCCTGGGTTTTAAGGACCCTCCCGGCTCTGACATCCCGGGTTCTAAGGGCCCTCCCAGCTCTGACATCCTGGGTTCTAAGGGCCCTCCCAGCTCTGACCTCCTGGTTCTAAGGGCCCTCCCAGCTCTGACCTCCTGGGTTCAAGGACCCTCCCAGCTCTGACCTCCTGGTTCTAAGGGCCTCCCAGCTCTGACCTCCTGGGTTCTAATATCCCTTCCTGGATCCATAAGTACAAATTGTTTGCCCATTAGAATGTATGTTCCTTGAGGGGAGAGATTGATTGCTTTTTTTTTTATTCTCTAGATCCTAGTAAAGAGCAAGTGGTATATAATAAATACTTAATAAATGCTTCAACAAAGGAATGAAAGTATCTCTAGCACTTAGCATACAGTAAGTGTCCTGCCATAGGGTAGATAACTAATAAATCCTTATTAAAGGAATGCATGAAAGGTGCCCCAATACTTAGCACAGTGCCTGGCATCTAGTAGGTGTTTAATAAATGCTTGTTAAAGAAATGCATGAAAGGTATCCCCACACATCACAGTACGTGGCCTCTAGTTGGTGCTTAATAAATGCTTCTTGATTGACTCCAAATTAAGCTTCTCAGAGGTGTATCTCATTCTTAGTGACCCCATGATAACTTTACCCTTTTCAAGTCTCTTTGATTTGTCATCCATCTTCATTTTGAAGTGTGTGATGGAGGGAGGAGAGGTTATGGAGAGGGCAAGTAGGGTAAGGGGAAGACCTCAATAAATGAGGTGGGTGGATGGCCAGGTTCAGGGGTCCAGACTTGTACCAGAACAGGAAGGGACACTACAGCTTCTCAAAGCCGGGACCATTGCCTGTATTTCACACAGATCTTAAACTAGTAGGAATTTTAGAGGTCATTTATCCCACCCTCTCACTTTTACAAAGAAGGAAACTGAGGCCCCAAGAGATGACTTACCAGGGTCACACTAAAGAAACAGCAAAGCTGGGACTTAAGTCCATGTCCACTAACTCCCAATTCCTCCCACTCTCTACTGTACTCTTCCATCTCCTGAGCAAGGATTCCTCCTGCAATATCCTTGAGAAGTCATTGGAAATGAAATTTTAAAATGGGGCCTAGAAATAGAGTTCCTCCTTTCTTTCTTTCAGGAGGCTGTGGGCTCTGGATGTGAAATACTGCATATATTGTCTAATTCTGGCTGGCAATGGTCATTCAGCATTTATGAAGGACCTACTATGTGCCAGACACTGTACTAAGTTCAGGGGATAAAGAGGAAAGGCAAAAAGCTGTCCCAGCATTCAAGGAGCTCACAGACTAGTGAAAACAACTGTGTATAAACAAGATATATACAAAATTAATGGGAGATATTCAAGAAAGGGAAGGCACTAACATTAAGGGGGATTGGGAAAGGCTTCCTGTAGAAGCTGGGATTTTAGCCGGAAATGGGGGAGAAAAGTTTTCCAGGCATGGGAGACTATAGGTGCCAAGACACAGAGATAGGAGATGGGGGGGCAGCCAGAGTTGGAGATCGGTCTTATGGACTATCTTGCTCTGGGAACATTAAGAAGGCCCATGTTACTGTATTGAAGAGTATGTGGGGGGAGTGTTAATTTTGCTGAGTTGCTTTTTATTTTTTAAGATAATTAGGTTTGAGTGACTTACCCATGATCACTCAGCTAGTAAGCATCTGAGGCCAGCTCTGAATTCAGGTCCTCATGGTGCTCTATCCATTGAAACTACCTGGCTGTCTCGGAATTATTCTTTTTCTTTTTATTCCTGAGTTATTTTTTTTTGTTTTTTCTCTGAGTTATTATTTAATAATTATTATTATTCTGAGGCCAGATCACATCATGGCCTAGAAATCAAGGCTTGAGTTCAAATTCTGCCACTTAAATAATCCTGGGAAAATCATTTAAGTTCTCAATCCTTTTAGGCAACTCTCTGAGATGATAAGTTGCCCTAAAAGATGCTAACCTTCCTTGGTGGAGAGATTTTCCTCCTTCAGAAGTGTCCTACATCAATGAAATCACAAATCCAGTCCCTAGCCCATAAGAGATGCCGGAGGACGCCAAAGACTAAAATTTAAAATGCAGGTGATTATTAACAAACGATACATCAATGAAAGCAAAATCCAAGCAGGACCAGCTTTGGCCGGACAGCTCCATTGCGGTTGAGCCTCTGGAGACCTGGCAGCCGTGCAACTGCAGCACCCAATTTCCTCTCTCCAAGGTACCGGAGTCCTGGCCAAGAACCAGGTCCCTGCAGCCCCCAGTGACCAGGCAGCCTAGGGAATGTGCAGTGAGGTGTACCCTGCGTCTGCCATCTGGCAGAGCTGCTGCTGTTGTTTCTCCTGGCTATTCTGAGAGTGGTTGGGTTTTTTTTTCCCTTTCCCCTCTCTGCTTCTCTCCTCACTGACCTTGCAGGTTTTTCCTTCTCTCCAAGACAGAGAAATCTCTAGAGGAGAAACCTGCAGAGGACCAAGGAATGGGATGCAGGCAGACCCGGCAACCCCATTCGTCTACTGAAGTGGGGGAAAGAAAAGAGAAGGGGATGGAGGAAGAGGCTGGAAGGGCACTGTCGCGTTGTCCCCTCCTATCCCTCACACTCTCCTTTCCCTTGTTTCTTGAACACTAGCCAAAGGTGAAAAAAGAAAAGAGAGGGATGAAACCTTCTGAAATACAGATAGGAGCTCAGCCCTTGAGTAATAATATTTAACAAAACGTTCCTAGCCCTTAGTAGGCACCTAATAAATGTACACCAGACAGAATTAAATTAACTTGGTGACCTCTAAAGCAGTTCTTAACCATCTTTGTGTCATGGAACCCTTTGGCAGTCTGGTTAATATGATACGTGTGGGGCTCTCAGAATAATCTTTAGACATAATTAAAGGAAATACCAAATGCCAGACATTACTGAAAATTACTTTTTCCCTACCCAAGTTCAGAAATCCCCTAAAATCTCTCCAAGTCTTTCAGGTCTAAATGTTATTATTTTTCTGAAACCAATAAATTCTTTTATAAGGGGAAAGGCCTCCTGATCTGCGAATAGTGTTTCACAATCCTAGAAGAGGGTATAGATGGAGCCACACACCTCCCTTCCCTGCCCACCTGCCCACCCCACAGTGCTTTGTAGAAGTGGGGGGACCGTGGTTATGGAACACTGCACATAATATCAGAATTTTTCAAATGTAGGTTAGCTTTGATGAGTTGGTTTTTTCTCTTCTTTTTCCCCCCTTTGTTTTAAGAGATGGCTCCCTGAGAGACAGAAGATGGAGAGATCAGGGGAGACACATTGGACATTGCTGATGAAATCAAAACAAAATATAGCAATAAGTTGTGTTTTTTTTTCCTCCATGCAATCAAGGTTAACTGATTTGTCCGGGATCCCATGACTAATGAATGTCTGAAGCTGAGTTTGAACTCAGATCCTTCGGAGTTCAGGACTGCTCTATCTGTTGTACCACCTAGCTGCTCTTAAAGCTTTATTTTAATAGCCAAGCAAATGGAAGAATCATGAGATCCTCCAACTACAATAAGCTGGTAAATTAACAAGCATTTATTAAACTCTTATTGTATGCCTGGAACTGTACTAAGTTCTAGAAGTATAAAGAAAGTTAAAAAAAACACAGTCTTGGTCCTCCAAGAGCCCACATGCTAATGGGAGAGATGATTATTCTATAATCTCACTATACTCGCCTCATACAGAACTCTGTAGCTTCATCTCTATGCCTCTGAGCCAATTGTTCCCCAAGTCTAGATTGCACCTCTTAATAATCCTTAGCTTCCTTTAGGACCCAGCTTAAGTGTTATCTTATACATGAAGTCTTTCCTGACCCCTCCAGATATCTTCTCCCCCTCCACCCAATTACCTTGAATCTATTTAGTATAAGGAAAATAAACGGAGGCACTAAGACTTGCTTGAAGTCATATAGCGAGATTAACAGAATCAGGAAAAGAAGGCAGAGAAGTGAGCTCCAGGGTTAGTAATAAACCAGGGAAACCAGGCGAGAGGCAGCTAATGGGCAAGAGTTTTACAAGCTCTCTGTCACTCAGGTCTCTGGTCTAATCCCTGACACAGTCAAGCTCCCAGGTTCCCTTTCTGAAATCTAGACTTCCCCACCCTTCTGGCCCCACCTGGCCAAACTACTAGATGAGCGAAGCGGGAGGCTTCTGAATTTCCAGCCTCATATCCACCCCAAAAGAGAAATCATCCCTCTGGATAATGGGAGATAAATACAGAACCCACATACAGAAACCTTTTCAAATTCTGCCAAGGGAAATGGAACAAACTAGTGCCCAGGAGAACTGGGCTTCACACCTGCGAGGTCTGCCAGTGATCAGAGAGACTATGGGCAAAATCACTGGGCTTTGGTGTCCTTCTATCCAGAATGAAAGAGGCTAGACATGATGATGATCTCTTTGGCAAGGTCTCCCAGCTCTGACATCCTGGGTTCTAAAGGCTTTTACAGCTCTGATATTCCATGTTCTAAAGCCTCTCCCAGCTCTGACACTTTATATTCTAAGTGCCTTTCCAACTTTGACACTCTATGTCTAAGGACCCTCCCATCTCTGACATTCTGTGTTCTAAGGCCTCTTCCAGCTCTGAGGTCTATGATTTCTATGATAAAGGCATCACTATTCATATTACAGAAGGACTTTTCCCTGTCCAAAAATCCCTTTAAGAATTCCCCTAGTGAAGGGAGTGCTTAATCCCACTCATTACCTACCCAATGGTGCAAAAAAGATATATCTAAATAAAAGACTGGGAAAGGAGGCTGGCGACAAAAGATCATTCCAAAGGATGCTGCAGGTGCATCAGAGATCCTGATATAGTTGTGGCTCACTTTACAGAAGCTTCTCTGCCGGAAAGCCTGCAGGTCAGTGGAGACAACTCATCCAGGAGGAATTATTGGGGCATCTCGTTCTGCTGTGAAGGGATCCTGGACAAGACACTTCACATTTCTGAGCGTCACTTTCAAGGAGCAACAGAACACCACAGATTTAAGGCTGGAGGGGGCCTCAGAGGGGATTAATCAATTAACAAACCAAACAATCAATCACTAAATAATCACTTACTACTGATAACTAGGTGCTGAATTTGCCAAAAAACGGCAAAAGATTGCCTTCCTTCAGGGAGCTCACAATCTAATGGAGAAGAACATGGATAGAGTTCAGGAGGTCTAAGGGCGTGGATAGGGAAAATATATACGGTTGTAAAGGAAATATAAACCAATTATTTATATATAATTTATATATTTGGATTGTGGTTATTGTTGAGTTGTTTCACTTGTCTCTGACTCTCCATGCCCTCGTTTGGGGTTTTCTTGGCAAAAACACTGGAGCGGTTTGCCATTTCCTCATCCAGTTCATTTTACAGATGAGAAAACTGAGGCAAACTAGGTTAAGTGACTTGCTGAGGGTCACTCAGCTATAAAGTATCTGAGGCTAGATTTGAACTCAGGAAGAGATCTTCCTGAGCCTAAGCTCAGCACTCTATCCACCATAGCAGCTCTCCATTTTACATACTCTATATTTTCCTTTATGCATTTAAAAACTAGAATCTAAGAAGGGGTCCATAGGGAACCCAGGACACAACAAAATGGTTAAGAAGCCTTTTCTCAGGATATAATGACATAAATAAAAATAATTCCTGCCTTCAGAGAACTTACATCCCATAGGGGAAACACAAACACAGATAATTAGATAGATATAGATAAAAGGTAATATAGCTATAATATATAATATAGATAAAAGGTAATATAGATATAATATATAATATAGATATAGATAACATAGATAAATATAATATAAATATATAATATAGATATATTACATATAGAGATAAAAGATAATATAGGTATAATGTAATATAGATAAAAGATAAAAACATATTTAGGGGGAGAACTGTAGAGGACCGCAGATAGTCGGGGAACTTGAGGGGAGATATAAGACCCTTCAGCCCAGAGGAAACCAAGACTGGTTGAGACTGACTTCTGTCTGACTACCTGTCTCCAGATCTTAAATACCCTATACAATTACATTATTACAGCATATGGAATATGAGTGAACTAGAGAACTATTACATCACCATGCTAAGTACTTACTACTTAAAGTACTTAATACTAAAGAACCATCATCTCATTGATCCCACTGAGTTAACACCTTGTTGTAAGTATCCTTGTTTCAAGTAGAACACAGGTGGTCACGTCCTCCTTGACTTCTCAGAAAAGATGAGAACACCAAAGGGAAAACGGGCAGCCGAACCAGACATTGTCAGCAGGTTCCCTCTGGGCTGAAGGGTCTTAAACCTCCCCCAGAGTTCTCCCACTGTCTGCGGCCCTATACAGAGAGTGGGTGGGGAAGGGAAGGAATCAAGAAAGCCCTTGGGAGAGGATAGAATTTAAGCTCAGTTTTTAATGAAAGCGGGGATTCTAAAGGTAGAGGTGAAAAGGGATGGAAAATAGCCATTATCCCTCAATTAACAGATGAGGAAACTGAAGCCCAAAAAAGGCACCATAGCAGACAGAGCACCAAGTCTAAAGTCCAGAAATTCAAATGTGACCTCACACACTTACTAACTGGATGATCCTGGGCAAGTCATTTCACTTCACTGTTTGCCTCAGTTTCCTCATCAGTAAAAATAAGCTAAAAAAGGAATTGACAAATCATTCCAGTATCTTTGTCCAAATGGAGTCATGAAGAGTCGGATATGACTGAACAACAAATATCCCCAGATATAAAAAACTTAGCAATAGCAACAAAAATATTAGCTAGTATTATTATTAAGTGACTTGCCCAAAGTCACAAAAGGAGTCATATATGAGGATGCTGGACTAGGTGAGGATTCTGACTTTGCTACTCTCTATGTGACCTCGGACAAGCCATTGTAAAGTAATGTGGAAGAGGATAGCTGAGTCTTTTCAGCTCTAAATCATAAAATCAGTGGTCAAGATCTGGAACAAGTCCAACCCCCTTACTTTTCAGGTAAGAACACCAAAGCTCACTGAGGTTATAAACTCCCAAGTTTACACAGTGGCATTTGAACCCAGGTCCTGTCTCAGAAACCAGAATCCTTATCTCTCTAATACAATACAAATTGATTCCTGTTTCCCTGGAGGATCCTTGGAAGTTTCCTCTGCCGCTCTGCCTTGAGCTTGAGAAAACCCATCCAAGTTTTTGGCGAACAGACTCACCTTTGCAAAAATGAGGACTGCCAGGCTCCCCAAGGGTCTGTGGGGGTGCTGGCCCCTCCAGAAGCTTCCAATGGAGTTCGGCTCTCCTCTCCTCAGCTCTCCCTAGTGAGAAAAGCAGAGGGCAAAGGGTCACCAGAAGTGAAAGTTTCTTTGATCAGCCTTACTGACCAAACAGAAGCCTGGGGCTCAGCCCAGTTAGTTAACAGGGTGGTTTCTGGTAAACCGGAGGAGGAAACAGATCTAACTTCATTCCCAGCAAGGGAGGAGCTGAAAGGGGAAGGTCCCACCTGACCCGGCCCCTCCTCCCAACTCCCCCTCACTGCTCCTTGTACCCTGCCCAATTAGGGAGGGTGCTGGGAGTTGAAGGAAAGGAGGACCATTTTCTGTTGGATCCTCATCTGCCCTGGAACTTCTAAAAGTGTGCATAGGAATGAAATACCAAGTCTTTCTTTCTTTTTGGGGGGAAAAAGATAAACTGTGAGAGAGCAGCACCGGCATGCTGACCATGTGGGCTAAGGTCAGTTCCGGAAAGTCCTGCCTCTCACAATAATTGCTGGAGCCTCAGTTTCCTCATCTGTAACAACAGGAGATAGGACTCCTAACCAGTAATTTCTCTGCTCTAAGTTGCTGTCAGATGAGGAAACTCCCTCTGTCAACAAACATTTATTAAGAGTCTATTAGGGCAGCTAGGTCAGGAGGACCTGAATTCAAATCTGATCTTAAATACAGACAAGAGGTCTCTCTTTGTTCTTTGGACAAATCACTTAACCCCAATTGCCTCAGCAAAAAAAAAAAAAAAGAAGAAGAAGAAGAAGAAGGAGGAGGAGGAAAAGGAGGAGAAGGAAGAGAAGGAAGAGGAGGAGGAGCAAGAAGAGGAAGAGGAGGAGGAGGAGAAGGAGGAGGAGGAGGAGGAGGAGGAGGAGGAGGAGGAGGAGGAGGAGGAGGAGGAGAAGGAGAAGGAAGAGGAGGAGGAGAAGGAGGAGGAGGAGGAGGAGAAGGAGGAGAAGGAAGAGGAGGAGGAGAAAGAAGAGGAGGAAGAGGAGGAAGAGGAGGAGGAGAAGGAGGAGGAGAAGGAGGAGAAGGAAGAGGAGGAGGAGAAAGAAGAGGAGAAGGAGGAGGAAGAGGAGGAGGAGAAGGAGGAAAGAAAGAAAGAAAAAGAAAAGAGACACATTGTCAGAACTTATCATGGCATAATCTTGTTGCTGTGTGCAATGTTCTCCTGCTTCTACTCACTTCATTTAGCATCAATCAGTTCCTGTAAGTCTCTCCAGATTTCTCTGAAATCATGCTGCGGATCGTTTCTTACAGAACAATAATATTCCATAATGTTCATATACGGCAATTTACTCAGCCATTCTCCAACTGATGGGCTTCCACTCAGTTTCCAGTTTCTGCCCACCACAAAAAGGGCTACTACAAACATTTTTGCACACATAGATCCTTTCCCCTTCTTTTTTGGGATACAGGCCCAATAAACTCTCCTTTTTCAAATGAAGAAACTGAACACAAGTGATAATAGCACTTAGTCACCAACACATCAACCAATAATAAATGCTCATTGCATGACAGTCCAGGGCACCATGTCTGACAAATGGCAGAATCTGGATTAGAACACAGACCTTGCCCTGTATTCCTCTCCCAAAGGGTCTTCCTGCCCGACTATGCCCCCAGCAGTGAAGGTGAACCTGGACTCTCCAACACTAACTATGCCAGCAGAGCCCAAGTTCTAGCCAAGTCCCGCAGACCAGAAAGGCTTTGGGCAAAGGCCTGGCAAGGAGCAGCAAAGCTCTGTCTGGAGATACTGGTCACCGGGAGATTGGATGTGGCCTGATGGAGCTTTTGGCTTAAAAAACTCTGCTGAAGCATCGAAAGGTTCCAGTCTGCGTCAGCGGAGAAAGCCCAGACCATGGCTCTGAAGGCCCCCAAGGACACACTGTACAAAGAGTAATGAAGATATAGTTTTGCAGGTTGAGAATGGGGATAATTCCCATTTCTTCAGCATTTTAACTTCACATTCTGGATGTTTGCCACATAATAGGTGATTAATAATCTCTTGATGATTCAGTGATTTGCTTTCTTCAAATGAACTCTGCAATGGAGGGAGATCAAGTATCCAGGTAATTTTATAGATAAGGAAACTGAGGCTCTTGCTCATCATGGTCTAAAGTAGGATCAGTCTTTCATTTCTATCATCCACTCAGCTGCCAAATTAGTCTAATTCTGTCATTCTCCTACTTAAAAATGATCAGGGGTTCCTTATAGCTGCAAGGATCAAATATAAAAGTCCTCTGCCTGCCATTTATAGTCCTTGCCACCATGGCGACCACCTACTTTTCTTGTCTTTGATAGTGTAGAGTATGACTATGTGCCCATGAGGCAGCTTGGTGGTGATTCATCCTCCTGAGTTCAAATCCAGCCTCAGACACTTAGTAGTTGTGTGACTCTGGACAAGTCACTTAACCCCATCTACCTCAATTTCCTCATCTGTAAAATCAGCCTGGACAAGGAAATGGTAAACCCCATCAGTATGCCAGGAAAAACCCAAAATGGGGTCACCAAACACTGGCCTGTTTGCAAGTCACTCTGGGCCACTTACTAACTTCGTGCCTCCAGTCTCAATTTCCTGATCTGTCAATAAGTATCAGAGACAGAATTCAAAACCATGCTTTAGCTGACTAGAGGTCCAGTACACCTACATAAAAAAAAGGGAGTCAACCAGATTGGTAGAGGGGGAAAGATAGAGATGGACTCCTAGGTTATGGATTCAAATCTAACTCTGATTCTTACAATCTCCTGTGACCCCGAGCAAGCCATTTAGTCTCCACTGTGTGTCAGTAGGTACTTAATAAACGCCAAGGTATCCCATCTGGTAAATGACCAAGCCTGGCCTGGAGTTGGTTAAATAAAAGATTGGGATTGGTTATTACCCAAAGTCCCTTCCCATTCTCACTTGATGACAGCCTATCAGATCCCCAGGAAGGCTCATAAGGAAGCTAAAGAGGATCAGGCCCCAAGCATCACAGGCATGTGTGCTTCCTCCCATGGTGACCTACAAACAGGAGAAAGATGGAAGGGAGTAGTGGGGGAGGAGAGCTGTCAGCCATTTCTATTTGGGTAGTGATGATGCAGGGCTTGGCCAAATTGCCTTAGAACGAGTCTGTTCCAGTGAGATCCTTTGTCCAAAGGGTCATTTAACCAGAGGCACTGGGCAACATCTGAAAGCAGGGACAGCTCCCTTCCAGTGAAAAATGTGTGACCCAAAGCTCCCTAAAATACACAGGACTGGGCTTAACCCCAAACAAACACTTCTCTGCCATGGAGAGGGGAATTTTCTGATGTTAAATATAACCCATCTATTAAAAAAAGTCATAGCACCAGGTCTCCCTCCTTGTTGTCAGCCCCATCCTGGTACATCATGTCCTCAGAACGAATGGCCTGAATGCCTTCTCCCAGCTCATCATCTTCCCAAAGCTGTCCTGGCTACTCAGGCCAAATCTGGAACAGGAGCCAAACCCTGGAACACCCCATGCTACAGACCTCTCCCCTTCCCCTTACATATACTCAAAGGGGAATATTCTAAGCATATTCTGTAAAGGATGCATTTTATTTTTTTATATTTACGTAAATAAAAACTTTGAACATTCTTTTTTTTTTTTTGAATTCCAAATTCTCTCCCTCCCTTCTCTTTCTTTGAGAAGGCAAGAACTTTGATACACCTTGTGTGCTATTATCTGCATACAGAGTATAACAACTCCCCAAAATCCCTATTTCCTACATCCCTATTAAGGGACTCTCATCCTTCCAGTCACCCAAGTTTGCCACATTAGAGTCATCTTTGCCTCCTTCTGTAATATTCTTCTCTAAAATTCAATGTTCTGTGGGAGCAGATTTCTTGGGGGGCTTCTGGGAGCAGCCTTCCTTTCAGTTCAGTAATCTCTCCAAATGCAGCCAGGAGTTAAAGTCCAAATCCTTTATTGTCTCCTTCAAAGTTCTGTCTCCTTCATTTGGGGCTCAGCTAGTTTTTCTGGACGCCTTCCTGATCTTGGTTTCAGTGGAAAAGTGAAGGACAGTCTGCCACCACTTCTCTGTCTTCCCTTGTTCTCCCTGAATCCAAAGGTTTGTGCTTCAGCCTCCAGTCACCGCAAAGGTAGACGATGGAATGAATCTGTCTCAGCCTCTGAGAGCTTCTAGTGCGCTTCTCCCCTTTGGCCCTGAGAGCTCCTCCTTATATGCCCCACACAGAGTATAAATCAATCATTATATCAATAGGAAACCATTATTTGTTGTAGGATTAAATCAGTGCTAAACTAGATTTAACCATTGTCTCCTCAATTCCACTTAGTACCTTAGTTTCAAGTTCTGGCCCATAACATGTCCCCGTAGGATCAGATCAATCATACGGAACCATGCTAAATTAGATAACTATTGTCTCTATCAATTCCACTGATTTTGTATCTGGTAAGAACCCTTTGTTCCAAGTTCAGTGTTCTGGCCCATAACATCTTTCCTTTCCTTAAACTCCCTTTTCCAAACATTTGCTTGGAACACTTCCCACCCCCTCCCTCTCCACCTACTGATCTCCTTAACTTCCTTTAAATCCCAACTAAAATGCCACCTTCTCCAGAAAGCCTTTTCCAAAGCTTCTCCATTTCATTGACTTTCCTTTCTTAATTATCTCATTTATCCTGTCTATAGCTTGCTTTATTCGTTTGTTTGCATGCTGCCTCCTCTGTTAGTATGCTTCTTGAGGCAGGGGCTGGCTTTTGCCCCTTTTTTGTAGATCTAGCATTTAGCACAGTGCTTGGCACATAGTAAGTGCTTATTAAGTATAAGCACTTACATATATAGAAAAGCACTTATAAATATAATCCTACAAATTCTTCTTTTTTTTTTTTTAGTTGAGGCAATTGGGGTCAAGTGACCTGCCCAGGATAGGAAGAATTAAGGCCTGAGGCCAGATTTGAACTCAGGTCCTTCTGACTTCGGAGCTGGTGCTTTATCCACTGGGCCACTACAAATTCTTCTCTTTCTTTCTCTCTCTCTCTCTCTCTCTCTCTCTCTCTCTCTGTCTCTGAGTCTATCTCTCTCTGTATATATGTCTCTATCTCTCTCTACAAACTTACACACCACCCTGGCTCAGGTCTTCCTTACCTTTTTCTTGCCTTACCAGCATAATTTCCAGCTTTTACCACCCCCGTCTCCCTAATCCAATTCTCTACTCAGCTGCCAAAGTGATATTCCTAAAACATAAGACTGACCATATCCCTCCTTTGCTCTCATATCATCAGCAGCTCCCTATTTCCTTGAGAAAGTCACCAGGCTGGCATTTAAAGCCCTCTGTCATTGGCTCCCATCTACCTTTCCCATTATTTCCCATTCCTCCCCTTCCCCTGTTCTCCAGTCTAGTCCGATTGGCCTGCCTCCAGCAGATGGAGGGTAGACCACAGGTGTAGAAAGCCACATATACCATAATCAGTGCTTTGCTTAAACTCTACTTGCTCTTTACAAGGGAAGGTTCAATTGGAAGGGTGGGGAGGGATAGAAATCTTCAGGAAGTGATCCTGATCTTAAAAAAAGAACATCAATCAATTTTTAAAACAGCAAACAACAAAAAGATAATAGATATTGAATGTAAAACACAAACAAACCATAAATTAGCCCGTTTGTTCTGCAAACACGGTCCTGCAATTCCCACCTTCAAGCCTTTGTAAACTAGCTCTCCCAAGCTAGAATGCCTTCCTCCATCCTAACTTCCTTTTAAAAACATGGCTCCACTGCCTCCCTCCCAAACTGATCTCTTTCAGATTCCCTCCTTTCTCCCCTTACCTCAGTTATCAGCTTTTATTATCCCTCCTGAAAATACTTCTTTAAAAAATAAATAAATACCCGCATATGTGTGTATTTTTTTCTATATTTATTTTTCTATCTCTTGGATGCCAAACTGTCATCAAAGAAATATGAGACAAAAGAATTTTCCCTATCGGACAACTTTCTTCTCTTAGGTGCATTATTTTTGTCTGTACAGAAGCTCTAAAAATACTTTGTATCTGTGCACATCTGTGCCCAGTAGACACACGAGGACCAAGACCTCTTTGTCTCTATAGACCCGGACCCTCACAGCACCTTGGACTTTTGTCAGGGGGGCTGTGTCAGTAGCTCCCTCTCCCAGAGCAGAGAAGCATCAGTTCTAGGTTTAAAGTCCTAGGGAGTGGCTCAGGCAGAGACAAGTTAAATAATTCCCCCGTGGTGCCGAGAAGCAGGATTTGAGGCTCTAACATATGTCCCGATATGTCTCTCTCAGCACAGAACAGGTGCTGAACTAACAAATGTTTGCTCCATTGAATTAGAAATATAACAAGCCTGGATCTCTGGAATAAGTTGCGAATTTGGAGGTGGAAGATGTAAGAAGGAAGCTTCTAACTACTGATGTTAGTCCTTTCCTCCCCTCCCTCGGGATTCTTGATTTAGTCATTTATACAATGAGGGGAAGGCTACATGAGCTCAAAAACCCCTTTCGGATTTAAATCTACCCTAAGAGATTCCAACAGGAAGCAGCATGGTGGTCCCCAACTGGCGGTTCCCAAATTCCTGCTAAAAATTCAGTGGAATTGTTTTCTTTCTCTTTATTTTTGTGCAGCGTGATATTTGTGGAAATATATATAGAACAACCGCATGTGTTTAACATATATTGTATTACTTGCCATCTAGGGAAGAGGGAGGGGGGAAACATTTAGAACACAAGATTTTGTAAGGGTGAATGCTAGAAAATTATTTATGTAATATTTCTACCATGTTTAACATATATTGGACTACTTGCCATCTAGGAGAGCATGGAGTGAGAAGGGGAATTGGAACACAGGGTTTTGCAGGGGCTAATGTTGAAGAATTGTCCACTCTTTTTTTTTTTTTGTTTTTTTGCTGAGACATTTAGGGTTAAGTGACTTGCCCAGGTCACACAGCTAGGAAGTGTTAAGTGTCTAAAACCAGATTTGAGCCCAGGTCCCCCTGACTTCAGGCCTGGTGCTCTATCGACTACACAATCTAGCTGCCACTGTTCTGAAAAATAAAAAGCTTTAATAAATAAATAAATAAAAATTAGCCATGCATATATTTTGAAAATAAAAAGTTTTCATTTTTAAAAAGAAACAAAAAATAAAAATTCAATAGAACTTTAAACAGTAAATAATTACAGAATATTATGAATAGTGTGGCAGCTTAGGGGGTGCCATAGTGCATAGAGCACCAGAAAGACATTTTCCTAAGAACAAATCTGAATTCAGACACTGGTGGTTTGACCTTGGGCCAGTCACTTAATCTTCTTTGCCTCAGTTTTCTCATCTATAAAATGAGCTGCAGAAGGAAATGACAAACCAACCCAGCATCTCTGCCAAGAAAACCCCAAGTGCGGTCACAAAGAATTAGACGTGAGGGAAATGCCTGAACAAATGAGTAGTATATTCAGTTATCTCTGACAGTGGGGGTGGGGGCTCCACAGTCCATTTTTGTTGTTATTGAAAAGCATTGTGGAACCAAAAAAATAAAAAATAAAGGAAACCACTGGTAGTAACGGGAATGTCGGCTTTGGAGTTCAAATCCTGTCCTGGCCAGACATACACATTAAAATGTGTGACCGTAAATGAATCCTGAGCTACATTTTAAGATTTTAAATTTAATTCAGCATGCACATTCTAGGCCTTGGAAAAAGAGACAAAGAGACAAATCCCAATAATAGTTTCTGGTGGGAAACTATGGCTAGAATATGTCTTCATGGCTAACTACTACAGATGATGCTCTGAGGCGGTAGGAGTTCCCACACCGGGAGTCCACCAGACCCATCATCTTCCCTTCCTCCACACACTCAGGAGGAGACCTTAAGCCCTCACTAGTTCTAGGACCTGAGCAGGCCTCGCGCCACAAGGTGGCATCATTCCATGTGCTAACACTGCAGCTCTCCTCCCTCCCCCCAACTCTGCAGAGGCATCTGGGCACCCATTCAGTGACTGATGGGGCTCTCGAAGCCGCATCAGCCTTTACCCTGGTAGAGGACACTTCACCCCCGGCTGATTGCCAGGGGGGCACTTAAAATGGTGGAAAATTGAGCTTCGGCTGCCAACAACAAAGCAGAAAATTATACGAGCCCTGCCAGGCTTTCAATTCAATTAAAGCAATGGATGTTAAACTCTTACCATGTTAAAGAGAAAGAGACAGACAGAGACAGAGACAGAGAGACACAGAGAGACAGAGAGAGAGGGAAAGAGAGGCAATCTGTCTTAGTGGATAGACAGTTTCCTCACAATCAGGGAAATTTGGATTCAAGTTCGGATTCAAAGGCATTGACTCTGTGACATCTAAAATGAAATAAGTCGCAGATCTGTCACCAATATCTGTATAGTGGACATCATATTGTTTATCTTCTCCATGAGGGAGAATTTGGAACTTAACATTTTAAAATGAATATTATAAAATAATTAAAATTAAAAAAAAAAAAAAAACCAAGAACAGTTGCTAATAGAGGCAGCTTGGTACAGGAAAAAGATTCTGGAATCAGAAGACCTGAGTTCAAAAACCTGCTACTGATACCCATGTGACCTTGAAAAAGGTACTTCCTGGTACTCAGTTTCCCCATCTGAAAAATGAAAGGGTTGAACTAGATTATCTCTGCGGTCCCAGAGAGCTATGATCCAAAGATCTGCAGTGATGGAGAGTTACCTAGACCAGAGAATCCCAGGTTGGGACCAAAATATACATAAGTATACTTTCATACATGTATGGACAGATGCTAACCATCGGTGGAAAAGAACACTGAATTCAGAGGGTCCGGGGCCAAATGGAGGCTCTGGTATCTAAAGTCATGGAAAGTTGGTTGACTTGAGACTGAGGATCTGGGTTCAAATTCTACCACAGTCAGCTACTAGCTATGTGATCCTGATCAGATGAGCTGACCTCGGAGCCTCCGGCCTCCTCTACGTGTCATGGCGTCACCTCCCTGATGTCATGGTCCTTGTAGAAGGAAAGACAAACAAAACGCTCTCTATACCGAAGAGACTGGACTTTCTGCCTGCTAAGATTCCTCACGGCCTGCGAAAAGCTTTTTGGAGGCAAGGACCTGACTTTGAATTCTAGCCTTTAATCACTCTACAACCTTAGGGAGGCCAGTAAATCTTTGAGATCCCCTCAGGATCACAGATTTCCGGCGGGAAGAGGCTTTGAAGGTCATCTGTTCCAACACCTTCATTCGACCAAGGAGGAAGCTGAACTGCTTAGAGGTTAAGTCAGTGGCTCCCAAGGTCAAACTGGTAGTAAATGGCTCGGCAATGATTTGAATTTGGCTCTTTCCCAAGACAAAATGTAAGTTCCTCGGTGGGTTCAAGGCGTTTTTTTGTGCCGGTATCCCCGATGCGCGAGCATACAGTAGGCGGTCAATAAGTGCCTATGCGATCGGATTGGCCGAAGCATCGGAGAGGCCCCTCGGTCCCTGCCAATAAGAGGCCCGGTTTCACCTCCCACCGAAAAGCTGCTACTTGAGGGCCGGCCGCGCGGGTTTGCGCCACAGGAAGGAAGCGAGAGCCCATTGTGCCGGGGGTAGCGGGGAGGAAGGGAAGTGGCTGCAGTTTGTCAAAGTCGGCCCGAGAATGGACGGGAAGGCTCTCCCGGACCCTGCCAAGGGAGCGTTTTAATCAGCGAGAGTGCAGAGGCTCATGTATCATTGGGAGCCGATGCACCCGCTCCAGCACGCCCATGCAGTCAGCTTATAAATAAAGCCTTTGGCGGGAGGAGTCCGGCGAAGGGGCAGCGGGGACACGGAGCAGACTGCAGTCCACTGCGTCTGAGACGGTCAGCGGCAGCCCAGGGCCAGGCCGGCGGATTTCGGGAAATTTCAAAAGCTTAAAGCGAAGATTCTGCTGATTCAGGGGGGTGGGGGTGGGGAGAGGTTTTTTCAGTCCAGGGCCCTGGGGGAAAGGGACGAGTGGACGAATGGTGAGCGCTGTCACCAGTGGCCACCCCTCTCCACGTGACTGTTCCTTCCTCCCTTCCCCCCCCACACCCACTTTCAGTTCAGCGGTAGAGCTGAGAGCCTCTCGCGGAGGGTCTCCTATCCCACCATGGGCGCACTGACTGATGCTCAGCCTGCGAAGGAATTATAGAACGGGCCCAGAGATCTGGGTCCCTATCCCAGAGAGGGGAGCCCGGCAGGCATTCAATTTCCAGGATAACGGGAACCCTCGCGGTGCTGAGGCTGGGCCCGGGGGAGCAGCTGTGGATATGCGGCCCCCACCCTCAATCGTGACGCGCCTCCTGGGGGTGGGGGTCGGGGTGGGGGGCTACTGCCTCCTCCCCAGAGCTCCGCAAGCTCTGAGCAAGCCCCGGGGCGAGGTTAGTCCAAGAACGCCCAGCAAGCCTCTGGTGCAGTGCACCAGGTCTCCTGGGCACCAACAGGTGCAAAGGTCTCCCGGCACCATTTCGTTCTGCAAACGCGTGGGGAGGTGGGAAAATCGAGAGGGCCACAAATCAACGAAGGGCTCCCCTACCCCACTTCCTGCCTTCCTCCCCAAACCGCTCCTTTGCGTCTCTCCCCCCCACATAGGATGCGCTCATCTTCGGGGCTCCGCAGCAATAGGAGGGTGCATGCGCTCAGCCCGGGACCGTACTCACCCTGGGGGTGCGGAAGCACAAGGGAACCCGGGCCAAGGCGCACACTGGGGGGCCCGGGCTGGAGGCAGCCGCTGCAGCCGGGAGGGCTGTCCCCGCCCATTCGCGGGTGGCCCCGGAGAAGGGGGCGGGCCCTGCGAGTAAAATCTTTGGTTTGGGGCTCCTTTACGCTCTCCTAGTCCGCGCGGGCGGGCGGGAAAGAGCCAGGAGAGGTTGAGAATTCTCCCACCCCCCGACCCCACCCCCCTCCACGAGCCTGCCGCAGAGCACTAAGACCAGCGGGCCTCCAAGCCAGAGGAACGTGGATTTGAATCTTGTCTCGGATCCTTTCTGGCGCCTCATCATTGCAGAGTGATTGATTGGCTGGACAAGTTTCCTTGTTCTCTAGGTAGCATCTCTCCCTGCAAGGGACCTCTGATAAGGTCCTTCTGTGTGTCCACTCCCATCTTTGGGGGGCGGGGGGCGCCTTGATTTAGGTCTCACGTCTCAAATACACGGAGAGCTTTGTCAAATGGATGCGAATAGGAATCATTCCCCAGTTGATAAATGGTCAAAGGATATGAACAAGCAGTTTGAAGATAAAGAAATCAAAGCTATGAAAACATGCCCTAAATCGTTTCCAAATATATTTATTTCTCTCCCTATCCAGTAACCCATCCCTTGTAGATGTATGATATATTACATAGATAATTCGCGTGTATAATTATGTGTATACAGAGAAGAGAGAGAGAGACCCAGAGGAGGGATAGCCAGAAACAGACAGAGAGAAACAGAAAGGGTACCTGGCGCAGGTGCTTCTTTTAACTCCTCTCGGGCAGAGTCAGATGCTGTGCTGGATGTGGGGAACAACACCCTTCCTACCCTCTGAAGGGTTCTATTCTACCTCAAGAATACTTACACAGAGGACAGCTAGGGGGCGCAGTGGATAGCGTACCAGCCCTGAAGTCAGGAGGACCTGGTTCAAATCTGTCCTCAGATACTTAACACTTCCTAGTTGTGTGACCCTGGGCAAGTCACTTAACCCCAATTGCTGGAGGGGGGGAGGGGAAGAGAGAGACTACTTGCACAGATAAACAATTAATCCCATTCTATATAAACTGTATGGAAAAATAGGTGAAGGAGTCCTACCAAATCCCTTTTATGACACAAATATGGAGCTGATGCCTAAACCAGAAAGAGCTAAAATAGAGAGGAGAAAAATTGTAGAGCAATTTCCCTAATGAATATTATTGCAAAAATCAAGATTAAATACTAGCGAGGAGATTACAATAAAATATCACCAGGATGATGCGCTATGACTACGTGGGATTTATGCCAGGAATGCAGGACTGGTTCAATAGCAGCAAAACTATCAGCATAATTGGCCACATCGGTAACAAAACCATCAGTAACCTGATTATCTCAATAGATATAGAAAAAGCTTTTTGACAAAATAGAGCTCCCATTCCTATTAAAGACACCAGAGAGCATAGGAATCAATAGCATTTTCCTTAAAATAATAAGCAGTATCTATCTAAAATCATCAATAAGGACTCATCAATAAAGATTTCCTGCAGTGAAAATCAGCTAGAAGCCTTCCCAATTATAAGATCAGAGTGAAACAAAGAAGCCCATTATCCCCACTATTTTAGTTCTAGAATTGCTAGCTATAGCAACGAGAGAAGAAAAAGAAATTGAAGAAATTAGAAATAGGCAATGAGGAAACAAAATTATCGCTCTCTACAGATGTGATATGATGGCATACTTAGAGAATCCACTAAAAAGCATTTGAAATAATTAACAAGCTTAACAAAGTTGCAGGATATAAAATAAACGCACAATAATCATCAGCATTTCTGTATATTACCAACAAAGCCCAGAGACAATAGATAGAAAAAGACATTGCAATCGAGAGAATTGTAGACGGTTTAAAATACTTGGGAGTCTATTTGCCAAGATAAATCCAAGACCTGTGATAAAACATTTCTCATACAAATAAAGTCAAATCTAAACAACTGGAAAAATGAATGGTTCATGGATGGGCTGAGCCAATATACTAAAAATTACAATTCTACTTAAATTAATCTACTTATTCGATGCTATACCAATCAAAAAGAAGTTATTTTATAGAGCTAAAAATAAAACACCCGGAAGAACAAAAAGTTCAAAACTATCAAAGGAATTAATCCAAAAAATGTGAAGGAATGGGACCAACTGTGCCAGATCTCAAACTGCGTTATAAAGTGATGATCATCAAAACAATGTGGCCCTAGTGAATAAATAGAGTGGTAGATCAGTGAAACAGATTAGGCCTACAATACAATGTCGTAAATGACCATGATAATTTGATGTTTGATAAATCCAACAATCTAAGGTGTGTGTTTGTGTATGTGTGTGTGTGTGTGTGGTGGAGGGAAGCTCACTATGTGACAAAAAGTGTTGGGAAACTGGAAAACAGTTTAACAGAAATTAAGTTTAGACACATACCTTTTACCACATATCCAGATGAGGTTAAAATGGGTACATGATTTAGACATAAAGGGAGATACCATGAGCAAATTAGGAGACAGATCATGGAATAGTTTATTTATCATATTTATGGAGAAAGGAAGAGTTTAGGAGCAAAAAAGAAATAGAGAACATTCCAAATATAAAATTGATGATTTTGATTATATTAAATTTAAAAGATTTTGCATAAACCATAACAATGCAATCAAAATTAGAAGGAACGTGGGAAACCAGGGAAGGGGAGTTTATAGTAAGTATCTCTGATAAAGACTGTATTTCTCAAATATAGAGAAATGAATCAAATTTATAAGAATACACATTAGTCCCCATTTGATAAATGATCAAAGATAAGCAGGTAGTTTTCAGAACAGGAAATCAAAGCTATCTATAGTTAAATGTTTAAAATGCTCCAAATTACTATTGATTAGAGAAATGAAAATTTAAAAAAAAAAAAACTGAAGTACCATCTCTCACCCCATATTGGCTAATATGATAGAAAAGAAAAACAATAATTTCTGGAGGGGATATAGAAAAACTGGGACACTAATGCATTGTTGGTGGAGTCATGAAGTGATCCAACCATTCCGAAGAACACTTTGGAGATTTGTTCAAAGGACAATTCAACTCTGCACAGCAAGACCACAACTGGGTCTGTATCCCCAAGAGATCACCCAAAAGGGGGGGGAGGAGACCTACATATACAAAACTATTTATAGCATCTCTTTTAAAAATTTTTATTAAAGCTTTTTATTTTCAAAACATATGCATAGATAATTTTTCAACATTGACTTTTAAAAAACATTGTGTTCCAAATTTTCTCCTCCTCCTCACCTCCTCCCCCAGATGGCAAGTAATCCAATATATGTTAAACATGTCTAAATATGTCAAATCCAATATATGTACACATGTTTATACCATAATCTTGTATAGCATCTCTTTTTGTGGCAACTAAGAGTTGAATATTAAGGGAATGCCCATCAGTTGGGGAATGATTGAACAAATTATGGTATATGATTTTTATAGAACCCTACTGTGCTGTAAGAAACAATGAGCGGGCTGACTTCAGAAAAGCCTGGAAAGACTTCCATGAACCGATGCAGAACAAAGTGAGTAGAACCAAGAGAACATTGTACCATAATAGCAATATTGTATGATGAGGAACTGTGAATGACTTAGCTATTCTCAGCCACACAATGATTCAAGACTCTCCCAAAGGACTCATGATGAAAAATGCTATCCGCCTCCAGAGAAAGAAGATGATATTTAAATGCAGACCAAGTCATACTATTTTTCACTTTCTCTCCTTCTTCTTTTTTTTTTAGTTTGAGTTTTCTTCTACAAAATGACTAATATGTAAATATGTTCTATTGTACATGTATAACCATATGATTGTTTACTGTCTCAGGGAATAGGGAAGGAAGGAGAGGAAGGACACAATTTGGAACTCAAAATAAAAAAAAAAATCTTCAAATTATTTCCACACATAATTGGGGGGAATAAAATATTTTTAAAGAGGCAATTAAGTGGTACTGTATCTTTGAGGTTCATTTTATTAGATGTGTGGAAGATGGGTTAGAGGAAGTCAAAGCTTAAAGGACAGAAAATAATTAGGAGACTTGCAATTGTCAGGATGATAGATAAAGGCCTGAAATAGTGGAAAGAAAGGGCCACTTTCCAGAGAGGTCAAACACCCACTCTTTTCTCTGCTTGGAGTTAGTGACCTCAAAGTTGGCAAAGGGGAGTCAGATACGTGATATACAGGAAAGCACATTGGACTGCAGGTCAGGAGACCTGGGTTTAATCCCTGCCTCTGCTACTAATTCACTATGTGACTGGACAGGGCATATGTTTCCTCTGGGCCCATTTCCTGAAAAGTGAAATTATTTGGGAATAAAGTTTAATTTAATAAATAAATAAAGTCATGGACACCTAGGTGAACCAGTGGCCCTGGAGTGGGGAAAACCTGAGTGTAAATCCAGTCTCAGAGGCTTATTGTGTGATCCTGGGCAAGTCACTTAACTCCATTGCCTCAAAAACAAACAAAAATAAATCAATCCATCAATAAAGCATATTCTGAATTTCTGGATTAATGAGGTTCATCTATAGAGCTAGGTACTAACCTGAAACTAGCCCCCCCGCCTCTTTTTTTGTATTTAAAATTGTTAGAGCCAAAAAAACAAAACAAAACAACAACAAAAAATCCTAAGGGGTCATTGAGTCTAATTTCCAAGTAAACTGAGGTCTAGGGAGGTTGAGATTTGCACAAATGCTTTGTCAGAATCCGAACCTGGGTCCTCTGATTCCAGATGAAAAGTTCTCTCCCTGGTTCCACGATGTTTTTTATATGGTCCACATAGGGAAAAATTCCCTAACATTTAAATTTGCTAAAGAGTAAATTGGGCTTCCCCAAGAGATAGTGAGCTCCCCATTACCAGATGTATACAAGTAGAAGCTGCACTGTCCATTTGCTGGGGACTATGAACTTCCCCAGCTTCAAGTTCAATAACATGACCTTCAGGTTCCCCCAGCTCTGAGATCACTACTTGAAGCCAATGAGAATCTACCCTTGCTTTAAATTTCTGGCCTCCTTCCATGGACTTCCCACAAGTCCTGAGTGAAGGTGGGACAGGGGACCTGGAGTTTTTGGTGGTGGGAAGCTAGCTTTCCCTGCCCCCACCCCTTGTAGGAGGCAAAGGGAAAGGAAACAGAAGGTGGGGGTTAGGAGTCCAAGAGAAAGCAGCAGTTCTAGCCAAGAGGGGGGAAGAAATCACCTCCTCCACCCTCGCTCCCTTCCCTATGCTCACCTCCTGCCTGCTTCTCTCCCCAAGGGTTGTTAGCAGCCAGGAGATTAAGCAAGGGGTTTCCGGGAAAGCTCTGATCTCTGGGGCAGCTGGTACCAGGCTGATCTGTCCCCTCCCCCCACGACACTCACATACTCACTCACACTCACACACATACACTCACTCATACACACTCACTCTCACACACACACACACACAGACACAAACACCCACCCACTCTCACACTCACACACACACACACTCACAAACACACACACATACACACACTCTCTCACACACACATACACACACATTCACACTCACACATACACACACACTCACACTCACACACACATACACACACATTCACACTCACACACACTCACACACTCACAAACACACACACACTCACACACTCACAAACACACACACTCACACACAATCACACACTCACACTCACACACACATACACTCACTCATACACACACTCACACACTCACAAACACACACACAATCACACACTCACAAACACACACTCACACACAATCACACACTCACAAACACACACACATACACACACCCACTCTCACACACACACACAAACACACCCACTCTCACACACACACACACAAACACACCCACTCTCACACACAATCACACACTCACACACACACTCACACACACACTCACACACATACACAAACAGCTCTCAAGGCCACAGGGACGGCTTGGAGGTCTCCCGCACGGGATGTTCCCTTCTGAGAAATTACTCAGGACCGTGGTGAGCAGGTGCCCCATAGCTGGACAAATATGTCCTGGGACTCACTGCCAGCCACACCCTCAGCTTGGAGCAGGAGCGCTGGTAGGAGAATGAGAGGGGGGGAGGGGATTGGGGCTCCAGCCAGCCAAGCCCTCTGAATTCTGGGAGCCTTCTCAGATTTCCTAACGGCCCCCCAGGAGGTCTCTCTGTCCCCACACAGCTCCTGCAGCCACAGCCAAGGGAGGGCCCGGAGCAGGGGTCAGGTGGATGTGGCAGGCCAGCCTGAGTGTTCCTGGACGCCAAGCTGAATGTCAGTCCTGGCTGGCAGAGGTCGTAAGCCCTCTCCTCTCTCCCTCTCTCTCTGCAGGACTCATCAGAACCCAGGGCTACTTTAATTAGAGCCTTAATTGGCTAGGATTAAAAATAAATAAAGGAAATTCTCTTAACCAAAAGACAGCCAGCACTAATGCTATAGAATGAAGAAGACCCGAGGGTCCTAAAGGTTCTGTGGGAGGAAACTAAGCTTTAATCAGTTCTACCAAAGCAGAGTGGAAACTCCCCCATTTGGCATTTAAATCTCGGGGCAACCAGATCTCCTCTGACCATCGTCCCCTCCAGGGACTGCTTCTCCTAATCAGTCCCTTAGATTGGGTCCTTTCAGGCATGAGGATCAGTCGAAGGAACTGAGGTTTTGCCTGGAGAATAGAAGACTCTGAAGGGCCGTCATAAAGAAGAAATTATTCCATTGGGTTCCAGAGGGTAGAACTGGGAGCAATGGAGGATGTTCAAAGAGGGAAATTGAAGTTTCACTTCAGGAAAAACTTCCAAATGATAACTGTGTCAACAAGAATGGGCTGCCCCAGGAAGTGATGGATGGCTTCCCTCTTGTGGGAGGTCTTCAATGACCCGGTGCATATTAGTATGTTATCATGGGGATTCCTGTTCCAGCACCCGTTAGATGAAATAGCTCCTGAGGACCCTTCTAAGTCAACATTCTGGGATTCTGTGAAAAAGGAATGGTGGCGGCTAGTCCATTGGGTTCTGAGTGGCAGAAGGGGTGAGAATGGGCCCAGCTAGGGATCCTGGGAAATTGTCTTTTGAATATGACAGACTATGCCATGGGATTGGGGGAGGGCCATGAGGCATGAGGATGGCAAACTGGTGAACTCTTTGGAAATTAAAAATGCCCCCTCTAAATTTTAGCAGTCTGGGACAGAGCCTCAGTTACCCCAGGCCAGTTCTAGTCTGAAAAGGCACAGTATCAAGTTCATCCCAGGGCAATGAAATTTTCAACCACAGCAATTCGTGAGGACCCTCTGCTCAGTCATGGAGAGTCATCATTTGCATCAGTGCAGGAAATACCCACCCACATTGATGAAATTACTCATCGTTGAAAGATAAATAAAAGAAATTCATGCCTCAACATTTTTTTCAGGAGTAAGGAAGTCCCATGAAATGAAACTAGGTCTTCTTCTTAAAATACTTTATACCGTGCTTAAAATAGTTTGGAGGCCCTGGAAAGAGCTGGTTATGGAGTCAGAGGATCTGAGTTCAAATTCTACCTTTGCCACTGTTTTTGTGCTCTTAGACAAACCCCTTAGGGTTCAGACTCTGTAATTCCCAAGGTTCCAATGGAAGCCTAGCATCCTGACTCCCCCAACGTGGCGGCTTGGCCCGCGATTCTGTTTTTATCTCACTGAATCTCTTTCTTCCTCCTGTTCAACTAGGATTTCCTCCTTATCTCTGTGCTCATCTCAGACTCCTGTCTGACTTCTGGACCAGCTCCGCTTTCCTTTCCTGTTTCCATCAGAAATTTGAATGTGTAAAATATGACCCAGATGTAAGGACACTGCCACTGAAGAAACCAGGGGGTTCACACGGCCCTGAGACCAGTCTGTATGAGGAGGCACAGAAAACTCCAAATTCAAATCCCCAATCTGCCCCCATCTATCTGAATGAACTGGGCCAAGACACTAATTGAATTAGTATTATGCTCCCTGGCTGTGAGGATTCCCCAAAGTTCTAGCACAGGTCATCTCATTTCTCTTTATCTTTTTTTTTCTCTCTCTCTTGCCCCATTCTTCTCCCACCTCCCCTTTCCCTTTTCCTCTCCTCTCCTTTCTCTTTTCTTTTTCTTTCTTCATTCTTCTTCTTCTTCTTCTCTTCCTTCTCCTCCTCCTCCTGTCTTTCTCAATCTCTGTCTCTTCTTTCTCTTTTCTTTTTTTTCTTTCTTCTCTCTATGTACTTCCCTTCTCTTCTTTCTTTCTTTCTTCCTTTCCTTCTTTCTTTCTTTTCCTCACTCTCTCTTCTCTCTCTGTCCCTGTCTCTTCTCTGTTCTCTTCTCCTTTCTCTTGTCTCTGTCTTTTCTCTCTCTTTTTGTGTGTGTGTTTCTTCTCTCTCTCCTTCTCTGTCTTCTGCTTTTCTCTGACTCTCTTTTCTGTGTCTCTGTAACTTCATCAGTTCCCATGAATTTAACTATCATTTCTGTGTAGATGTCTCCCAAATACACACACACACACACACACACACACACACACACAAACTGCCCTAAGTTTTAGTCCTGGCTCCTTTTCCATAGGGAAAGTTGCCCATGGGACATTTCAAACTGTTTGCCCCAGAAATGGTTTCACTCAATAGATCTAAAACTGACGTCATCATCTTTCCCCCTCAAGCCTCCCCTCTTCCAGACTTCCCTGTTTCTGTCAGAGCCTCACCATCCTTCCGGTGTCTCGGGGCCCTGATCTTGATATTTTCTTGGACTGAATCTTCCCCCTGCTCAGCTCACACATCTCCTCAGTTGCCAAACCTTGCCATTTCTACCTCCACAGTTCTCTTACCCCACCTCTTTCCTCCACTCACTTGGCTCACACAGGCCCTTTTCCCTTCTCCCCTAGATTAGTCTTACCTCACCCTTAGTCATCAAATGGGTATTGCCTCAGACAAATCGAGGCCTGTGAGAGGCCCTAATTTATTCATCTTGACGTTGTCCTGCCATGGGATTCCAATGACCCTGGAGGTGAGAGGGAAACTGATGACTTTGCCTCACTTAAAGAGAATGCACTAAAACGTGAAGACATTAGCCTGCGATGTCATTAGTCCTTTTTGAGAACACAAGATGGACCACAACAAGATTCTTCTAACCGTCTCCTAAGAGGCCTTCTCTGCCTCAAGTCTCTCTCCCCTTCAGTCCCTCTTCTGAAGTGATTTTCCTTAGCCATAAATCTGAGTATGTGACTACCCAACTCAATTAATGTTCTGCTGCCTTAAGACTAAAACACAAAGCCTGTTTAGCTTTTAAAGTCTTTTCAGACCTGCCCTCCCCCCCCTTCTGCCTCCCAAACTCTTCAGTCAAGCAGAACTAGTCTTTTCTGAAAGCATTACAGTTCCCACCTCTAGGTCTTTGCACTGGCTGTGCCTCATGCCTGAAGTGCCCTCCCTCCCTACCTTACCTCATTTCTTTCAATGAGAAGCAGTTTAGACACTGTTGTCTGACCATGTCTTTCCTGAACTCCCAGACGCTGGTGCCCTTCCACCCAGACATCATCATCTTCTTCCTTATCAATCATCAATAGCATTTATTTAGTGCTTTAAGCCTTAAGGCAATGGAATAGTGAGTTTGAGAATTAGCAAATAAGCCAGTCTGATCAGAATGTAGAGTTCATTAAAAGAAAGAACCTGCAAAGATGGGTACTTTATAGTAACAGTGATTTTTAAAAAAGGGGATCTCTGAAAAGCCTCCCTTAAGTAAGAGACTGTCATGGTTAGAACTGGGCTATATCGCTCACTTTGGGGGCTCGGAGTAGATGGGTCCATCAATTTCCCACATTGGATGGAGCAGCCACAGCATCACCCTCAGTTTTGAGAGGCTGTTAATGGATGGGGAGTACTTAGACACCCTCAGATAAAGGAGGTAAAGGTCTCATCGGTACTAGAGGAAGTGTTGCTCAGGAAGTCACAATGAATGTGCTTGGGAAGGAGAGGGGAAGGAGAGGGAAGATTATCACCAATGTGAGAGGGAAGAATATCATCAATATGGCGCATGGTATCCATTGCACCACCTAGCTGTCCATTTGTTCTTGAGTAAGTAGTTGATAATCATTTATTAAGCATTTACTATGTACCGGACATTGTGCTAAGCAATGGGGATATAAATATGAAAGGCCACTTACCCTCAAGGAGCTTATAATTTATTGGGGGGAGACACATAAAGAAAGCTGAAGGGGGCGAGAGCTGGTTGGTGGGGTGAGGAGGAAAGGGGAGCAGAAGCAGGGAAAGGGCCCACCGGCTAACCCCGGCAGATGCACCTGGACCCTCCATCCCTTGCCTTAAGTTTCAAGACGAAGGAGCTAGCAAAAGCTCTTGGCTTGCAGATGAAACGAGCAGATAAAAGCATTGGCAGTCACCCCAGAAATCCCTGCACTGGCAAAAGAAAAAGCCGCATTCTCTCCTTCAGGCCAAATGGAGGAGGCACATGCAGCCTGAGAGGGAGAGGGATGGCCTCCCAGCACCCAGGGCAGGTGATGCAGAGTCAGCAGCAAGGACGGGGCCTTTGGGAAGTGGGCCCGGCAGAGCATCCAGGGGAGCACGCCCGCCCCTGCGTCCCTCTGCTCTCCACCCGGGGCTGCAGGCAGAGGACAGTGTTCTTCCCCACTCCCAAACCCCAGGGGATTATTCAGAGCAGGAGAACTGCAGTCCCCTGGTTAGGAGCCAAGACCTCAGTGCAAGGGGCCTCTCCCCAACCAGCGCCATCCCCGGGATGGAAGGGCAGGCTATGGGGCTTACATCTGCTGCTTCATCTTCTCCCGCTTTCCTCTCTGGGTCTCCCCTATGCTTGTTCAAGCAATATCAAAGGAGTAGAATGACCTCAGATTTAGGGTTAAGGGCTCTGGGTTTGTATCTCACGTCTACCTCCTGCCAGTGCGAAATTTTGTTGTAGCTCAGTTGTGTCTGACTCCCATTAGGAGCTTTCCGAGCAAAGATATTGGAGCGGTCATTTTCTTCTCCAGCTCGTTTTACAGATGAGGAAACTGAGGCAAACCGGGTTAAGTGACTTGTCCAGGGTCACACAGCCATTAAGTATATGAGATTGGAGTTGAACTCAGGTTTTCCTGACTCCAAGCCTGTTTGCGCTCTATCCACTGCACCCTCTAGCTGTCCATTTGCTCTCGAGTAAGTCAATTCAGTAGTTGATAATCATTTATTAAGCACTTACTATGTACCAGGCATTGTGCTAAGCATTGGGGATATAAATATGAAAAAGAAATGCAGGAATTACCCTCAAGGAGCTTATAATTTATGGGGGAAAAGACACATTAAAGAAAGCTGAAAAGGGGCGAGGATTGGGGACTTGGTAGAGAAGTAGAAGAAATCCAAAAATGAACGCATCTCGGAGGGAAATGAGGGGACTTCTCTCCTGGTTCCCCTCCTTAAAAGGAAGTTGAGGATTTTATAATTCCATTCCCTTCCCCCATTGGAGGGGCAGAGGGCACTGATGAGCTGTACATACCAAGGCTGATTAGCTTTTGCAAAATGATGATTTCCCAGTGATGAGGTTATTGGAGGCATGGTGGAAAAGCCAAAGATTTCCAAATTAACTCACTCCTCCGGGTCTCAGTTTCCTTTTCTGTATTTTTGTAGAAAATGCATTAAGCTTGAGCCCATTTTCCCTAGAGAATGAGGCACCCTAAGGGAGAATGTGCCCTCCCCACTCATGTGATGGGAAGAAAAGTTTGCACTTTTGTACTTGGAATTACACATCCCTTTGGAAAAGCTAATTGATGTTAATTGCTTAAATTGAATTAAGACATTAATCACTGGCATCGAACACTGGTACTATTGGTAGGAACATGCCAGAATGGGAGTTCAAGTCAAAAGCACTAGAGAGATTCCCTACCTCCCCAAGGACACCCCGAGATCCCTGAGGGGAGCTGCAGCCTTCCTTGAGCCAGAGTAGTGACCCATCCCCACATTTGAGAAGGAAGGAGTTAGATCTGAGGACCTGAGGTACTTTCCAGTTCTAGAGCTATGATTTGGGGAATATTATTTGTTTCCACTGATCCGGCACTATTGTAGATATTTAGGCATCCAGGGGATGCGAAGGCAAATAAGATGTAATCTCTGTCCCTGAGAAGTCGCACTCCAGGACCCGGGAAGATAAGATGGAGTATACCTGTGTCAAAAGTTCATTTGTAATCTGCACCTTGGGCGGAATAGCCTCTGAAGGCCAGTCCTTGCAGCATGCAGAATATTCCCTGCCTGGTTTCCGTCCAAACAACCAAACGGATGACTCAGGGGTTGGTATTATAGGATAAAGAAACGTCTTCTAATTGGCCTCCGAGCCAGAAAAATGATGACTCAGAGCCTGCTGAGTAAGCATCCAGAATGGAAGACCCGTCCTTTGTCTTTTGTCTCTTTCCTTTGCAGTTTCCAGGAGGAGGCAGGACGGCCCCCCTGAGACCGGGCCAGGGGGAAGGGCACCTGCCCCTCTCCAACCCAGACCTAACGGCCATGAGCACATGGCTGCTTGCATTTTTTGGGTCTATTTCCCCCCTGATATTAGGAGGATGAGTGTTCTAAGAGGAAAGTATCAGTTGACCTTATTGAGGCCGAGAACCCAATGGTCCCATCAGAAATCCCAGAGGTAACCAGAGCTAAATGGTGACATGGCAGTAATGGGCCGAATGGCAGGAAGCTACCCAAGGGAACTACCCACAGACACTTAGAGAGAGACATGGAGGCAGAGGCAGCTTCAGGGACATCCGGTGACCCTTGGAGAGGTACTGGCTGTGGACTCACCACAGGCAATGGCTGTCAGGGTCCGTAGGAGCTGTCCACCCAAAAGGGAGCTCTCCCTGAGGGGAACCTAAGCATTCCTGGATGTGGCTCTCTTCAGCAATGAGATGATTCAACCCAGTTCCAGGAATGAAAAGAGCCATTTACACCCAGAGAGAGAACCATGGGAACAGAGGGTGGATCACAACATGGCATTTCCACTCTTTGGGTTATTGATTGCTTGCCTTTGTGTTTTCCTTCTCAGGGATGTTTCTTTCTTTCCAGATCCGATTTTTCTTGTGCAATAAGATAACTGTATAAATATGTGTACATATATTGGATTTAATATATAATTTAACATATTTAATATATATTAGACTACTTGCCACAAAGGGGAGGGGATGGAGAGAAGGGAAAAAGTTGGAACAGAAGGTTTTGCAAGGGTCAGTGTTAGAAAAATTACCCATATGTATGTTCTATAAATAAAAATCTGTTTTTAAAAAAAAAAAAAAGTATTCCCTGGAAGGAGACTGGAGCTGTAAGGTAACTCTCTGTCCCACATCTTCTCTACTAATGTAGCTCATCATGTTTGGACTTTAAGCTTGAGTCCACTCTCCCCAGGGACAGTGTGTGTGTGTGTGTGTGTGTGTGTGTGTGTGTGTGTGTGTGTAAGGGGCAACTGTATTCCAGGTTTGAGGGCAACATCTTGTAAAAACCATTATCACTTTCCCAATGAAATTCCCAGTAAATCCCTTTTCTTTTTTAAATGTTACAGTAACTTTTTTTATATTTAATTATCATCATTCTCAATTACATGTAAAGGAAAATTTTAAACTTTTTTTTAATCTAAGTTCCATATTTTTTCCCTTCCTTCTGCCCTCCCCACCTCCTTAAGAAAGCAAGATTTAAAGAACATTTAGAAAAAGATTAGAGGGGCTTGGTCGTGAAGAGTTTTAAATGTTCTATAGAAACATTCATATTGGATCCCGGAGTTGATGAAGAGCCCCTGGAGTAAGGCAAAGGGTGGTCAAACCTGCATTTTAGGAAAATCACCTTGAGGCTCTAGAAAATCAGTGAGAGCCTGAACTAGACTCATATGCTCAACCAAAAATTAGCATAAAGTACTTCTCCAAATAGTATGTAACTCATCTAGAAAATAGATTATACATGTGCAGTCACGCAAAATATTTAGCCATTAAACCCCTTTTCTGGAAGTTACTGAGGACAACTGGCTGATTGTCGATGGAGAGCACACCACTGGGGACTTGTTAATAAAAGTTAATAACAATTAATAAAAATAATAATAATAATAAAATAAAAGTTAATTTAAAAGTTAATAAAAAAAATCACAGTCCCCTAGAATCAGCTTGTGATCAGTAGTCAGCCTCTTCTCTAGGGATTCAAACCTGTGTCTGGCTAGGGGAGTGGTAGCAGAGGGGTACTATTTATGTAAGGCAGGGGTGTTATTGCTGCACTTTGCTTTACAAACTGGATGTTCTTGAGAAGGGCTATTGAAAAGCTAATTTCCTGATGCTCGTTATCATTAACTCATTAGTTTATTAAAAATTCTAGACTTTCAGATGAGTTACATATTACCTGGGGAAGTATCTTCTCCTAATTTCTGATTGGCCATGCGGGACTAGTTCAGGCTCTCACTAATTCTGGTCTAGGAACAATTTCCCAGACTGCCTCAGGTCCATTCTCTACAATGCTGCCCAGGGGATTTTCCTAAAATGCAGGTTTGACCAAGTGAATTCATTTGCTAAATACTCCAGGGACTCTCTAGTACCTATAGCATCCTATATAAATATCTCTGTTGAATATTTAAACTCTTTCACAGCCAGGACCCTAACTCCATCTCTAGTCTTCTTCTATATTAGTCCCTATCCCAAACTGAACAATCTAGCCCTGGAACTCTATTTACTATTCCTTACGTACCAAGATCATCTCCCACAGCCAAACCTTTGCCTTGGCTGTATCCCCTGCCTAAAATATACTCCCTTCAACTCATATACTTCCTCCCTCCCTTCCTTCAACACATACCTCTACATGAAGTTTTCCTATTCCTCTCAGATGCCAGTACCATCCTTCCCAAAGTACCTTGTATTTAACTTTTTTGTTTTTACATTCTAAGTATGTATCTTTGCAATATTTTTTCATTTATTTATTCACATCATGCACATATTTAAATATTAATGTCTCCTCTTCCCCAGTAGGCAGCAAGATCCTTGAGTTCAGAGATTATTTCATTTATTTCTCTGTATCCATAGGATTTAGCATTGTGCCTTACACATAGTAGGGGCTTAATAAATATTTATTTTATTGGTTGATTAACTGATTGATCTTATTATTGTTCTCAAAGAACTTCTATCATTGTGAACTGTGTTTTCTTGAGTCCCAGGGAAGGATTAAGTGCCAAGATTACACAGGTAGCTAAGTGGCAAAATCAGAATTTGAATTCAGGTTCCAGGATATTAAATCTGGCCCTTCAAGTACTGCATTTTCCCCCAATGATATGATTAGAGCCAGAGGAGTTGGATGACCTTTGAGAGCTTCACTTTCTTCATCTGTAAAAATGACAAATCAGGAGATTTCTAGGACCCTTTCATTTCTGAAGCTATAATTCTATATTATCAGGGTTAAGAAAATGATGTCACTTGGTAGGCTGAAAACTCCCACACAGTTGGCATTTGGTAGATTTTTAAACTTAATTTGGTTCTATTCTTTCTTGACTGTGTAGCCTGCAGGGAAGAACAGCCTTGTCCTCTCTGCAGAGCTATAATGATATCACAGGAGATAAATCATGGACATGAAGGGAGCATCTACTCCATCTAGTATCTAGATGGTGTGGGTATTCACAATCCAATCTCTGACTACTCTTCAGCCAGCACACTATCATCCATCCCGACACCTCCCTTCTTTCATTGTACTCTGGTGTCCCCAATCCATTTTGATTCTTTATAAGTTCAAAAGATTCAATTTAGGACTGGAAGGAAACTTCATAAAAATCTGTTTAAAGAATATCAATGATGGGGAACCTTCTACCTCCCAGAGCTGCAACTGGGGTAAGGCAACTGAGGCTTTTCTCTAGGGTACTGACATTTAAAGGGGGTTGATAGAGCTTTCATGTCTTCAGCAGTGCGGAAGCAACTGAGCTTAGCATCCAATGGGCAAGAATAATTCATCAAAACCAGAAAACTGCAGGACAGGCCATGCCTGAAGTGACCTTCTTCATTTGCACCCATTTCTCAGCCTTTACTGTATGTTTTGTGCCACTTATTCTAGGTATGACGGATAATTATAATTCTGCTGCTTCAGAAAGCATCTCATTACACATTGGGATGACTCTAATTGTTAGAAGGCTTTTCTTGACATCAAGTTGAAATATTTGAGGCAGCTAAATGACACAGTTGAGTCAAGAAGATCTACTTTCAAACCTTGCCTCAAACATCAACTAACTGCGTGACCTTGGGTAAATGACTTACCCTTTCTCAGCCTTAGTTTCCCTAATTGTAAAAAATTAAGATAATAATAGCACTTACCTCATAGGGTTGTTGTGAGAGTCAGATATAAAGAGCCTGACACATTGCTTGACACAAAGTAGGTGTTTAATAGATGTTTATTTCATTCACACCTTTTTGTGACTTTCATCCCTGGCTCTTGGTTCTGCCTTGTAGGATTAGGCAGAACAAAGCTAATCCCTCCTCCATATCATAGTCCTTGAAATTTGAAGACATTACCATCTCCCCCCCATCTCCCCCCCACTTCCTAAGTTATTTCTTCTCTAATGCTTCCAATTAAGTCTTATGCAAGTTGGCCCCCAATTGCAAGTTCTTGCAACCATTGGGATCTGCATTTTACAAATGAGGAAACTGAGGTTCAGGATAGTGAAATGTCTCTGTATTCCTCCCTAGAACCAAGTATTACAATGGAGAAAGCTCAAGCAATAACACCCGTGGTCCCTCATTTAGATTTCAGGAGAGACTTAATGTACATGCTCAAGATTGAGTGATGGCAAGAATTCTGGCCCTTAAAAGTGCACTGAATTCAGGGAATCATCCCTTCCTCCCAGCCTTGTCGTATACAAATTTGACAAACAGGCTATCTGTCTATTTAATCCAGTGGCTGGCAGCTCTCTGGTATTTCCCAGTGCAAATCTGCCCTAAGGAGATCATATTATTGAACAGTGATATCAATATGCAATGTGTCTCCTCCTCCACATGGAAAATAATTTGAAAATGAGAGAATGCTTCATGTTCACTCTTTTACATGACTTTTAAGAAATATACTCTACACTTTTCCAGTGATATCGCAAGCCTTCTTTGTTTTCTCCATGTCATTAGATGAACCAGGAAAATGAACTTTCTTACAAGTCATTCCCCGACCATTTCTAGTCATATGAAAAAATGTTCTACATGAGAGAAATATGAATTAAGACAACTCTGAGGTACCACTACACACCGCTGAGATTGGCTAAGATGACAGGAAAAGATAATGATGAATGTTGGAGGGAATATGGGAAAAATCAGGATAGTAATACATCGTTGGTGTATTTTGGAGACTAATTTGGAACTATACCCAAAAGGTATAAGTATATATATATATCATAACTTATTTAGCCATTCCCTTTGCATACCCTTTGACCCAGCAGTGTTTCTACTGGGCCTGTATCCCAAAGAGATCATAAAAGAGGGAAAAGGAGTCACATGTGCAAAATGTTTGTGGCAGCCCTTTTTGTAATGGCAAGAAACTAGAAAATGAATGGATGCCCAACAATTAGAGAATGGCTAAATAAGTTATGATATATGAATGTTATTGAATATTATTGTTCTATAAAAAATGACCAACAGGATGATTTCAGGGAGGCCTGGAGAGACTTCCATGAACTGATGCTGAGCAAAATGAGCAGAACCAGGAGATCATTGTACAGAACAACAAGAAAGTTATGTGATGATCAGCTCTGATGGATGTGGCTCTTTCAACAAATGAGACAATTCAGACCAGTTTCCAATGGTCTTGTGATGGAGAGAGCCGTCTGTAACCAGAGAGAGGCCTGTGGGAACTGAGTATGGACCACAACATAGCATTTTCACCTTTTTGTTATTGTTGTTTGCATTTTGTTTTCTTTCTCGTTTCTCCCTTTTTGATTGATTTTCTTACACAGCATAATAATTGTGAAAATATGTATAAGAGAATTGCATATGTTTAACATATATTAGATTATTTGCTGTCTAAGGAAGGGATAGAAGAAGGAGGGATAAAAAAATTTGGAATACAAGGTTTTACATGGGTGAATATTGGAAATTATATGTGCATGTATTTTGAAAATAAAAAGCTAAAAAAAGAAAATGAACTTCTTTTATTTAGTGAACAAAGAAAGAAGAGGCTAAGGAATAGGATTCCAGTCAGCACTGGGGAAAGAGGGCATTGGAACTCTTATTTTTCCAATAAAATGTGAAGTATGAGGGGGAAAAAAGAATTCTGGCCGGTGAAGTGTTGAGTGTGGATGTCATGGCCTCCCCTGGTCACTAACCACCTGCTTACTGTTTTTGGTCTTCTCACCTGTCCCTCAGCTCTTTTATCTACTCACTTTATATTTGTGTAGAAGAAATTGCATCTGCAACTAGAGTAGTAGGAAACAAGATGGCATACCAGTTGAGCAATAGGCAGAAGTTGCAGAAGGGAAAATGAAGCTTAATCTAAGGAAACTTCCTGTTAGAGCTGTGTCAGAGTGGAACATTCAACCTTAGGATTTAAAACTTTAACTAGAAAAGAGTAAGAAGGGGACAGCAGATAGAACACCAGTCCTGATGTCAGGAGGACCTGAGTTCAAATCTGACCTCAGACACTTAAGATTTCTTAGCTGTATGACCCTAGCCAAAAAAAAAAAAAAAATTAAGAAGGACCCTGTCCCAGGGTACTACCATGGAAGTGTGTGTTTCATGGAATCATGGATTCCCCAGGATTAATCCTATCCTAGGGCATCCATTGTTCTTGTAGAGACTACCTCCCCAGGGATGGCTGGCCCAGGGTCCTATCACCCCTTTATGGTGACAGGCAGTGAGAGGCAGACCCCTTCTCTAGCCCCACTGGGCCCATAATGGGATATTCTGTTGTAACACCATTCAAATGACCCCCTAATAACATATTCACATGTGTGCGCGCAGGTGTATGGTGTATATATGTTGTATTCCTATACATCTTTGTGTCTATACACATGTATACATATACATACATGTACATAAAGACATACATTCATGCATATATACCTGCTCATACATACATACCGAGCATATCCTTTTAAAATTTAATCTGAATTATTAGCTTTGCTCTCCTTCATTTTAACTCTAAACCCTCAACAAAACAAAAAGTCAAATCCGATTTGTGCCAATTTCTGAGGTGTAAATTCTCACACTGAAAATTTAATAAGCTCACTCCAGTCATCCTTACCCTCACTCAACGTTGTTCCCTGGCTAAAAATGTTTCTATTGATAGCTCTATTGGGAGGCAATGAGCTCCCCGTCACTAGAAGCCTTTAAACACAGGCTGGGTAACCATTGGCTGGATGTGTTGTAGAGGTAATCCTCATTCAGTATGGATTAGCATCCTCTGATGTCCCTCGATCATTCGACAATCATTTAAAAGCCTCCTCTATGCTTGGAACTCTCCGGGTTATCAGGGAGATAGAGACAACATCGCAAAGCATACTGGCCCTCAAGGAGCTTACACCCTAGCCGGAGAAACAATATGTACATGTATAAGGCATGAAGCCAATGAACTGATCTAAGGAAACTAGAGCTGTGTCTGAGTGGAATGGGCAACTTTAGGATACAAAGGATTACTTTTGTGGGCACCCCACTGCTATCCAGCTGCCCTCAGTCTCTTGCAGGGAGCTTAACCACCTATGAATCAGTGACCTGCTTTTAAGTCTTGGAAGCATGAGAAATGTATAGGTTTAATTCTCTTAAAAGGATTTTTAAATTAAATTAAATTTATTTCTTATTTAATTTTTAAAATTTATTTTAAACTCCTAATTTAATTTAATTTTATTCATTTGTTTTTATTTTTTATTTATTAATTTTTGTTTTTATTTGTTTAATTTATTTAAAAATGTTCATTCATTATTTTTAAATTTTGATTTCAACTTTAGATTTGGTTTAGAAACTAAGCGCTGGCTTTGCTTACGTGGGGAGGGAAGACCCGAAGAAGTTCCAAATCTCATTGCAAGATTGTTTCTCATGCTTTTCAAAGACCACAGGCAGATGGTAAAGTATCCATAACTCTTAGCTGTAGATGGTCAGTCATCTGAGGTTCAAAGAATCTTCAGCTTCAGCTAGACATTATCAGAAATAGTCAGGGTTTCTTTCTACGATCAACCCCAACATGCTGTCACTACACCAAAATGCAAATGTCAGGCAAAAAACCATGGCAAGTAACTGGATTTGGAATCCCTGCTGGTTCCATTTGGGTAGCCTTGGATACATAATTTCCCCTTTCCAGCCTCAGCGTTCTCATCCTGCCTTTGAGGATGCCTAGAATGCACTCTCCCTTCCCTTCTGCCTCCCAGAAGCCCTAGCTTCCCTGAAGGCTCAGCTCATGTGTCACATCCAAAAGAAACCTTTTCTGATTCCCTTAGTCATGAGTGACCTTTCCTTCTTCCTCCTTCATTTCCCAATTGGATGGAATACAACAAGGACCTGTATATACATATTCAATTTCGCTGGGCTGGGCAATGGATGTCCCAATGTACTAATAATATTATTCAGTGTACATAAGCTGTTATCAGCATATGGGATCTTAGAGGATCATAGATCCCTGAGATAAACAACTGGCTTAACAATAGAGTCCACACTTCCCCACACCCCGAAAAACCTGATAAGTTTTTAAGTTTAATTTGAGTTGTTTACAATTTCTCCATCACTTTCTTGAGTCTAGACAATCAACAAAACAATGACTCAAGCTCTGATTTCCACAGTGAATTTAACTATCAGCTTTCCTTGAAGAAAATTCCAGAACACCCATGGTGATTATCTAGTTCAAGCTCTAGATTTGGGACCCAAGGAAAAATGAGTTACAATCCTGCCTCTGACACTTATTAAAGGATCATAGATTTGGAATTGGAAAAGCTGTCATCAGCTCTTATTTTATAGAGACCTCCAGAGAGAAGTAATTTGTCTAAGGAAACAAGTCAGGATCAGAACTCAGGTCCTCAGACCCTCCTTTATCCCCCAAATCTAGTCTATCTTCTATTGTACTATAGTGGAAATTCATTCTTTCCAAACAGGCCCTAAAGATTGCCCCCCCCAAAAAAAGCCTGAAGCTAGATTCAAATAAAGATGCAATTGGGGGTGACAAGAAAGTGTAAACAAGGTTCTAATTAAATAATGTGCTAATTGTTCTCCCTGCACTCAGACTTTTTTAAAGGGTTCCTTCTCTAGGTTAATAGTCAAAGGTGATTCAAAGTGTAGAGAGGGAGGAGAAGGGAAGCAGATATGGATTGTATCTCTCTTGGCTCCTGGAACAGCTGGAATTATCCAGCAGAATACAAGAGGCCCTGCTCAGTCAGTCAAAATTAAGAGCCTACTATGTGCCAGTCATTGTACTAAGTACTGAGATACAAAGAAAGACGAGAGGCAGTCTCTGCCTTCCAGAAGTTTCCAATCTAATTGGGGAAGACGGTACAGAAAAGGAGAGCCATGTTGGAGAAATCCAGAGGTGCAGCTGGGATGGGTGCACCTGTAGAGATGGCTGACCTGGGCTCCCTCCTTAGGGAGATTCTGCAAGGAAAGCTCTCTGCCCTCCTGTTAGAAGGAAGAAGGACTCCAGGAGCACAGGCTACTGAGGAGTTCCAGGGTTGATGGGATCTTATGGAATGACAAGGTTCTTGGGGCTCAATGAGGAAAATGAAATAGATGACTCATGGGGGAGTCCCAGGGAACTACTGAGTAACACAGAAGCCAGATAAGAAGCATAGTCACTGAGCACTGCATGAGCCCCTCTGGCTGAGAAATCTAAGGGTTCAGAATGGAAGGACCTCAGACCTCTTTTCAATTCATGTCTACTTGTAATTTTTAGAAGCATCCATCCTACCTTTCAGCAGAGAAGTTAGACTGGGCAACAACTGGATTGTCAACTTGGACTTTTACAATTCAGAAATCAGCAAACCAGGGCTCGATTGATTCTTTTGTTAATTGTCTAAATTTAACAAAGTGGCAGAAAAAATGTCGATGACACAAATTGAACTTAAAAGTGTATCCTGCCTACATTTTCCTCTAGAGAGCTGATTGTTAAATATTCACCAGTATACCCTTAACCAGAATCAGACATACATTTTCAGTCATAGTTAATGTGTTGATATTTTTGGCATGGTATTTATTGTTACAAGGGTGGATTTTATGGCAGGATGACAGAATCATTGACAAGTGTCTATACTTTCTTTTTTTCTGGTGGAGTAATTGGGGTTAAGTGACTTGCCCAGGTTACACAGCTAGGAAGTATGAAGTGTCTGAGGTTGGGTTTTAACTCATATTCTCCTGATTTCAGGGTTGGGATTCTATCCGCTGCACCATCTAGCTGCCTCTCATTTTTAAGGGGGAAAAATAAAACAAAGAAAGAATCTCACTCATCCCTGTCCTTTTACTTGTTAGATTCCTCACAAACATACAAATTGGACTTTTTCTCTTCTATGATCAGTGCTAAGGATTCAATTCATTTTTACCTAAAAGATTGTTAGAAGAGAAACACTCAGTGCAATGCAAATTGGAATTGGCCTCTGAGGACCTCAGTTCAAATTCTACCCATACCATTTATTACCTAATGACTTTACCCTTCTGGGTCAGTTTCCTGCTTTGTAAAGTGAGGAGGCTGGACCAAATAGCTTCTAATTTTTCTTCCAATCCTATGAACACAATTGTTCTGTTGATTATGTTTTCAGATACAAAAAAAACCAGTCTATTAAGTTTTAATTTGGATTTAGAGGGGATAGAGTAGTAGAGGATATGGATTCTCACAAATGTCCTGGAGCTTTGAAGGAATCCCAATATTCTTTCTGGGTGGAAGTGGGGAGGAGGGGAAAAGGGTCTAGGAGGTAAAAAATATGTTTATAATAATATTAAGATGTTTTCATTTTTAATATGGTAAATGTTGATTATTCTACAAAAACAAAAACTCTTTGGGGAGAAGGTCCTCAGTAATTTTTAAGAGTATGAAGAGATCAAAAAGTTTAAGAATTTCTAGTATAGAGGATAAACTACAGGAGTTGGACTCAAGAACCAAGATTGAATCCCAACACCTCTAAATATTATGTGACAGTGAGTAAATCACTTAAACTCAATTTACTCACAGACTTCTCACTTGGAAGTATACTTTCCTAATGGGGAAAAAGAGTACATAAAAGAAAATTGAAAAGTAGGTAGTGGGGAGACAGGGAAATGAAACTGAGGACATGATAAAGAAAGTCCAGGAAGAGTCAACTGTTTAACCTAGAGAGGAATAGTTGACCTGGGAGTCCCCTCCCAAAAAAAAAAAAAAAAAAAAAAAGAAGGGAGAAAAAGCCAATCAGAAGGAGAAGCTTTCAGGCACAAAATGGTCAAGTAGAGATAGCCAGCTCTCTGAAAGGCATTGAGAGATTGGCAGTCCCATCCTGAATCTTTCCCTTCAGGTTTGGATGAAATATATTATAATGGGGGAATTTGATTGTGCCATTCTCTAACTCTGACCAGAGAAGAAAGACAAACAGCAGTATCATCCAGTGATTAAATATGTATCGATATTAGAGTCAGAAAAAAATTCGAATCTTACCTCAGCCCCCTACTAACTGTGTGACCCTGGGCGAGCCTAATCCATAAAATGAGAGAGGTGGAATTAATGGCCTCTAAATCTATGGTGTCTGGTAGCCCAAGATGGATGGATTTTGGAAAGGACAGAAAAGGAGACATTTATTAAGTGCCTACTATGTGTCAGGCGGCTAGGTGGCGCTATAGTGTCTGAAATAAGAAAGATCCATCTTTCTGAGTTCAAATCTGAATTCAGACATTAGCTGTGTGATCCTGGGCAAGTCACTTAACTCCACTCGCCTCAGCAAAAACCAACAAACAAACAGCAACAAAACTAGAATCACAAAAAATGAGACATGATCAAATTGATTAAACAGCCACAAAGTGTCAGATGCTGTGCAAGCCCATTACCAACATTATCTCAGGAAACTAAAGGACACAAGAAGATGTATTAGGACAATTGTAGAGCTGGAACAGAAAGGGACCTCAGAAGCCATCTTGTCCAACTTCCATTCTATAGACGAGGAAACTGAGGCCCCTGGCAGAGATGGGATTGAGCTCAAGATCTCTGCTGTCAGAATCAATGTTCTTCCCATCATGTCAGCCTGGTTGCTGAACTGGCTCCTGTGGGTGGCAATTCCAGCCTATTAATAAGGTAGTAACAATGGAATTAGGGAACGATCCGATTTAAATGCAAGAAATGAAATGGACAGAATCCGGTAATTGATCAAACGTGAGAAGTGAGGGAGAAGGAGGAAGCAGGAGAAGTCTAACGTGTTAGCAGTACAGAAGTAAATAGATTCAGCGAATAAATAAACGCATGGAGAAGTCACATAAATAGGTAGCTGGCAGATCTCACGGCAGATAAACTATTTTCCAAATGTAAAAAGTCTGCTTTGGAGAGTGCAAGGCAATCTAGGCAGGCTTTCAGGCTAGGCAGGAGAAGCATTTCAAATGCTGTGAATCCAGGGTTTTTTCAATTATACAAGTGATATCTAAGTCATTTAACGCCCCATCTTCCAACGGTATCTGATGAACCAGCTGTGAAGTCATGGGTACCAGGATCACTACATCCCTAATTAGCAGAGAAGAACAGCCCGAGGGGCTCAGAGCCTAAACTGGGGTAAACCAAGACTTGGGGGGGGGAGTCTTTGTGGTTGAGATCTATTCAAGGCTGGAGCCTGCAGGCCTCTGCCCCTCTCCTGGGTGTCTGTGGTTTTCTGTGGGTGGAGAAAAGGGTTTGGTCATCACAGGCTGCTTTACTCATCTTGAGAGAAAAGCCACCCATGATGTCTATAACTTTCTACAATCCTTTGTGAATGGGGGAGGTGAGGAGGGAGAAGGAGAGAGGGTTAATAATCCAGATGTTTTGCTTTTTAAAGGAGATTTTTCAAATATACACTCAATACACAAACACTTGTGTGTGTGTGTGTGTGTGTGTGTGTGTGTGTGTGTGTGTGTGTGTGATTTAAGAGACATGGCATTTCATAGCTAAGAGGGTTTACTAGAACTTATTTAGGCCATCTCTCTCTGGCTCCAGGAAGGTCTGGGCCTTGTCATCCAAAAGGTGTTTGCCCTGCTTTTAAGTGGTGATGAGAGTCTGGAACCAAAAGGAGGGAAACCGTGGCAATATTTAACAAACCTTTGGTTAGGACACTTTCTTTTAGATTAATTGAGATTTTTCCAACAACTTTCAATGAAAGAGGAGGGGATGGGAAGAGAGGAGTAGAAAAGGATGACTGTGTGGTTTGTAAGCCATCCAGCACCCACCCACCCCCTTTCCAGTTTCTTCTTATGTGTTATTTTCACCCAATTAGATCATGAACTTTTTCAGGAGAGAGACTATCCTTGGCCTTTCCTTGTATTCCCATGCTCAACACAGCACCTGGCACATAGTAGGTGCCTGATACACGTTTATTTTCTGACTGATTTACCATCAGAAGCTAAAAGAGGAAAATATCTGATTCACATCTGCCTTGCTTATAGGCCAGCTTTGGGATGGAGATTTGGGAGCCAGCCCGCCCACATATGTCTGGGTAAGGTCTGTCAGAGCTGTGCGAGGCATGTCAGAACCAAGACGAATCTGGGAGCCAAAAAAAAAAAAAAAATCACATTTCTTTTTCTTAAAAAAAATTGTTTTATTGCAAACTTTTGTTTTTATATCACAGTCATTTTTAGGCATTAAACACCACCCCACCCTCTCTTCTGCTGTTGTATTTCCGATGAGTGAGAACTAAGGATAGTTGTCCTATTAGCTCAGTTGGTAGTCAGACAGAAATTCTTATCCTGGAGTTCAGGGGCTGCCAATTAATTAGATCAGTAACTTCTCAGATTTGAAGAGCTCCCTCGACTTGAAGGGGAGAAATTATGCCTTTATTTCAGTATCATGGTTTCCTTTGTACTCCTATAAATTTTATTTTATTCATTTAAAAGCCTGATTCTCAGAAGGAATCCATAAGCTTCCTTAGACTACCAGTAAGGGAAGATGGAGAACTGTGGGCAAGAGAAATCCAGTCAACCAATATTTATTAACATGCCTCCTTATTAATGATACCTTCTATGCGTCAGGCTCTTTGTTAGAATATAACAAATAGATGAATATAAAATATAACAAAATAATAAATATAAATATAACAAATATACTTGAATATAAAAGTGAAGTTTATAGAGAAAGTTCTTTAGGAACTTTCATTCTTCAAGTGGATATAATAAGGACAGAGATAATCCTATATATGTATATACATATGTGTATATTGTATCTACTACTAATATTATCTCATTTCATCCTCACAATAACTCTGAGAGGTAGGGATCATCATTTTCCCCATTTTCAGTTGCAGAAATGCAAGAGGTTAAATGACAAGTGCTGATTTATCCAACTAATCAGGATCTGAGTTAGGTTTTCCAGGTTTTCCAGGCTCCGAGGCCCAGGGCTATAACTACTACACCACCCTGATGCTTTTTAAGTTCCTTCTCAGTCAGGAGGATGTGGGAGCCAGCTGATCATTAAAATTTCAGTGTGAGCCTTTATGTCTTAGAAATCAGCGAGTGCTACAAATAACTTCATTTATTGTTCTATTGATTATTTAGACTTAAAAAAGTGATGGAGAAAATGTTTATGATGCTGATTAAACTAAAAAGTGTGCCGTGAATATATCTCCCTCCCGCCTCCCCAAACATGGTTATTAATCAGGGACCAGCACACCCCAGCTTCCAGTTTTATGATCCTATGAACATGAGCCATCTTTATTCCCTGTTCATTGATTTTTAGTAGGGGAATGAATGTTTGGTGATCACAATAGTGGTCAGAATAGCTGGCACTTATCTGGATTTTTAGATATATTCACAGAGAGGAATTGGCATGTGGTTCATAGAAAGCTAGCCTCAGAGTCAGGTCCATAGAGAGCTAGCTGGGGCAGCTAGGTGGTGCAGTGGATAGAACACCATCCCTGAAGTCAGGACTGAGTTCAAATGTGACCTCAGACACTTAACACTTCCTAGCTATGTGACCCTGGGCAAGTCACATAACCTCATTGCCTCATTGAGGGAGAAAGAAAGAAACAAACAAAGAAAGAAAGAAAGAAAGAAAGAAAAAGAAAGAAAAAAAGAAAGAAAAAGAAAGAAAGAAAGAAAGAAAGAAGAAAGAAAGAAAAGAAAGAAAGAAAGAAAGAAAGAAAGAAAGAAAAAGAAAGAAAAGAAAGAAAGAAAAAGAAAGAAAGGAAGAAAGAAAAAAAGAAAGAAAGAAGCACCTTGGAATCAGATTCATAGAGGGTTAACCTTAGAGTCAAGGAAACCTAAGTTCAAGTTTCCCTTAAATGGTACTATATGTATGATTTGGGGCAAACCAAGTAACTTCTTAGGGACCCAGGAAATCCTCTGAAACCAAAAAGTGCCCATCTACCTGAATAGAGGGAGTTTCCTTCACTGAGAATTTCTTTGGCCACTAAAATCACAGGTTCCATCCTATCCTTTCATCCATTACTTCATTTGAGCTTTAGGATGACCAGCGACAGTAAAGCCCAGAGGTATGATTCTCTCATTTTACAGATAAGTAAATTGAGCTTGGGGAAAGGGGAAGTCGCCTGTCCATGGTGTGACGATCATAAGGAAGATTTAAACCGGGCGTTCAGCACTCTGCCCCCATTGTACTACACATAATGAGTGAGGTAGTGTGATGCAGTAGAGACAATGCTTGAAGGCCTGGGAATGAATCCATCTACTGGCTATGGAATCTTGAACCACTTAATTCTTGCTGGGTCACAGTTTGCTCATCTGTAAAATAGGACAATAATGTCATCTACCCTGTAAGGTAGTTAGGAGGATCAAATAAAGTAATGTGCATAAAGCTTTGGAAACTTTAAGGCCAAATGTAAATGTGAGCCACAATTAGAATCTGCAGTGTGCTTGCCTCCAGCAATAGGTATTCAGCCAAGCTGCCTCTGTGGGTAAAATGTGGGACACTGAGACCCCTTGTTCTGCCTAAGGAGCATTCTTCAGCACCCTCAGGAAGGTCCCAGTGAATGAAATTTATTAGCTGCCTGTCATTCTGCTTTGTACCGGGAAGCAAGGCATAGAGAATATATCATGGCCAGAGTCCAGCAGGTTCCCAAGGCAAAGACACAGCTAATGAAGTCCGAGATGGTCATTTGAACTCGGATCTTCTAGCCAAGCAGGGCTGTCTTTCCGAGTCGGGAAATTCACATTATGGTGTCTGTGGAGATAGAGATGGGATGAACAGAAGTAGAAAGCTGTTTGAGAGAAAACAACTCTTGGATGGTAAAAATAATAATAATAATAAAATTTTTTTTAAAAACTTCCATTGAAAGGTTCATTAAGTGTGACCTCCTGAAAAGGGCACTAGCTTTAAAAGCAAATGATCAGGGTTCCGAGCCTGACTCTCCCCTTTTCTTCTTGTGTGATATTGGATAAATCGCTTTGCCTCAGTTTTCTCATCTTTAAAATGGGAACCTTTAACTGGATGGACTATGACATCTCTTTCAATTCTAAATCTGTGATTATGATACTAGTTTCCAAAAAAAAACCAACCAAAAACCGGGGACAATGAAAAGGTTTCACAAAGTCATAAGATTTAAAGCTGGAAAAAAAAACTTAGAAAAAATCAGTTCTTCACCTCTTCAAAACATACCATTTTATAGATGATGAAACCAAGGGGCAGAGAAATATAAATGATTTGCTTAGCTTTCCCCAGTGGTAATGGCTGAGTCTAGATTAGAATCCAGATCCCCTGAGCCCAGAGTCACAGCTGGGTCCCCACCATGATGATACTGCTGATCCTCTCCGGGTCTTGGATAAGGTCTTCATTAAGATCTTAAAAAAAAACATTTGTTCTCCTTCCTCCTTGGCAAAAATATATGAACTCATCGGGTGAGTGGTTTAAAAAAAATCGTGTTAATATTTTTGATTAGTGCATCACCATTTCCAAATTGATTCCTTCCCCTCCTGTAACCAGAGAGCCATCTCTTGTACTAAGAATTTATAGGAACAAGAAAAAAGAAATCACAGTTCAGCAGAACTCTGTCTGGCAATATAGACCGCTTTCCACCTTCATCGTCCCCACCTCTGCAGAGATCAGGCATGTTTTTAAATCAACTTTATAGAAGAGCAAACTCTGGGGTGGAGCCGAGAAGCAATTTTATCCAAGGTTGCATTGAAAGAGGCCTCTGGATGACAGCCCTGTTCTCTCCCTTTTGGGGTTCCCAGAATTCATAGTAATAGTTTGTCATCAGGGCAATGCATTTTAGAAGGGATCCACTGCTGGAAGGAAGATGGAAGACTATTTAACAACCTTCTTGTTTTGTAGAGAAGGAAACTGAGGCCTGGGGAAGGAAAATGATTTGCTTAAATTTACACCAACAGTTAGAAGAGATTTCATTCAAACCCAGGTCCCAGGATAACAGCGAACATTTCTATAGTCCTTATTATGTGCCAGGCTCTGTGCTAAATGCTTTATAATTATGATCTCATCTGACCCTCACAACAACTCTGGAAGATAGTCTGTTGTTCAGTCAAGTCTAACTCTTCATGATTGTAAACCAAACTGGCCACAGGGTTTTCTTGGCAAAGATACTGAAGTGGTTTGCCATTTCCTTCTCTAGTAGACTAGGATAAACAGAAGTTGACTTCAAGGTCTCATGGCTAGAGATATCTGAGGCTGAACTTGAACTCAGGTTTTCCTGACTCAAGGCCCGGTTTCTATCCCGCTCCATCCCACTTACAGGTGCTGTTATTATTGCCATTTTATAGATGAGGAAAGTAAGGCAAAATGAGACCAGCTAATTTGTCCAGAGTCATATAGCTACTTATTGTCGGAGGCTGGATTTGAACTCGGGCTCCAGGGCTGGTGTTCTGTCTATAGCTTGGCTATAACTTCAAGCACCTGGATTTTTAACGGGATAACACACTGCCCCCATTTCTTTATAAGGCATTTTCCACAACAAGACTGAGCTATCCCTAGGCAAGGGTGATAAGAACTTTCCCCCAGGGCACCAACATCCTAGGGGCACATACAGCCTGAATAAAATTCACTCTACAAATGGAGCCTTTTCTCCTAAACTGTTTTAACAGCAAGACAGATAGACCAAATCCCATTTCATTTATGACATATACATGGAAACTATACAAGAGGACCTCCCCACATGATTTATTTATAGAGGGAGACATGGTCAACTTTCTCCTCCTTCCTCCCTTTGCCCTAGCCATTGTCCTATCCCCTTCTCAAGGCCCAGATCTCTATCCCACTCCATCTCACTTACAAGTGCTGTTATTATCCCCATTTTATAGATGAGGAAAGTAAGGCAAAATGAGGCCAGATAATTTGACAGCCTCAGTATCTGTCAAACTAGGGAACGTGTGTCTTTCCTTTTCCATCTTCCTCCATGACCCTTGGTTAGAATGAACATAGCAGGTCATTTTCAAGACCTTAGATTCGGCCTTTCCCTAGCCCTTCCACCCTCGATTTTCCTCAATTGAATTTCGGCCTCAGTTTTGCATCACGTTACTTGGCAGTGGGACCCCAAACTTGCCACATGTCCCAGTGACACTTTGCAGGCATCCTTTGCATTCATATGTGTGGGTTCCCTCCTTCTCCCATGTAATGTTCTCAAAGGGGCAAAAAAAAAAAAAAAAAAAATCATGATTCACAGGGCTGTTGACAATTTGCCAGAAGACTGAGTAGCATTTTCCTATTCTTCATATCCTCTGTCTACCTCTCTTATTTTTTTTTAAAATTATCGTTATTATTGTCTTTATGTCTTTAAAACAAAGCAGATTCTTTTTGCATTAACCACCCTCCCTCCCATCCTGGCCTATGCTCTGCAATTCTAAACCCCAGAACAAGTTCCAACTTGCCCCAAAAAGTGGCCCCGAGAAAGAGGAAATAAACATCTCTCCAGAACTCTGCAGGAGCCCCATTTATCCCCCCCCCTTTGCACCCCTACTTTCCCCCCATCAAGTGGAGCGCCTTTTGGGGGATGGGGTTTGGGCACTTTAAGCTCTCACTAGCTGGGGTGAGAGGGAAGGTGGGGGGAGGCCAAATTGCTGCTGTTGAGGTGCATTTCTATAGGAGGAGTGATCTTGCAATGTCAGGGCTTTCAATTAAAAGAAGAAAAAAAAAAAAAAAAGGCAGACAGTTCTGGCTGCCTGCGGCTCTGGACTCCCCCGGCAACATCTCAGTGCAGGGACCCAGCTGACATTTCTCATTTCAGCGCCTGCCTCCTCAGCAGCAGTCTGCAAGTTGGCCAGCTCCAGAGAAGAGTCTGGGACCCAGCAGCCAGCCACACCGAGCAGCTTTGCAGAGCCCAAGGACAGAGGTAACTTTCTGAGGAGAGGGGAGGCTTGGGGGGGAAGGAAGGCTCTTGAATAAATGAATTGCTTCTTATCAGGGAAACTGATGGATGGCTACTTTTGCTGAGAAATGATTCAGGGAGATTTCTTTTTCTGATACTTTTCTGAGAAAGAATTCCAGGCGATTTCTTTCTCTTTCTATCTCAATAATAACAATAATAATAAGTCTGCTAAAGACTTGAAACCTCTCCTGTCATTTATCAAATGAATCTATTTTGAAGTTTGTCATTTAAACTCTGCATTCAATCTTGTAATCAACTCAGCCCGGCTCCGTTTCTCCATTTCTGTCTGCTGTGGTCTCCACCTGGAAATCTGAGTCAGTTTCTCTCCGGAGTTTGTGTGTGTGTGTGTGTGTGTGTGTGTGTGTGTGTGTGTGTGTGTGTGTGTGTGTGTGTGTGTGTGTTTGCATATATTTGTGTATTGTGGATATTGTATTTATACACTAAGCTACATTCTATTACCTTAAAAAAAAATGAATGTGATTGCTCTGTGGGCCTCGGGTTGATGCCGTGTCCCTTGATGAAGATGCCAGAGAAGCAGTAACTTTGCTGGGGGGGAGTCTGGGGCGGGGGGCCAGGGGCTCGTTGGGAAAATGCAGCTAATGGCAGCTCTGCAGTCGTCCTGGCTCCCTTGCTTTATAACTGCAGAGGCGGCCACGGTGTAGTTAAGCTTCTCTCTCCCTTTGGCAGAATGAGCTAGATTTTACCCAGCCCTCCGTTCTCCTCTTTCCTTCCTCACCTACCCCTTCCCCTCCTCCCCCCTTCTCTTCGGCCTTCTTCCTCACCCACCCACCCATCCAAAGACTCTCGCCCGAGCAGGTGGGCTCCTTGGCTGGGGAGGCTAGGGGGCTGAAGGAGAAAATGGACACTGCAGCTTTAAGAGTGCCGTACTGCGAAATCTTTCTCCTTCAAGTGATCTGCAGAGCAGCAGCAGCAGCAACAGTAACAGCGGCAGCAGCCGCAGCAGCAGCAGCAGCAGCAGCAGCAAGCAGCAAAAGCAGCAAAAGCAGCAGCGGCGGCGGCGGCGGCGGCGGCGGCGGCAACGGTAACAGTAACAGCGCAAACAGAAACAGTAACCCGGGAGAGAGCTAATGAGATTAGGGGAATCCCCGCTTTTCTCGGCTGCTCTTCCGAGCGGGGACATAGCTGCAGAATGGCAGGGCTACGCCAAGTTAGGACTTGGCAGTCTCACCCCGCGGGGTGCCCCCTTCCCCAGACAGAGCCGGGAACTCGTTCGGGAGATGGAGAAGTTTTCAGCCCCGCGCGTGCCTCCGGGTGGGCTTTCGGGTCAGTTGCAGGGTCAGTTTCAGGGTCAGTTGCATCCGCTCCGCCTCTGTCGCCTTTGTCAGTTTCACCAAATGGCCGGTTTAGGTTCAATCGTAGCCAGCATTTTACCAACTGTTTGAACCTGGTTTAAAAGGTGAACACGTGCTTCTAATCAATCAATCAACAGGCATTCTGAACGCCTACTATGCGCCAGACACTGGACGTGCTGAGACAGAAGGGAGATAAGGAATCAGAGAAAGCTTGATTTCTAATGGGATTTCTCCAGCCCAGCGTTAAGGGGGCTCCTGCAATCTCAACGGCCCTCACTTTACATAATCTTGCTTCTAGGGGGTCTCAAAGAGGGATTCTCCAGACGGGGACTGGGGAAGGGAACGTTTTAGTGGAGTGATTTGTAGTCTGCAGTGGCTGAGAGAATGAGAACAGTTTGGGTTTTCGGGAAACTGTTTCTGCCATTAGCTTGTGCTGCTGCAGCAGTAATCCTGACCAGTGGCCCATGGTGTGCCCATTTTGGGTTCTGAGGGCTCACTGTGAGAAAGATCTGTCTCTATGGGACTTTCACAAGAAAAGGGGGGGGGGGGGAGGAGTTGACTTGGAGCCTGAATTCACACTGGTAAAAGGCAGCAGCAACTAAAAGTCAGCTACTTGGCCTCCCTGGCTCCCTATTTCATGTTCTCTCAGTCCCATTCCTAGCAGGGCAAAGGGCTGCCCCAGAGCCAGAAATTGAATTATCTTGCCACATCTGGCAAGGGCTGCTTTCTGTCCGAGATCGCTGGACAAGCAGTTTGGGGGACAGAATGCCCAGTCTGGGGTCTGCACTGGGAGTGATGTCATGCGGTTCTAGGGCCAACTGGAATTCGCAGACTTCTGATGGTCCTTCCAAAGTAACAGCTGTACTTTGGGTGGATGCAGGGGGAAAGAGTCTATTTTTTAAAGTTCTTTAAGGGTCTCCATGAATCAGGTTAAAAAAAAAAAATAAAAAAAGACAAGTAATCAACCTCAAGGTCACAAATCAACTGAATCTGCTACTGGCTAGCAAAATGCCCAGATCCTCCAGGGCTGATGGGATGAGTTGCCTTCTTAGCTTCATATTTTAGACTGTGGTCTTGTAAATAAGGGCAGATCTCAGCTTCCTACCCTTAGGGAAATAGCCATACATGCTGGTGATGGGTCCCTTGGTAAGAGAAAGGAAATTCACATCCTTACTCTGTGGGCACTAAAGGAAGTAGCAGAGGAGCACATTTTTGCCCATCTTTCAGAATAACAACACAGAGTAAGGAGAGGATGACCTGATAGAGGTCATATCCCAAGTTTGCAGTCAGCAGCTCTCTCCATATTCCCAACATTCTCCCTTGCTCGTTTTCACTTTTAATAATATCTTGAAAAGCCTTGTATATAGCCAGAGACCATAGATTTAGAGGCAGACACTAAGCCCTCACCTCATTTTTTTTTTTAAGAGAAAACTGTGGCCCAGAGAAAAAAGATAGCTTGGCTCAGGTCACAGACATCTGATTCCCAATGCAGAGCTCTTTTTACTCTACACCATACTCATAAATCTATGGTGCAGAACTCGAGCTGTACCTGATTAACATGCGACTTGCCTTGCATTTTTCCAGACTTTTTCTGGATCTGCTCAGTTTATGAATTGAGTGCTCCCAGGCATATTATTGGGGGTCTAAGCCCCCAAATGTCCTCTGAGGACAAAATTGAGCTGTCAGAGGGGGAGCGTCTCTTCTGGCATTCCCTGGAGTGTACTTCCCCAGATCCCTTTCCACTTGAGAATTCCAAGTCTTAGCCCACTACTGGAGAAATCTGTAGCCCCTCGATCCTTGGGAGGGAGAGAAAAATCTGAGCTGAGAAGTAGAGGTAGGCTCCTCCATCAGCTGTGGCCAGATCTGTGTTAGGAACTGATCCAATCTGGGGTCCCAACTAGCTGCTGTTTTACTGGGGATAAAGGATGTTCAGTGTCTACCTGGCCAGCAGGGAAGTGTATCACTCCTCATTTCTGTCATCAGCCAGTGTTCTCTGGTTAAAACAGTGCAGAGCAAATGGTCTAGGAGTGACCCTAGAGAGGGCTCCCCTTGGCTCTGCAACCACTCTCCCTTCTGCAGAGGATGCAAAGCTTATGCTGGTGTGTTTGATGGGGGAAGTGATTCCTGCGCTCAGGCTCCCGCACTTGGAAGGACTGAAAGCTGGTGAAATGAATGATTACACCTGGCTGTGCAGAGCATGAAACAGTGGGCTTGTCTCTGGGCTCCCTTTGCTCGATTCCTCCATAATTTAGAAGGGGCTCCATTCTTCCTGCCAGGGAGCTCAAATAACTGCATTCCTGAAGACAAAGTGGTTCTGGAGGGAGGAGTGCCAGCCACTGCAGAATTAAGCAGGGGGGCTACCCTTCTAGGAGAGGAGGCCCAGCCCTTCTACATCACAAAAATGAGTTGAGAAACAAATCACCATTATAACTAGACTGGAAATTAGGAAAGCCATTTCCCCCCCTCGGACAGAAAGTTCCCAAAATCTCACACACAGAAAAGAGGCTGAGGTGTAAAGATCCCCGTTATTTGGTTTTCGGAGGACCACATTCTGCCTCTGACATTTACTAGTTGTGTGACCTTGGGCAAATCCGCCATTTTTCTGGTCCTTCTCTGGACTGAGGACATTTCACCAGGTCATCTTTAAGGTAGCTGTCCATCCTAAATCCTCCAACTTTGCTCCACAGTAGGGGGAATAATTTTGGTTGGACCCAGTCTTCTCCTCTATTAATGTCCCTTCCTTGCCCCATAATACTGCCTGGTAATTGTATAATGGAGGTATAATCCAAAACAGCTAGGTGGCTCAGTGGAGAGACCACTGGCCCTTAGAATCAGAAAGACCAGAGTTTAAATTCCAATGCTTTGGTTTCAGTATCTCTAAAATGGAAATAATAATAGCATCAGAATAGTTGCGAGGATAAAACAAGATTAAGATTTATAAAGTGATTGCAAATCTTAATACATGAAAAATGTGGTTCCTAATATCTAGAGACCATAGCGCTTAGGCCAGATTTAAAACATAATACTCCATTTGTGGTACAGTAGAGAGGTCATTTCATTGCTTCCTGCCTCAGTTTCTTCAACTTTAAAATAGAGATTTAGTTTCCTTAATTTCCCTAATGTTAAAAATAACATTTTCTAATGTTAAAATTAATGTGTTGACAAAATATTATTAATAAAACTATCGATGATAAAGGGATAGTGTTGACGAATGGCTTTGATGGCATCAGGGTAGTTGTGAGGTTAAAACAAGATTAAGGTTTGTAAAATATCTGCACACCTTGATACATGAAAAATGTGTTCCCTAATATCTAGAGACCATAGGACCTGGGCTTAAAACAGAATCCTCCATCTGTGGTTCGTTGTGTAGAAATCTGTTTTCCCAATTTTGATTTTTCTAATATTAAAAATAACATTTTCTGATGTTAAAATTAGTGTGTGAACAAAATAGTAATAATAAAACATGATAAAGGGATACTGTCGGCAAATGGCATTGCTAATAAATTTTAAAGTAAAATATTTATTATTGTTATTCTAATATTTGCCCTCCTGACCTTGCTCCTATGAGAAAATAACTTTTTAAGCTGATAGCGTGGCAGTGGACACATTGGTGGTACGGCCTTGACTTCTGCATTCCACATTTACTAGCTTTGTGACCATGACTCTGAATTCTAGCTTCCTTCTTGGAAAAATGGAGATTATGATAATCACAGAATTGGGCTTAGGGAGGTTAAAGGAAATAATGTGTGCCTAGCATTTTGCAAACCTTAAGGCACTATGAAAAGATCATCATATTCAATGGTTGCACAAATTTTAGAGTAAATTATGTTTTTTTGTTACAGAATATAAACCCCTATAATTAATGTCTTTGTCTCCCCAGAAATCCCTCTCATGTTGTCATAGTGTTTGGCACAAAATAAAGTGTGTGCACAAAATATTTGGGCTTCTGTAGCTAGAAGGTTTCTGAGAACTTGTGCAAGGATCATTAATGGGAATCAAGGAAAAGGGTATTTGTGTTTGACTTTGGGATCCTGGTAGGAACTAGATAATGGACCTGGCTCTCATTGCTAATGGGATTATAGGTGACATTTTCTCTGTCTTCCTCTCCATCCTTCTCTTGGTTCCAGTATGACTCAGATCTCTTCCCCCTGCCCTGGGCTCTCTGGGCTCAGCTTGGACCCCTAACTGCCATCTCTGACAGGCTCAGCAGTGGGCGCCGCCAGCCTCTGGACTGCAGCAGTAAGCTAGTAATGCAGAGGCCCTGCACCAATGCTCCCCTTGGCGTTTCTGCTGCCAGCTGCTGCTCTAGTCCCATTGGCTCCATCCCCGGGGGCTTCATGCAGCCTGATGCTGAAGGAGGAGGCAAGTGCCCTGGATTGGTGTAGAACTGAGTTGAGGTTTTTTGGTTTTTGTTTCTTCCTTTGCCAGCGCAGAGTGTTCTGGCGGTAAACTAGGGACAAGAGGGGAGCTCTTGGCGGTGGGGAGAGCGGTAAGACAGGAAATTGTGTCCCAGGCCCTTCTCATCGCATGTGACCTTGGATGTGGCTTCCTGTTCACCATCATCTTCGTCAATATTTCATGGGCTCATACATTTAAAGCTAGAAGATGCTCTAGATCAGTGTTGTGGGAGAAAGTGTTAGATTTGAAATCAGCAGGAGCTATGTGACCTTGGAGCATGCGACTTCTGGGCCTCAGTTTTCCCCTTTTGAAACAAAAGGGAATGATTATTCTAGATGGCATTTGAATCTGTGATCCTATGGACTCCCTCATTTTGCAGAGGAGGAAACTGAGGTTCTGATACTCACTAAATAGCTTACTCAAGGTCACACTAGGAAGCAAATGAATACAAGTCAGATTCTCTGGCCCTCTAAATCTGGTCCGCTGACAACCTTACTACACCACCACTTTCATGGTACCTCCCTCTTCTGCCTTAAATTTAGATCTCTCGGGGCAGATCGCCTAAAAGAGTAATGTTTGCCCCAATCATATAAAGCTAGAAGAGTTCGCATTCACAAAGTGCTTTGAGATCAGCCAGGGGAAAGCTTATCCCAATGTTATTGTCACTGAATTTCCTCCACTGACTAGAGTGAAGGCGGTTGGAAATGAAAAATCTTTTATTGGTTGTGAGTCTATCAGGAGGTCAGGGGTTATCTCTGGACCAGTTCAAAAGGACTGTTTTGGGGGCCATATGGAAGAAGTGATACTCTTGTGGCTTTTATCCTCATTAACCGGGGTCTTCCAAGGAGACAGTTCTGAAGTCAAGGGCTGTGGGAGAAACAAATTAGGAGTTTCCTGCTCCTGAGGTGGAGCAGCAGGAAGGGGTTCATGGGGGAGAAATTGTTCCCCCTACAGAGGAAAAATGAGGAGCCCAGAGGAGTTGCTGAATCCGCAAGGATCCAGTGTGTCCCTTGCTGGGATGGAGAGTGAAGGTTTCAGAGCCTGGAGAGAAGGGGAACCCTAGCAATGACTTTAAATTGGCCCTAAGAGGAGTGGGGAGATGGGGGAGTAGCTCCCCTTGAGACAGCTTCTGTAGGGCCTTTTGGCCAGCAAGACAAACCTGTCTCCATGGGCCTTCTTGGCAAAAATCCCCATCTCTGAGAAAGATGGGACAATGATGTCACACTGCATTCTGGCACCAGAGACTAATGTCCATCTGTGCCCTGGCACTCTGGCTTCAGGGTTCTGAGGCCTGGTGGGTCCTATCCCTGTCCTCCGCTTAGCTCTCCCCCTTCCTGCCTTTTTAGCTGAGTGTTCTCCACCTTGGAGCCTGCCCTTGGAGTCCTGCATTGCGCTGGGGGAAGGGGGAGGGATAGGGAGGAGAAGAGGGAAGGAGGAGGAGAAGGGGAGGAGGAAGAAATGCCAGGGGGAAATAGAGTCTGTAGCCCCTGCTACATCCTTGCTGATGTCATCAGCTCCTGTAATATGCTTAGGACTGTGGCTGCCCCAGGCAGGCTGGAAGCAGGAGGGCTCCTTCTGAGCTTGAACCAGAGAGAGCCTGCCTACCCTCCCGGGAATGGTCCCCACACCTTTCCAGACTGCGGCTTCTCCCGGGAGTTAAGGCTGAGGGGAGAGGGAGCCCAGCTGGAGTCCCAGTAGCCTCACAAAAGAGCTCCTGGGACCCGGGGAAGAGCCAGCTCCCCGAAGGCCTCATTCCCTCCTCCTGCCCATGCCGGCAGCAACCCCCTCATTGGATCAAGGCTGCGTAAGGCTAATGAATCATGAGCCTTCCCAAGGGGACAAGTTTCAGGAAGATGAGTCTGTGGAAGCACAGTTAAATAGGGAAAGAGATCAGTCAGGGGCATTGCTGTTTGCATCTGAGGATACAGGGGAGCAGGAATCAAAGATTTAGACCCTAAAGGAGACCTTAGAGATCCCCTAGCTTAACCCCCTCATTTTATAGACCTAGAGAGCTGATATAACTTAGGCCCATGAATCTGGAGGGAACCTCAGAGGCCTGCTAGGACAATTTCCTTATTTAACAGATAAGGAAACTAAGAGGCAGACTGGACAGGGAATTTGCCTAAGGTCACTCAAATGGCAGAGCTTGGATTTAAACGTACTTTTTCTGATTCCGAATCCTGGCACGCTGGAGGTGCCTAATATATTCTCCATTGATTAAATGATTGATTGAGTCCAATTCTAGGATCAGGCAGCAAGATTCAGAACATTCCCACTCAGGGCTGAGCTCTGGTCCCCATTAGAGTCCCAATCTATCCAGTCATGGTCCATCACATTGTAGGAGTGAGAGCTGGAAATGACCTTCAAGATCATCTAGTCTGAGCTTCTCGTTTTCTAGATCAGTAAACTGAGGCTCAGAGAGATTAAAAAACAGGCTGAATTTCTGCTCACTCTGAGATTCTGTTATGGGCACCCTGTTATGGGCACAACCTGCTAGTGGCTACTGGGGATCTAATTCTGACCAGCAGAACGGATCCCTTCATGTGAGAGGATGATAACAAAACAAGGAGACTGAGAGGCAGTTGCATTCTCTGGCCTCTCTCCTCTCCCCCCTTGCCTCCAATTTATTTTCTTTCCAATTCACAAGCAGCATCTGAGTCAGGAAAGGCTGATTTACAATTCCTTCAGGGGTGTTATGATTCACAGCTGTGGGGGCTTTTGGAGAATCGACCTACCCCTCCACACTTAGGTCCCTAACAACATAAAATTCAAACTCAGGTGATCGAACTTCCTCGATTAATTAATCAGTTGATTAATTAATTATGCTCCTTATATGAGAGCATTAATGAGAGAGAGAGAGAGAGAGAGAGAGAGAGAGAGAGAGAGAGAGAGAGAGAGAGAGAGAGAGAGAGAGAGAGAGAGAGAGAGAGAGAGAGAGAGAGAGAGAGAGAGAGAGAGAGAGAGAGAGAGAGAGAGAGAGAGAGAGAGAAATCGAGAAGTAGTGGGTAAAGGACCAGCTTTGAAGGAACACTTGAACTGAAATCCTATCCCTGACCCATCCTGGCTGTGTGATTTTTTTGGCCACGTTACTTAATATCTCATTGCTCTGGGCTACTCCGTAAAGACCCTAAGCTGGAATAAAATGAGAGAGCTGAAGCAGTCGGCCTCAGAGATGCCTTATACCTTTAGGACCGTAGATTTAGTTTGGACTGGGAAAGGACATCCAAAGTCATCAAATCCAACTGCCTCATTTTGCAGATAAGGAAACTGAGGATCAGCTCCTTTCCCAAGGTCACGAGGCAATGAGCATCAGAGGCTGGAACCCAGGTCCTCAGATTCCAGAGCCAGGCTTGCTCCATCATCAAGGTCACATACAGTAAATACTCTGTGACTATAAAGCCAGCATCCTCAACAGTGAACCACACTGTCTGGCCCCATCCCACCTCCTGACCTCCCCGGTCATAAACAGACAAAGAGCTACAACAGAGGACAAATTTCAGATCCGGGATATCAGAGACTGCCTGCTGTGGGGAGCAAAGGCTCTCCCTGAGCAGAACTCCAGGTAGCAAAGGCCAGATCAACCATGAGTGCAGTTTAGACTTCATCCAGCAGAGGTCTCCCCAGGATGCAGAATTAGAACCGGGCACTAGACCTATCCCCAGGAAGGCTTATGTAGAAATGGGTTTTCTGCTTTTTTCTGTCCTCCGGGATCCTAAGAGGGCAAATTATAGTCATCTGCCTTTCCTGACAATAGCTTAGGATTCTCCCGGGGAAGTCAGAGTCCAAACCATCTATTGAGCTGTCCCCCACATCTCACTTTCTTGCTTTGTAAAGTCTTCCAGGCTCAGAACAAACATAGCCTGTGCTTTTCACCCCCAGTTAGGATGATGATAACGGATATTGACATGATGGTTTGGAGGGAGGAAAAGGTTGGTGGGTTGCAACCCATGTGGCAGGAGGGCGACCAGGACCAGGAGAGGCGGCATCATATAGCAACTAGAGCTGTGGAGATGAAGTGAGAGAGGCCTTGGTTAACCACCTGCCTCACACAGTTGCCATCTGTGTGACCTTTGGCAACCACTTAACTCCTCTGGGTTTCAATTTCCTTACCTGAGAGGGCTGCAGTTGATGACCTTTCAGATCTTTTCTGACCCCAAATCTTTCTCCATGTAACCTATAACTGGAAGGGAATTTACAGGCCATCCTTTCCAGCCCTTTCATTTTAATTTAGACTGGTTCTAGGATATCAGTCTCTTCCAGCTGTAGGGAATTTACAGGCCATCCTTTCCAGCCCTTTCATTTTAATTTAGACCGATTCTAGGATATCAGTCTCTTCCAGCTGTAGGGACTTTACAAGCCATCCTTTCTAGCCCTTTGATTTTAATTTAGACCGATTCTATGATGTTATCAATGTAGGAAGTTTTGAGTAGGGGCTTTCCAGTGCAGATGGACACCTTTTCTGTAACATATCATCTAAGTTGCTTTTTGAGGTTAGGGATTAAATGAGTTTCTCAGAGTACCATAGTCTAGCTCTTTATCCGTCTCCAGCATTGTCATTTTATAGAAGAAGAAATGAAGGCTCAGGTTACATAGATGGTGGGCTCCGAGGTCTTCTTCCTGGAGAAGAGAAAGCGAGTGATTCCTGAAGGAAAGATGTGCTTCATTCTCCTCGATTGGCCCCAGAGGACAAAGGTACAGAGAAAGCCAATTTAGGCTTAGGGTCAGGAAAATTTTCCCGACATTTGAAGCTTTTCCAAAGCTGTCTCAAGAGGCTGTGAGTCCCTCTCCCTGGAGCATTTCAAATACAAGCAACTGGTGACCACTTGTTGGGGACATCATTGAGGTGATTCTTTGGGGGCATGACTTAAATCCAGTAGTCTCTGGGATTCCTTCCAGTTTGGCAGTTCTGTGATTACTTGATTGTAAAAATTCCCTTTGCTAAAATGGCTCGTATCTTAAAGTCTGAGAAGTGACTCATTTTATGAAAAAGGTCATTGTGATCCAAAGAATTGACTCGCTCACTTGTCCCAAGCTAGTACATTCCAGGCTTTGGACCCAGGTCCGTTGACTCCAAATACAGCATTTCCTGCTCATATTTATATAGCACTTTTTAATTTACAAAGCATCTTAACCCCGAAGGGAAGGTATCACAAATATTCTTCTCTGGGATGGGAAAACGGAGGCTCAGAGATCAAAGAGACACGCATCCCCGATCACCCAGCTAGTGCCAGAACCAGGATCCAAGGTCCCATGCTCTCTCCACTAGGGCAGGTTTAGATGATGAATAGTTGATCCCGGAAGTGAATGGTTGTGTCGTATCATGGGAAGATCTCTTGATTTTGAATCCTAGAATCCAGTTAGAAGAGGCCTTATAGTTCAACTAGCCCAACCCCTTCATTTCCCATTGATGGGAAAATGCTTTTAATGATAATTTATAAGCTCCTACTGTGTATAATATATGGTGCTGGGTATTGTGGGATATAAATGGTTTTCATGGGGAAGCTGGATTCGAATCCTGTTCTCTGGTCCTCCTGAGTTGTACTAGACTGAGCTCATCATGGATGTCGATCTCCTTATCCCCAGAATGAGGATCAGATAAATTCTAAGATTCCTTTTGGAGTTTTCATTTTATCTTCTAAATAATCAGAGCTGACATTTACATGGCCCTTTTGGTTTACAAAGGACTTTATATTCAGGGTCCCCTCAAAATCTCAGACAACCTTGAGTAGCTACTTCAGACTATTGTATCCCTTTTACAAGTAAGGCCAGGCAGGGTTGATTGGGTAGATAAGGAGCTAAATCACCTCATCTTAGCTTAAGTCAGTGAGAAGAGGGGTGCAGGAGACATTTAGCAAGTGAAAACACCTCTAAAGTGTTTACCAGGTGTAAAGAAGGCCTGGATCTTTCTGTACCTACCGGACAAGGGGCTTGGTTAAAGGCTTCTGGGAGCTCATTAAAACTGGAGACCTGATTAAGTGGCAAGCCAGGAACCGAGTGTCACTTATTGTGGGAGGGAGAAGTGAACATGCTGTCTCTCAATCCCCTGCTCCCCACTACCACCAGGAGTGAACTCATAAGCCTCATAGGGACCAAAGGAGTTGTACTTCTCAACTTCCCACTGACATCCTAGCAGCAGTCCCGGCACCGCTGATGGCAATGTGGGCAAAGGGCAGATCGGGTAAATCGAGACGGGCGGATTTGAGCCTCTGCAAAAAAACCAGCAGAAAAGCCCCTATGTGTGCCCAAGGAGAACCACATGAGCATCTCACAAAGGAAGGGAAAGGCCTCCAGGCTGCCCAGGTGTGAGTTCCCTCTTTACTACATGGGTGCCTGAAGCTTGAGATCAATTTTCCTTGACTCTATACATGCCAGTGGGAAAGTGCCCCCAGACTCTAGGGATATAAAAACATCCCTAGATGTACAAACTGCATCACCTTGCTAAATACTGACTTTTTTTTTTGAGGCAATTAGGGTTAAGTGACTTGCCCAGGGTCACACAGCTAGTCAGTGTTAAGTGTCTGAAACCAAATTTGAACTCAGGTCCTCCTGACTTTAGGGCTGGTGCTCTACCCACTGCGCCACCATTTATTTTTTAATAGCATTTTATTTTTTCCAATGTATGCAAAGACAGTTTTCAAGATCCACTTTTGCAAAACCTTATGTTCCAATTTTTTCCTCTTCTCTCTCTCTTTCTCCCTCCTCAAGGCAACAGGCAGTCTGATACAGGTTAAACAGTTCTAAACATATTTCCATATTGATACCATTTCTAAAAAAGCAAATTGACTGATGGATCAGCTGTTATTACAAAGTTCCTCCTAATTCCTCAGAACTACCTTTGGATCCCTGAGGAAGACTCCCCCCACTCACCACTGCCTGGGAGATGGAGAGGGCAATACCTTGCCTGAGGTCACATTGGCAGTAAACCCAAGTTACTGTATTCTAATCCAGACTTTCCTACCCCCAGGTCCAACCCTGTCCTCTAGGAAATGATCCCTTGTGAAGAAGAAATGAAAGTCAGTGAGGAACACTGATCTTTCCACTTGTCCTCTGTGATCTTTAAGTTGTTTCAGTCCTGTCCGACTATTCATGACCCCATTTGAGGTTTTCTTGGCAGATACTAGAGTTGTTTGTCTTTCTCCAGCCCATTTTACAGATGGGGAAACTGAGGTAATCAGGGTTAAGTGACTTATCTAGGGTCACCCAGCTGGATTTGACCTCAGGAAGATGTTTTCTTTTTTCCAAACCCAGCATTCTATCCATTGCATCAATTAATTGCCCCCTCTTTGATCTAGGTAAGATCAAATGCATTTCTGGATGCTCGGAGGCAGTAAACAAAAATATACAATCTATGCCTTAGGTTCGTAAACTTACAAGGAGAAGGGCCCTCATTTTTCACATGAGGAAACTGAGGCACGGGGGGGGGTAGGCAGCTATGACTTACGGAAGTTTGTGCAAGGAGTAAGTGACAAAGCTGGGATTTAAATGCAGGATCTCTGACTCCAGCTTCAGGCCTCTTTCCATGGGATAGGCTTCAGAGTAACTCCATTAGTGAGAGTTCAAGGAAGCATTTGAATCCATGTCCAGCACTTCATGTACTACTCTAGGCTGCATTTCTTTCCTTCTTTCCACCTTTTCTTTTTCTTCCTTCCCCCCTTCCCCTCTTCCCCCTTTTCTTCCTTTCTTCCTTTCTTTCTGCATTTAGTGTTAAGCGACTTTCCCAGGATCACACAGCTAGTGTTAAATGTCCAAGGATGGATTGGAACTCAGGTCCTCCTTATCCCAGGACCACTGTTCTATCCATCTAACTGCACACACAGTCCCTCCTCCCTCCAAGCTACATTTCTAAGGCAACGTTTTTTAAGGAGCCCAGCCCAGTGATTCCATCAGACAGCTAGATGGCGCTGTAGAGCGAGCACCAGTATCAGGAAATTGTTTAGTTTTCCTATCATTTCTGACTCTGTGATTCCCATAGACCACTGGACACAAACACTGGCCGTGGGGGTCTTCTTGGCAAATATACTGGAGTGGTTTGTCACTGTTTTAAGGCAGAGGTTAGGTGGCTTGCTCAGAATCACACAGCTGGGAAGTATCTGAGGCTGGACTTGAATTCAGGTCTTCCTGACTCAGGGCCCAGGGCTCTATCCACTGAGCCATCTAGCTACCCCAGAATCAGGGAGACCCGAGTTCAAATCTAGCCCTAGACGTTAGCTGTATGACTTTGGATAAGTCACTTAACCTGTTTACCTCAATTTCCTCATTTGTAAAACAGGGATGATTAGCATCCACCTCCCAGAGTTGTTGGAAAGATCAAATGCGCTTAGAACAATATCGTAGTGGGTGCTTAATAAACTTATATTCCTCATCTAGGGAGCTCCTAGTGAGGAAGCTCATCTACCAACATATTCTCCAAACTGAGTTTCTGGAGGACCTGAGAGGTCTAAGTGACTTGCCCAGGATCACACAGATGGCAGTTCCCCCTGTCTCCTGGCTGTCTCACCAGCCATTGCACCACGCTGCCTATGACTTGTCCCCAGTAGGAAACCAGAGAAATCGTCCCTCAGCGTTGAGAACCAAAGTCTTTTTTTGATGGTCATTCTGATGGCTTTGCCAGCACCCTGCGCACAATCTGAGTTTCCCTCCTGTGTGTCGCTAAGAAAACGGAGACCATCAGGCCTTGGGCCATTGGGGACCGCCCCCTGCATCCTCCCGCCCTCCCCAAGAATATCACCAACCAACTTGTGCATCCCAGAGGTGTCCCCTTTCCTAATGAGGAAGTCCTTGAGGCCCAATCTGAATACCCTGGAAGATGAGCATTTGCATATTAATGAGCTTTAATTACTCCTTGGTGAATGGGAATAAATTACTGTAATTAGGAGAGCTTGGCCATTTCCATTCCAGCTCAGAGGATCTTCTCTCTGCACGATGGTCAAATATGGTTTGCAGACCTCATGCTATATTTACATCCTCATTAAGCTGGAAATTTTGTTTCCCTGCTGGTTAGGAAGCTTTAGTAGAAACTAGGGTGTGAACATGAGTGAAGACTGATTGACCCTTCCCCCTTTTCAGATTACCTTCTATTGCACTTCATCTTGCACATTTATTTGTATATTATCTCCCTCTATTTAGATTGTTGGCTCCTGGAGGGCAGGAGCTATCTTTTTGCCTTTCTTTGTACATTTTGTATACTTTGTATACAGTAAGTGCTTAATAAGTGCTTTTTGGTGTTGTTTGGCTGGTATTTCATTTGTGCAAAGCCCATAGTGGATAGAGCTCCTGGACATGGAATCAGGAAGACCTGAATTCAAATATGGTGATCCTGGGAGAGTCACTTAAGTTCTGTTTGCCTCAGTTACCTCAACTGCGGAATGGGTATAGTAATGACACCTACTTGTAAGATTGTTGTAAGAATCAAATGAGATAACAATTATAAAATGCTGAGCAGAGTGCCTGGCGTTTAATAAGTTTATATAAGAGTTAGCTATAATTATTATTATGGATAGTTATTGCATCATCAGCATAGATTGATGCTGAAAAGGTGGACTCAGAACCAAAAAAATCATTGCATCGTGAATTGCTAGGGACCTTTGAGGCCACTTAGTCAAAACCCTCTTTTCCAGAAAAAGAAAGTGAGAAATTGAGCATTGAAGGAACTTGTCCCTAGTCTGAGGGTCAAATTTCACTCCTAGAGATTTACTAGTCATGTGATTCTCGGCATCTCTCTGAGAGTTTCTGAGTCTCAATTTCCCCAGCTGTAAAATGGGTATAATTATAGCACCTCCCTCCCAGGATTGCTGCAATGAGATAATAATAATAACTAGCATTTAATAATTATTATTATTTTAAAATAATAACTACTTTAAGACTTGTAAAGTATCATACATGTGTTATCTCATTTAAGCTTCATAACCCCTAGGCAGGAGGGGTTATTATTATCTCCATTTCACAGAAGAAGAAACTGAGTCACTACGTAAAGTGATTTACAAAGTATAAAAGTCCCTTGTAGTTATGGATTGTGGTTGGTCTGAAAGGAAGGAGATTTAATTTCATCAGACAAATTTATAGGGTTTAGGAACTTAGAATTTATGTTTAATCTCCTCATTTTATAGAACAGGAAACTGAGGCCCAGAGAAGTTAAATGACATGATTAGTAGGTGATAGAATTTGAACCTGATTTGAACCCAGGCCCTCTAGCTCCAAGCCCAGAGTTCCTTCTACTGCATTGCAGGTACTTTTATAAAAGTTAGAGGGCCCAGTCCAACAATCTCCTGGTAGAGGGAAGGGATATGGGCCTCAAGGAGGAGAAGTGATAACTCTAAGAGCTACAAAAAGTAAAGAACAAAGCTAGGGTTCTAATCCAGCTCCCTTGCTTGTAAATTGTATAGATGTGATAACTGAAGAAGATGGGATAATCTGACTCTTCTATTTACTACCTTGTGACTTTGAGTGCCATTCTAAATATCTCTGTGCCTCAGTTTCCGCATCTAAGTATCTCTGTGCCTCAGTGTCCACATTTGCAAAATGAGGGGGATTAGACTCATTGGCCTCTGAGGGACTTTCAGCTTGGGATCCTTAATTTTCAGATTGCTCACAGTGCCGGAGGAAACATAAAATACCAGGCCCTGCCCTCGAGACTTTAATTTTGACTGGCAAGAGATATTAGACATAATTCCTCTGTTTTTTCTATGTCCCTTAATTTTGTCCTCAGGGGGCAGCTAGGTGACTCAGAACTCCTGAGTCTCTGAGGGCCTCTAATCAAACCCCTGCCACCATTTTTCAGATGAGAAATTTAGGGCCTTGTCCACATCTGAGCCTTCTCTCCATCGGGCAAACACCCACGGCTGTCCTCATGGGACACCCCTTCACCATCCTCTCCATTTTCCCCTGGAACATATCTTTTATACACAAATATCTCCCTGACTAGACTAAGAGATCCTTGGAGAGTAGTGACTATTTTTTGTTTGTTTGTTTACTTTTTTTTTTGTATTTGTAGCATTTAACACGTATTTCCTTGCACATAGTAGGTGCTTAATCTCAAGAACAGGGACTGGGTTTGGTTTGGTTTTTTGGTTTGGATTGTGTTTTTGCTTTGCCTTTCTTTGTATTTTCAGCACTTAGTACAATGCCTAGCATACAGTAGGTGCTTAATAAATGCTTATTTTCTTGTTTTTTTTTTTTCTTCCATTAAAATATGAGCTTCTCAAGAACAGATGCTAGGGTTTTGGGTTTTGTTTTGGTTTGTTTTGCCTCTCTTTGGATTTCCAGCATTTAGCATGATGCCTGGCACATAGTAGGTACATCATAAATGTCTGCTAACCATCTTGATTGGTCTCCTCTAGACATTCTCCAATTGGGCAGTCCATGGCTACCCCCTCCTTACTTCCCCCTTCACCATGCTATGGATATGTGAAGAGCCCTTTAAGTAATCAGAAAGCAGTGGCTGGCCAGGAGTTAAGAGAATTCACATTTCAATAGCATGTTAGAGCTTCAAAGCACTCGACAACTAATATCCTTGGAGGCAGGCAGTGTGAATGAGTCTGTCTGTTCCCATTTGACAGATGAGAAAATCGAGTTTCAAATGAGGAAAGGATCTCATGGTCATAGAACTGGTGCCAGAGAAGGGATTTAAAATCAAGGCCACTGGGGCAGCTGTATGGCATAGTAGATAGAGCACTGGCCCTGGAGTCAGAAGGATCTGTTAAATTCAGCCTCAGACACTTAACACTTCCTAGCTGTGAGACCCTGGGCAAGTCACTTAATCCCAATTGCTTTGCCCCTCCCCCCAAAAAAAAAGGAAAGAAAAGGAAAGAAAGCAAAGAAAACAAAGAAAGAAAATATAAAACCAGGGCCACTGAGGCCCCAATCTTCTCCCACTGCACATCCCCAAGGATGCCAAGGCAAGTGACAGTTTTGCCCCCCTTTTCTAGCATTTGGCCAGTCAGGATTAGTTGTTGAAGTGTGTGGTTGCCTCCAGGTATGTTCTATAAGGGCTTTCTTTTGGGACAGTCAGTCACTAGTCTGAACTGGACCTCATTATTCTGTTCAAAGAGAAATCTGTTCTAATGAGAGGCAATGCGGTATCCTGTGGCGCTGAACTTGGGTTTAAGAAGGACTGAGTTGGGGGCAGGTAGGTGGCTCAGTGAATAGAGCAGCATCCTGGAGTCAGGAGGATCCGAGTTCAAATTTAGCCTCAGACACTTACTAATAGTTGTTTCCAAAAAAAAAAAAAAAAGAAGAAGAACTAGATTCAAATCCCACCTTGGGTCCTTTATGAGCTGTGAGACCCTGGATAAGTCATTGGGAATCAGTTTCCTCAGCTGTAAAATGAATGGCTTAGTCTATGTAGCCTCTCTCTCAGTTCAGAGACCTCCTTTGGCATTGTCACTTATGCCACGGACAACTCATTCAATCTAGAGTTAATTCCAACTTCTCCCATTTGTTCCACCTGCCTTTGTGCTTCATTTCTAATTGGCCGATGGACATCGTGATGGTGGAAAGACTAGTGGGGTTACAGGGAGAAGATACTTGATGACTAGTCCCTCTCAGAGCCTCCTCTTCCTTTTCTGTAAGTGAAGGTGGTCGGACTGGAAGACTGCTAAGTTTTCCTTCAGTACATTACGCTCTGACCATATCCCTCTCCTGCTCAAAGACCTTCAGTGGCTCCCTTCTCCCACAAGCCTCATCTATATGTGTCTTCCTCTGGCCTTAGTTCTACAGAACAAACATGGAGTCAGTCAGCTACAGCACTCTTGGTAAATTTTTTTTTTCCCTTGAGACAATTGGGGTTAAGTGACTTGTCCAGGGTCACACAGCCAGGAAGTATTAAGTGTCTGAGATCAAATTTGAACTCAAGTCCTCCTGACTTCAGGGCTGGTGCTCTATCCACTGCGCCGTCTAGCTGCCTTTTGGTGGTAAATTCTTTCACTTGAAAAGGCTACAAGCCAAAACTAAAGTAGAGGGAGTGTTGGTGCGTGATTTTTTGTTTGCAGATGATTGCGCACTCAGTGCAGCCTCCAAGGTGAGATGCAACAAAGTAGGGATTGATTGTGCTAATTCTGGCCTGACAGTTAACACCAAGAAAGCACAGGGCCTCCATCAGCCAGAACCACACCGTCCATAGGCGGAAGCACCAGTCACAGTAAATGGTGAAGTTCTGGATGCTGTGAAAAAGTTCTCTTACTTTGGCAGGACACTTTCCAGGGATGTAAACATTGACAATGAGGTGGACGCACTCATTGCCACAGTTAGCTCAGTGTTTGGGAGGCTCTGAAGGAAAATGTAGGAGAGGAGAGATATTAGACTGACTAACAAACTGAAGGCCTACGGAGCCATCGTGCTGACTGACCTCATTGTTGTACGCCTGTGAACTTTGGACAGCGTACTGGTGTTGTGTCAGGAAACTGAATCGCTTCCATCTGAATTGTCTCAGGGAGATTGTGAAGCTCACCTGGCAGGATCAGGTACCGGACCCTGAGCTCCTTTCTCGAACCAAACTACTGTTGCTACAGAGGCTGCAACTCCATTGGCTTGGCCACAGTGTTCAAACAAATGCTCTCCAAAAATGTTATTTTACGGAGAACCCACACAGGGCGAGTGCTCATGAGGTGGTCACAAAAAGTGGCATAAGGACATTCTCAAGGTCCCTCTTAGGAACTTCAGAGTCAGTTATATGACATGGGAGACACGGGCACAGGACAGATGAGGAAACTGAGGTAATCAGGGTTAAGTGACTTAATTGTGAAGGCACAATTGCACTTAAGTGCACAGTCAGAGAAGCTGCTGTTCTCTATGAGCAAAAATGGAATGAATTAACCCAAAGGAAAGGCAAAGTACCCCAAATTAGAGAAGCCAGCCCGACTGTTTATATGGGCTATTGTGTCCAACCCGTAACAGAGCGTTTCAAGCTGGGTCTGATCAGCCACAGTGGGACACACTGTACCTCGGTTATAACACAGTGATGTCACCTTGGCCCTCTTTGAAAACGAAGGACAAGAACAAGAAGTTCTGCCTGCAGAAGTGGGGGTCAAAGAATCAACCAGTGAGTGGCCCGTGGAATAAAACACAAAAATGATACTTAAGACCCTCCCTCCTCCCTTTCTATCTTTGTTTCACCTCTTTCTCCCTTAGGCACCCTGTGTGCCAGCAAACCGAGGTACTGTGTGTTCCCAGGGCTGGCACTAGAACTTTTTATCTCCAGGACAAGAGGAGGCACAAGCAGTATGAAATACATTTGTGGTTATTCAGTCATATCTGGCTCTTTGGGACCCCGTTTGGTTTTTTTTTTTTTTTAACATATCAATACTGAAGAAAAAAAGAAAGAAATGCGAGCTGCTGTCATTCATTCGTTCACTTATATATTTATTTATTTCCTATTAGAATGCAACCTCCTTGAAGACAAGTACTTTTAAAATTTAGTCTCCATTTCCTCCATTCCTGGTATGATGACTGGCACAGCCATGCTTATTTCTTTTTTTTTTTTTCTTTTTTTTTTTTTTTTTTTTTTTTTTTTGCTGAGGCAATTGGGGTTAAGTGACTTGTTCAGGCTCACACAGCTAGGAAGTGTTAAGTGTCTAAGGGCAGATTTGAACTCTGGTCCTCCTGACTTCAGGGCTGCTGCTCTCTCCACTGCACCACCTAGCTGCCCCTTGAGATGCCTATTTCAGAAAGTCTGGTTGATAAATAGATGTCTGGCTCCCTGTTACAGTAAAAAAGTTATAGTGTAAAACTCTCAAGAGCCTTTTTCCCAGCACTGAGCCCTGGGTCTTGTACTTCGTGGTTCAAGCCTTCTTCTGACATTGGGCAGCTCATAAATCTCTTGGGCCTCTAGGCAGCTAAGTGAAGGAGCCAATCAGTATCAGTGTAGGGATTTCCCTAAGAGAAGGCCTGGACCCTCTCCCTACTTGTAGGTTCTCGGCTATGTCCACCATAGGGACGTAAGCTCCCCGAGGTCAGCTACTGTTGCAGGTTAGCCTTGGCCTTGCAGCACAGGGCACAGTGCCAGTCGCCTGGGGCAGAGAAGGCTCAGTATCGAATAAAACAAATCCCTGATGAGGTCCAATGTCTAGGGGCTTAATTTTTGAAAATCATATTTATTGATTTTTCTCTTTCTTACACCAGCAGGTGCTTAATTAGAAGCTTGTTGAATTGAGCTGAAATAGAAAAGACAGAGGCAGGCTGGGGGAGAATCTTCAGAGATTTGGGATGTAAAGACGGGCTCCTCCTCCCTCTGCTAACTTCAGCCACCTCTGAAGGCCCCCTAAATCCTCATCTATAAATGAGGAGATTGAACTAGACTGAGGCAATGGGACTAAATGACTTCTACAATGTCTTCCAGGCCCCTAGGTGGCGCAGTAGGTAGAGTACTATTCTTGGAATCAAGAAAATTAAAGTTCAAATCCAGTTTCAGCCAGCTGTGTGATGCTGGGCAAGTCTGTTAACCCTGTTTGTGTCAGTTTCCTCATCTGTAAAATGAGCTGGGGAAGGAAATGGCAAATCACTCCAAGAAAACCCCAAACACACATTTGAACCACAAAATCTCTAGCTTTAAAATATTCCAAGAGCTCGCCTTTCTCCTGTGGGCCTCCGTCTGGGCCCCGTGCTCCCAGGGAGATGGAACTTCCAACATTCCTGCCCGGACAGCCTCGGAGGGGGCATTACCTGTCTGTTTCTTGGCCCAGAGTCAAGTTCCCCAGGGATGGCCGCCCTCCTTGATGGCTCTGAGCCAGGTCTCCCTGCAGGGAACAGGCTTGAATGGTGAAAATGGCTGATCTCGGTGCAGCCTCCTCCAACCTAATCTCAAGTTTCCGATACCCCAAACTGTGTAAATAGGAGTTTGTAAAGAGAGACTGGAGTTTTCTGATAAACAGAAATCTCGTCTCGCTTGGATTTCCTTAAAGAGTTTCTGTCTAGAGCTTTCTCTTTACCCTCACTCGATTTGGATCTTTTATCACAAAGCTCAGTTTGATTGGGTTTGATTCAACAAACAGAGGATTTTTTTCTTTTTCTTTTTTAATGATTGCTTTGGCTTTTACATCATCTTCATTTTGGAGTATTTCTTTCTCATTCTCCTACCCAGAGAGTTGCTTTTTATAATAAGTCAAGGAAGGAAAAGAAATGAGCATTTTTGTAGCACCTACTATGTGCCAAGCACTGTGCTAAGTGCTTTAAAATATTATCTCATTTGTTTGTTTAGAGAACAAAGAATAAGAAAGACTAAGAGTTTTTTTTTTTCCCCAGAGCACCTACTATGTGCCAGTCACTGGGCTAAGCCTTTGTTTAATAAATATTATCTCTTTATTTTCTTTCTCATTTTTTTTTCCTTTTTGATCTAATTTTTCTTGTGCTGCAAGATAACTATATAAATATGTATGCCTATATTGGTTTTACATATCTATTTTATTATATATATGTAAAGGGGCTGGAGGGAAGAGGGAAGGAAAAATACAAGGTTTTTTGAGGATCAATGGTGAAAAATTATCCTTGCATTTGCTTTGAAAATCAAAAGCTTCAATAAAAACATGTATTACTAAATATTATCTCATTTGGTTGATTAGATAAGAAAGAATAAGAGAGAGAAGAGGACAAAACAGTTCAGAAAAATAACCAATTGAGTCTGCTCCATATCCATAGGCCCCCACCTCTGTCAAGAAAAGGGCCTTTTTTTTTTGAAGAGGGGGGTATGTTTTCTCTTCTCTATGGGGAGGAAGGCAAACTTTATTCTTATAATCATATGGCTTGGATTTCTTTTTTTCCTTTCTTTTTTTTTTAGTCTTTGTTATAGCATAAGGAAGGGAGGAGGGATATATTTAGAAACAAAAAATATAAAAACAGAAGCTGTTAACAAATAATAATAATAATAATTACATACCCCAGCATACATTTTCAAAATTGTCCATGTACCAGGCACTGTAACTGCAAAGGTTTTTGGTGATCATCTCCAACCTCAGAATTCTTTCAAAAAAGGAAACTGAGTCTGGAGAACTGAATGGAGCTTTAGAGCTGGAAGAGACCTCAAGGATCCCTTCATTTTACAGGTGTGGAGACAAGGAACCAGGGCAGTTAAATTTCTTGGCTTCACTAGCCTGTAGTACATAAGGGGCAGAGCTAAGGCTTGAAATGGAGATTTCCCCTTCTTTGACGTGATTCTCTCTGTTCTACTATGTTGCCTCCCATGATGCTCAGTGCTCATGGCTTTTCCTTTCCCTCATCTAATGGGTAGGAGTGTTAGATCTCCAGTATAGAGATAGAATTATTACAAAGCCCAACCTGATTTTACAGATGAGAAAACTGAGGCTGACACAGGTCATGGGACTTGGCTGATCTTATCTTGAGAGTGAGTGACAAGAGATGAGTTTTGAACTCACGGCCTCTGACTCCAATCCCAGCATTCTTTCTCCTTGGCGCCAGACTCTGCTGCCTCATCTTTCTCTCCCTCAAGCTTAGGGAGGATCTAGAGCCTTTCACCTGAAGTCCCCATCTATGTACAGAGATGATTGTGTGGGATTTAATGCCAAAAAAGACCTTGGCAATCATCTAATGATCCAAACACCTCTTTTCACAGAGGAAAGAGAAAGCAGGTGTTTTCCAGAGTCACACAAGGGGTAAGTAGAGACAGCTTTTGATGACACTGAGCATTGGCACATTCTACTATTCCATGCTTTTCCTTCACAAATGGTGACTGATTATTGCTGAATTGATCCGTCTTTTGAAAAGCATTTTCACATTTTTTTTGGTTTGTTTAAGACTTGGAGGGCTGGAGATCTGCTTCTTCTTAGCAACAATAATTTTTATTAAAGCTGCACCAAATGCCTTGTTTTAGAATAGCTGGATCTCCACACAGGCGGAGAGGTCAGGACTTCTCAGTCCTTTCCCAGACTACCTCTAAGTTTTCTCATCTGTAACCCAAAGCTAATTTCCCTCGCCCTTCAGGGGTGAGGCATAATGAAGAACATTTGCAACACATTCTGAGAACTCAGTCATGGGAGCTGCCAATAACCCTGCTACTCCTTGGATTCTGGTGGTTTAAACCCCAGACTTCCTGGGCTCCCAAATGGGTGAGTGCCAGCTGTGAGCTCACCAGACCCTCAACATCTCTGTGGGTGTTGGGGGGCTGTCAGGAGGGCTAGAGGAAGAAGCACAAGACCTTTAAGGAGGGAGGATGGGAAGCTCATGCTAGCTGAAAGGCTTAACTTAGCAGCAAAGGCAGAGACTGACCTGGCAAGCAGAAGATAAGTTAGAAGTACAGGACATGTTAGTGTAGGCTGGAAATTAAAGACTATAGAATTCAAAAATGTCAGAACTGAGAAGGCCCTTAGAACACAGATGTCAGAGCTGGGAGGGCCCTGAACACAGGGTGTCAGAACTGGAAGGACCCTCAGAATGCCAGAGCTGGGAGGGTCGCTAGAACACAGGATGTCAGAGCTGGGAGGACCCTTAGAACCCAGGAGGTCAGAGCTGGGAGGGCTCTTAGAATCCAGGAGGTCAGAGCTGGAAGGGCTCTTAGAACCCAGGATGTCAGAGCTAGGAGGGCCCTTAGAACCCAGAATGTTAGAGCTGGGAGAGCCTTTAGAATATAAAACATCAGAGCTGGGAGGGCCCTTAGAACACAGAATGCCAGAGCTGGGAGGGTCACTAGAACACAGGATGTCAGAAGGGAGGAACCTTCAAAAGTATTGAATAAATTTTACAGAGGAAAAACCTGAGGTGGAGCCCAGATGTCCAAAAGCAAAGGGAAGGTGTCCTCATGTGGCTTCATAGTCAATGACTCACCACAAAAACTTTTAAGGGGAAGGGGGAGAAGGAGAAAGGGAGGAGATGAGAAAGTGAGCACATTTCACACAGACCTCATTTAAAATTCATGACTGACCTTTTAAAAGGGAGCTGTTTTCAGAGTCACCTTGGACTTCTCCCCAGTAGACTGTATGCTCCTTGAGGGGAAAAAAAAAATTTGTTTTTCTCTTCCTATGGCCAATCCCCAGCACAGTTTCTGGCTCATTAAACGACAAAGTTCATAGAATGATTTGGCTCCCCAAATAAATCCCAGCGTTCTGAGAGCAAAGACTAGAAAACGACATGGGTGCTTTCAATTAAGAAATGACTGAACAAACTCTAGTGTGTGGAGGTCACAGAATAGTCACTATTCAGTGAAAAATGACCAATGGGGGAATTTAGAAGAATATGGGAAGCTTTGTGTGAACTGATACAGAAATAAACAAGCAGAAATAGGGGAATTATGTTCACGACGAGTACAAAGATAGAAAGGAAATGATGTCTAAAAGTCAGATGACCCCTGGGTAACTATGGAAGCAAATGATGATTTGGGAGAGCAGATAATCAAGCCTAACTCCTTCCTCATGGCAGGAAAGCTGAGTCTGTGCTAGAGCAAAATAGCACACTCCCTGTCACTAGATCAGGGGTTTGGGCTTAATTATATTTATTTGTATTTATTTAGAAGAGGGTGGAGGAAAATGTTCCCAGAAATGCCAGTTCTGGAAAGCCAGAAAGCATCAATAAAACACATTAAAAAAAAAAAAAAACCAACAATACGTTGTCCTCTCTTGATAAGAAATGGGTCAAAATTGGAGATCTGCAAATAGACTTCCCATCATTCTGTGTTTCCCCAGAATTGTGATGAGTCAAATGTTAACTGCAGCCAGGTGTTGAGGGCTCTCAAAAGGAAACCTGCCACCCAACTGCAAGAACCAATCCCATCTAGGGAAGGCGGAGGGTTCCAGTAGCCAAGGATGGTCCCAAGATTCTCTCCTCATGCCCAAAGATACCCTGTCTTGATTGGCTGCCCCTTTATTCCTTAACTTGTTTTTCTTTTTGTTTTTTTTTTTAATAGCTTTTTATTTACAAATATATGCATAGGTAATTTTTCAGCATTGCCAATTGCAGACCTTTTGTTCCAACTTTTCCTCTCCTTCCCCCCAAGCCCTCCTCCAGATGGCAGGTTGACCAATACATGTTAAATATGTTAAAGTATACATTAAATACAATATATGTATACATGTCCAAACAGTTATTTTGCTGTACAAAAAGAATCAGACTCTGAAATAGCATACTGTTAGCCTGTGAAAGAAATCAAAAATTCAGGCGGACAAAAATAGAGGGATTGGGAATTCTATGTAATGGTTCATAATCATCTCCTAGAGTTCTTTCACTGGGTGTAGTTGATTCTGTTCATGACTGCTCCAGTGGAACTGATTTGGTTCATCTCATTGTTGAAGAGGGCCACGTCCATCAGAATTGATCATCATATAGTATTTTAACTTGTTTTTCTAATGAGGATCTATACCTGCTGCTATCTCATCGATCAATGAGTATTTATTAAGTGCTTACTATATATCCTGTATGCACACACTTATTTATTTGTTTTATCCATTAGAATGTGAGCTCCTTGGGGCAGAAATGGGCACAGTGGATAGAGTACTTGGCCTAGAGTCAGGAAGACTCATCTTCCCGAGTTTAAATCCTGTCTCAGAGATGTAATAGCTGTGTGACCCTGGACAAGTCACTTTACTCTGCACAGGGATTTCTCACTTGTAAAGAGAAGTTAAACGACAGCCTGGAGATGCCTTTCAGCTCTCAATCTTTGATCCATGATTTTTCTGAAAACATTATCTGGTGGAAAAGGAGCTGGTCTAGGATTCAGGAGGCTGGGGTCCTACCCCTATCACTTAAAAACAATTTCAGCCTTCCATGACTCAGTTTTTTCATTTATCAGATAGGGATGATCGTTCCTGTCCTGTCTCCCCCCAGACTGTTGCAAAATGATCAGAGATATTGAAAAGCAAGGGGGTGGTTGAACAACAACATCATTATTGTTATTATTAATTGATAATAATATCTAGGCGGCACAGAGCTGGGAAGATCTGAGTTCAAATCTGACCCCAGAAACTTACTAATTGTATGACTCTAGGCAAATCACTTGATTTCTCTTATGATCTTTATGAGGACATTGAAATAATCTCCACAAAGCACTTTTAAATGCTATTACTATTATATTGCCACCTTTTACAGAGAAGGGGAGAGATACAGTGACTTTTTCAAGGCCATCCAGGTAGGAAGCTCTAAGGGCAGATTTTGAATTCAGGTCCTTTTACTCCCAGCACAGCTTTCACTGTACCATTGCCTCTGGGAGCCAGAGCTTTATCCTAGACCTCTTGACAACAAGTTTTATCATTCTTTGCATCAAACCGCAGTCTCTCCCTCTTTAAAGGAAGAGAGTTGGACCAGATGGTTACTTATTGTAATATTCTCTTCTCTAAAATATAATATTCTCTGGGAACAGGTTTCTTTGGGGGCTTCTGGAGGCAGCCTTAGTTTCAGTTCAAAATGATAACCCCAAATGTAGCCAGGAGTTAAAGTCCAGTTCTTTATTGTTTCCTTCAAAATAGTCCGGTTAGCTTTCCTGCCACTAGTCCTTTGCCTTTGCCGGCTTCAGCCTCTAGCTCCCTCCGAATCTCCAGCCAGCACAAAGGTGGAATATGGAATGAATCTGACTCCGCCTCCGAGAGTGGGCTTGTGTGTCTGGCCTTGAGACTTCTTGCTTATATCCTGTACATTGAGGATACACCAATCATTATATCACTGGGAAACCATTATTTGTTATAGGATTAAATCATTGTCTCCTCAATTCCATAGTACCTTGTTTCAAGTTCTGGCCCATAACATTTCCTTGTAGGCTCAGATCAATCATACTGAACCATGCTAAATTAAATAACTATTGTCTCTATCAATTCCATTGTCTTAGCACCTTATAAGAGTCTTAACTTATTCCATTGTCTCCCGAGACTGGGAGAGAGTCTTTACTTGTTTTGAGTCTGGGTTGGAGGTCCCATCTAGTCTTGAGGTGCTGTCTTCAGAGAATCTCCTTGCCCTACTCTTCCCCCACCTACCTGCCTTTTTCCTATTATCTTGCCTCTGTTTCCCTTAAATCTCTTTCCTTTTCTGGGCCTTTCCTATGGATCTGGGATTGCAATTAGTTTAGTCCATGGCCTGGACCTCTATCCCACTAGGCCAAGGGACTAAGCCAATAACCAAAGCTTCCATGGTCTTCCATAGTCACGTGTGCAGTTTTCTTTGTCTTCTTTTCTTTTTCTCTTTCTTGGCATTTTTAGGGGAAGGAGACAGGGTTAGCTCTTGGTGAAAAAAAGTTTATTTTGCAAGAATGCTTGGAGAAAAAATAAATTTAGGGTGGAGAGAGGGAGAAGGAGGTAAAGAAAAAAGGAAGGAATGAGAAAGAAGAAAAGAAGGGAATAGAGGAGGAAGAAGATAAGGAAGAATGAGTGGAGGACAGAGGAAAGAAGAGAGGAAAGAATTAGATGAGAAAGAAGAGGTAAAACTGCATCAAGAGGAGAAAGAGGAGAGGAGGGAGAGGAAAATGAATAGGAGAAAGAGGAGGAGGAGGCAGCAAAGGTTTATTTCAGGTCTCTTTGTGTCAAAGGGAAAGGGGAAGAAGATGAGCAGAAGCTGTTGTTCTTGTTAGAAGGTACATTTTGATTTCCATGTTGGGATGCCCATTCAGTCATTTAGATTAGGGGGTCCCTATCAGTTAATGTAGAGAAATAGGGCACTATAGGGGAAAGAGGGGAGGATTTGGAGTTAGAACAGGATTCACATGCAGACTCTACTACTTGACTACTGGTACTGCTCCTTTGTGGCTATGGGTGTATTATTTGGCCTCTCTGGGCTTCCATTTTTTAAAAAATAACAATTAACATCTATATATTATAACATTTATAGACGTTAAAACATTTATATAATATGTGTTATGTGCTAAGCACTATGCTAAGTACTTTATAATTATATATGTATGTATGTATGTATTTCTATATACACACATTCTACCTATACTTGTTTATATATCTTATATATGTAGGTACATGTATGTGTGTGTGTGTGTGTGTGTGTGTGTGTGTGTGTGTTTGTGTGTGGTATGTGTGAATAATCCTTTAAAAATAACATTCAGGCCAGATTACCTCTTCTGAGCTTTAGCTTCTATGATAAATTTCAAGTCAAGATTGTTGATGACATATTTGCCTGAGGTTTGTGTGGGTGGAAGAAATATTTTATTGAAAATCTTAACTGTGCTATTTCATTAAATGCCTTTCCTTTGAATGAATGGTGTTCTCCAGCTGATTAGAACGCAGTGGGTGGGGGCTCATGAACTCTTGCTTTCAGTGTAAATATACCCACAGAGGGCCTTGATTCTGAGGGGGTTCTGGGTACCCACATGGTAGAGTAGCGTGCCTGAGTAGTCCACATACACGGTTGAAGTTTGGATGGGCTGGTTAAATGAGGTGAGAGCCATCTTTCCTCCCCTATCAGCTGACCCCAGGGAGTCTGTTATTTCTGTCCTATGAGTGTGCCCAGCCAGTCTGCCCATATTTAGGGTCAGGGACAAATACTCAACATCACACTTAGATATTTCCAAATAAAATAAAACAAGAGTTTCATTCGCTTCCCTTTCTGATTTGGCTCGCTTAATTATCCGAGAAACATTTCTAAAATACTTGCCATGTACCAGATACCAGGTTGCAAGGTGCTTGAGGTAGCACACATGTATAGATGAGGTTTGGATGGACTCGTTAAATGAGGGATGTGCTAAAAATAGTTCCAGCTGGGCAAACTTAAATTTTGGGTGTGAGCAAATCTTTGGATATTAGCATAGGATACAAAATCAGGGCTTGATTGATCGTTGATTATCTACCAGGGGTTTTAAATAGGGGACCAGTTCACTGTCCCTCAGATTGTTGGAGGGCCGGACTATAATAAAAACAAAAACTTTGTTTTGTGGGCCTTTAAATAAAGAAACTTCATAGCCCTGGGTGAGGGGGATAAACGTCCTCAGCTGCTGCATCTGGTCCATGGGCCGTAGTTTGAGGACCCCTGATCTAGACTAAAGAAGGGGATGGCAATTGTTGTTCAGGCAGGTCCAACTCATTGGGATGCCATTTAGGAGTTTTCCTAGCAAAGATACTGGAGTAGTTTGTCATTTCAACTCATTTTACAGATGAGGAAACTGAGGCAAAACTAGTAAATGTCTGAGACTAGATTTGAATGCAAGAAATGGAGTCTTCCTGACTCCAGGCCCAACACTCTATGCAGGTCCCCTAGCTGCCTCAAGAAAAGTGATGAGGAAAATGTATATTAAACTAATTAGTTGTTACGTATTTACTTGCACCTCCCTGGGGCTCCAAAGGCAAAAATGAAACAATCTCTGACCTCAACAAGCATACATTCGGTTGGCAGAGACAGTACAAACAAACGTAAGTAAGTATGAAATAAGCATCGAGTATTGGGCCGGCATTAGCTTCTGGTTGATGAGGAGAGGGCTCCTTATATAGGAGATGGAATTGCTGTTGAATTCCTCTCCCTCCAGGAAATGCCTTGAAGCCCCCCCCCCCATGTCTCCCTCTCCCCCAATTCCCTTCCTCTAGGAACCATTTCCAACAGAAAGCTGTTCTTAATTCATCCAGTTACAAACACTTTCTCTTGACATGACTGCGTTTGTTTCTATATACTTTCTATTTAATTCTTTTTATACATATTGGACTTTTCCCTCAGTAGAATTGAAGTGCACGGAGGGCAGGACCTGTTCTGTTTGTATCCCTGACACCTTTCATAAGGGCATGACTTAGCAGATGCTCACTCTGAACTGAATTATTAATAAGATTTCCCATTTCTGCAGTCCTTTCTACCAAACCCTCACAACAATCCTGTAGGGCAGGCAACATAAGCATTATTAACCCTCTTTTCACCTGACTTGTCCAAAGTCACACAATTAGGAAGGGTCAAGACCTGTTTTCTCCAGGGCTGGGGTCTCGATATAGATTGTCGTGTCTAGAGCTTAAAGGCTCTTAGGGAACATTTAATTAACCCCCCCCCTTTTAAGAAAAGAATTGAAGTAATTTGGTCAAGGTCACCACGGTTGGAAAGACCAGCCCTCCCCGACTCCAGTACTCAGCATTCTTTCTTCCCCTGCTGCGGGTGGCCTCCAGAATAGGACTACATTACATATGGTTCAACCCGCCCAATCAACACGCATTGATTGAGCACCTACTGTGTACCAGGCACTGCACTGGACACTGGGAATGCAGGTAGAGAGCTTCAGCTTCTCTAGGAGTTTCATTTGCCAGAATATTTTTACAGAATAAATGAAGAACAAATCAGAGAGAATCAGAATATTTTTACAGAATAAATGAAGAACAGATTAGAGAGAATCAGAATATTTTTACAGAATAAATGAAGAGCAAGTCAGCGAGCTCAGAGAAGGCTAAATGCGCCAGCAGTTGGCAAGGAAATCCGTGTTCGTGGCCCCCTACTAGACTGTCGATGCCCTGGAGGCAAGGGACCTGAGTTTTCTCTCCTAGCCTTGGGCAAAAGGCTCGGCTCCCTTTTAAGTTTCCCGGAACGGAATTGGTGAATTTCACTCGGGTCTAGTTCCTCTTCTCAGCTCCCCTCTGGGGACTGGTGAAAAGGGGTGGGGTGACTAGGAGCCTGAAAGATTGGGAGCGCCTAAGAAATTTTAAATTAAAAATTTTAATTTTAAAGAGAATTTAGAGCTAGTCCTCCAATCTCTCCCCTCCCCCACCCTTTTGCGAAAAGCGGCTCCGAGAGGTTGAGTCACCGCCTAAGGTCCCGCTGGCAGTTAGCCATCGAGTCACATTTGAACCCAGATCCTCGCCACGGCGCCTGGAGGGAGCAGGGGCCCTAACCTTGAGGTTCTTCTCCTCCTGCCCTTGAGATTCAGTAATGCCGTTTGGGCCGCAGCTACCCCTTCCCCTCCCCCCCCCCCCGTCCCTCCCCCCTCGCTCGCCAGCTCCGTCCTCCCCCTTCCCCCACCCCAGAGGTGGCGTTCCCCTTTAAAAGTCCCAGCACATGCTAAGATGCGGCGCTCCTGCAGGCTGGGCTGCGGCACTCGGGAACTCTGCTGAGCTGGGCAGTTCGCGCAGCCCGAGCTGCCCGAGCGTGTCATTGTGTGCGGGCGGCGGGCGGCCACTGCACCAGCCGCTCAACTTTGCCGCTCGCCCCCTCCACCTCCCGCCCGCGGCCGAGAGACCCCGGCCCCGGAGGAAGCCCCGCGCGCCCCGAAGCTCAGCGCGCCCGCTCGGGTAAGCTGCCGGGTCCCCAACCGCGGCGGGGTGGTGGGCAGCGGCCGGCTGGCCGGCATGGCCAAGCCCCCTCCGGCCCCCCGCTCCCTCGGGAGCTCTCACCTGGGGGAGGAGGGAGCGAGGCATCCTGCCGCAGCCGGGGCCCGGGCCTCTCCCCGAACCCCCTCCTCCTTCCCTGGCTCCGAACTTCCCTGGGCTAGGCTTCGTTCGGAACCGGGGCGGTGAAGCCGGGCTGGCCGGAGGTGGACAACTCTCCGGGACGCCGGGTTCAAACCCGAGGCGGGTGAACTCGGGCCACTCATTAATCTCTCGAGACCTCCCCCCTCCCTTAAAAGCACGGGGCTGGGGACTTAACCTTTGCGGCCCCTTTCTGTTCAGTGCCTTACGTTCTTACTTTTTCTTTTCTTTGACTCAAGTCGGAGAGAGAAACAAGCATTTATTAAGCACCTTTTGTATGCCCGAAACTGTGCTGGGGATTCCAAAGCTGGCCTTGGAATCAATTTTCTTCCTTTCCGGTGCGTCCATTAAACGTGTGCACGACAGATCTGAGCTATCCTCCTCCGGTCACTACTACTATTACTACTACTAGATGCGAATAATGTTGCACATTAAGGTTTGCAAAGCTCTTTACGGAACCTAATTCTTTAGCCCTTTCCCTTCCAGACTATTGGGAAAATAAATAGGGAAAGCTGGTTTTTAAAGGGAAAACTTGAGGATTCTTTTCTCTCCCCCCTTTTCTTAGTGGGTAAAAAAAAGGAAAGCGGTGGAGCACTTTTGGAAAACTTCAGGGTTTTTTCTCTATGAGAATCTTGTTTCCCCTCTTGCGGCCGTGGCTGCGCAAAGCTCCCGGTGTGATGGGGGATTAGGGGAAGCTGGCAGCCGGGGTGTCTGGGGCCGCGGGCCAAGGGATCGATTGGCCGAATTGGGTCCGGGCCGGGGAGCTGCGGGAGCGTGAAGGAGGGGAGGTGGGGGGGACGGGCGCGCGGGCTGGCCCGGGAGTCCAGGTGCGAGGAGAGCAGGAGCAGGCAGCTCGAGGAGCCGGGCGCCCACCGGCCGCCTCCAGCTTGCCCTCTGCGGGCCGCCAAACCGCCGGGACCGAGGCAAGGAAGCTGTGGAGGCTGGAGGGGGCTGGGCCCGGGCCAGCAGCCGTGAGTGGGCTCAGCCGGGCCCGGCCAGATCAATGGCTTGTGCCTGAAGCTCGGGTTCTCGGGGCTGGTGGTTTCGTGATGTAATTGCTGCAGTATTCCTCGCGCTCGCCAGCTTTGCTTTTTCCAATCACTCCCGAGTTGCGGGTTGCCTGGCTGCGCCAGTGACCCGGGCTCAGGAATCCCTGCCTCCTTCTTCCACTTTCAGCACCAGCCCCAGTCCCCTCCTCCAATCCATCCCCCCCACCCCCACCCCCGCTGCTGCTTTCCTTAGTGGGTTCAAGGAAGCTGCAGCCAGCCGCCACTCCTTCCATCGAGGGGCCGGGGCAAACCACGGTCTGAATTTCCCTGGCCTCCAGACAACAGGCGGGAGGTCTCTCCCCTCCTCCCCCCTTCCCCGCCTCAGCACCCGGGCCTGGGAAATGGGAAAGGAAATCTGATTTCGGAGGCCGTGTCTGGGCTTGCCTGGGCTTGTCGAGGCCTCTCCCAGGGACTGGGCAGACCTGGGTGGATCTTCAGGGGAGGGAACCGAAAGGCTTTGTTGCCTAGGCCCCGAGGCCCGGGGTGTCTGGCTGGGACGGGGGTGGGCGGGGGAGAGAGAAAGCCAGAGGCTACCAGTCAATTTACAAAGTATCCAATGCAAGGAAACCGAGATAAAGACTTTTTGTGTGTTTGTCTCTCTTTGGTAAACCAGCAGGTTTAATCAGGCTACAAAAATTAGCTGAAGCCTCGGGACTTCAGGGACTCAGAATTAGGGAGTTTGGGATTCAGAATAATGGCTCTGACTTGTGCTGGTTGTGTGATGCTGGATAAGTCACTTACCTTCATCTGTAGAATGGGGATGAAATCTTTAGCAGTTACCCGGAGTGGGGTTTTTGTGAGAATGAGGCAAATTTTAGAAGGCTCTTCTGAGAGAAGGGAGGGGATACCAGCCTTGAAGTCAGGAATTGAAGCAGAAAGAATGATACACTAGGAAAGGTGTTGGATTTGAAGAAAGAAATTCAGATTCCAGTTCTCAGGAGCACCTAGGTGGATGGAACATTGGCCCTGCAGACAGGGAAGACCAGAGTTCAAATTTGACCACAGACACTCTGTAGTGGTGTGACCCAGGTAAGTCATTTAACTCCAAAAGTCTTCTTCTAGAAACCCCAAGTTCAGACTCTATTCCTTTCTACCTCTGTAACCTTGGGCAAGTGTTCTGACTCTCTGGGTTTCCTTGTCCTCATCTATAAAATGAAGAGATTGGATGAGAAGAGAATTCTCATTTTCCTTCCTGCTCAATTCAAATTCTGCCTCCTACTTCTCTGAGCATCAGAGGCAGATTATTTAGCCTCTTTTTAACATGGAGAAATAACTACCATTTTCCTGCAGCAAAGGCTTGCAAAGGACTTTTTGTATATTCATTCATTTGATCCTCAGAACAACCCTGGGAAGTAGGTGTTATTATTCCCCATTTTACAGATGAGGAACATGAGAGTAACTTTGTGATTACAGGTAAATCACTTGACCTTCCGTTTCTACTGAAACCAAATTTCTAAGACTGCAGAGGCAGTGTATCACAATGGAAAAAGCCCTGGCTTGAGGACAATAGAAGAGTTAGACTTAGTAGCCCTGCCTCTGTGACCTTGGAGAAGAGGTCATTTCATCTCTCTGAGCCTCAGTTTCCCCATCTGTAATATGGGGAGATGGGGTGTATGATCCTACAGGTCTCTTCTCCTTCTAAATCTGTGATCTGAAGTTGCAGATCAAGGTGAAGAGAGTTTCTTTTCTGGGATTTCCATACACCAATATGGTGGCGTACCCTAAATATCTGCCGAAGGTTACATAGCCTGAGAGCTATAGGAATAATTCCTAGCCCTAATGTTCTTTTATCGAACAATCTCTCAGGACATGGGATCTTCCTGGGTTTTATTTTTAGTTTTGCCCAGTTTGTTATTTTTTTTCTAAATTCCATCCTATGGCACAATGTTCTGTCTACTTGGTGTTTTGTGGCAAATAAAAGGAGAGGGGGTTGTAAGGGAACAGTAGGTAGCTGAGAAATGTGCCTCCTGCCTTCAGGATGAATACTGAACAGGGAGGTTTAGAAACTCTGCCGTTTTCATCCAGGCCTTGGCAGGAGGATCTGAAGGGAGGGAGGCTGTGGCTTTGAGTGGAACTGGGCCGGCCCTGGGCGCCCTGGCAGAGGACACTCTGGACCCTTGCTGGGAAGCCAGGAGGCAATCGATGGGAGAATTGTGCCCTGTCTGATCTTTTTACTAGATTAGAATGGCAGCCACAGTTGGTGACTCTCTGCTGCCGCCCTAAGAAGTGGCCTGCAGTGTGCCAAAGAAGGAATGGGGAAGGAGTAATTTGCTTTTCTCAAACAGAATAGAAAACAATTAAAAATAACTTTAAAGAAGAATCAGGGGACCACTGGATTATCTGAGGAGGCGGGGAAGCTGATCCTGGTTAGAAATGAAAGAAATGTAAGCTCTCTGTTTGCTGCATAAAGTAGGATCTGGCCCGTGAGTGGCCAGGACAAAATAGGGAGAATTCATTTTTAATTGTATTTTTAAAAGAGTGACACTGACACTTCATCCAGCATTAATGATAGTCCAATTATCTCTCTTTTAAAATGTTGTTTAAGTTATAAACTGAACTTTTTTTTGAATTTTTATTTATTATTATTATTATTTTAATAATTATAACTTTTTATTGACAGAACCCATGCCTGGGTAATTTTTAACAACATTATCCCTTGCACTCACTTCTGTTCCAACTTTTCCCCTCCCTCCCTCCACCCCCTTCCCCAGATGGCAAGCAGTCCTATACATGTTAAATAGGTTACGGTATATCCTAGATACAATATATGTGTGCAGAACCGAACAGTTCTCTTGTTGCACAGGGAGAATTGGATTCAGAAGGTAAAAATAACCTGAGAAGAAAAACCAAAATGCAAACAGTTTACATTCATTTCCCAGTGTTCTTTCTTTGGGTATGGCTGCTTCTGCCCATCTTTGATCAATTGGAACTGAATCAGAAGTTCTCTTTGTCGAAGAGATCCACTTCCATCAGAATACAGTATCGTTGCTGCAGTGTATAATGATCTCCTGGTTCTGCTCATTTCACTTAGCATCAGTTCATGTAAGTCTCTCCAAGCCTCTCTTAAACTGAACTATAAAAACAAAAGCAGATACACAAGTGGTGCAATATAAGACTAATGGATTTCTTATCACTCAATAAAACAGTTATTAGGCACCTATTAGATATCAAGCACTAAACTCAGTCAAAAAGTTAATAAACATTCTTTAAGCACCTACTATTTGCCAGACATTGAACTGGATCAAAAAAGTCAATAAATATTTATTAAACACCTATTGGGTACCAAGCACTAAGCTCAGTCAAAAAAGTTAAGAACATTTATTAAGCACCTGCTGTGTGTCGGGCACTGTAATAAGTACTAGGGATACAGAGAAAGGCAAAAGATAGTCCCTACTTTCAAAGGGCTCTCTGCTTAAAGGGGCCAGGGACAATATACAAATAACTATGTACAAATAAGATATAGACAGGATAATCAATAGAGAGTAGGCATTAGAATTAGGAAGACTCAGGGAAGAAGTTAGCTGTAAGTACTGGGGAGACAGAGAAAGATGAAATAAGGTAGGAGCTAATTGTCTCCTCATTCCAGCTCTATCACTTATATGCTTTGTGATCCTGAGCAAGTCTTCACCTGTCTTTTTTGATTTCCAATAAAATCAAGGATCTCTGAGCATCTGTCCCTTGGTCCCATCCATCTAACTTTTAAATCCGTGACACTGATCGTGATAGCTAGCATATACACAGTACTTTAAGTTTGAAAGACATTTTATAAGCCTCATAACAACTTGAGAGGTAGGTACTATTATTATCCTTATTTTACAGATGAGGAAACTGAGGAAGCTGGTGGTTAAGTGTCTTGCCCAAGGTTCAGTAGTACTGATTCTGAGGTCACATTTGGAGTTAGGACACGAGCTCTGTGTCTCAATGTTCCAAACTCCACAGGGAGTACAAAATTTGCTCTACGTGTACTAAGTGATGTCACTTGGCATTTCTTTGTATAAGCTTTTCCATATTTCCTTACAAATGTGTGCTCTGTATATTTGTTGTCCTTGTGTGTATGTTTTTGAGGCTCAGGAATACTTGTTTACATTAAAACATTAGTTGTCTGAGGGTAGGGACTGTGTGCCTTACAATGATCAGGATTTGGAAAATGTGATAACATTTGTGTAGAATGCTCACGTGGCACAGGGAATAGAGCCCTGAGCTTGGTGTTATCTGTCTGAATTCTAATCCAGTCTCAGTCACTAGCTGTGTGATCTGGGCAAGTCACTTCACTCTGTTTGCCTCAGCTTCTTCATCTGTAAAATGACCTGAATAAGGAGATGGCAAACCACTCCAGTGCCTCTGCCAAGAAGACCTCAAAGGGGGTCATGAAGAATCGATCATGAAGGGAACTGTATAACAACAACGGAGTATCTGCAGATCTGATTTGTTTCTTTTTGTTTGCATATCATCTACCACATTGGACTATGAGCTCTTTGATTACAGGGACTATGTGGTTTGCTTTTCTTTGTAGCACAAGATATTTAGCACAGTGCCTGACACACTGTAACTGATGTTTGCCGATTGTTTCTTTTAGTAACTCCCTCTGCCAATGAAGAGTCTCTAATGTCTCCTCTTAGTTACTCTGTCGTCAGAGGCTATATGTGATATATGTAATATTGTATCTATAACATAGTGGATATAGCTGATATCATTATATATATTTACATAGTACCATATGCTATCTTATAGTATATACAGTGCACATTTTATATGATATAGCATGTATATAGTATCGCGTGCTGTGGTATGGTATGTTAAGCTTTGCAAATTCCTTTATACATTTTATCTTTGCATCAATTCTTGGAGGTAGGGAGTGTTATTATTTTCACAGTTGAGGAAACCAAGTCTGACAGAGAGGTTGTGCCATTTGTTCAGGGTCACATGACTAGTAAGCGTTTGAGGCAGAATTCAAACCTCAAGTCTTCCTGATACTTAGCACAGAGTCTGTCATGTGGAAATGCTTGTTAAATTTGATTGAATCCTTAATTCTAAGACCTGGAGCTGAATTTACTGCATCTAGATCTGTGACACTGAGTCACAACTAGGTGGCGCAATATATGATAATCAGGACGATCCGAGACTCTTCTCTTAGTTTCTTCATCTCTAAAAGGTGAGCATTCACTGACCTCGAGGTCTCTTTCAGATTGGCATCTATGATCTCGAAGAACTAGGCTGCATGTGGCGAATGCAAAGGGGTCAGTCCCCCCTCACAGAGACGAGCTTTCTAACACCTTCTCCGTGATCTCTGATTCCCCCAACTGTTAGTGTCCCTGGAAATCTCTTTGTAATTGCAAATGAGACGACACGTACAGATTTTGCAAATGTTGGAAGTGTGCTATAAATGTCAGCTATTATTATTATTTTATTTTATTTGAATTTACCCATATGCTTTTCTGATAGAACGCAAGCTATTATAAGAAAGGCGGAGCTTTTCTTTTTTGCCTCTGCATTTTCAAATCCTAGTACAGTTCTTGACACCATTGGGATGGGAAGGTAGAGCTGTGATTTCATAGGTACAGGGAAACTCCAATGCAGATCATTTCCATTTCTTCCCCTGGAGATACTTCTATCTCTGCCGGGGCCATTGAAAGGTCAAGTTTCTAGGCTACTAGAGGAGGCCCAGACTCACACAGATGCACAGGAGTAGCAATAGGATTTGGACCTGGAACTTCACATGCTGAGCTAGGTCTTTTCCCACTGGGAACTGACACTGGGTCATACAGTGTATCAGAACCAGCCCTTGAACTGGGGTCTCTCTAGACACCAAAGTTGGATCTCTATCCCCAGTGACATACTGCCTCCAGCTTGGCACCCAGTGGGGGTTTAATCAAAGCTTGTTAACTAATTGATTCTTGGGCTCAAATAAATACATAAAAAACAGCTCCTGCCCTCTAAGGCATTAGAGAATCAAAGCTGAACTCATTTTTAATAACTGATCTCGTTTCTTTGCTGGTTCTTTACCATCTCCTGGTCCAATCTTCCTTCATTATATGTTTTCTTAAAATACTTTTTTTTTTTTTTGCATATTTTTGTTTTTACTATTAGATGTATTTGGTTTTATATATATATATATATATATATTTCCTCATTGCTCCCTAAGGAAGTGGATTATATATGCAAACAATAATTTAGCATCAGGGGCCTGGGGTTTTTAATCTAGTGTCTGCCTTTTTTTCTAATCTCTGTCAACTTTCCAGGCTTTTGTTCTCTCATCTACCAAATGAAAGGAGGTTGGAAAGCATGTTGGATTTGGAGTTAGAAGCCTTAGGTTCAAATTGAGGCTTGCCACTTATTTCTTAGGTGACCTTTGATTCATCTTCTTTAGCCTCAGTTTCCTCACCTGAAAAGATGGCGTAAGACTCAGAAGGCCTCCAAGTATCTACCATCCTATGACTCCTGGTCTGTCGTCTGGCCGCTACTTTCTGAGAAAAGCAGAGTGCAGAGGGACCAAAACTTGGGAACATGATACTCACATTTCAGGGCCCAGATGGAGCCCTTGGAAGAAAGAGGAGATTTTTTCTTACTCTTAGATCAGAGGAAAGGCCAGAGAGACTATTTTGAGATAGGGAGGAGGGTAGATAAGGGAGATATCCCAGAATGGACTAAGCCGTCTTGATTTTTTTTTTCTCTGTTGGGCTCTTAGCAGATGACTTCACCCCAAATTTGAGGCATACAGGCCCGGGGCCAAGAGAATAATAATAAGGATGCCTGGAATTTCTAACACCGCAGACAGAAGGCCTGATTTAGTCTCATAACATTCCTATGAAGTAAGAGAAAAGAAAGGGGATTCTTCTCTTCATTTTTCATTTGGGGAAAGTAAGGCTCAAGACTGGGCATGTGACGTCTCCTTTTAGAAGATGATTAGGCAAGGCTAGGAATAGACTTTTTGTCTCCTTATCCTAGATCCAGCTAAGGGTCTTTTTGCTTTGTTTCACTTCAGTGATCGGTGGAATCTGTTATACTTTGTATTTAGGATAGATAAGCCATTATGAGGGTAGGGCACTGGGACTTTGTCCCAAGTTGCCAACAATTAGGAGTGCACTTCTTTCTCAGGAGAAAATTTCTGCTATATCAGAGTTCACATCCTCCATGATTCCTGCCTGTCTCCCCTCCTCCCTTGCCTAACTCCTCTCCCAGGGATCCCTCATCATAGTCAGGCTTCCTGTGATCCCCACAAGATTATGAACTCCAGGAGTCTTTGGGGAATGAGGTGCCTTCCCCTCAACAACTATTTTGCCCCAAGTGAAAGAATTCCTTACTACAGAGTTGATCTCGGAACGAATGTTTTAGATGAGCTGCTGGTCTTAAAAATAATGTTTTGGCCTATTCTTAAACTTCTCATTTGATCAAATAATACAACTAGTAATTGTAGAGTGCTTTTCATATATTGTCTTATTGTGCGTGCGTGTGTGTGTGTGTGTGTGTGTGTTTTTAGACAGTTTTCCCCCCATTGGATTGTACGCTCATTGAAAGCAGGGGCTTTTACTTCTACATAGTGGCAACTAGGTGACTCAGTGGATAGAGTTAGGAAGATTCCAATCTGGTGTCAAATGTCCTAGCTGTGTTACCTCAGTTTCCTCATCTGTAAAATGAACTGGAAAAGGAGATGGCAAACCATTCCAGTATGGCCAAAATGTCTGAATAACAACTGTTATATAGTGGGTACTTAATAAATATTGATTGATTAACAACCTTGGAAGGAATATTATCACTGCTGAGTCATTTTAGAAATATCTGACTTTTGTTGATCCCATTTGTGTTTTTCTTGGCAAACATACTGAAGTGGTTCGTCATCTCCTCCTCCAGCTCATTTGACAGGTAAAGAAACTGAGGCAAAACAGGCTTAAGTGATTTGCCCAGGGTCACACAGCTAGTAAGTGTCTGAGACTCTATTATCATTGTTGTTGTCATTGTTCATTCTTTGTTCTTGAGGACCAATGACACACAAGAATCAGGTCTTGACTTGAGTATGAATTAGATTGAAATGAGACAGAGCTGTGCAAAGTTGTCAGCCTCGTCCTTTCCTTCAGAGAAGTCCAGCAGCAAGACAAAAAGGCAGAGTGATTGAGGATGGCCCAGGATGTGGTGTCTTTGGCTTTTTGGGATTAAGATCTTTCCCAGATCTCAGTTTATCTTTGCCCATTCAATGCTCAAGGGCTAGATAAGAATGAGATAACCGATAACCAGGTTCTATCCACACCCATGTAGATGTGAGCAAGTGGACAAAGTCCAGGGCTTCTCAGAGATCTGTTTTGTTTTTTTAGTAAGGCAATTAGGGTTAAGTGATTTGCCCAGGGTCACACAGTTAATAAGGGTTAAGTGTGGAGATTTGAACTCGGGTCTTACCAACCCCAGTACTCTATCCACTGCATCCACCCTTGAGACCTGTTTTTAATTCCTGACTCTCAAAGTTCCCAGCACTGTGATTCCCAAGCAAATTACTCAAGATCCCTTAATTCCTTCCCTTGTTTAGTTATCTCCCATTTAACCTTGCCTTTGCTTTGTGTGTATTTCTTTACATATTGTCTCCCCTGTTAGATTGTCAACTCCTTCTTGTTGAGAAAGAGCAGAGGTTGTCTGTTGCCTCTATTTGTATCTCCAGCCTTAGCCAAATGCCAGGCCTAATAGGTGCTTAATGATTATTAATTGAATTAATCTTTTTGAACCCCAATTTCCTCTTCTGAGAAATGCAAATAACAGATCCCCAGATTGTTTGAGGAATAAATGAAAAATTTGCAAATCTTACCTCCTAGATGACTGTGATTTCAATCCTATCAAACTGAATAAGTATTTGTTAAACTCCCACTAAGTACCCGGCTGAGGAAGCACAATGAAAAAGAGCTCCAGTCCTCAAGGGGTTTACATTCAATTGGATCAGGGATGTTTAAGGATGAGAAGGGACAAGTGTCTGCAGAAACATCTTCCAGCTTAAAGAAATCTTAGCCAAAGTCTGCTAAAGAAGTCTCATTTGTGGGGAAAGGAGGAGATCTATATTATCTTTGGCAATATGGCTTTTATGGAAATGTTTTAGGGGCAGCCAGATGGCACCCCTGTTGTCAGGAGGACCTGAGTTCAAATATGGCCTCAGACATTTAGCACTTTCTAGCTGTGTGACCCTGGGCAAGTCACTTACCCCCAGTTGCTCTCCCCAGAGGGGAAAAAAAGTCACTTACCCCCAGTTGCTCTCCCCAGAGGGGAAAAAAAGTTTTGTATGACTTCACATGTGCCTTCTTAATTGGAAAGGGGAGAGAAGGGAGAGAATCTGGAACTCGAAGTTTTAAAAACAAATGTAAAAATTTGCTTTACAAAATAAATAGTATGTGTGTGTGTGTTTTGTGTGTGTGTGTGTGTGTGTGTGTGTGTGTGTGTATGTGTGTGTGTGTACACATACAAAAAAATAAAGAGGCTTCAAAAATAGAGTTTGGAAGAATTTGGACTTCCATAGGAGTTTCCACCTTTCTGCCCCATGCCCTTCACCTCTTCCTGGCACATTTAGCTTTCAGAATGGGGGAAAGGAATAAGCATTTCTTATGTACCAGGTACTGTGCTAGCTAAGAACTGGTCAGTCATATCTGGAAATATGGGGAAATTGGACGTTGTTGTAATGGAGAGAAGCTATCAACATTAATACCCACTAAAGTAACAATATCAGACAGTTCAGTATTCTGCCTCAGTAGTCACACACACACACACACACACACACACACACGCATACATATCTCTGCCAAGAAGAGGGAAATGGCTTCCCAGATCTATTGTCTGGGAACCTTATTTGGTTTTCCATTATTTTCCATAACTTTCTTTTCCCAATCTTTTTCATTTACTCTGTGGAAAGCCTTGTGCCTATTGTTTTGGGGGTTCTGCTGACTTTACTCTGCATCAAATTCAAGTCTCAGGGAGGGGATTCTGGACAGCTATGGCATCCAGCCCTTCCTACCCTGGTACTTGGCTTTCCTGTAGGCTTGGGGATAAGGGAGGCTAAACAAAGGGAATGGGGCGGAAGCCAAGGAAATCCACTGACTCTTGGAGTTTGCAGATATTTCAATTGACATATAATTTCTTCAAGATTGTGGGGCCAGTGGGGTGCCCTGATTCTCTTTCCACCACAAAGACCTCCTCCTCTTCTTTCTTCCTTCTTCGTTCCCATCTTCTGGGTTTTTAACTATTAATTTTCCCTGCTAGGTCTCCAGAGAGAACATCGCCTTCCAGCCCCTGGCAAAGGAAAGGAGGATGCCTTCCAGTTGGAGAGGAGAGATGGGAAGGGGCCCAGATCTAACGGGCACCAGAGAGAAGAGGCCAGCTGCTGACCCAGAGGGGCTCGACTCATTGTGGGCATTCGAAGGAAAGACATCTGACCGGCTACCCTTCATGGACTCGGTTTCCACCTTCTGCTAATCGCTAGGCTCTTACAGAAGGTGAGTGTATAAGTGACTAAGCCAGGAGGATAGAAAATTGGCTGAATTCCTTATTAACCCAGACCTTCTCATCTAGCTGGGAAATGATACTTTCAGGTCTGGTTTTCAGAAGGACTTAAAAAGGACTCAAATTCTTAACTCGAGGACTTTGAATTCATTTTCAAGGGCTGGGCTAAAGAGGGGAAGAAATCCATATACATACACACATATACATATATGTATATATATTTAGAAAACAAATGATTCAAGTAATGTTTAAAATGCTTAAGTCTATCATTCATTCAATTAACATCCTGAAGTCATAGAATCAGAGCTGGAAAGGACTTTTAAACCAATTAGTTGATCCCTACTTGTTTCACAGAGTAGGAAAAAGAGAGGTCATGGGATCATAGATCAGTACTTCAAAGAGACTTCTGGGACCATCTAGTCTAGTAACTTTATAGATAAGGAAACTAGGCCCAGGGAAATCACAGGATCATGAAATCATTGTTTTAGAGCTGGGAGAGACCTTAGATACTAGAAAAAGAAACTGAGCCCCACAGGAGAAGTGGCTATGGAAGAAGGTATAAGAATTAGAATTTGAGTCCAGATCCTCTGACTTCTGATCTATCATTGCTCTTTCCATGAAAATAGAGTAACAGATACTACTAACGACAACCACCAGCATTTATAGAGTGCTTTCAGATTTATGAAATGCTTTACAAACATCTTATTTGATCTTTACAAAGTAAGTGCACCTACAAAATAGGTGGCTGTTATTAATGCCCATTTTATAGGTGAGGAAACTGAGGCAGAGAGATTAAGTGACTTGTCCAGGTTCACATAGCTAGTACATTTCTGAGGGGAAATTTGAACTCAGGTCTGAGGGAATGTTGGAATTCCAAGCACAGAACCCTATCTACTTTCCCATCTAGATGCTTCCAATGTGAGTAAGAATGAAAAAATGAAACATGACCACAATGGCTGGCATTTCCATAGCATGTGGAGGTTATCAAGTGTTTAATATTGATTTCTTTTGAGCCTATGAGAGAGTAAGGGAAGTACTATAGCTCTTATCATCCCCATTTTAGAAATGGGAAAACAGGCTCATTGGGGTTAAGTATCCTGCCCAGGGTCACACAGAGCCCAACTTTTAGAAGTAGGATTTAAGAGAACTTAATGTTTGGTAGGATCATAGTTTTAGACTCGGAAGCCAATTAGTCCTTCCCCCGAATTTCATAGATGAGGAAACTGAGGCACAAGATCATAATGGTGGCAGGTGGCAGAAACGTGAACTCAGGTCCTCTGATTCATGATCCGGTGTTCTTTCCTCAAAGTCATACTGCTTCCTGACTCCTTTTAAAGCTCATATGACATGTTCATTAGAAATAAACTTAACTGTTCAACCCTAAGGGCTTCTCTTGGGTAATGTTTTATTAGCAAATTATTATTAGATGGCTGGCTCTATCTGAGTTCCAATCCAACTCCAGTCACCTACTAGCTGCGTCACTCTGGACAAGTCACTTAATCTCTTTCTGAGTCAATTTTTATTATTTTTTTAAATTATAGCTTTTTATTTACAAGATATATGCACGGGTAATTTTTCAGCATTGATCTGCATTGATTTTTAGCCAATACAGACGAAGGCTTTTTCCTCCTGCACTGGGGAATAAGCCAGTATGACTTCAGCCAGTTCCAGGTCTTTGCTCTGGAAGGCTTGGCTTTGCGTTTAATTGATAACTCGGGCAAGAGCTTAATGACTGACTCGGAAAGGCTTTGATGTGGGTCTCTCTGTGCCCTTACACAATTTTATTGGGATTACGAGCCCCATCTCTGGCAGGATTACTAGGAAAAGGAGCATCGATTTTTATTATCTCTGTTTACCTGAATGGCCAACGTAGTCTTCCACATGGTATCCCAGTGTTCTAGCTCTTCCTTTCTCCAATCCATCCCTTCCCTCAAAAGTCCCCAAATAATCTTACCGACACTCAGCTCAGACCATGTTGCCCAACTTGTAATAAATTTGTAAGACAAAATCCAGACATTGACCTCCTCCCAAGATCCCTGAAAGATGGGGCTGTTGTTATCCCCATTTTCTAGTTAGGGAAACTGAGGCAGACAGAAGTACAGTGATTTTCTCAGAGTCACTCAGTGAGTGTCTGAGATGAGATTATCCACTGGGTGACCTAGATGAGAGAATGGAGAAAAGTGAAAGACCCAAAAGGACAGTTGTAGAGTTAATCCTTTCCCTGGCCTCCTCCCCACTAATGAGGAGGAAGAAGAGTAATCAAAAAAAGGGACCTAGAGTTTGAACTGGAAAGAGATAGGTTGTGGAGTGTGTGTGTGTGTGTGTGTATGTGTGTGTGTGTATGTTTGAATCAGGGAGGTGTGTCTTTTTTTAATTGAAGTTTTTATTTTCCAAACATATGCAAGGATAATTTTTCAACACTGACCCTTGCAAAATCTTGGATTCCAATTTTTCCTCCTCTTCCCCCCACTCCCTCCCCTAGATGACAGGTAATCCAATATATGTTAAACATGGCAAAAATATATGTTAAAACCAGCATGCGCATGCATTATTTTGCTGCGCAAGAAAAATCAGATCAAAAAGGAAAAAAATGAGAAAGAAAATGAAATTCAAGCAAACAACAACAAAATTGGTGAAAACACCATGTAGTGGTCCACACTCAGTTCCCACAGTCCTCTCTCTGTCTTCATCATAAGATCATTGGAACTGGCCTGAATCATCTCATTGTCGATGAGAGAGCCATGTCTGTCAGAAATGATCATTGTATAATTTTGCTATTACTATGTCCAATGATCTCCTGGTTCTGTTCATTTCATTAGCATCAATTCATGTCAGTCCCTCCAAGCCTCTCTCTGAAATTATCCTGCTTATCATTTCTTACAGAACAATAATATTCCATGATATTCATATACCATAACTTATTTAGCCATTCCCCAACTGATGGACATCCACTCAGTCTCTAGTTTCTTGCCACTATTAAAAGACCTGCCACAAATTTTTTTGCACATGAGGTCCCCTTTAAGAGATCTCCTTTAAGAAACACTGTTGGGTCAAAGGGAATGGACAATTTGATAATTCTTTGAGCATAGTTCCAAATTTCTCTCCAGAATGGTTGGATCACTTCGCAATTCCACCAACAATGTATCAATGTCTCAGTTTTCCCACATCCCCTCCAATATTCATCATTATCTTTTCCTGTCATAGCCAATCTGAGAGGTGTATAGTGGTACCTCAGAGTTATCTTAATTTGCATTTATCCGATCAATAGCGATTTAGAGCATCTTTTCATAGGATTAGAAATGGTTTCAATTTCTTCATCTGAAAATTGTTCATATCCTTTGACCATTTATCAACTGGAGAATGACTCAAATTCTTATAAATTTGAGTCAATTCTCTTTATATTTTAGAAATGAAACCTTTATCAGAATGCTTGACTGTAAAAATGGTTTCCCAATTTATTGCTTCCCTTCTAATATTGTCTGCATTAGTTTTGTTTGTACGAAAACCTTTTAACTTAATATAATCAAAATTATCCATTTTGTGTTCAATAATGAGCTCCAATTATTTGGTCACAAATTAGGTGTGGAGGATCTTAACAAGCCGGTCTTTGAGAACTTAGTAAATGCAATTTCAACAGAGTGATGAGGGTGAAGACCAGATTGATGGAGCTAAGAAGGGTGTAGATGACTGGGAAGGGAAGATAGCTTGGTCTCAGAGTTTGGTCATGGGGAAAAAAAAAAGAGTTTAGAAGCAACTAAAAGACATTAGTGAGACGAGGGTGGAGCAGTGATTTGAGAGATGGGAAGAACTGGCTTCAGATCTCAATTCTAATACTTAAAAGGGGTTGATGACCACAGACAAGTGACCTACCTTTTCTCAACCTCAATTTCTTCATCTATGGAAGGAGGATAATACTAACTATAAGGTCTACTTCTGGAACTACTATGATGCTCAAAAGACAGAGTTGTATGGAAAACAATTTAAACATTTTAAAGCATGATGTTAGTCAACTAACAAGCATTTATTAAGTGGCTTTTATATGCCAGGCAGGATGCTAAGGGTACAATTAAGGAAATGGTCCCTCCCCTCCAGGAGTCTGTATTCTAATGAGGTTTTGTGTGAGTGTGTGTGTGTGTGTGTGTGTGTGTGTGTGTGAGAGAGAGAGAGAGAGAGAGACAGAGACAGACAGACAGACAGACAGGAACAGACAGACAGATACAGACACACACAGAGAGACAAAGAAATAGAGACATACAGAGAGAAAGAGGGAGAGACAGATACACACAGAGAGACAAAGAAACAGAGACACACAGAGAAAGAGAAGAGACAGAGATTGAGAGAGAGATACAGAGACAGAGAGATAGACACACAGATACACAGAACATGATGGGGTACAAGCAGACATACGCACTCGTGCACATGCAAGGTAATTTGGGAGGAAGTCACCGCAGGGGAATCTGAAAGGTTCTCATGGAAGAGATGAGCTTTACTGGAAAGTGGGGGTTTTCCAAAAGGTGAGGTGGCAGGTGGAGTGTCCTGCCTGGAGAACAGCAAGAAATGCTGTTTGGCAGAACCATAGAGCCTCAAATGTATAATGAGGCTGGAAGGAAGGCTGGGAAGGCTCTGAAGAACTCAACGCCAAATGGGGAAATTTGTCTTGATGATAGAAGTAATAGGGAGCCATGGAGTTTAGTGAGCAGGGGGTGACATCTGCAGGAATGTCACTTGACAGCCATGTGGAGAATGTTTTGGAGTGTGAAGTGTGTCCTGGACATCAATATAGAATTTAAGAAGAGACAAGAACAGGTATTTCTGTAGTTTCTTTGTTGTGGTATTTCATCCTTTAAGTTATGTCCAACTCTTTACCCCATTTGGAGCTTTCTTGGCAGAGGCACTGGAATGGTTTGCCATTTGCTTCTCCAGCTCATTTTACAGATGAGGAAACTGAGGCAAATAAAGTGAAGTGACTTGCCCAGGATCACACACCTAGGATGAGTTAAAGGCTATTTTTGAAATCAGAAAGATGTGGTCCTCTGCACGATGGCGCCACCTGGCTGTACTCTATGGTGCCTGCTATGTATCACAGGCTTTACAAATATCTCATTTTAGGGGCAGCTGGTGCAGGGGATAGAGCT